>NC_137829.1:47485185-48145185 GCF_963921795.1 Nannobrachium achirus | reverse complement strand
GTGTGAAGGTGATTGGTTGGAACGTTCCCAAGACATGACAGTTACACATTCAGTTACATAAACATTCACAGCATGTTTTTTGAAAATATATACACTCACAGAGATCTGGGATGTTTTGTTTTTTTACACTGCTCTAGGCCTACTATACAGATTGGACAAAAGATAATTTTATTCACTTTTTGAGCGGTAGTCACACCGTCTCCTGAGAGTGGACTTTGTCAGTGTGTTACTATGTTACTATTACACACACACACACACACTGATTAGGAAACCTAACTTCTAAATGAACTGCTCACATCCACCACTCACTTCAAACATGGGTTTGATTTGTTTATAATACAACTTCACTGGTGTTAAACTTTTGACTTAAAAGGTAGATTCAAATTAAAAACAAACTATTCAAATTGAAAGTATTCAAGGAAAGAAAGCAAACTCGTTTTTGTAATCTGTCTGTAACTTAATAAACATAAGATCAATGTACTGTACACACAGTGAGCTGCAGTGATCAGGAATTTCCTGCACTGTAAGCCAGTAACCACGGTGACCATTGTTTGTTCATGTGCTACATCACATGAACACATACAGAGATATGGAACAGGTCGGGTGAAGGGAGGATTAGTGGGATTGGGCCTATATTTGATTACATAATTGCAACCGAAGGTCGCAGTTTAGTATGTGAAACGGCACCTGCTGGCCTGGGCCACATGTGGTCCAGGCAGGCACCTAGGCTCAGACCAGCCTTGCAGCGTCGCAGGTTCGAGTCGCGATCTTGACGACCTTTGCTGCGTGTCACCCCCCCATCTCTCTCCCTGTTTCCTGTCAGCTGACTGTACACCTATCAATAAAGGCAGAAAGGGATGAGAGACCCTTTGCTCATTGGGAGCGCATGTGGCATGCCCGTTCACCCGTTCACCCTTTCACAACGCTCAACTGCCCGTTGGGAGTGGGCACATTGCTTGGCCCCGGGAATTGCTGCTTGCAGCGTTGGCAATAAGACCTGCTCTGTATGGAGAAGCACTCATCTGCTGGACTTCACACTGGACACTACACTGCCATGCATGGGTCCGACTCCTCAGTAGGGTGATTCACCGGGTGAATTACCCTACTGAGGAGTCAGAACCGTGAATTTCACCCACCAAGAGTGTGAGGTTGAATCGAATAAATGTTCTCAAGATATGTGAAGGACAAGTCCAGGCAGGGACGTGCTGGCCATTGGGAAAAGCGTGACAACTCCCGAACGGCCGGTTCATTCCCGGCCGGTCCAGTCAAATGTATAATCTTTTTCGCAAAGCAAAGCCCTGCTTCATCATACAAGGCTGTTGCACAAAAGTAGTGAAAACAGCAGATTTACAAGCACACAACGCCTCGTGGTGCGAGGCGTTGTGTGCTTGTAGACCGGTTGTTTTCACTAGTTTAAATCATTTTTTAAATGATAAATAGAAAACAAATGGTTTTGGACATACAAGGTTTCCACCCGACAACAACGAAATATAAATCATGTACAGTAATTGGCCCACTGGCTTGTCACTTGTCATGATCTGAAATGGCAAATAGCAGCAGCGCTATAGAGAGAGATCTCTCTCTATAGCGCGCAATGAGGGCCTCTCCAAATCTTTTTCCCGGGCTGAATCAGGGGCCCAGCATGTCCCTGGGTCCAGGCCACCGGCGTGGTGGTCCGGGCACCCTATGCTGCAATGCCAGCCTGACAGCGTGTTTTGCGGGTTCAAATTCCGCTACCGACAACCTTTGCTGCGTTTCACTCCTCATCGCTCTCCCCATATCCGGTCAGTCTACTGTCCTATCAATAAAGTGATAAAAGCCCCAAAATAGATCTTAACAAGATACGCGAAGGACAGACAGACATACAGAGATTTTTTAAAATGTATTATTGATGGATGGCTGTCAATTATGAGTATAGTCGTCTCCAATCGCACGGTTTTGCGTATCGATAAGGCTGACAGCAGCAAGAGGAGCAGAAACTTGATAACAATAAATCCTCACCTTTTCATTAAGGCAAAATTGTTATTGGCGTGTTTGTGCTGATGTATGGATCCCTGGATCTGGAATAATTTCAGAGGACTCGCACTCAATATGTTCAGGTATGAAAATTTAATAGCCACTGAGAAAAATCAATGGTGTTTCTATGCTGTCGCAGAAAATAGAGGGTAAGCTGTGAGAGCAAGGTCATGTCAATATTCAAACCTTCTCCAAAATGAGCTGCTGTTGATCTTTCTACTCAGAATCAATAGCTGTGGTGAGGACAGTAACTTTAAGTACTTACTTACTTGAGAGTACTTACTTAAAGTACACTGTGGCACTTTTTTATGAATAGGCCTACAATGTAATTAATGTCAAATATGTATGGTAGAGTATGTTAATACAATATAACTTATACAATCTGTATGGTAGAGTATGTTAATACAATATAACTTATACAATCTGTATGGTAGAGTATGTTAATAGCCTATAACTTATACAATTGGGGTGGTTGTATTTTGCCTCCCTGTTCTTCTATTGAGACATTTAGATTGTGTCAAAGGTCATGTTTCACCTATAGACAGGTTCAGACACAAATTTTGACCAGATGGTCAAGATTAAATCTATCCCCTCGGCAAGCGGGGAACTGTCAGCACTTCAAATCCAAGGCAGAAAGAGGAAAGTTACAAAGTATTTTTTTTGTGAGTATCTGTACATTTCTTTTGTATTTGTACATTTCAAAGACAAATGTTGTACTTTTGAGTCCACTACATTTCTAGGGAAGAATAACCACCACAAACTTGAATTTGGTGTAGTCTGCCAATCCTTTTCATAGTAAGGGGATTTTATAAGATTTGACCAATCTGCGAAGTAAATCGTTACCAAGAAATTTCTTCACCAATGTGTTTCTAAAGGTGTGTAATAATATGTACTAAAAGGTTGAAATTCAACTCCCGGGGGAAACCTCATAAAAAAAACTGATTTGTGTTTGTGTCCCATTAATTTACTATACAGGGGGAAAAAAAACAGACCCACAAAATGGTGCATGGTTTAGTGATGAATCATCACTTTTCACAGTTTTGTAGGGGCCATTTGTAGCCCACGGAATGTTTTTCGTTCAAAACAAATGCTTGCAATGGATTCAGCATCATGAAAAACCCCTAGTTTGACCCCTCACATGCTACTTAAAGCATATGTATTTTTTGTATTGTTTTCCTGTATAGGCCTAGTAAAGTTAATGGGACACAAACACAAATCTTTTTTTTTTTATGAGGTTTCGCCCGGGAGTTGAATTTCAACCTTTGAGTACATATTATTACACCCCTTTAGAAACACATTGGTGACGAAATGTCTTGGTAACTTTGCAGATTGTCTTATGTTCCCCTTACTATCAATGGGAACGGAGCGATTTGTTGCCATTGCGAGAACAAAAAGAAAAAAAATCCATTCCCATTAAAAAGCATTGTCAGAATCCAGATCAGGGGTCTTCAACGTTTTCAGGCCAAGGACCCCTTAGTTGAGAGAGAGATGAAGCAGGGACCCCCACAACCTGTTCATAGATTCCATACAGTTTCATCGTTTGACAGCACAATCGTCAGTGTATTTTGGGTTCATATCAATTTGTGTTTTCAGATATTTAACCACTTGAACCATCAATACTTAATTGACCTTTCACTCTGTACTTAGTCTGCTCTTTTTCCCTTCTACACCAAAGCTTTTTGCCGAAAATAGCCGATCTACAAGCTCACAACGCCTCGCAGCGCGAGGCGTTGTGAGCTTTTAGATCTGCTATTTTTGGCTACAGTTCTCAGAATATGGACGCTAGTGGTTCATAATAAAAAAGGGTGAAAAAAGGTTTCTATCACGCAAAGATTTGAAGGACCCCCTGTAGTAACTCTGAGGACCCCCTAGGGGTCCCGGACCCCCTGTTGAAGATCCCTGGCCTAGATAGGCAGAATCAAAGCTTGTTGTGACGACATAAGTACTATTTTCAGTTGGTTGCTACGTTCCTTGGGCAAACAGTGTGATGCCCTGAGGAGGCTTTTCAACGGATGTCCTTGTGGTTGCGTTGTGCGTGTGATGCACGCTGGAATCTCCCGTCGCCACAGGGTGTGACCTTAACTTAACCTGCTGCAAATCCCTGAGACACAAAGAACATGTCCAGACGTAAACTGAGGTTTACAGGACACAGGTCTGAACCAGTGTTAATTTTGGCAGCAAGTTTTTGATTTAGTTTTAGTTGCAGTCTTTTGAATAAAATGTGATTTAGTTTTAGTCATATTTTAGTCATCTGAAATGTTTTAGTTTTAGTCTAGTTTTAGTCGACTAAATATCCTAATGTTTTAGTCGACTAAATGTACAGTTGATTTTGTCGTCAAAACATTTTTGGCGGGCCTTTTTGGTGTCGTAATGGCTGATTTTACGCTCTTGGTTGCACTCTGAAAATAGCCGATCTACAAGCTCGAGCTTGTAGATCGACTATTGTAGATCGACTATTTTCAGAGTGCAACACCCGAGTGTAACCAAACAAGATGACTTGTCTTTTAGTTCTACTGGATCTCTTCTCCACTAGTCCCTACCGTGACATTTTAGTCTCGTTTTTATTTGTTAACAAAACTGTCAATTATATTTGTGGTGTTAGCTGTATAGTGTACAGTATACCTTTATTGTGATATAGCTAACCGGATGTATCCGACCGGATGTATACACACTAGAGCCTAGCTCACGAGATAACAAGTCACGCTATATTGAGAGCCACACTGGTCTATAATAAAGTAACCCGCATTGCTCTACGAACCGTCTGGTTATTATACGCCTAACACGACATGGTGTCAGAACGTGGGCAGCGGTGAAGAGCAAGTTTGGAGCTGAAAGGAGAGTTTTTAAAAGTTAACATCTGCGAGCGGCGAGATGTCTAACGGCGACGGCGGCGTTGCTGTAGCACCGGCCCCACAACCTCCACAGCTAGCGGCTAATGCTAACGTTCCTCCGAGCGCTACGTTTTCCATCCAACCACCTGAAGCATTCGATTTTGCTAAACCTCAGGACTGGGAGCGGTGGATACGCAGGTTTGAGAGATTCAGACTGGCCAGCAACCTCCATCTGAGCACAGATGCTAACCAGGTGAACACACTGATCTACTGTATGGGTAGTCTCGCGTGGCCAGACTGTTGCCTCCGCGATTTGGTCAAATGCTCCGAGCATACAGTCTGGCAGACGGAAATAGAAACGGTGAGTGCGAGATAAAGCGGATATGACGCAACCGCTCCCTTAGTGCAGTAGCAATAACATGTCCTACTGGAAGCGTTATGTCTCCTTTCAACATTTCTGGGGGCTTTATTTTGTCTTTCTCTGGTGTTATTGGTGTCACCTTCATGATGTTTTCAAACGTTTCATAAACTATACACTCATAACAATAATAGGCAGCTCGAATGACTTTGTCTGAGCTATTGTGTTTCTGTTATGTTTCCAATGGGACTACAGTTCAGTGCAGCAGTGGCTACTTCCGATACTCGCCGTTCGGGAGCTGCTGTTCCAGACTCTATATAGCATTCGGAGATTGTGGAATAGTTGTCTGGCTACGCGAGACTACTGTATGGGGGATGAAGCAGACGACATCCTGCGTGGTCAAGATTTATCCGACCAACAGAGACAGCAGTACACTGCGGTAAAAGCCTCATTTGAAGCGTACTTTGTGCCCAGAAAGAACGTGATATATGAGAGGGCTAGATTCAATCAGAGAGTGCAGCAACCTAATGAAGCTGTGGATGTTTTCATTACTGCATTATATGCCCTATCAGAAAACTGCAAATACGGTGCACTCCACGACGAGTTAATAAGAGACCGCATTGTAGTGGGTCTGCGAGACACCAAGCTATCTGAGAGGATGCAGTTAGATGCAGAATTGACTCTAGAAAAAGCAGTCAACATGGCCAGACAGTCCGAAGTGATTAAAAGGCAGCAAACAGACCTCAGAGGAGGGCCCAGAGTGGACATTGATGCTGTAACAAAGGGCAGAAGACCAAAGCCGTTCACACCCAAGTCCCCTCATCAACCAAAGTACCCATCAACAAAGCCACAGACATCAACTGATCGCCAGTCAACATGCTACAGATGTGGAAAGTCCCCTGGCCATGCTAAAGCACAATGCCCAGCCAGAGAGGTGACATGTCATTCCTGTGGAAAGAGAGGCCATTACAGTAAAGTATGCAAATCTACTAAAACAGTGCATGTGGTAGAGACAGAAAGTAATGATGACACTCCCTTGTTCCTAGGCTCAGTAGATGCAGGCTTAGACCCATGGTTTGCTGATTTAACTATAAGAAACCATAAGGTCAGATTTAAGATCGACACAGGAGCTGATGTCTCAGTGATGCCAGCTCAGACCTATTATGCCATTGCTGAGAGCAATACACAGTTAGCCAAGCCTGACAGGCCACTATTTGGTCCAGGCCGCATGCCTCTATCTGTTTTAGGCAGGTACAGAGAGTCACTATGCAAAGGAGAGCAGGTCATACAGGAAGATGTTTATGTTGTCAATGACTTAAATGTAGCCTTGTTAAGCAGACCAGCAAGTGTAAAGCTTAAACTAGTCTACAGAGCAGACAGCATAGACAAGTCTGAGATGGAGGAGTCCTACCCAAAGTTATGTCAGGGTTTAGGAATGATGCAGCAGCCATACACTATTAAACTTAGTCCAGACGCCATTCCCTATTCCCTGCCCACACCAAGACGGGTCCCCATCCCGCTACTTGGCAAAGTGAAAGCAGAGCTCAAGAAAATGGAGGACGATGAAGTCATCTCCAGAGTGGAGGAGCCAACCGAATGGTGTTCGGGCATGGTTCCGGTGCCAACAAAGACTGGCTCAGTACGCATCTGCGTTGATCTGACCCGCCTCAACGAAGCAGTCTGCAGAGAAAAATACATACTGCCTTCAGTTGAGCAGACAATTGGATCTCTGGCAGGAGCTAGGATATTCAGCAAGCTGGATGCCAACAGAGGATTTTGGCAGATCCCATTATCCCCTGAGTCAGCACGGTACACTACGTTCATAACTCCCTTTGGGCGCTTTTACTTTAACAGACTGCCCTTCGGCATAGCGTCAGCCCCAGAACATTTTCAGCGACGCATGTCAATGATTATCGACGGACTGCAAGGAGTTGTATGTCACATGGATGATATCCTCATCTGGGGGAGAGATCAACAGGAGCACGACGCCAGACTACACTCTGTCCTCCGCAAGCTTCAGGAAGCCGGAGTCACACTAAACATGGAGAAGTGTGAGCTCAGCAGGAGTGAAGTAAAGTTCCTGGGTCACATACTGTCAGCTAATGGTGTGCAGCCAGACCCAGACAAAGTGAAGGCGGTCATGTCAATGAAAGAGCCGTCCAACACAGGAGAAGTTCGCAGCTTCCTGGGAATGCTAAACCAGCTGGGAAAATACATTCCAGGTCTAGCTGAAAAGGACAAGCCGCTGAGAGACCTTCTCTCGAAGAAATATCAGTGGGTCTGGGGCTGTGCACAACAGAAAGCATTCGAACAGCTGAAAAATGATCTCACATCACCTCCAGTGTTGACACTTTACGACCCCAACAAAGAGCTGAAACTGTCAGCGGATGCTTCTTCATACGGACTAGGTGCTGTCCTCCTGCAGAAGGAGGGAGACGAGTGGAAACCAGTCGCGTACGCATCACGCTCCTTGACAGACACAGAACAGAGGTACGCCCAGGTGGAGAAGGAGGCGCTTGGATTAACATGGGGATGCGAGCGCTTTAGAGATTTCCTTATTGGGAGACATTTTGCCATGGAGACTGACCACAAGCCACTTGTCAGCCTGCTAGGTCACCAGGCACTAACTGAGCTTCCTCCCAGAATCCAGCGGTTTCGACTCAGACTCATGAGGTACAGTTACACTATTTCCCACACACCTGGCAAGGTTCTGTTCACAGCCGACACGCTCTCACGTTCGCCTGTCAGTCAAGTTTCAAGTGCAAAACAGACAGACAAGGACTTAATGGAAGACACAAACATCTATGTGGATGAGATTGTCAACAGCATGCCCGCCAGCTCAACATACATGACACAGCTGAGAGAACGACTGCAGGAAGACAGCGTTTGCTCAGAGGTCATGTCATACTGTCAGAGTATATGGCCTGACCGCAGCAAGCTCACAGGTCCAGTGAAAGCTTACTGGCCTGACAAAGACCTCCTTACAGTACATGAAGGACTACTGCTCAAGGGCTCCAGACTTGTCATTCCCACAGCGATGCGCAACTCAGTCCTCGACGCTCTACACGAGGGACATCAGGGGATGACCAGGTGCCGGGAGCGGGCCAGAGAGACTGTATGGTGGCCGGGCTTGAGCAGCCAACTAAACGAGCTGGTGAGAAACTGCAAAACATGCATCAAAGAACGTGCCAATCCTGTGGAGCCACTGATGCCCAGCGAGCTCCCAGAGAGACCCTGGCAAAAAGTAGGTTCTGATTTATTCACACTTAACCAAGACAACTACCTACTAGTAGTGGACTACTACTCTAGGTATGTAGAGATTGCCAAATTAACTCCCACACGATCACAGGATGTTATTGTGCATCTCAAATCAATATTCTCTAGGCATGGGGTGCCGGATTATTTTTTTTTGTGACAATGGCCCACAGTACTCCTGTCAACAGTTCAAGGACTTTGCATCAGCCTATGGGTTCACCCAAGTCACTAGTAGCCCTAGGTTCCCTCAGAGTAACGGAGAGGCGGAACGTCACGTCCAGAACGTGAAGAAACTGCTGAAAAAAGCTAAGGATCCGTACCTGGCTCTGTTGGCCTATAGAGCTACACCACTCGATAATGGCTACAGTCCTGCTCAACTCCTTATGGGCAGGAGACTGCGCACACCAGTGCCCCAGCATCCCTCTCTACTCTCACCTGAGCTTCCAGACAGCACTGTCGTTGCAGCTAAAGAAAGAGAGAGGAGAGAAAAGGACACTGCAAATTTCAACCAAAGGCACCGTGTGAGGGATCTGAGTCAGCTCGCACCAGGTCAGCCAGTGTGGATTACAGATACAAAGTCTCATGGCACAGTGGTTTCCTCCCACACGGCTCCACGTTCCTACATCGTGGACGTCCCTTCAGGAACCATCAGGAGGAACAGACACCATCTTGTCCCCTTCCCAGAGACTGTTCCACGCTCGCCTCACACTCCAACGCCCAGCACACCTCCACAACCAGGTGAGCCTGCACAGGGTTCTCCAGGACGCCCTAAGACACCTGGGTCACCAACAGTGACTCCCCGGGCTCACACACCAGTCCGTACAGTCACGCACGGCCCTACCACAACTAGGTATGGCAGAGTGGTGGTGAAACCTCACAGACTGGACTTGTGAACTGGGGGTGGGGAGAAAGAAATGTGAAATTAATGTGAAAAAAAGTGCAAAAGAAAGAAAAAGATGTAAAACAGTAATGTGCATGCTTATTGTTTATTGTTCTGATTTCTGATCTTCATATCTACAGTATGCCTCAAAGATATTGCCTGAAGTTGCTTATAATTGTTGTTTTTCTTGAAAAGGCTTAAGAGTGCATTGTTCTATTTTGAGTATATTGCTGGGTGAATTTTGCATGATAATTGTTGACATATTAAGAGTTCAAGTGATACAGTTTAAACTTCACTGTGTGTTCAGTTCTCTAGAAAGGGAGATGTGGTGTTAGCTGTATAGTGTACAGTATACCTTTATTGTGATATAGCTAACCGGATGTATCCGACCGGATGTATACACACTAGAGCCTAGCTCACGAGATAACAAGTCACGCTATATTGAGAGCCACACTGGTCTATAATAAAGTAACCCGCATTGCTCTACGAACCGTCTGGTTATTATACGCCTAACACGACAATATTTAGTTTTAGTTTTAGTCATCACAGCTTAGTTTTTATTTAGTTACTATTTAGTTTTCGTCAGTGAAAAAATGTAGTCAACGAACATTTTTCGTCATAGTTTTAGTTGAGGATATTAACACAGGTCTGAACACCAGTGGTAGAAGAAGTAGCCTATATATACTCAGATAATTCACTTCAGTAAAAGTAGCAATACCACAATTTAAATGTATACTAAAATACTAAAAGCAAAAGGCCAAAATGTTCAAAATGTTACTTGAAGAAAAGGTACAAAGGTATTGGCATACAAATATACTTAAAGTACAAAAAGTAAAAGTATTAAAAAGTATTATTTTTGGAAAATAGCAGATCTACGGGCTCACAGAGCTTGTACTGTAGATCGGCTATTTTCAAATATGTAAAAAAAAAATAGGGCTAAAGTGGTTAATGAATGTTTTATAATGTAATAATTAATCGACAAAGTAACTAGCAACTAAAGTCTTCGTATAATTTTAGTGGAGTAAAAGTACAATATTTCCCTCTAAGGGTGCCCTCACACCAAAATACCTATGAGAGTGGAATCCGCGTTCCGCCAATGCATTTCAATGATAAGGGAGCGTTTTTTTTAGAAATCCTCTGCTGGCATGAAACCGCGTCACTCTCATTGAAATGCATTGGCGGAACGCGGATTCCACTCTCATAGGTTGGTGTGTGGGCACCCTAAGAGCTAAAAGTATTGAAAAAAAGAAATAAAGAAAAAAGTTAAAATTCCTCAAAATTGTACAGTACTTGAGTAAATGTACTTAGTTACATTACACAACTGCTGAGCACACAGCTAATAACAAAAAAGAAAAATCTGACCAACTCACCTGCCAGTATAGGATGGACGTACGACGTACGTAGAGCCTTCGTCCTACTCCTCCCGCCCAACACTGGCCTGCTGACAGGTGCTGTCCGTCCCAGGATTATGTGCAGTGACAATATTATCTCCATCCCGCAATTGTGTGTCGTATTGACAGAAACCTTTAGGAAGCCAGTGGTGGATTCAAACCCACAACCTGTGGTGGATATAGTCTGGACTAATACTAATCCTTGTTCAACACATAGCAGCAGTCCGTTTACGGCTGGCTGACGCACAAAGCAAAGTGGTTCTGACATTGCTGTTGGAACATTTCTATGGTTACACCTCTGAATGTCAAATTATGTGCCATTACAGTTTCGGCCAACTAAAACCACACACACCCACACCACATTTTTGATGCGCAGCTTGATTTTGCATTTTTTGATGCGTAGCTCGATTAAAGTCAGACAGAGCCCTTCTATTCCTTTCCCAAGCCACGCCAGAGGTATAACTGTGTGTAAATACGTCCCGTGGCAGCCAGGCTGACCGTGGTTAGACAGATTAGGCTCATTGAGAAGAGGAGGAGGGTTGGTGGTGGATATATAGTGAACGTTCAGACCGTGCCACCACACCCTCGCTGTGAAACAAGCTGTGACTGCAGGAGCCAAATGGAGGGTAAAAGCTATAGTGAACACACATTGCTGGGTGGTTTGCTGCTCCTCAGCAGTGTTGTTGCCAGATGTTGTGAGAGAAACAAGAAATGAACCAGGCCTATATAATCAAAACAAGCGACTTAGGGCAAGTCATCATTCAAACTTTAATTGTTTAGTATTTTTTGAGCTGTGCTTCTCAAACATTTTCATGTCAAGGGCCGGCCATGTATTTGGACACGGACCCCCATCTCCACTAGACGGAGGCGGTTCGTCCGATGGTCCGTGGGTCGGCACAGTTCGAATCCTGGATCCTCCTGTTGAAATGACCTTGGGCAAGACACCGAACCCCATGCTGCCTCCAATGAGTTTTTCGGTGTTAGCTTGCCACCATTGGTACGTGAAGGTACCCCCAAGGTATGAATGAATGGACCATTATGAAGTGCTTTGAGTTGAACGCTATAAAAGTTATCTGAACATATTTTGTGTTTGTTCAAATGTTTTGAAAATATTCTTGACCCCCTCCCCCCAATCTACAAGCTCACCAGTTCGAACACGTTGTAAGCTTGAAGATCTGCTATTCTCAAAAAGCAAATGTTAATGGGGTCAAAGTGGTTATAATGAGAAGGGGGAAAAAAAGCGCTAATAAGCAACTACAATATATAGAAACAAGACAACAACAGAAACTTCCAATATTTATAAGCGACTTTAGAGCATAACAAGCTCCCCCCCCCAAAAAGGCAAACCGCAACTTTCAATAATTGCAAGCAAATTTACACTTCACAGAAAAAACAAGTCCGAAGTAGCTTATATTAAACAGGCCTGGCAACGCTGCTCCTATAGGGGTAGCGTATATTGCATCAAGCGGAAGCTGGGATTAATGGGAAGTTCCAGAGAGTAATAAATCAGTGTAGCGGTTAGCGTTTTGCCTGCAGGGCATGGTATTCATCACGCTAAAACATTTAGGGTCCGATTGCACGCGCTATACAGTAGGCAATTTGGCCTGAAATCAAATGCTAGAGTTTGGCCTTTATTGGCAAAGGGTCATACTGTGTCTTTTTTTTATGGGACGGGAAAGAGTTCACGTTGTGCCCCCTCGTGGTTGAGGTCAGAGCTCGGTAAGAAAATACTTGACCTTTGTTGACCTATAGAATTACATTACGGTGCACAATGCACAAAACTGAAGCTCGGTTATCATTACCATATAAATACAATCTTCTTCAACCATTTTATTTTTCTCGTGACTATGTGGCCCGATGAAGATTTGATTATTTTTGAAAGTCAGCATAAAAATCTATTTCGTATCTAATTGTATAACCTTGTTGAATACATGACTGCAGATATTTGTCATATTATATAAGTATTTGTTTTTGGTTTGTCCATACAGTATTATTTTCCCCCCCCAGGAATCAAATTCAAGGGTGCTAGTTATTGTTGTCTTACCTATCAGTGACCTTTTCTTTTTTCCACACAATTTTTAAGGATTGTGTATCTCTGAATGTCACTGTTTATCTTGATCCATAATATCGTCGCCTAGAAACCAGATGAATCTGCCATGGCAAAAAAGGACACAGCCCTCGGCAGATTTGGTCTGGCTCCGCTCAGTTGTGATTGGATTTCAGTCCCTCCGAAGCAGTGAGGAACCAAAAATAGTGCTGCCGCTATGAAATCTATGAAAAAGTTACATCTGTAACACAGTATGAACTGATGGTCCCTGCTTCATCTCTCTCTCAGCTATAGGGGGTCCCTGGCCTGAAAGACTTTGACGACCCCAGCTTAGAGTTAAGTGGCCAAAGCTTAAAGCTCAACCTCTGAATTACACCTGATAACTGCATGGCTCTGCCTGTGGTACTGCTCTCTCTACGAGTCTGGGTTAACCATCTGATCCTGGCGCACTGAATATTAGGACCATACGATGCCTCCCGTCACAGACCTTATTAACATATTAATGCAACATGCAAAAGAAAAAAAGAATTCACCAGAAGGCAAATTCTTACCCTACTGCGAGCCAAGTCTTTGATCCCCCAAAGTCACGGCTGTGAGGTAGTTATAAAAATGGATGATTCAGAAGAACTGAAGCATCTCGAGAAATAATTTGAAAAAGGATCCACCGACCACGCATACATTATAAGGTGAGATAAAGCACAGCTAAATTCAAGATGACATTCAGAATTGTCAATGTTCTCTCCATGTTTCACTGTAAGAAAAAAGTGTCTAGTTCTCTTTTTTGTCCTTTTTTGGTAGGAAGAACAAGCAAACATAATATCCATGAAACCATGAAATCTCAGAGATTGCTTTTTCTCATGAAAGACAGCTGTAGTAAAGTCAGAACACACAGTGATATATACGCAGTCTTATTGCTTTTCATTTGTCATAGTTTACTTTTGGGTTTTATTTTGTTTTGGCATTATGTTTTTTTTTTTAAATATTGCTTAGTTTTAGATTATTGTAATATGGGGCGAGATTAAAGTAAGCTCAGATTTTCTTTTTGAAAATGGCCAATCTACAAGCTCACAAACGTCTTAAGTGATTCAATTAATTGAGTACAAAGGACCCACATGGAAACAAGCCACAGTGTTTTCTTGGTTTTAAATCCTCTTAGCAGACCTTGTATTGAACTGTACTTGTATGTGCTTATAAAGTATTCAATCAATTAAATAAAAGTGACTAGATAATAACATTGGATCTATTGGAACACAGTTTTTTCTCCTCCATCTCCTGAAAAGTAATGTATTTGTACATACATGCTGTTGGTACAACATAAGTTCAGGAGGGAAGACCACACCGGAGAACTATCTCCCCACTACGTTATTGCCTTCAATCTGGCTGACTTCTACTCCTCCCAAGCTCACCTGCTCGTGATCCCATTGATAACAACTCCTCCCTTATCTCCTCCCTGAAACCAACCAAGGGTTGTATTTATACACGACCGCCTCCACCTGCTATCCTCTGATCCGTTTCTCGCATGGACACACACAAGCTCAGGCTCACCAACGCGTGCCTGGGTCAACCGAACCGATTAACAATATTAACTACAAACGTAGGCCTACAATTCCTCCTCCTACAACCCACAACAGATGCCTCGTACTCCAGCGATGCCATCACTTCTATCCAGCACCAGCAAGCGAGACCAAACACCAACCTTACAGTCTGTTTTCATTCCGTGGCCACTAACTTAACATGTTCGCCAGCGGCCCGGTTCACACGCCGTCTCGCGGCAGTCCCGGCTCGGCACATTACAACACCACCCCAGTCCTATCCTCACACAACCAGTCAGTCCCGTCCCGACCGCCACGGTGTTTCAAGTCACCTCCGCGGCTAGCGAAATAGCCTACTTCTCCCACGCCGCCATTCAAGCCGGCTCGTTCCACGGGACCTCCGCTAGAACCCACAGCGATGACGTCACCCCCGATCCAGAGTTCTGTCCAACACCCAAAGCTAAGTATTTTTCACACACCCGACTCCTATACCCACAGCACGTCTTCACCTACTCATTTGCCAACCTCCATCATTCTACATCGATTCACTGAATACTATCAGTCCCAACAACAATACAGGCTAGAGCAATGGTACCGTCGTGACTGGTTCACCTTGTCACATTTCACTCAGGTTTTTTCATATCACTTACTTCAGCCTCCTCCATACCAAATGCATTTCTATGTCACAACGTTTTCACGTCACAAATGTTCAATAAATGCAACTCTACTGGCGCTCCGTACCCGCTCTGTAACAGCCTCCATTTCTAACCTCCATTCCCCCCGTTAACCCACGCCGGTTAATTCCATTATTCATTCCATTATTCACTCCAGTGTATTCATTCCAGTGTATTCATTCCAGTGTATTCATTCCAGTGTATTCATTCCAGGTCCAGTATTCATTCCAGTGTATTCATTCCAGTGTATTCATTCCGGTGTATTCATTCCAGGTCCAGTATTCATTCCAGTGTATTCATTCCAGTGTATTCATTCCAGTGTATTCATTCCAGTGTATTCATTCCAGGTCCAGTATTCATTCCAGTGTATTCATTCCAGTGTATTCATTCCAGGTCCAGTATTCATTCCAGTGTATTCATTTCAGCGTATTCATTCCAGTGTATTCATTCCAGTGTATCCATTCCAGTGTATTCATTCCAGCGTATTCTTTCCAGGTCCAGTATTCATTCCAGTGTATTCATTCCAGTGTATTCATTCCAGCGTATTCATTCCAGGTCCAGTATTCATTCCAGTGTATTCATTCCAGTGTATTCATTCCAGCGTTTTCATTCCAGTGTATTCATTCCAGTGTATTCATTCCAGGTCCAGTATTAATTCCAGTGTATTCATTCCAGTGTATTCATTCCAGGTCCAGTATTCATTCCAGTGTATTCATTCCAGTGTATTCATTCCAGTGTATTCATTCCAGGTCCAGTATTCATTCCAGTGTATTCATTCCAGTGTATTCTTTCCAGGTCCAGTATTCATTCCAGTGTATTCATTCCAGTGTATTCATTCCAGGTCCAGTATTCATTCCAGCGTATTCATTCCAGTGTATTCATTACAGTGTATTCATTCCAGGTCCAGTATTCATTCCAGGGTATTCATTCCAGTGTATTCATTCCAGTGTATTCATTCCAGTGTATTCATTCCAGGTCCAGTATTCATTCCAGTGCATTCATTCCAGTGTATTCATTCCAGTGTATTCATTCCAGCGTATTCATTCCAGTGTATTCATTCCAGCGTATTCATTCCAGTGTATTCATTCCAGTGTATTCATTCCAGGTCCAGTATTCATTCCAGTGTATTCATTCCAGTGTATTCATTCCAGTGTATTCATTCCAGTGTATTCATTCCAGGTCCAGTATTCATTCCAGTGTATTCATTCCAGTGTAAACTCACCGGGTTCATTCCACCATCCATCAAACCATTCACTCCTCTCCAACCCGGCCAATCCCCCCATCCACAACAGCAACCATTCACTCACCACAGTCACGGCGTTCCGCCGCCGTCCTGTCACCTAAGCAAAGGCGTTTCCGCCTTCTCCCTGTCACCCAAGCAAAGGCGTTCCGCCTTCCCCTCGTCTAAGCAAAGGCGTTCCGCCTTCCCCTCGACTAAGCCAAGGCGCTCGCCGACCTTCCTGTCACCTAACCAAAGCGTCGTCGCCGCTTTACTTAGCAGGTGTCGTCGCCACCTTCCTGTCACCTAACCAAAGCGTTGTCGCCGCTTTACTTAGCAGGTGTTGTTGCCACCTTCCTGTCCCGAGGCACCTCCCTGGCCTCTTCTTTTTCCCCATTCTACCTCCAAACGTATTTCCATGCCTCCATGTTCTCCAAATAGAAAAGAGGTCACTGCTACGATTACCCTAACAGGTCCGGTATTTTTTCCAGGTCCAGTATTCATTCCAGTATTCACTCCAGTATTCACTCCAGTATTCACTGCTACGATTACAGATCTTGTCGCGGCTTCTTTTGGGCCCTGTACTGTCCAGCCGCTCCGTCCTCATACACCCGTACAACCACTCGTCACTCCTATCTACACCCCATATCGTTCACACCGATCGAACTAAACTAACCTTCCTTCACTCTCCCGGGTTGTGCCCAGGACAAGATCTCAAGGGTGTTTGCCTCTAACTAATGCATGGATCAACATTCCATCTGACTTAACTTACAACTAATTCACACCAATGATGCTATTCATCCGAATTTCTAGCATGGCCCAACTACCTGTCCACTTCTCACCCTGTCCTGTCTCCCACCACATGTTCTCTCCATACCTCCCACTATCCCATAATCAAATGCCTCGATCCTATACCTGCGAAGTCCGTCTACATCCGTTCCAGTGGTCCAACCCTGCCCATGCCATGTGTTCGTGACAAAGCAAGCACCACTTTTTGGGGCCTTAAAGCGTAAATCGGCGCCACTCCAGATCCATGGACCTCGGTGCCACTCCAGATCCATGGACCTCGGCGCCACTCCAGATCCGAGGACCCCAAAGCCAAACACCCAGGGTTCATCGCCCCCTGGAACCACTAACTGCTACCTGCTAGCACCCAGATCAACAAGCACCCATGCCTCTTCAACCCATCTACATCACACAACCCATCTACACCACACCATCCTCAGTACATCCCTCAATCAGTCTCCATTCATACACACCGTATCCATTCAATAAATACAACCCAACTGATATTGTTTGATGGTGTGGTCTTTACTAGTGAAATGCTGTTGGTACAACATAAGTTCAGGAGGGAAGACCACACCGGAGAACTATCTCCCCACTACGTTATTGCCTTCAATCTGGCTGACTTCTACTCCTCCCAAGCTCACCTGCTCGTGATCCCATTGATAACAACTCCTCCCTTATCTCCTCCCTGAAACCAACCAAGGGTTGTATTTATACACGACCGCCTCCACCTGCTATCCTCTGATCCGTTTCTCGCATCCCTCCACCACCCCAATCTCCACACTTTTCTCATGCGCTCCACTAACATTTCCTCATCCTTTCCTTCAGGTTCCAGGGGGGGCCTTAAAGCGTAAATCGGCGCCACTCCAGATCCATGGACCTCGGTGCCACTCCAGATCCATGGACCTCGGCGCCACTCCAGATCCGAGGACCCCAAAGCCAAACACCCAGGGTTCATCGCCCCCTGGAACCACTAACTGCTACCTGCTAGCACCCAGATCAACAAGCACCCATGCCTCTTCAACCCATCTACATCACACAACCCATCTACACCACACCATCCTCAGTACATCCCTCAATCAGTCTCCATTCATACACACCGTATCCATTCAATAAATACAACCCAACTGATATTGTTTGATGGTGTGGTCTTTACTAGTGAAATTTACGTTGGTACAAGGTTTCCGCCCAACTGCAACCAAGAACAACACCCAGAGAGGACAAACAGGACGTCACTATACAGGTCAACAGGTCACCAGGTCACCAGGTCAAACAAGGTCAGGTATTGCCTACAGCCAGAAGGTGTTCCTGACTGACACACAGTGGTGGAAAAGTACTCCCATTTTTTACTTTACTTAAGTAAAAGTATCAATACTACCGAAATTCAAAATGTACTTAAAGTATAAGTATAAGTATAAATCACTATCAAAATGTATTTAACTACCAAAAGTAGAAAGAATTCATTATGCAGAATGTCCAGTTTTCAAATGGATAAAATGGATACAAAATTTAAATAAATAGCTGATTTACAAGCTCACAATGCGGGAAAACAATGTGATTCCAAATCAGACAATTACTGGAACTGCTTGAATCAGGTCACGGCAGCCAGCAGCTCTAACCAGTGGTGGTGGGTGTAGGTTCGTTAGCGACTTAGCGCTGGTCATTCTCACGACTCTTCCCCATGACACAGGACACCCTGATCCCTCTGAGAGCCACAGAACAGCAGACCTCAGTGTGGAAAGAAGCCCCAGATGACGTCACACAAAGACCTGTCAAGACAGCCCCGCATGCGCGGCTTGCGCGCACAATTCAATTCGATTCAATTGGGATTTGTTGGCATGAGACAACATATACGTTAACATTGCCAAGGCACAATCAATACAAAAATAATGTATGTACAATTGAAAAGGAATATACATATCGTGTTCCAGGAGCTGTTACATTGCAACTGAGCCAAATCTAACTTCAGTGGAAAAACAGGGTCGGCCCTGGTGTAGAGAATCCAGTCAATTAAGTAGGGTTTAAGTGGCTACGGTTGGGGTCAGCACACTGAGACAAACAGCAAACAGACTTCTTTATTATTCTTTAGGCTATCTTTATTATCCGTCTTGGGTAAAAGTGTCCTGATAGTTATAAATATGTATTTATCACTCTGATATACCCTGTAGATACCCAGACAGCACAGCGACAACGCAGACGCCTTCTCTCCCTCTGTAACAATGTAGGCGCTATGTAGCGTCGGGAGCGTTTGCTCATTGGGAAGATGCATTTGCGACGTCGCTGTGCAAGCGAGGGGCTAAATTGGCAAGCAACGTCGCAAATACATCTTCCCAATGAGCAGACGCTCCCGACGCTACATAGCGCCTACATTTTTACAGAGGGAGCTACTCGGTCGCTGTGCTGTTAGGGTATATTTCATTTGTATGTGCAATATGTACAACAATATGTAGATAGTAGGTTAACCTCGGAATTGTTTACATTTTTGATGTCAACAACCCTGGTTGCCCAGGACCCTAAGCATGTCGAGATGACAACTGACAGCTTGACGTGATAAAGCCAGGGGTAACCCCATAATGTCTGTATACAAACTTTGTATCTCTGTGGTAACATGAGAAGAAATGATCTGGAAGCATGCCTTTCCAACGCTTGTAACATCTCTTCCCTGGTATAACCCCAAATGCTATTAGAACTAAGAAGTTTCCTCAGTTTATTGATGTAAATAATTATTTCACTGTCGGATAGATATGGGGTAAGAAAAACAAAGTTATCGTGTCCTCTCCATTTCACACATCCTATCTGCTGAGTGAGCAGCCACCATACAGCACTAAGGGACCAACCCCCCGACCCAGGGCACTGGCAGGAGTATGTACTGTAGTTATATAGTGCAAGGGTTACCACACTTTTCAGGCCTCGATCCCACACAAAAAAATCACATTCGAAATGGGGATCCCCTATAGCTCTGGTCCATAGCGTTAGAGAACTCCACTAACACTGGACCAGAGCTAGGGATCCCCCAAAAAAGAATCATATTTGAACCGGTGACCCCTCACCCTGACTGACAAGCACTTGGAACATTTAGTTTGATTCGGTTTCACAGATAAACATTGTGAAAATAGACGAACTGCAAGCTCACAACGCCTCGCACAAAAAGTTTGAATGTGAAGATTACAGGTTTCTGCCCATCAGCGACGATATGGAAGCTGTAAGACTTTGGAAGTGAAAAGGTTCTCAGACTCAAACAGCCAGAGTTTCAGAGTTATTATCAGTTTCTGTCTTCAAACATATACTATAACATCTCACAGAAAGCCATGGAGGCACGGGCTCTCGCTCCATTATAATATATTCACTTTCTTTGTTGCATCTCCAATTGCTTCTGAGATGTAAGACCTCTGTAATCTTATGTTGAATAATTGAATTGGTGGATTCAAACGCATGCGTTTCCTGGGACATAAGGCCTTGTTTTCTCAGGGTGAATTAAAAATCCTAGCAACACCTCCTCCTCTGTTTAGCAGGCAAAGCACATTTGTGTGTTATTAAAAGGCTTTTAGGAGACTGTCAGCATATCAGCACCACTCAGACAGCAAATCTCTTCCATGCCGTACTATATGTCTGGAAGTTTCAGTGAAATCAAAAAGCATCTCTGCAAATTCATCACCTTTCAGGTGGTATAGCGTACTTAACCACTTAAGCCCCTGCATGGGAAGCCGGCTTCCCATAACCACAACTTCCCTTCACACAACTGTTCATTGGTCAATAAATCAATAGAGACAAAATCAAATTACAATTTCAATGTTGATTCTGCTACATCGGCCCTACAGCACATATAATCAGCTGCCATTGTATTTTTCATCCATGCATTACTCATATTACATTATTATTACACATTATTTGTACTTGTTTTTATAATTTTTCACCCTATACTTTTACATTGCTAATATTACAGCACTATACTCTCACTAAAACATCTGTAGAGTTTACATAGTTTGAAATATATTCATAAGATTTTGCCTATCAATTGATGACACCTTGATGGACAATTTCTCTATTCACTATAAATGTGTCCAATGAGGTCTTGAGTCTTTTTCACTATTTAGAATGCAAATCTTCCATAGGCGGAGGTCTTTTTCAATCGTCTTTTCCCTAGTAAGTGATCACAGCATTACAATTTGGTAAGAGAAATGTGATGTTTTACACTGCATTTGTGAATTTTCAGGGGTTAGCTTACATTAGGTGGGTCAAGAGTAGAATGTGTGTCTTTTTTTTTTTTGGTTCATGACTTTCTGGATTGATTGATTGATTGATTGATTGATTGATTGATTGATTGATTGATTGATTGATTGATCGATGTTTTTATTGACAAATGTTAGATGGAACACAAAAGAGCTTTTGAGAGCTTATATTTCCATTGGTCCTCTGAGAGCAAAATGTGTATGTAAACTGACTAACATGTGTTGGGGCGGGTTGGGATGGGGATAATCCCAGTCCCTTTTTTAGTGTACGTATGAAAGTAAATACAACATGTTGTATTAAGTGCTTCCTAATGAAGGGCCAGGTGCGTGGGGATAAGTTCAGCCCAGGCCCTGACAGGAATGTTTGCTGTGTGTCCCTCAGCAGCCCCTGCATGCTGCATGCTGCTGCTCACCCTCCCATAATTACCCACTGATCTCCCTGATTGCAGGCGGGCCAGGGACGCGCTGGCCATTGGGAAAAGCGGGACAACTCCCGAACGGCCGGTTAATTCCCGGCCTGGACCAGGCCGGCCATTAGGAAAAAAATACAAATAAAATGTCGGCCTTCGTTCCATTTTGGGGGCTGGGCCTCCAACAAAGTAAATCGTCACTGTCGGGCAGAAACCTCGCATCTCCAAGTTTCAAATGTGTACATTTTTTTCGCAAAGCAAAGCCCTGCTTCATCATACAAGGCCGTTGCACAAAAGTAGTGAAAACAGCTGATCAGCACACAACGCCTCGCGGTGCGAGGCGTTGTGTGCTTGTAGATCGGCTGTTTTCACTAGTTTAAATCATTTTCTTAAATGATAAATACAAAACAAACGGTTTTGGACATACAAGGTTTCCACCCGACAACGACGAAATATAACTCATGTAATTGGCCCACTGGCTTGTCACTTGTCATGATCTGAAATGGCAAATCTTTGAGTAGCAGCAGCGCTATAGAGAGATCTCTCTCTCTATAGCGCATATGAGG
This sequence comes from Nannobrachium achirus, assembly GCF_963921795.1. NCBI lineage: Eukaryota > Metazoa > Chordata > Actinopteri > Myctophiformes > Myctophidae > Nannobrachium > Nannobrachium achirus. The sequence goes on along the minus strand of NC_137829.1, from coordinate 48,122,991 downwards.
GCCTCCAACTCTTTTTCCCGGGCTGAATCAGGGGCCCAGCACGTCCCTGAGGCAGGCAGTCTGGGTCGTCTCCTGTTACCGCTGCTCCCTCCGCTCCAGCTTAAAACTCTTTCCCCTCTGGAGGTTATAGCCTCCATTATGTTGAACACTAAAAACAATCTGATTTAGATCACAGTTATGAAGTCGTGTCCTCTAGCTAGCAAATTAGGTTATGTCACGATTTTTGACTTGAAAGTGTAAACGACTTGATCCAACACAAACATGGGAAAGTCTCTCGAAGTACACTTCACTGAAAGCTCTTATAGAGAGCTTTGACAAAGGCAGTGAACCACATTAAAGCAGAAATAAGCAGTTTTCTGCTGACAAGCAGGAATCATGCAATTGCTTATTTTTTTTTTTATTATTATTTTTTTTATTATATTCAGGCGGCTAAAAAAGCTCCCTAAAAAGATCTAGTCTCTATGGCGCTTCTTGGAGCCGCAGTCTACCTCCCAAACTATTATTTTATCTGTAAGAATCTCTGTCACTAGCAGCTCATTGGTGCATGAACCAGCCGACCGGGGCTAAAAGGATTGACAGACAGGTCAACCAATCTGAACAAGAACAAGAGACGGTCCTGATTGGTCTGTTATTTTGGATGGGCACCCAGTTTAATCGACCAATGACAGAACTTCTCACAGATAAAAATAATAGTTTTGGAGGCAGATAAAATATTTGTTTTAAATAAGCAATTGCATGATTCCTGCTTATGTCAGCAGAAAACTGCTTATTTCTGCTTTAAACCCTGGCATGTATGTATTAAAATAAAAAAAAATACATACAAATAGCAGATCTATAAGCTCACTATGTGACACGTCGTGAGCTGCAAGATCGTCCGTTCTCGCAAGAAGTAGGCCTACACACAGCTCTGACAGATTACGATGACGCCACTTCAAGGATTGCACTTAAAACTAGTGCTGCCACATTTCTTTTTTGTCTGTTGTTGCCGTTGTAAAATACACTCATTATGGCCCCGTACGCTCCGTCCTCAGGCTCAGCCATCATCAGCCCAGGAAGGAAACCAGGTGACCGCATTGATTTAACTCCATCCCCGTCCTGAAGCATGTGGGGCTGACCCTTGACCCCTGCCTGGCCACGGCCCAAAGGCAACGAGTGACTGACCGACCGACCGACCGCAGGCACCACACAGGCAGTGTGACCTTTAGAGCTGGATCAATAGAGTCTGCTGCTGCTGTGACACAACAGCAGGGCGATGCTTCTCTCACTTAAAGCTGCAATCCATTACTTTTTTGGTGAATAAAACATTATTTAGACCAATCTGTATTATAGATTAAGTTAACCACTTAGTTTAGTTCAACCAAAAATGACTTGAAGCCTTGAATTCATGTTTTTGTATTTCTAGTACCGCAGGGGTCTTCAACAGGGGGTCCTCAGAGTTACTACAGGGGGTCCTCCAAATCTTTGTGTGATAGAAGCATTTTTTTTCTCATTTTTATATTAACCACTTGAACCCTATAGCGTCCATCCATATTCTGAGAACTTTAGCCAACTTTAGCCTTGTAGATTGACTATTTTTGGCAAAGAGCTTTGGTGTAGAGGGGGAAAAGAGCAGACTAAGTACAGAGTGAAAGGTCAAGTTTATTAAGTATTGATGGTTCAAGTGGTTAAATATCTGATTTTTTTTTTGACATGAAACCAAAATACGCTGATTAGGCCGGGGGCCAATTCTGAAATTGGCACAAATTGGTACCACCCAAGGTGACCGTACGTTTTTTACATTTTCGTCTTCGTACATGTCTCTAGTTTACATTTTGGTATGATAACTCTTCCAATCGCCCAGCTTATTGACAGTTATCACTCCCTAAACAAACCAATATCCATATGAAACAGTGATGAGTATATACTGTATAGTGTGGTACGATGTGTACTTCCGTAGGATTTTTGTGCTAATTTTTTATTTTTTTTGCAGATCCTGGTTCTAGAGAGTCCAAACTATGAGAAAATGATGGGTGCCAACTTTTCCGGACCCCCACCCCCTATCTGGGGGTCATCTAGTTTGGGGCCTCCCAGAACAGTACGCCAGCCAGTTAATGTCCAATTTTCTTAATATTAGGGTTGTTTTGTAGGTTTTAAAACATTCTGAGTTCATTTATTACAATTTTGAAGCAGCCAGAATAACCTTTCCGACATTTGGTTGGGGTCTTTCCTCACCTGGGACCCCCCAGACGCCGGACCCCTGTGCCTATCTCAGTACTCGCTCTGCTCCTGCTCCAGAACAATGTCATATTAGATCATAATTGAATAAATGTTTTTGTTGCTGGACTCTGAAAACAAAAATGAGTAGTAGCAAATACCAGGGGTCTTCAACAGGGGCTTCGGGACCCCTAGAGGGTCCTCAGAGTTACTACATACATAGTGTACTTCTAATGATTTTTGCGTAACTTTATTTGTTTACTGCTTTGGCTTTTATGGGGACTAAACTGTCAGAAAATGATGGGTGCCAGATTTTCCCAACCCCTGCTCCTTTTCTGGGGGGTCATCTATTTTAGGACATTGCAGAACAGTATGCCAGCCAGTTAATGTCCAATTTTCATAATATTAGAGTTGTTTTGAAGGTTTTAAAACATTCATATATTGCACTTTTGAAGCAGCCAGAATAAGCTTTCTGACTTTTAGTGGGAGTCTTTCCTCACCTGGGACCCCCGGAATGACTCCTGAGCCTATCTCAGTACTCATTACAGTCCTTGCTCTGCTCCTGCTCCAGAACAGTGCAAATTAGATCATAACTGAAGCATAAAAGCTTTTGTAGCTGGGCTCTGACAACAAAAATGAGTAGCTAATACCAGGGGTCTTCCACAGGGGGTATGGGACCCCCAGGTGTCCTCAGAGTTACTACAGGGGGCCAGACAAATCTCTGGTCACCCCAACCTCCCAGTCAGCCAAGACATCTGACTGGAAAATACCCTCCACTCTCTGAATTCCATCCATTTTCTTCAATTGGTGGAAGCTCAGGGCAATTTGTCAGGTATCATTTATACTGCATTGTGATGTAGTTGGCATTGAGGATATGTGGTAGCAGTGCAGCTCCAAGTTCTTTGACTGAAATCCCATCCCATTACCCTGCATTATCACAGATGCGGGGTTGTTGGACCAAAGTGCTCCAATTACTCCAATGTTGATGGAAATAAGTAAGCCTTGCCCAGCCCTGAGGCTCATAGGGCAGGAGTCTATGTCCTGTTTCAGTGAGGCAGCTTGATGTACAAGTACCCCTGGACAGTGGACATAATAATAGTTTGTCACAGGGACATACTAATCCAGCCTTTGATGCTGTGTGTGTGTGTGTGTGTGTGTGTGTGTGTGTGTGTGTGTGTGTGTGTGTGTGTGTGTGTGTGTGTGTGTGTGTGTGTGTGTGTGTGTGTGTGTGGTAAATGGACACGTTGTTTTGCATGCCCGCTCTGACATCACACTCTGGCTTCACTGTGATGGCACACTAACATAATCCCTTTTATGACCATATATGGAGTTCCTTGATGTCTTCAATATTAAGCCCATATCTAACAGGACTTCATATGGGAATGCCCATATATGGAGGCCACATCGGCCACATGCCACACTAACAGAATCCATATAAGTTTCTATAGCAAATTGCAGAACTGTTTGCAAGAATAGGGCCAAAACTGGAATAGCCATTTGGCTGGCCCCCTAACTCTGAGGACACCTGGGGGTCCCAGACCCCCTGTGGAAGACCGCTGGTATTAGCTACTCATTTTTGTTGTCAGAGCCCAGCTACAAAAGCTTTTATGCTTCAGTTATGATCTAATTTGACACTGTTCTGGAGCAGGAGCAGAGCAAGGACTGTAATGAGTACTGAGATAGGCTCAGGAGTCATTCCGGGGGTTCCAGGTGAGGAAAGACCCCCACCAAAAGTCAGAAAGCTTATTCTGGCTGCTTCAAAAGTGCAATATATGAATGTTTTAAAACCTTCAAAACAACTCTAATATTGTGAAAATTGGACATTAACTGGCTGGCATACTGTTCTACAGTGTCCTAAAATAGATGACCCCCCAGAAAAGGGGCAGGGGTTGGGAAAATCCGACACCCATCATTTTCTGACACTTTGGTCCCTATAAAAGCCAAAGCAGTAAAAAAATAAAGTTACGCAAAAAAATCATTAGAAGTACACTATGTAGTAACTCTGAGGACCCTCTAGGGGTCCCGAAGCCCCTGTTGAAGACCCCTGGTATTTCCAGCAACAAAAACATTTATTCAATTATGATCTAATATGACATTATTCTGGAGCAGGAGCAGAGCGAGTACTGAGAAAGGCACAGGGGTCCGGCGTCTGGGGGGTCCCAGGTGAGGAAAGACCCCAACCAAATGTCAGAAAGGTTATTCTGGCTGCTTCAAAATTGTAATAAATGAACTCAGAATGTTTTAAAACCTAGAAAACAACCCTAATATTAAGAAAATTGGATATTAACTGGCTGGCGTACTGTTCTGGGAGGCCCCAAACTAGATGACCCCCAGATAGGGGGTGGGGGTCCGGAAAAGTTGGCACCCATCATTTTCTCATAGTTTGGACTCTCTAGAACCAGGATCTGCAAAAAAAATAAAAAATTAGCACAAAATTCCTACGGAAGTACACATCGTACCACACTATACAGTATATACTCATCACTGTTTCATATGGATATTGGTTTGTTTAGGGAGTGATAACTGTCAATAAGCTGGGCGATTGGAAGAGTTATCATACCAAAATGTAAACTAGAGACATGTACGAAGACGAAAATGTAAAAAACGTACGGTCACCTTGGGTGGTACCAATTTGTGCCAATTTCAGAATTGGCCCCCGGCCTAGATGATCGTGCTGTCAAACGATGAAACTATATGGAATCTATGAAAAGGTTGTGGGGGTCCCTGCTTCATCTCTCTCTCTCTCTCTCAACTAAGGGGTCCTTGGCCTGAAAACGTTGAAGACCCCTGTCCTACCGGATACATTAGCCTGTAGGAGAAGGTCATCAAATTATTAGCTTAGGAATGTGACAAAAACAAAAACAAATCCATGAATCCAAGGCTTCAGATGGGGTGTGTAATGAAAATAAGTAATTGTTTGGGTGAACTACTCCTAGCTATCTCTAAACACGAGACACAATTTGAACTCTCCAAATGTAGTTTATGAAATGTATACCATGTGTCACGACTCACGATGCAACGCATTATTTGTGATCTTGCCATGATGCCAGTTTGAAAGTGGTTAGAAGTCTTTATGCCGCTTTTATAAATATTTAACCGATCAAACATTAAAAAGAGCTCATTACTAAATGATAACAGCTTTGGATCCGGTGGAACACATTGGTTCTTTTTTCCGTGAAAAGCTTTTGGACTTCCAGAGCAAGGTTCAGTATTTCCAATTTCCAATACTTCTACTCCACTACATCTCGGAATCAAATATTGTACTTTTACTCCATTACATTTGTTTGAAAACTTTAGTTACTTTATAGACTTATTAGCCTTATTAAAAACATACATTAACCACTTCAGTCCTACATTTCGTCCTACAACCCCCAGGGGGGTCCCCAAATTATTTTGGGGGGTCCCCAGATGATTAACTTAATGTGAAACATTGTTTTCTCACTCAACAGTAAACAAACCAACATGAAGTTTAAGTGTATAGACAGAGGGTATCTACACATTTCTAAAGCGACAATTTAAGGACTTTTTAATACCTCTAAAATGACAACTTAAACATTGGCCAAATTGTCAAATATTAGAGGTAGAAATTGTGAAAATAGCCGATCTAGCATGTAGATCAGCTATTTTCACAATAGAACTGTGTTATACAAAATGCAATCCCTCAACTCTTAGTGCTTGTCAGGGTGTGGGGGGGGGGGGGGGGGGGGGGTCCTCAGTTAAAATATGATTATTTTGGGGGTCGCGGCCTGAAAAGGTTGAGAACCAAGGGAGACTCAGCGGTGGTTTACAGTTCATCACTAGTAGTTGGTAGGTCTTCACAACACGCTCTTAACAGATAGTAATCACCTCTGTCAGTCACTGGCTAAAATGCAACTATAATGAGAGTGTTTATCTTTAGATCTCTGCTCTCTCTGCGAGCTGAGCCGGCGGCCCGTTAAAAGGCAATTATCTGCTTGCTTCACTGCATAATTTACGACAATTACACACGCATAGGTGTCAAAAATGGTTGACCACAGCTAGTATAGTACGGTATGCACTTCCCGGTCTCTGTGCGGTCATTCTCTCCACAAACCGAGTTGGTGTTACTGTAAACGGCAAAGACCTTTCATGGTGTCGAGTCGTCTTTATATAGCAGCACATTGAAAAACAACAGGACTTGAGCCAAAGTGCTTTCCCGATCGAGCATGACCAAAAAACAAACAAACATGATAATCATAATGAGTCATAAATCCATAAAGGCAAGCCAAGAGACTAATGTGTAAAATACATGAAACGCAAAAAAAAAAGAAAAAGAAATACACATGTGTATACTTGCTCTGTATTGTTGATGATCTTTGTATTGCTGTACACAAAAAAGTACTTTTCTTTTTCTTACTATTTACCTGTAACTCTGTAACCTTAACTGCTGTGCTGCCTCTGGGCAACTGAATTTCCCCTGTGGCATAATAAAGGTATCTAATCCATCTAAAATGTAACACTTTCGTAGGCGGGCCTACTGCATTTTTGTTTTGTGGCTAATGAGCAGCAAGCAACGCATCAGCTCACACGCTTAATTGTGTGAAATTCACATCCAGCTGAAAAAAAGTAAGCCTGGGAGACGTTGGCTTGATGATAATATGCATATTCAATCACGCAACGACTTGACAGGCATCAAGGCCGACCGGTCGAGGGGAGGCCCGACACATTAACATGTCCGCATGGAACGCTCACCGTCACCCATGGCAACAGGAAGTCAAACATAAATCAAAGCTGTCAAATCATAATTAAGGCATGGGCCGTCAAACGCCGGGGACCTCACGCACGTGGAATAACATATGACCTCAACTCTGCCAACGTCGGTCGACCCCCTCGCTACTCGGGTCCCCCGGCATGCGTATGATTGATAGCCCCCCCCCCCCATCCCTCACTATATCCATACAGGGGCCGCGGAGTGAAGAATCACATTTGCCCTCTGACCTTCCGTGTCTATATCTCGCTCATAGAGGCAGGTTGGTGTGTGATTGGTCGAGGCCGGCGGAGACAGGAAGAGATGAAGATGAGGGGCACAGTGTCGCAGTCGGTAGTGCTGTCGCCTCACAGCCAGAAGGTCCTGGGTTCGATTCCCGCTAGGGACGCTGCGGGCGCTGTGGTCGGTGTTCTCTCCTCTGCGTCATCAGTGCTCCCATACACTAGGTGGGGTGGGCTAACGAGCCTTTCTTTGTAGAGTTTGCATGTTCTCCCTGTGTCCCCTTGTGTCTAGGTACCCTCACAAAGAACATGCAGTAATCCTGATCTCTATACTGCCTCCCCCTGGCCAGCCGGGGCACCCAATGTAGGGGAAAGTAACTGGTTGGAATAACGTGTTCCTTCCCAAACTCTCCACTGTCAGGTGAAAATAATCCCATTGGATCAATAGTCCGTAATTCTCCTTTAAAGAGAACAGGAGGAAGCAGGGGAGATATAGGCCTATATTCTTTTTTAAAATGTAAAAAAAAAATCTTTGAATATCTTCACCATAACATAACACATAACATCAAGCCAAAAACAGGCACGTCGGGCTAAAAGCACTCAATCGCTGCATCTCCCTTTATTCAAATTCTCTCTAATGGAGTTGAGGCTTATGTCAACAGGGTCAAATAGGCTAGGAACGCCAGAGGAGACGAGACTGCCAAATCTCATTCTCAACCTACAGGCTAATTGCAAGCTTCAACATGGCAGTTGCATCCCTCCGGGTGGGTAGTCCAGGGAGGGATGGCCTTCCAACGTCCACTAGCACTCAACAGGATTACCATAGTCGAAGATCGTTAGCCAATCTCTTGCATTCAGAGATAAGGGCAGCAGCAGCAGTATAGCCTCAAGCAGATATAGAAAAGGCGAGTGGATCGCCTTTTTGATAAGAGAAACCTGGAATGTGGCTCTGCTGTTTGGAGCTCACAGCTCAGCACAGCAGCCGCAGAATGTGACCCGTGGTGAGCTTCCACACTCACTAACAGCGACCCAGAAAGTCCCTTAAGACAGAACCCCCCACAAATGAATCTATTTTTAACCCCAAAAATCTCAATTTAACATCGGCAACGTGACAACAGCAAGGTTTTCGAAGAATGCCTTCAGTTGAAGCTTGAATCCCTCGTGGCTTGTTGAAATCTCCTCCCGCAGAGTGATGTGAATGTTAAATAGCGCGCAAAAAACATCAACCGCTGCTTTAAAGATTGATGAAGACCGATATCACAGGTAGGTTGTGACACGCGTACATGTTGACCATGCTGCTATGCCGCGCGGTGGATTTGAAGTTGAGTAATGAGCATGATACGGTATGTGCGTAGTGCTCTCGTCTATATCATAAATCATAGAACAAAGGTATGCTTGTAGATGTCTATATGGCCAGTAACAGGGGCTGTAATGAGAACCAACTGGGTTTTCTCATGGCCTTATTGCTTCAGTTCCATGGAACTCTATAACGCAACAACTGTATAACTGGAAACTTAAGCTCAGCTGACCTTTGTTATTCCAGTCAGGACAGCTGATTCAACAGTCAAGAAACACGTTATCATCCAAGATATTTTTGGACTCATGGCAAAGCCATTTATGAATATTTTTCACAAAGAAAACAAAACAAGGCACAGTTAAATATCGTCTCTGTCGGGTGGAAACCTCATTATGTCCAAAGCTGTAATCAAAAATCAAAAATAGCAAAAGTAGCAGATCTACAAGCTTGAAACGCGTCAGTTCGTCCTGCGTTTTGAGCTTGTTAATCTGCTACAGTACGTGGAACACGGATATATTTATTAAACTCAGCACTCCTCTCTCCCTTTTTTTGTAATGCATTTCCCCAAGGGCTCTACTGAACCAGGCCCTATTCACGATATTCCTGGCCATTCTATGGAGGCTGCCATTTTCCTTTTACAGAGGGCGCTGGAGCATTTTTAAACATCTTTTCACTTCCTCCCAAGTCGAAGAACAAGAGATCCCAAGGAAGTGACAGGGAATTGTCTGTTGCCAGATATTGCCAGAGACAAGCGGCCAGGTCTATGAATAATAAGCCCAATAGAATTAACTAGGTTCAGTTTTACTACTTTACATTTACATTTGAAAATAGCAGATCAGCAAGCTCACAATGTGTCACATTGTGACACATTGTGAGCTTGTATATTTGCTATTTAAAAAATATAGAGGAAAGAAAAAACGAAAATAATTTGAATATTTTTGAAACATTTTAACAACACAAATCTGTGTGGCGGTCCCTGGCACCACATATTTTCAGATGGGGTCTGCGACTGTGGACAAATCTGTTAATCTGGGGTCCTTGATATGAAAAGATTTGGGAACCACTGGTTTAAAAAATATTAGAAAGTAAGCCCAATAAACAACGACACCAATTGCTTATTATAAGCAGACATGGCAACACCGGTTCATTCAGAGCCAAGGAGATGGGTATGGCTGCAGGCCTGGAGACACCTCCCTCTGCAGATCTTTCTTGTCAGATCTTTCGTCTCAGTCAAGGAAGTTATTTAAGAAGGAAGGGAAACACGTGACCACATGGGCATGCGTATGGAGCTCAGCATGGGTGCCAAACTGCACTTGTTTATGATGTCACAAGATGGCACTGTTTTCCCTTTTCTTTGACGATGGCTGGACAGCTTGCTTTCACGGTCTCGCGATGCAGGTTGTGCAGCCCAGGCAGAAACTTGCATCAATTAAATTAAACAGATCGCAAGTCGGCAAACAAACACTCTGAAAAAAACGTGTGATATATGTTCTTCTATATTCCAGAACCGATTTGATGACAAAGGTCGCAATCGTCCAGAAATAATGTTTGTTCACAAGCAGTACAGCCCACGTAACAGACGCCTCTCATGCATCCCATTCATGACTTCTATTCATCGCACTTCCGGTGGGAGTTCCTGGCACCCATGCTGAGCTCCATACGCATGCCCATGTGGTCACGTGTTTCCCTTCCTTCTTAAATAACTTCCTTGGTCTCAGTACGGAAGTACCTAATTACTTGACTCTACTGCCCCCTAGTGCTTCGGGGACGTGTGCAGTGGGGCAACGGTGAGATTCGATCTAGTGATCTCTGGCACGCAAGTCGGCACCGCTATCCATTCAGCCATCAATGCTGATGTTTATCGTGGGCTTGCCCAGGCCTTATGGCCTGGGCATAAATATAACGATTGCATTCACCACGGCTTCGTAACTCGCGCGGCGCTCCGCCGGCCGCGCGGCCCTGGCCCGCTCTTCGCGGCCACTCGCGCCTGCGGCGCTCGGGGGCGAAGAGCAGGACCAAGGTCCGCTGGCCTTCGCGCCGCTTGCAATGTCGTGGACACTCGAGCGGCTCCGCCTTTGTTGACCCTGTAGACTTGCCGTTAGTACTTCCGTTCTGAGTACTTCCGTACTGAGACGAAAGATCTGACAAGAAAGATCTGCTGAGGGAGGTGTCTCCAGGCCTGCAGCCATACACTCTTGGAGCCAAGAGCCCAGAGCGCCTCTACTGACACTTTAATGCAAGGACACAGGAAACCAAATTATGTTTTTTATTTTCTTTCAGGATATGAACAGGAAGCCGGGGGCGGGGCCAGGAATATCGTGAATAGCCGATCTCCAAGCTCCATGTAAAGAAACGATGCAATGCGAGAGTGCAGACTTATAGCCGACACTTGATTTGTAATCGTACATGAGTTCTGGGCGGGAGCGCTTATTTCCATTGACCATGACAGAGGGGCGCCATCTCAGGCGACCATGAGCCGACTCAGCGCCGTCTGAGTTACATACACTGGGGTACAGAATAGTAAATCTTCATCCCCCTGACTTTCGGCACCTCCGCGCGGTCCAAGCGAACAAAAAGGAGCGCTCCCTCGCTCCGATTCAGCCAATCAGACGCGTCCGTGGGCGGGGTTTGCTCAGAACTCAAGTATGATTCCAAATAATGCATACCAACACTAACTCAAGACATGGATCGCTGCCCTCCACCAAACTCTTCTGTCTAACATCAGAGTCCTGAGCTCTGCAGTGTCCGCTGTCGTGCTAGCCGAAAACAAACACAAATACCGTTAACAGAAAAAAATGGTTTACGTACGACATGGTCAAAGCTATAACAATGACATGTCTATATGACCCCTTTATAGTCCTTTTAACCACTTCCAACCTGGCTATTTTTCCACTCTTTGTCGTAGAAGAAATTATATAGGGCTTGAGTGGTTCAATCCCCCCACAGTGTGTAGCTTTGTAACTCCAAAGTGCATCGGGTGTGACGAAATGAAGCTCCTCTCCCAAGAAAACAGGATATTGCTTCATGCAGTTTGAGCTGTTTTCCAGAAAAAAAAGCCTTATTTTGGCACAGATTCACCTCAAAGCTACTACAATCAACATGACAGCGTTCTGGCTGGGGCCCATGTCCTTCTGCTGTGGTTTCTGTACCCGGGGAAGAGTGCTGACATGTGTGATGTCAAGGTCACCTTTCCAGCTCACTAATTGTACCTAGAACTGTTAGAAATGGTGTTTCGACACGAGATAGAGAGGGTCAGTTATTTAAAAAGAATCTTTGAGATAACAGCCATTGAATTAATGGTTATCTCTGTGCCAATACTGTAACAGTTACCCTGGGTAAATGATGCGTAGTGAGGGAAAAACTGTGAGTGTGAGAAATGTACTGTTTTTCCGAGTCTTGGGAAATTCCACTTGCTGGCAGTGCATACACTCACTGTACGTACTCCAAGAACAGTAACTGGTACCAGATGATTCAGCTTGTTCCAAGCTACACAGTCCTGTCTGCCTTCAGTCTGTGGTGTGCACGTGTGCACGTGTGTGTGTGTGTGTGTGTGTGTGTGTGTGTGTGTGTGTGTGTGTGTGTGTGAGAGAGAGAGAGAGAGAGAGAGAGAGTGTGTGTGTGTGTGTGTGTGTGTGTGTGTGTGTGTGTGTGTGTGTGTGTGTGTGTGTGTGTGTGTGTGTTTGTGTGTGTGAGAGTGTGTGTGAGAGAGTGCGTGTGAGTGCGTGCGTGCGTGTGAGACTTGTGTATGTGTATGACCACATCTTGTGTGTACAGTATAATGCATTGAACGAGTGTACCGTACAGTATATGCATGCGCCTATGCCTCCATTATGTTCTTGTGTGTCTGTTTTCCTCTGTATACTATGCGTACCGATTTGCCTCTGTATAATGTAAGTATGTATGCAACTGCATGTGGGTGGGTGACGTGACGTAACGTTTTCGCTGTCCTCGGTGTCAAACATGTATAAATAAAAAATATATTTGTCAAAAACCTTCTGAATATTGTGCAGGACATTAAGCTTTATGTGAACTTACTCAAGATTAAAACATTTCATTCCTCATTTCTTCAGAATCTTCAACCAAACATGGCAAAACTCATATGGTGTGACTGTCCTGACCTTGTTTCTCAAAGTGGGAACTTGAATAAAACTAAGAAAAATAATTGCTAAAAATCATTTGAAAATGAATTTAGGCTAAAAAAATGTCTATTTTGAGCCTATATCTTTTCAAAGTCAAAGCATAATGTTTTCAGTCATTTCTGATCAAAAACATTTTGTCCCCCAACCCAAAATCATTTGGTGTGACACTAGTTTGGAAAAATTAAACAGGCAATTATTTGGACACCTATTGGCTAGAGAGGTCCTTCTTCTGTAAGGCTATTCAGCACTCCCAGCACAACTGCAAGACAGGTGTCTGAGGTGAGTTATGATTTTAACATTTTCATGAAATGCCATCTTGTTGAAACGTTGACAAACTCACCATTCTGGATGTCTTTTGGTGTGACACCTTTTCTTTAAAAAAAGCTTAAGTTATTTGAAGTTTTGGTCATATTTCCATGTAGATCTAGGCTGCTTTGTTATAGCTAGCATGCTGTTAGCATGCTAATGTGTGCATAGTAGCCTCAAGGTAAACCTAAATGGAGAAAACAGTAATATGGTGTGACACTTAATCATATGGTGTGACATGTCTGCTTGTCACACCATATGACTTGACTGTCACACCATATGATTTATACTGTATTTAACTACAGATATAACAACAAATAACAAAGTTCCATGTTTCTTTTGTACATTTAAACATTTGTTTTAAACATTTTTACATAAAATGTAATTTAGCTTCATTCAGTGATACTTCAAATTCATCAGACAGAGCAGAAACCCCTTCACAGAAACCTTAACATATTGTTTCAATCTAAACAATATTTTCTCTTTGTCTTAAACTATACATTCCATTTTCTTTTGTCAGCTGGAAAATGACAAGTGCTGAGAGAACGAGAAAGTACAGGGAGAAACTAAACAATGACCCAGCAAGGAGAGAGGAGCCAAAGGGGCGAGACTGCATTTTCTACGAAGAGCAGGAGGTTGTCTGTGGCATAGCAGAACCTCAACAAGGCAGCCGGTTTGCTACCCTCACCAAATACGACTGGCTGATGTACAAATAATACAGTCTAAATGTATAATCTAATCTGATCTAATACTTTTGTACTTTCACTCACTGGACTGGACAGTGGACAGTGTTAAGGTAGGACCCGAGACAAAACTAGCGAAAATAGCTGATCTACAAGCTCTCAACACGTTGTGCTGCGAGAGCTTGTAGATCAGCTATTTTCAGAGTTGCGCAACCCAGCACTCTTTAGCTAGTGGAGATGTGGTGTAATGTCATGATTCCTAATTACATTTGTTCAACACAAAATGCTGTGTTCAAGTTCAGGAGACTTCGGAAAAAAAGCAATTTACCTGAATGCTGAGTTCTGTTTCCACTAATTGGTGTTAATAAAATGTTGCCTTCAATGCCTTGGCTCCAAGTGTGGCTATGCGCCTTATTGTCCCTTTAGGATCCTTCTGCCGTGGGCCGGCAGAAGACTTAGGTGTGCGTAGCATTCCTGTGCACATCCTCATCATCCATCTACTACTACAATTCTTTCTTATCCCATGTTAAAGCCCTACAATAATATCCTGTTCAGAAATATTAAGGCCATGTTATCCTGGGTAATTGTTTAATCAATCAGTAAAGTTCAGTACTCACTAATAGGTAGGTTAAAACACAGTTTGCTTTGACACATGAAGATATGATCATACGGTGTGACACTAAATCATTTGGTGTGACATTCCAAATAGTGAGAAATCATACCTTTATTAATGATTAAACCAAAAAAATGTGTATGGATTACATAGAGAATATTATCAGGAAGAGTCACAAATATTTGTGTAATTTTAGAGAAAGTTTTGACAGAATACATTTAAAATATGTTGTAAGATCATGAACATGGGCCTCACACAGAGTGTCGATTATGAAAAAAATATACAGATATAATTAATTTTCAAAAAACTATAGTGGATCACTGGTTAGTTATGATAAAGGACTTTGATAAAGTGAGTAACTTAAGAAAGATGTACTCCATTTTCATTTTATGAACAATTATTTTCATGTCACACCATATGACGATTTTAGGCACAAGTACAACAAACTGCTGAATAAAGTCTGATTCCAATAAAATATCTAAAAACAAAATGTATTTCCATAAGGTTGAGAGTGAGTAGAACAAAAGTAAATAACTTTTATGCCTGCAATTTAAAGTTTTTTTAAAAACACATTTTTTGGGGCGTCACGTCACTGACCCATGTATGCATCAATGCATGTATGCATGTGTGTGCATGCGAGTGTGCGTGCGTGCGCCCGTGCCTGTGCGTGCGAGTGTGTATACAAGGCCTTATTGTCCTTGTTCTAACCAGCGGAGCAGATGATAACATCAATGCACCAGATGTAGTCGTTGTACAGCAGACAACCTGAATGGGTCAGCAGAGAAACTAGCAGTCGTGTAAAGTAACTAATTAGTTACTTCAATACTTTTACTTCTACTCCACTACATCTCGGAGGCAAATGTTGTACTTTTACTCCACTACAATTATATGAAAAACTTGAGTTACTACTAGTAGTTACTTTGTAGATATAAAAGATTACATTATAAAACATTCAACATTCGATTAAAGACTTTAGCCCTATTTTGTATGCTCACAACGCGTCACATTGTGGCGCGGTGTGAGCTTGTAGAACTGCTATTTTCAAACATTTCAGTGTTTTTACTTTTGTGTTATGTGCTATGAGAGAGCAAAAAGCATCTCCAGAAACCACTCCTCTCTTCTCTTTCTACACACAGACAGGCAGCCTCCTATGAAGAGAAGACCACTCCCCATAGGGGTCCAGGACCCCCTGTTGAAGACCCATGGACAAGGTCACAAACTTTGTGGCCTTGAGACCCAAAAGATGAATTTGCTGTCTCCCTAGCATCCCCTAGTTTCTCATACACAAACTAGTGAAAACTACTTTCACCATTTTGTTATTATAATAATTATTAGTACTTTTTAAATGTATGTAGATTTTATTCCTTTTTTAAATTTCAGAAATTCTTTATTTTCTATATATTTTTTAAACATGCAACTATGCAAACGGCCTCTGTGTGCCCATCAGAGACAAACCACTTTTCATATGAAAACCAGATTTTGGAGTTAAATAAAACATGTTTTAGACATAATGCAGAGTGCAAGCAACTGCAAGGGTTTCATGTTTAAGATTAAAAATAAAAATAAATAATAATAGCCTAATAATAATAACGCACGCACATGCACGCACGCACACACAAATATTTCTGATGTTTAATACATTTCCGCTCTAATAAAGGATTATTGGCAGATGGTCCCTAGACTAGTAACACTAAGTGAATGCAGGTTGTTTGCAGACAGTCCCTAGAATCAGACTGCAGGTGTGCTCCCTCCATAGATGCTGTTTGACAACAAGCTCTGTTACATTTGGAGGTAACGGTAAAAGAGTAAAATAAACAACCTTTAATGAGAGCTTTGCTAAGTTTGATGGATGCTGTCAGAGATAAAACAACTAAAGCACTCCGGAGGAGTTAATTATCATCACCGAAGAACTTGCACTGGCCGTTTCTTTGTGATTGAATGGAGTTTTTCCAGGTGGGTTAACTAGGCTAGTTACTAGGCTACTGTTAGCTACGTGTGTCATTTCACTTTTAGAAATATGGCAAAACATAACCACATTAACCACTTCAACCCGTCCCTATTTGAAGATAGCCGATCTACAAGCTCACAATGTGTTATGATGCGACACATTGTGAGCTTGTAGATCTGCTATTTAAGTGGGGGTGTTTCTGAATGGAGGTCCACCCCCATTTGGGTTCTTGAGAAGGGACATTCTGCATAATGAGTAGCCTACTTTCTACTTTTTGTACTTTAAGTAGGACTACATTTTGATGCCAATACTTTTGTACTTACATTTTTAATTCCAGACTTGTAACAGAAAAATAAAAGTACAATGTTTGGATCTGAGATGTAGTGGAGTTGAAGTAAAAGTATTTTAAGTATAGGTAATACTCAAGTAAACTGCAAATACCTCACAATCTTACCCCTTAAGTTCTGTTCAGATTCACTACACCTTCGTTCTGTTCGGGTCATTTTGACCCGGTGGATATTTGGTTTAAAAAAAACAACACTAATTTAAATTTTAACTTAACAAATCATCATGATACATTGACTTTTACTCAATACCAAACAATTCATATGATATATTTGGTAAATGTTTGCATTTCTGCTTTGCTATATCACATTAAACACTGAAAGAGCTAGGCGTTTTTACTGATTTAGCTGAAATCCATGTAAAAAAAACGACTTCATTTAATACTGGGCAATATTGCTCATGCTTATAGGAAGGGGGGGAGGGTTCGGAATGGGGCTTCGGAAGGGGGGTGTTAGAAGTGGGGGTGACTGTGTGTCTGTGTTTTGGCATAATACTGTGTATTTCTGTGCTTCCGGATCAAAATGACCCGAACAGCACTTAAGGTTCAAAAAATATGAGGGGGGTGTAGCATGGGTGTAGTGCAAAAACATTTTTTTTACATGTTCATCTCAGAAGAATCTTTAAGGCCAGTGAGTTTCAGGTGGAAACATTTTTAACTTCTACCTTTTTTTTCCAAATGAAAATGTAAAACGGGTCAAAATGACCCGAACAGCACTTAAGGGTTAAGTACAGTGAGTAGGCCACTAGGCCTACTTAAGTAAATGTACTTTGTTACTTTACACCACTGGTCTGGTGTGGTCAGGGGTGGCTTGGAGTGGATAAACTACACCAGGGATATTAATCTATTAATTTAATGTGCACTTGACACAATGCGCTACCACATTCACAACTATCCTCTAACTACATTGCAAAATAGCATACCCTTTCATGTAAAGTGCTTTAAACTGAAGTGAATGGAGTCTCATGATCATCTCTCCCCAAAAGCTCTTGAATATGATGGAATGTGTTAAAGGATTACTGTGATTATGGTAAGCTCACATTTCATATCGCACAAACCATACCTGTAACTTTCACCACCAGTTGAATATCCACAAATTACATCCCAGGAGGTGTATGACAAGGCTAAGCATCTTTGAGAGTGTTATCCACAAGTTTCCGCGGGAGTTTACTGGAGACTTCAGGACCAAACTTCCGGGTTTAACAGCAGACATACAAGCTCACGTCGCGTCGCAGATGCAACCCGTTGTGAGCTTGTAAATCGGCGGCGGAACCTCGGTGCAGACGTTTGCGCAATGCACTATGGGGCGTAGGAAACTTGTGGATAAGCATATGTGAGAATTTTAATTAGCAGACCATTAATGCTCTGCTGTTGAACAATTTGGTTTGGGCCCAACAAAACAAGATTTTGAAGAGACTTGTGGTTGACAACGTTCAGAAGGAACATTCTGAAAATTGAGCCAAGTTGCTTGCGCTACAAAGCAAAAGTGCCGTACTGTGAGGAAAGAAATCACAGATAAAGGGGTTTAAACATGTTTTTTCAACTGGTCAGCCAAATGAGATCTCAGCATATAAGTTATATTACAATAATTATATATCTGTTTTTGAAGTAATTGGTTATCTACAAAAATCACAGAGGCTAATTTGATCTTTGGGTTGCTCTGGTCCATAGCTTTTTGCTCAGCTGCTCCTCTGCTGTGGAACGCCCTCCCTGACCACTGTGCTTTTAAATCTTCCTTGAGATGTGTTTTATAGGTGCACTGTTCTTAATTCATGGATTTAACAGTTTTTACCATGCTAGTTCTTTTTTTATATATATCAATCTTTTGCTGGCTTTGTTTTGCCATTTTAATGTAGCACTTTGAGATTTGTTTCAAATATAAAGTGCGTTACAAATAAAATGTATTATTATTATTATTATTATTATTATTATAGCATTAGTTCTCCTTAGTGAAGGTGCCAGGGTCAAGCAGGAAGGGTAAAGGCTGTGCTTTGTAGAAAAGGAAGAAAACATTAAAATAAAGTGACACTGTGACCGAACTCTTTTCCAGATTAGTAAGCCTATGCCACCGAAGAGGGACGCTGCGTCACCAACAATGCAGCCACCAGCCAAGGTGATCAAGATCGACCCAGAAACAGACAGCGTCTATATTACTATTCCTAACTATGTTGAAGATGGCGGCAAACTACTTGAAGGTCCAACCTACTCCCCTACCCAATTTGTAGAGCATGAGGTGACATATTTAACATATTACATTTAAAGCTAGTGTAAATTAACCTGACTGCGCCAGATGGTGGCAGCAGTGCGTATGCCTGCATAGAGCATCACAGCGGAAGTGGATTCCTGGGGTCACTTAATATTCCCCATTCATTTTCGCCATAGACTTTTACAAAAATATTTATAACAATTATATTAAGCCTCGAACCAAGCCATCCAGGATGGAGGTGAATCATGATCATATAACCTTTGATCCTATGTGAAAACATATTTTAATATTACATTATTTGATATACTACATGTAATAACGACCCTTTGTTTAGCGATTTTCAAAATGTTCTTTTCATAGAAAAAAAGGTTATATGATCATGATTCACCTCCATCCTGGATGGCTTGGTTCGAGGCTTAACATAATTGTTAATTAATGGGGAATATTAAGTGACCCCAGGAATCCACTTCCGCTGCGATGCTCTATAACGCTCTGCCTTACATCTGGGATTGCTCGGGCAGACCCGATGTAAGGGGCGGGCCATTTTTTCAGATTCTTTAGCAGGTTATTGGATGGGGCCGTCTCTATCACAGTCTGGGAGTGCCAACTCCAACCACTCATATTGGCCTGTCTGCATGACGTTACACCCAGAATCCGCCTCCTGGGTTTCCACGTGGTCTGCAATCAGACTCTATTGGCTCAGAGCCGCTCGGAGCCCGCCCGTAGCTGCCGCTGATTGGTCCGGCCTGGGACTTTACGAGTGTTATCTCCCCGAGCAATCTCAGATGGTAAAGGCAGAGCGTTATGCAGACATACGCACTGCTGCCACCATCTGGCGCAGTCAGTTTAAGTGTAAGTGATGTTTTTTGGTATGTATTTATTTTAAACAAGGGGCTCAATCTCTCTCCCACAGAAAGTACATTTTCGGGTGGGTTACCAATTTCATCAGTATCGGACCTGAACATGCAATGTTGTTTATTAGCCTAAAGACCTGGAGACCCCTGTTACTGAACAAACACTCTACTGTAGCAATGATTGCTATCAGAACAAAGACATTTCACTTACTGCACTTTTAAATACCTTTGCCTAACATGTTTTTCTTTCTTGGGCAGACTGGTGACATTGGCCTTGAAGAAAAGTGTGGAAGTCCTGGGATTCAAACGGACACATTAAGTCTCCTAATGAAAATAGAACAACTGTTGGAAGAACTCGTACATGAACGCAGATGTAGAATCTTGGCTGAGAATGAACTGATGGAGCTGAAGGGTGAGTTGATGGAGCAATATTATTCCATTCCAATATCCTTTATAAAATCACTTTATACAAGCTCACAAGTTCAACGTTGTGCTCAGTTCATCAGTAATACATATCAGATAATACAATACAAAATACAGATCAATCTAAAAAAAAAAGCATATTCTTTCAAAGTTCATTTTCTTCTGTAATATATATATATATGTTATATATATATATGTTATATATATATATATATATATATATATATATATATATATATATATATATACATATATATATATATATATAATATATTAACTTTCATATATTCTAGATTCATTGTGCATGCAGTGAAATATTCAAAACCTTTTTTTTTTTTTTCGATTTTTATGGCATACAGTTCATGAAAATGACTCAAAAATCCATATCTCAAAATATTAGAACATTACACACGACCAGACGAATACAGAAATGTCCAACCTCTGAAAGGTTGTTGTGTCAGTACTTGGTCTCAATGGTCTGGAATACTTTTGAACAAATGTCTTCATCAATGGGGCGTGGCATGAAGGTGGTCAGTCTGTGGTGTTATGAAAGCCCAGTTTTGCTTTGATCGAGGCCTTAAGCTCATCTGTGTGGTGTGGTTGAGTCTGGTGTCTCTCATCTTCCTCTTGACAACACAACACAGATTCTCTGTGGGGTTCAGATCAGGCAAGTTTGCTGGTCAGTTAAGCCCAGTAATACCATGGTCGGTACACCAGTTACTAGTAGTTTTGGCTCTGTGGGCAGGTGCCAAGTGCTTCTGGCTAAAGGAAATCATCATCTCCATAAAGCACACGGAAGCACAAAGTGCTCTAAAATCCCCGGGTAGATGGCTATGTTGATTCTGAACTTGATAAAACAGTGTGGAGCATTGCATTGTATTGGTGGTGTTGGTCCCAACTAGGGATGGACATCGGTATCGGCCAATATCAGAAATCGGCAGGTATCATATCAAACCGGCCAAATCGGTGATTGGCAGGTCACTGACATAAATATGCCAAAATCGGCCAATTGTATCTCTTGCACTGCACAGCATGATGCTCGGTCCTGTGACGTAAACATTAGCAAGTAGCAGCCAGTCTACTTAGAGGCAGCCTACAGAATACAGATGGTGCCGATTACCTTTGCAATGTAAGGATATATTCCATAATCCTGTGTCAATGTCGTCTCCAAAAAGAAGGGGGGGAAAAAGCATGCGTCACCTGCTTTCCTCCTGCCTAGTCCAGACGGTCATATTAGATTGGATATTGTCTGTGATTTTGGATATTGTACTATTGTGATTGATTTGACATTAGTGTTCTTCTAGCTTATTGGTACTCAAATTGAAGTATGTCTTGTAGGCCTACTTGGCCTGAAACAAAAGGGTATTGGAGCAACCCTATTTCCTAGTTCTTAGCTAAAGAAATCGGTATCGGAAAAATCGGTTTTGGCAGGTCAGACCTTCATAAAACCGGTGGATCGGTATCGGCCAAGAATTTTCCCTAAAGCCGCCTTTGTTTTGGTGAGTAGCGAAACTGTACAACTTTTACTACAGACGAGAGGGTGCGCAGCCTTCCTTGGGGCGCAGGGATCATTGGCACCATAGCCTTAAAGGAGTAGTTCACCCCCCAAATAACTTTTTTTCTATTGATTATTCACGCCATGGAGACTTGAGTTCAATAATATTTTTGGGTTTTTGTCGCATTACTAAGACAAAAAATGTTCAATAATATTTTTAGTTTTTTGTCGCATTCCTAAGACAAAAATGTGATTAAAATAAATTTACGCCCATTGATTCCGGAGGGGGACCCAAATGGATTTATGGTGTGAATAATCAATAGAAAAAAGGTAATTTTAGGGCTGAACTACTACTTTAAGGAGAACTCCTTCTAATGCTATCAATGAACCAGAGCTAACCTTTGGGATACTCTCTCTGGCTTTGTGGGGCCGGTTCTTCCCGTATAGATAGAGTATTACTGGTGCCCCCTAGAGGTTTTAGCCAGGGCCAAAGGAAAATCACTTGCTCCAAAAGAGAATTAAATATAGAAATCCTTGAGTTATGTTCATGATTAACACATGGGCTGCTAAGGTTTATAACATTTATAGCTGTTGCTGCTGCCACCATTGACTTACGCTTTGTTTTGACGTGCCTCGCAAGCTTCGTGCGTGTGCACGTGCGTGTCCAGAGAAGATTGAGGAGGATAATCCATTTGTTGACAAACGCTCGTGAAACTAAAATCCAAAAATCGCGGTAAAATCGCGGTAAAGTGTCGCCGTGAAAACAATCAGCTCTCTGCTTCCATGGGGCTGTTTTCATCTCATTCCTGGATAAAGCCGTTCTTATGTTTCAAAGTAGAATCTAAAGCAATGTAAGTCCTTCCGTGATGTCTTCCACAGAGGGGCTGCCTGCACTGACTGGGTGACGTAATGGACTCAGGTCATGCAAAGGGCAGCTGCAGTCTCAAAAAGTTAACTGTTTGTTGCCTTGTCTGTCGACGAGATAACTTGTGGCAGGGGGACACCTAGTGGCCTTAACTCGTCCCTGAACGAGTTTGGCTCCCCAAGTGTTAAGGATATTGTTGATGTGTTACATCTCAGGGTGCATACGAGTCAAAATGTGTTCATCCTGTAGGAGATGCGAGTCCGTCGGTCTACTTAATGCATACTAGAAGGCAAACAAAGAAGGCTGGTGACATTGGCTTTGAAGAAAATTGTGGAAGTCCTAGGATAAAAACGGACACAATAAGTCTTCTAATGAAAATAGAACAACTGTATGCAGAACTCATACATGAACGCAGATGTGCTCAAAACGTTGTACTCAGTTCATCAGTAATACACAAAATACAGAGAATGTAATACAATACAAAATATACTGCAAAACATATTGGAATGACGTAGATTAATAAGGTATATTTACAGAGACATTAGGGAGGTGGGGGGGGGGGGGGGGGGGGTTCAGGGGAGTTAGCCAAAGAAGGATTCATACAAAAGGATGCTAAAAGAATAATCCAAGAAAGCCTATGCCTTTATCCATTGGGGTCCTGTGTATTCATTTCATCGAAACATTTCCTTTTTAATGAAAGGAATTATTTTAGGTCCAAGGTGCGGTCCGAGGGCCAAATGCGGCCCCATGGCAAGTTTTATATGGCCCGCGGCTTCATTCCTAAATGCAGGGTTTCCTGCAGCACTTTACAGGCCAGGCGCCCCGCCCGGTCAGAAAACCCCCCCGCCCCCCCAAGGGTATAAAAAAAAAAAAAATCATTTTTTTTTTTTTTTTAATATTTTTTTTTTCAAAAAAACTTTTTGGACCTCCAACAATGTACTAGGCATGATCGCGATCGCGAAATTGCATGTTTAACCCCCATACCAACCCTATCTTTCAAACATGGCAGCCATGTGAAGTTACTTGTGCCTCACTGGCAGGAGAGCAGAGCAGCGCATGCAGCTGCTTAATTGACGGTCGTTAACTTCTTTTGAAGTTCTCTGAGAGGCGAGCCTAGCCTAGGTCAACTTGACAGTGACACAGCTGCACAGCGAGTCGTAGATTGCGTCGAGAGAGAGAGAGAGAGAGAGAGAGAGAGAGAGAGAGAGAGAGAGAGAGCTTCTCATTTACTCACAACGACACAAGTAAAGTACAAATACCTGAAAATCTCCTTTGTACAGTATAAGTACAGTAGGCTACTTAAGTAAATCTACTTAGTTACTTTACACCAATGTTGTTGTTTTTTTACTGTGCTGTAGACTTCTATTTATATGGCACGAGTGCTGGTTGATTAACCTGGGGGAAAAAAACAAGTTACACTGTCCTGTGAAAAACGTAGTTATTCAATGTTGAATAAATGTGGATGATAGCATGTAGTTGTGTTTTCCGTCATCATTCATGTGTTTTTTATAGGGCAAAAATAAGAATTAATATTAAAAATTAAATGAATTAATTACTCGAATTCATTAATTAATTATCAAAAAATTTCGACGCACGCGCTTTGCGCGTGCGCCATGAGATCCCCCCCTGGTCAAGACTTTTTCCTGCAGGAAACCCTGAAATGGTACTATTTTGTTGTATTTTTTACCTTGCACTTCTGGTTACATTTGGTAATGTTAGTTATTTGTGTTTTGGTCAGAGCACATGACAAAATACCATTGATATTAACTATTGATGATGATGGTTAAATAAAATATTGTAATTGCGATGCATATGTATGTGACTTGGTTATGTTTTCTAATGTGGTCACCCATGCCTTAACGTCACTGATGAGCCTTTGCACTCACAGACGTGATGTTCATGATTAAGGATATTGTTGATGTGTTACATCTCAAGGTAGTCAAAATGTGTTTTGTTTCATCCTGTAGGAGATGTGAGTCCATCTGTCTCCTCGCTGCATACTGTAAAAAAGACAAAGGTTAGAAAGAAGAATACAAAGAAGAACATGAAATCAAGAAGTTGGCTGAAGGTAGGGAAATCATTCTCTTTCTTTCTTTCGTTCGGTCAGTCAATGGCTGTTTCTGGCTGTGGAATTTAAGGCTGATGTGAATCTCAGGGGTTAAAGTTCTCAGTCCTGGGGACTGATTTCAGTCTTGATGATTCCATAGGAGCTATTTCTGAGATCAGTGCAGATCCGCAAAATAACAAACTATAACTAAAAGCTGTTATAATTTCAAGATATGTGTATTTGCATTGGCCAGACTATACTGGCATAGAATACAACAGAACTTCAGAAGATACTTCTATAAAATGAAGCTTGGATTGGCACACACATTCAGTGAAGGCAGTTCAGAACTTCAGGGAAACACCCCAAATATTGGTGTAAAATGCGTCATATGACCAGTTGTTGCATGCTGAAATACTAAAATATCTAAAAACACAGATTGAACACAAAAAATAACTCAGGATTGTGTTGATCGTGTCCCAAACAACAGTAAAATAAGATCTGGTTGTCCCAGAGGTGAAGTGGTCCTTTAACACGTTGCAAGCCGCGGCAGAACCCTCTGAACAGAGGTAGCGCCGAAGAAATAAGCCATTTATTTACAAACATGTTTTAAAAAAACAAAGCCCACATGATAACAACACGTACTGGAGTGCTCGACACAGCGTACATATTCATCCTGCAGAGGTCGGCGATCTTACTTTGGCGAGGCGGAGGGGAGATCAATTCCATTCGTTTACGTGCGGCGAAGCAGGGAAAGGAGCGATAGAGAAGCGGCGCCCGAACGTGATTGAAACCGCGATCCACGAACAGAGACAAAGACCAGCCATCTTGTTTGAGCTTCTTGCTGAGTTTCAACACTGGGGAGAGGATGAGGCTCCTCCTGGCCAGCCATCCATCCAGAATGTGAGTCAACGGCGTGGCCTGCTGGATATTAGGAGTATCACACCCAGCACCAGAAAATGACTGTCAGAGCATATTAACCCTTTCAGATCGCTCCAAAAAGACACAGAGAAGAATTTCCGATGTTTTTTTTTTTTTTATTATAATTTATATCAAAAGTCCGGGAATAGACGGCGTGGCTGATGGGACCCAGTAGGAAGTCCGAGGGAGTACGGCCAGGCTTAGAAGGTGTTAATGAACTGGTGGGTGTGGCCACATAAAAACCAAATTTGAACCCTTTATGTACACTCTTTTGAAAAAAGAAGTCTCCCTCCATGTCTAATCATAATACCTGATCATCATGTTTTAGGGGGAAATAAATAATGGCACTGCATGTGCGTGTGCGTGTGCGTGTGTGTGCGTGTGCCCGTCCAGGACCAGTTTCTGAGAGCTGCTCCGGTGTCAGGAGGCATCGGGGAGTTCCTGATGAGGAGGATGGGTTGGCAGACAGGAGAAGGCCTGGGGAGGAACCACGAGGGCATCGTGGAGCCAATCACCGTCGACCCTAAGTTCGACCGCAAAGGTCTGGGGGAAGGGATTCACATGGAATTGGGGGGTGCAAACGGAATTAGATGTTGCAGTTCACACACGTAACCTCGGTGCAATCAGTGTGTAGTCAGTGTGCCCTACAATGCACTGACACAGTTGTCAATCTAGAGTAAAGATTTACCATGGATTTGTAAGTCACACATCACAATAAAGCATAATTTAGCAGAATTGCATATAGATTTTATAATTTTATAAATATTTATTTTATTGTCCACTGGCCTTGTATAGAGCAGTGGTTCTCAACCTGTGGATCGGGACCCCCAGGGGGGTCCCCAAATTATTTTGGGGGGGGTCCCCAGATGATTAGCTTAATGTGCAACATTGTTTTCTCACTCAAAAGTAAACAAACCTACATAACATTTAAGTGTATAGAGGATATCATATTTCTAAAGTGACAATTTAAGGACTTGGTAATACCTCTAAAATGACAGAAATTGTGAAAATAGCCGATCTACATGCTCACAACGCGAGCATGTAGATCTGTTATTTTCACAATAGAACCGTGTTATACAAAATGTAATGCCTCAACTCTTAGTGCTCGTCTGGGTGGTGGGGGTCCCCACTTAAAATATGATTATTTTGGGGGTCGCGGCCTGAAAAGGTTGAGAACCACTGGTATAGAGCAATGTATGTAAAACACTGTCAGCCTCACACAACTGTAAATGGTGCAGCACCAAATTACTGTATTCATGCAGGTATATTGCACATTTGTAATTGTCCTTTAAAGTGAAGTTGTCAAATAAACGAACACTGTGTACATACTACCAGACCCATAGAGAGAGAGAGTGAGTCGTGTCAAGCTTTGATCTCACCACAAAGCGGGATATTGCCTCCTGTTGTTCCAAACATTAGAACTTCCTTGTTGAGATAGAAAGAGAACTTACAGTATGCATGCAATTCTCACAATGGGAGTCCATTGTAGCGACGTAACTAACTCTCTCTGAGTCTGGATACAACAAATAACACTAGCTCAAATGACTTGGGGCTCTATTTTGATTGTCTTAAGTTCCAGCTCTTATGCCTTAACACATCGGACGCCCATGTGGTTTTGACGTCTTAATTTGCTGGTGCCCATGGCAGCGCGTCATTTTACCTACCGGCGAGAGTACTGGCGAGAAAAGTAATCCGAGTAAATGTAATCCGAGTATGTCCTGTTTATTTCGCGAAAATCTTTTCTTTCAGTCAGGACCGTTTTTTATCATTTCTAAGCCACAGTGTTTGTGTTACGGCATGTAGAAGAGGCTGCCGTTTTGAGAAAAAAATGAAAAAAGGAAGAGAATCCGGAGAAAACAGCATTTTTGTGCAGCCGCTAAACAGGAAGTCAACGAGACACACAGCACGTCCGGGTGACGTAATTGCGCGCTGCATGTTGGGAAATGGAGTTTGTTTCATCACCGCGGTAGCCAAGTGCAGTAGCTACAGTACAGTATAGTTTACTGTACAACGCGTCAAACGCGTCGTGGGCCTCCAGCGACATCAAAGAAATTGACTTGTAGACACCACGTGGGCATCCGATGTGTTAACTTTAAGGCCTGTCCATACTGTCTCCGACCACCGAACTTTTCGTCGGAAAGGTCCGGTTCAACTACAAAATTACATCAGTTGCATCTTCTGAAAAGCATTCTCCCAAATTAGAGTTTGGAAAGCTGTACGTCGGAAAGTCGGAACTCTGATGAAAAGTTTGGTGGTCGGAGACAGTATGGACAGGCCTTAAAGTTAAGGCATAAGACAATCAAAATAGAGCCCTTGCCATTTGAAAGCTAAAATCTCTCCCTAGCGGAGCAGCACTTTAATGTTGACGGAGCGCTGCTTACAGGTCTGGTTGCTGAAGGAGAGAAACCTCTTCAGAAAACAGGAGGACCGGTGAACGTCAAGCGTCTGATGGGTGAGATTAAAAACGCACACACACACACACACACACACACACACACACACACACACACACACACACACACACACACACACACACACACACACACACACACACACACACACAATAATGGCTGGTTCTTAGCTTGCAAAGATCATAGGA
Organism: Nannobrachium achirus; assembly: GCF_963921795.1. Lineage (NCBI taxonomy): Eukaryota > Metazoa > Chordata > Actinopteri > Myctophiformes > Myctophidae > Nannobrachium > Nannobrachium achirus. Next base: position 48,095,115 of record NC_137829.1, on the reverse strand, counting down.
GGAGTTTAGAGTTTGAGGTCCTTTTGCTTTGAGGCAGGCGCGTTGATGTGCACAAGCCGATCCATGACAGGCAGATTTTCGGGCAACTGGTGCACTTGATCTCCTGGCCTGATGTCACTTTTTGGCCTTTGCAATTCTCAAATGACTTTATTATAATAATACGCTTCGGATGAAGTCAAGGAAATGAAGTCAAGGAAAGGGCTTGTGTTGAGATTTAAAAGCTCTATTATGTGATCACTTTGTATTATTGAATACCTGTTCATATAAATAAGAAACAGATATTTAAAAAAAGAGATTTAAAAGCTCTGCTTAAATCTGTCTGTCTGTCCAGGGAAGCACCCAGTGAATGCTTTGAATGAGCTGTGCCACAAGAAGAGGATCATGTACCCTGACTTTGTTATGGTTGATTGCAGTTTCCAGAACTTCCTTTTCAAGGTGTGCGTGAGTGCTTGTGTGAAGTCCATGTCTCTCTTCATGTCCATTTGAATCCATTAAGACCTGAGGCCCAGTCTACAAACTATAGCTCACATCTAGAGATCGGGCTGCATATATATGGCCATGTGACTGATATGGCCATATATTGGTCCTTGTCCCTTTATTCCCATATATGGAGATCCCTGATGTCATCAGTATATGCCCAATTGCCCATATAGGGGCATGCTGATATAAGTCTTCAAAGGGGTGGGCATCATATCACATTTTATAACCGCTTCTACGTCTGGCTCTGTGTGTCCCTATGTCCTTAGAACGAAAGTGTGTGTCCCTATGTCCGTCGTACGAGACTAACGTCACAGAAAGTACGCAGAAACCGATATCACCACAGCTGATGTCACGGACAGAACAGCCCATACAAGGAGATATTTTTAGGCAGAATCATGATCCACAATTGTATCACAATTAATTTTTTGGATTATTAATATTCTTCGGATTATTATTTGATTATAAATATTAATAAAATATCTCATTCATTATATGTCCCTGGACTCTTTATCAACTACAACATCTGCTGTATTGGCTGTCAAAGATGTAAATATGTCTGGGGTATGACTTTGGAATGTTTGTACATTCTCACTGTAGATGCATGATATTTTGACTTCGCTATGAGTTCTACTATTCTATCGTGCCGTGCTATGTATTTCCCTTTTTATGCATAGCAACCATTAAAGATATGCAACAGTGTTTCAGTGAACAAACACACACACAGTTCCTTAGTAGCTGGCTGGCAGAACCAGCCAATCGTTAACTCTCACATACACCTGCATGTTAGTTACTGACTGGATGAGGTTGTCCACACACATTGTGTTGTATCATTTAACCATTGTCTGCTCTGCATCCTTGCTTCAGTGCTAGGCACAAGGCATAGTTGATAACACACCTAACACGGTATTCTGTGTTTGTCCTCATTTGACAGACAGGAGCTCCAACAAAATGTAATTTCCAGCAGCACCTTTACGTTATTTTTAGATTAGAGCCACAAGTGCGTGACATCATCTTTACGTTCTACAAATCCAAGTATGCCTCTTGTCTCAAATTAACCCATTTAGGCCTAGAATTATTGAATGCTTTAACCAGTGAAAAATAGCAGATATACTAGCTCACAGCACGGCACTGAGTGCTGCGCTGCGAGCTTGTAGATCTGCTATTTTTGAAAAATTCGTGAAAATGTGTGCAAATCTTTGAATATTTGTATTTTCAAAGCAAACGTTTGTAACTCAAATTTTGTTTCTGGGTGGTCCCTGGAACTAGATATTTTGAGATGCGGGTCTGTGGCCAAATACATATAATTTTGGGGGTCCTTCACATGAAAAGGTTTGAGAACCACTGACATAGTAGTCTCTCAAGAACAGACTAACTGAGCTCCAGTTGAAGTGAAAAGGACCTTTTCTTTGACGATGGCTATAGCCAGATTGCTGACATAGAAACATAGGGTTTTTCAAAAAATCTTAGAAGGATTCAAAAGACCTTTATAGAATCGGGTCAAATTTATAATTTTCACGATTTTTCAAAAAATAGCAGATCTACACTGGTTAAAGCATTCAATAATTCTAGGCCTAAGGATTAAATGAAGGACAACCTTCTGCTGGACATGGCGTTTTTGTTTTACCTGTGATGCTAGTTTGAAATGTGTGTCTGCCACACACACATCTTGCATAGCTAGTGGTTCTTATTTATTCTGTCCCCCTGTCTTTCTTTTTCTCTCTCTTTCTTTCTAATGTCCCTGTGTGGTGTACCCTATAGGTGACAGTAAACGATGTTTCTAATGTCCCTGTGTGGTGTACCCTATAGGTGACAGTAAACAGTGTTTCTAATGTCCCTGTGTGGTGTACTCTATAGGTGACAGTAAACGGTGTGGACTACCAGCCCCAGTCAGCCAGTCCCAATAAGAAACATGCCAAGGCCATGGCTGCTACGGTGGCCCTGCAAGCCATGTTAGAGGTAACTATTACTAGTCTGTTGGTAGTCACATGTCTCTGGCTGATGTGTTCTTCCAACTTCCAGACTGTTAATTTTGTTGACAAAGACTAAATGACTAAGATTTTGATATTTAGTCAACTAAGAGTAAAAACTAAGACTAATCAATTTCAGATGATGAAAGTAGTACTAAAACCAAATGGTGTGTTCAAAAGACTAAAAGTTAACACTGCATTAAGACTAAGACTAAAAGACGTAAGATTTTGATATTTAGTCAACTAAGACTAAAGGGCTGTCCATACTGTCTCCGACCACTGAACTTTTCATCGGAAAGGTCCAGTTCAACTACAAAATGACATCACTCACATTACCCCGAATTTGAGTTCTGAAACTCTCAGACGAAAGGTTCGGTGGTCGGAGACGGTATGGACAGCCCTTAAGACTAAACAATTTCATACGACTAAAATAGGACTAAAACTAAATGATGTGTTATTCACGAAGACTGAGACTTAAGTCAGAATTTGGTGTCAAAATAAACACTGCTTCCAGCACGTTGAAGCGCTTTCCTGTGATTTCCTCTGATTTGAGCCCAGATGTATTATGAGACAAGGCTCATAGTACATTCAAGGGAAGGCAATACGGGCGCCCTGAAAACACATTTTAAATTTAACCAAGTATCCTGTGTGGGGCCATGTACACAGACAGCATTTTTATTTTATTATTTAAGCAATATTACACGAGAGGGTGTGGGATAACTGAATTATTTGCACGACAGTGATGCGGTCAGGAACGAGCCGTAGGCGAGTTCCGCCGAGCATCACTGGAGTGCACAAACGGTAGAGCCGAATCAGAGGACCTCCGCTACTTACTTACAATTTAGGGCTTGTACACACTGCCCGACATTTTGCGGCGATTATGCTGTCGCCGTCCATTTTTGGCAGAAAACTCAAATCTGCCGCAAGTTTGGGCTTTGCTCATCACGAGATTTTGCTCGTTTTGTGTGAAAGGCACTGCAAGAAGATCTGTCTGCGATAATAGTGCTCGGTGATCCCTTTCTGTTTCTAGATACAGTATCTAGAAAGTTTGATATTTGGCTCTGTCACAAATCATACAGTATGAAAGAGGTTGCGACTTGCGAGCGCACCCCGAGAAGATCCGTGACAGCCAATGAGAGCACAGGAATAGGCTATAGACCTTTATTCCGAGGGTAAATTCTGTTTTTTTATTGTAATATTGCTGTCAAATAATAGTCTGTTTCATTATAATATAGATGCTGTTTCATAGCAATATAAAACAAACGCATCTCACTTCAATATGGTGATAAAACCGTGCAGCAGCACTGCACTGAACATGTGCGCAGTGTGCTCTCTCTCTGTGTGTGTGTGTGCGCGCACGTGTGGAGAGAGAAAATCATTAGCGTCCTGCACGCTCTCATGCACATATGAATTGGAATAAAAACAAATGTTGGCTATATAGTGTACTGTATGTATCAGGTCTGGATCGCATCCTGGTATATCTGGCAGTGTGTGATCCCTTGTCGGCGATCAATCTTATAGTGTGAAAACCACAACGATATATGACAGCCGATTTCAAGAAAGAGACTTGTATAATGTGAAATACTTTTAACGATCTGACGAGTCGCCGACACTTCAATATCGTACACTGTGTCCGAGCCTCAACCTGCATGCGTGCATAATGCCAGTATATGGCCTCACCCACTTGTATTTCTAAACTAGAAGAGAAAATTTCTAAGAAATTTTAAGTGTGCCTGCAGCTCGCTAAGTCTGTGCAACCTTGTGTAGCGGTTGGTGTTAGCATTAGCGTTATTTCATTTGACGCAACCCGCGTGTCTGTATGACAAACGGTTCACGAGATCAAGGGTCACTTCCTGTTTGGTGAGGGGCACTTCCTGTTTGGCGAAATAGGCCCCAATTAAGGTCATGGACGATTAATGAATTAAAGCTGCAAGCAGCGATGACCAGGCCCTCGCAGCTCTACCCACGTCACAAGGCCAGCAGCCAATCAGAAACCAAACAGGAAGTCAGCCATTTCGACTAATTAGTGGCGTTTTGGAGCATTTTTGGCCGTTATCACGGGTCGCACTTTAACGACAGTTTTTTGAGAAAAAATTGTTTTGTGAGAAAAAAAATTTGAGAAAAAAACTTTTTTGAGAAAAATAAATTTTGAAAAAAAAATTGTGAGAAAAAAAAATCTTGAGAAAAAAAAATGTGAGAAAAAAAATTTTTGAGAAAAAAATAATTTTGAGAAAACAATTTTGAGAAAAAAAATTTTTGAGAAAAAAAAAATTGAGAAAAAATTTTTTTGAGAAAAAAAAAATTAGAGAAAAAAATTGAGAAAAAAAAAATTTTGAGAAAAAAATTGAGAAAAAAAAATTGAGAAAAAAAATTTGAGAAAAAAAAATTTTTGAGAAAAAAAAAATTGAGAATAAAAATTTGAGAAAAAAAAAATTGGAGAAAAAAAAATTTGAGAAAACAAATTTTTGAGAAAAAAAAAATTTTGAGAAAAAAAATTTTGAGAAAAAAAAAATTTGAGAAAAAAAAAATTGAGAAAAAAAAATTTGAGAAAAAAAGAAAAGGTATGACACCAGCCGCAAGTCTGTACGACAAACGGTTCATGAGTTATAGAGGCACTTCCTGTTTGGTGAAGGGCACTTCCTGTTAAAGAGGGGGCGAGGCTTAATCAATTACAGCTCATCCCTATTGGTCGGAAAAAGACCAAAGTTGTGTGAGCATTTTACATTTTAAATGACGTTGCTAGGCAAAAGTATGGCAGAGTTATGTGGCGCCAAAGTTTCTGGGTTTTTTTCGGAGTCCCCCATTCAAAGTCAATGGAGTTTTTGGGCGTTGTTTTTTGCGAATTACATCGCAATCGTAAAGCGGATCGGAAAGAAAAGTAATAGCACACCATTCCCGGCCGAGCCGCACATTTTGATGTATATATTGCGGGGGTGGCGTAAATCGTGCGGCAGTTATTACGTGCCGAAGTTTCCCCCATTCTAAGTCAATGGGGTTTTTTGGCGTCGTTTTTTGCGAATTACGCCGCAATGGTAACGCGGATCGGAAAGAAAAGTAATAGCACACCATTCCCGGCCGAGCCGCACGTTTTGATGTATATATTGCGGCGGTGGCGTAAATTGTGCGGCAGTTATTACGTGCAGAAATTCGTGGCGAAAGACTTAATTAATGACTTAAGTATGGCGGATTACAATAAGTGTTTTGCCATTGCATTGCATGGCAGGCACACTTAATGACAAAACAGCCTGGCAGATAGCGTTTCATAGAGTCACCGTAACATAGATGGATGATATTTGACTAGATACTAAATCACAGGGAACATCACTGATTCAAGTGAGTTTGATTGTGGTGTTGTCTTTTCTCAGGTTCCTGCAGATGGAGTCGAAACAGGCCACACAGGACCCGTCTTCACTGCTGCTTCCACTGGACCCCTGTTTGCTACATAGACACGCACACACACACACACACACACACACACACACACACACACACACACACACACACTCACTAAGAGACTCTGTGAAAGTTCACTTAAGAAGTAGTTCACCCCCAAAATGACTCTTTTTATTGATTAGTCACACCATGGAGACTTGAGTTCAATAATATTTTTTTGTATTTGTCGCATTCCTTAGACAAACAATTGACTTATAGTAAATTTACCCCCATTGATTCTGGATGGGGACCCAAATGCATGGCCCTGGATGGGAACACAAGCTCAGAGTCAGAATCAATGGGGGTATAATTGACTTGATCCTTGACCCTACATTTACCCCCATTGATTCTGACCCAAATGTGTTTGGGTCCCCATCCAGAATCAATGGGGGTACATTTACTATAAAACATTTTTTTGTCTTAGGAATGCGACAAATACATTTTCTTTTTTATTGAACTCAAGTCTCCATGGCGTGACTAATCAATAAAAAAAATGTATTTTTGGGGGTGAACTACTCCTTTTAAGGGCTGTGTCAGTCAGCTGACATGAACCACATACAAAGGATATTTGTATGTGGTTTCCAGTAGCCTACAGTACATTGTATTTGTACTTGTGTCAAACATGTTTGGTGAGTTTTGGCGAGTTTATTTAATAGTTTACAGATAATTATTTTATTGCATTTATCAAAAAACTGATTTCCATTCGCTCCCATGACACATTTTGCAGGAAAACGCCCACATCTGTGTTTCACGATTTGTGATCCGAGCTGTGGTATAAACATGCTAACTTTACTAGCACACATCTTTTGAACGGATTGAGCATTTTTTCCGGCGACGCCGAAGCGTAGAGTGCGTGTCCGTGTTGGAGAGCGAATTGGATCTTACTTTGGATAAATATGCTGTTAAAAAATTTAAAATTGCTGGCATTTTGGGTCTATTTTCTTGATTGCAGTGATTGAGTTAACATTGCTGCGCTGAGGCTGTTTGTAAATATTATTAATCTTGTTTTTCCTCTGCTTGTTTGTGGTGTTATTTTTGTATTTAAGTGCCAACCAGTGTTAATTTTGTCGAGTAAAACTATGACTGGTACCAGATGATCAGCTTGTGTCCTGTCTGTGTGTGTGTGTGTGTGTGTGTGTGTTTTTCTTTCTCCTTTATTTACCCAGGGAATATGCTCTCTTTCAGCAGCGCCCTGCTGCGTACACACACACGCGTGCGCACGCATGCACGCACGCACGCACGCACGCACGCACGCACGCACACATTAAAACCTTAGAGCTGAGCAGTAGTACAACCACAGTCTGATTCTGTTGGCCACTGGGCAGCTCCACTGGAACAGTTGGGGGTTCAGTCACTTCAGTGCCTTGCTCAAGAGCACCCCAGCAGTGTGTTGTGGGGAGGGGTGAGTGGTGGAGAGACATAGGAGAAAGTGGTACAGTCAGCAGGGCTTTAAGGCCACTGTGGCCTCAAGTCATGCCATTGGTTTGAGGGGCATAAGGCCAAATTGAGGGGCAATGGCAGCCATGGCCTTCATGGCCTCCATGAAATTCCTGCCCTGACAGCAACTGGTTGCCTAAAAAGGTTCCTGTCTCAGGAACATTCCATTCTTTTTACGCTTTTCTTTCTTCTTGACGTGAACTTTATATCTAAGATTACATGAGTTTATCTCTTGAGTCATGACCGCCAGGTACCGTAAAAGTAAACCAATTAAATAAACCACGTATCACTTCCGTGCGAAACCCCCTCATGTTCCATCAGTTGTGGCTGACTGGACAGGACGGAGGGATAAAGGCCGTAACGTAACGTGAGAGATTAATGTCAGCAGATATGAGCCGAAACCCAGTGGTAATCATAACCTGTCAGCCACCATGACTCAGCAGATCCACACGCCGCACACAGTCGGTCGGTCGGTCAAGGTTAGACTAGCACCACGCTGGGGTGTGTGTGTGTGGGTGGGCACTGGGCAGGCGTGTCGCACCAAATTCTGAGCCCTGGGTACAAGGATTCACTGACATTTTGTGCTTTAACTATAGAAAAATAGCAGATATACAAGCTCACAGCGTGGCACCGATGTGCCGCGCTGCGAGCTTGTAGATCTGCTATTTTTGAAAAATCGTGAAAATGTGTTTTGAAAAACCTATGTTTCTATGTCAGTGGTGCACAAACGTTTTCATATCAAGGACCCCCAAAATTACATGATTTTGGCCGCAGACCCCCATCTCAAAACATGTTGTGCCAGGCCAGAAGCAAAATTTGATTTACAAATGTTCGCTTAAAGGGGAAGACCACCCATTTTGAATATTGAACTATGTCATTAATATAGGCTACCTTAGACTAGAGGAGTTGTGTGGAAATAATAAAAAAGTTCCCCCTCTTCTGTGTTGCCTAGAACTGGAGGATTGATTTTGGGGTTTGTATTGTAAAGTACAATGTGTGATGTCATCAAGTTGTAATTTACAATGCAAACCCCAAAATCAATCCTCCAGTTCTAGGCAACACAGAAGAGGGGGAACTTTGTTTTTATTTCCACACAACTCCTCTAAGGTATATTAATGACATAGTTCAATATTGAAAATGGGTGGTCTTCCCCTTTAAATACATATTTTCAAAGATTTGCACACATTTTCATGACTTTTCAAAAATAGCAGATCTACAAGATTGGGGTCAATAGCAATGCGGGCGGGTGTCTCTGTCTGTCTCCTGTTTGGATCAATCAGTGATGAGACTACAGGAGTCGAGACAATAGGTGGTGATGATGGTTATGTTTTAATGTACACGATATCGTGGGGAAAGGCACGATAACACTCAGGTTGGTGGTATCAGGTAGTTCTGCCTACGAGCACAGGGACCAGACCATACTCTAGTCTAGCTGCTGCAAGGACAAGCTTAAAGGGGTAGACCACCCATTTTCAATATTGAACTATGTCATGAATATACCTTAGAGGAGTTGTGTGGAAATAGAAAAAAAGTTCCCCCCCTTCTGTGTTGCCTAGAACTGGAGGATTGATTTTGGGGTTTGTATTGTAAAGTACAACTTGATGACATCACACATTGTACTTTACAATACAAACCCCAAAACCAATCCTCCAGTTCTAGGCAACACAGAAGGGGGGGGGACTTTTTTTCTATTTCCACACAACTTCTCTAAGTTATATTAATGGCATAGTTCAATATTGAAAATGGGTGGTCTTCCCCTTTAACCTTAAATACACTCAAAAACTTAAATACTATAAAATATAAAGGTTAGATATACACAACCGTAATAACAATGTTATAATTATTCTACAGTACACAGCTAAATCTGAATGTTTACGTCAACTTTTTTTTCTTTTTTTATAATTTTTATCCCACGATTTTGTAACCCATTTCTTTTCACCCAGTGCCAATTGCCTATGTAATCCTGGGCTCTGCTCTCCTTCTGCCGTGCCTGGGGAGACAACAGTTCCTCGGTTTGGAGGTAGCGTGTGGAAGGAACACGTTATTCCAACCAGTTCCTTTCCCCTCCATCAGGCGCCCGGCTGTCCAGGGGGAGGCATTATTGAGATCAGGATTACTGCATGTTTTTGTAAGGGTATCTACTATCTACCCTAGGAGACACAGGGAGAACATGCAAACTCTGTAGCAGTAGTGCATTGCCTACATCTCCCAGGATGCTTTGGGGCGGGGGTTACTTCCTGAAAGACTAGTAAACAGTACAGTTGCAACTTGCACGTTACTTCACTGTGTCCTGTATCATTATACATGGTGTCAGAAGTAAATAATCCATTGTGTGATATCAGTTCATGTGCATTTGAAAAGTTTAAATAATTCAGTTCATTGAGAAGTTAAAGAAAATGTCTTTGCTGAGTGCATTGCCTACATCTCCCAGGATTCTTTGGGGCAGGGGTTACTTCCTGAAAGACTAGTAAACAGTACAGTTGCACATTACTTCACTGTGTCCTGTGTCTATCATTATACAAACTCCACACAGAAAGGCCCTTTCGCCAACCCCACCTAGGGTGTGGGTGCTGATGACTGGCTGTGTTGTTCCCCCTGGCGGGAATCGAACCCAGGACCTTCTAGCTGTGATGCGACAAACCGGTGAGTTTTTAATTGAACTCACTATGAGTTGTATTAACACTGCATCATCATGCTGACGGCCACTAAAACACGGTCACATAGCCGCAAATTGCAACACTAGATTTTTTTTAAATCGGATGAATCTAGGGAAGCAATACCTCCCATAGGCAGCCAATGCATCAAAACAGTTTTTTTGCTATCTGATTGTATGAAACAACGTCAAACCCACCAATATTGCGGCTCTATGGAAAGCTTGAATTATCCTCTTTCTATCTGCAAAGTGTTTGTTTCATAACAAGAATTGACACAGTCAATATATAAGCTGGTCAGATGTGACCCTTTAACATTAGCCCTATGTAATCAATTGAAAATGGCAGATGTACAAGTTGACACATAAGAACAATGACATGTCATTATTAGCCTGTAAAGAAAGATACGACAGGTAATGTACCAAAAGCAGAAAGTACGCATTATGCAGAATGTAACCAAGGTGTTCAAATAAGTGTATTGATTGTACGCTATTTTCCAAAATCTTGTCTTGTGTCACAAAAGATGATAATGTTATGCCATGAAATGAGCAGGTCGTTTTTAAGCTGGGCAAATCTCTCAAGAACAGACTGTTTCCTATCTATCTGGGATGTCTGATTTCACTAAAACTAGCATGCTTATTAGGCAGTAGTGGGAAAAGTACTTGCATTCTTTGAGTACAAGTATAAAGAGTATTTGTATTAAAATGTACCAAAAGCAGAAAGTACGCATTATGCAGAATGTAACCAAGGTGTTCAAATAAGTGTATTGATTGTACGCTATTTTCCAAAATCTTGTCTTGTGTCACAAAAGATGATAATGTTATGCCATGAAATGAGCAGGTCGTTTTTATTTATAGAATAATCTCTCAAGAACAGACTGTTTCCTTTTCTTTGATGATTGTTAGCCATATGGTTTAAACCCTAAAGTTAACTTGTTGCATTTATGTAGGCCTACTGTACATACTACATTTCAATGAAGGTGTATGATTCTCTCTGTATAATGAACATTTGGTTGAATAACAAATGTATTCGTTCTATGCACAGATAATGTTGCTTAACTCTCCTACTGCCAGATTATTTATTGGGTCTGGTGCCATCAAAAAGCGGCTTACCTTTGCGACGTTATAGTAGATAGACAGACAGACATTTATTTATTTATTTTTATTTTTTTGGGTTGTGCAATAGTGCACTTTGGTCTGCCAGGCAGCAGAGGGCGGCGTCATGCGAGAATGAATGTGAATTTGCCTGTTATGTGTTGAAGAAGAAGAAGACCAGTCACTGGCCACAGCGCCTCAGAGCCAGAGAAATCAACAAGGAAGTGAATTGTTCTCCGTTGATGTTAACGCATAATGGATTTTTTACACCATCACCGCGGAAAATGTGTTTACAGTACACGGCCGCGCGACCCCTCATCAGCTTACAGTCATCAGACGAACGAACCGAACGAGCGCCGTATTGGCGGAGAGGTCTTGCGAATTGGGGCGAACGTGAACGTTCAAAGCGTGGGGAGAGTTAATGTGTATGGTTATGGTACTGTTAATATTTAATGTTAATGTTAGTATGAAGCTAATTATAAAGCTTAAATGGATGATGATGTCAACAATGACTTGTGAAAATCAAAGAACGATAGCCGATCTACAAGCAATCATACAAACATTTTGTACTTTGATGCCAATACTTTTGCACTTTTACTCAAGTATTAGGCCTCTCTTTTCTTCTGTTTCATTTATCACAAGCAGGCTGGCCAGTACAAGTATCAATACTGCAATAGAGAAATACGGTTTGTTGTTAATTAGTGGTTGAACAACTTAACTTTACTCACAAGTGCCCTCTCGTTTGAAAGGATCTGTGATGTATTCTAACTAATAACAACTTGTTTTGACAGTCCATCCATTCACAGTACATATATTGTACAACTAAACCGCGCGCCTGGGTCGTATTGCGTATTCCAAAGTCAAGCTGAACGATGCTGTGCAGAGGGGGGCCCATTGAGGGGGGCTTCCGATGGAGGGTCGTTCGCATTGAGTGTCATTTATTTGGACTGAGATTTACCGGCAGTCGGAGTCCCCCCTGGCCACAGGACATTAGGCAGCGCGTTACAGAAAGGGGGCCCCAATGTGAGAGGGGGTTTTCGATGGACTGTCATTGGCATTGACCGTGATTTGGACTTAGACTGACCGGCAGTCGGAGGCCCCCCTGACGGCCGCGGCCCGTTTCAATTGACGGTTGAAACATAGTAAAGGCCGCTACTGTCTACACTACAAGCTCACAACGTGTCGCATCTGTACTTTTGCTACTTTAAGTACATTTTGATGACAATACTTTCATACTTTTACTCAAGTACATTTTGAATTCTGGACTTTTACTTATAACTGAGCAGAGATGGGAAAAGTACTCACATTCTGTACTCAAGTAAAAGTACAAGTACTTGTGAAAAAAACTACTTTGGTAAAAGTAAAAGTACTCAACTAAAAACTTTACTCAAGTAAAACGTAAAAAGTACCGTATTTGAAAAGTACTTTTGAAGTAAAAGTAAAAGTATTTTACCGTATGTTTCTGTGCAAAGCCAATAGAATTTGAAGGATATTAAATTGAAGTAGGACTGTCATCTAAGGGGTAGCCTACTGTCATTTTAAAAAGTAATCTTACAATACTAGTTAATATGTTTATGATGTCATTGTGAGAATGTGCTATAGTGTTGTAGTCGAGTCCACCTAAAGTGTCCAAGTCAAGTCCAAGTCCTAGGGGGTTCGAGTCCGTTTTGTCTTATTAAAAAAAAGGACAAATAAGACTTGGACTTGGACTATATGTAGTACAATATCCCAAATCACAGACGATAATTATCCAGTCTAATATCATGATATGGATACAAAAATAATATGAATTAAAAAAGAATTATAGATTATAGGTCTACTACTGTAATCTATAACATTTTTAAACATTGCTGTTATAGCTGTGTCATTGTAATAAAGCTGCATGATTATGGCAAAACTTATATTATCAAACAAAATCTTATTTTAATATTTTTTAATAAAAGCTAAAATAAATAAATAAGGTTTCCCTATTCAAACACATAGCAGTACGTGCATGTCTGCATTTCATTGTTTAAGGTGAGAAATGTACCTTATGTCATTAGTCTGATGCCTTCAAGTATATGCAAAGCAAAAAAATACCCCATGTTCCTTTTTCAAGTTGTTTTGATTCGTTTTAACCTCTCTTCTCTCTATTGATCAGTGCACTTTAAAACGTTCGGACGAGGCTAACGAGTTGTAATAGGCTACACCTGGAAAGACAAAAAGAGAAAAGACGTCAATTCTTAATCCAGCGGTACGGGTGGATTAATGATCACAAAGGCTGTGTTTGGAATTGGAAGCTGTGTAGGCCTACTGTTTAAATAAGGACTTATTTATTTGGGAACATGTCGAGGATGTCCTGCAGGCTGCAGGTAAGAGGAAAGCAGAGAGAGTTGTCTGTTGGCGAAAAAAGAACTTTTGGGAACTTGCTTGCTGCTGCTGCTGCTGCTGCTGAGCGGAGGGGCTCTGCGTGTGTGCCTGTGTGTGTGTGCGTGCGTGCGTGCGACTGTGTGTGCCTATCAGATGCACATCAGATAATTCAGATATGCTCCGGCGCAACATTAATAGGCTATATACCATTAAAACCAAAGTAACAAGCCTGTTTTGAAAATGTAGCAGAGTAAAAGTACAGATACTTGTGTTAAAATGTAACGGATAAAAGTAAAAAGTACTCAGACAAATAACTACTCAGTAAAGTACAAAGTACTGAAAAAAGTACTTTGTTACAGTAACAAAGTATTTGTACTGCGTTACTTCCCATCTCTGTAACTGAGTACATCTACAGTGCAGTATTGATACTTTTACGATACTTTTACTTAAGTAAAACATTTGAGTACTTTTTCCAACAGCTAATTTTCCCCATAGCCTGGAGGAGCGGTAACTGCTATTGGCCCAGTTCTTTCCCCCCATTGTCTGGAAGGGCACTCCTGGGGTACTGTCCTGCGATTGGCCCTTAGCTCAGTACCATGTACATGGATAGCCTATCCAGAAGAGGTACTCAACGGTAGCAACTCTCTCGTCTAGGAAAGTGACCTGATTACAAAGCTGGTCCTGACTGACCAGCTAAAAACCCAGCGTAGGCATGTTATGAGCTACTTTCTATCAAGGCATTTGGTTCTGGTGATTATTTTTTCGAAGTGCTGGAGTTTGGAAGCGCTTGTGGGAAATCTCTCAGCGGTCCTGTGACCACCTGGTTGTAAATGTCACATAATGCAGGAGGCAGCAGGACGTTGCGTTATAGAAGATGAGCGCTTCTGAAGTTCAACACTATAAACCATGTCTGCTCGGATTTCTTGACAGAAATTAACTCATAACATGTCTACGCTGGGTTTTTATGAAACAAACACTTTGCAGATAGAAAGAGCATTATGCAAGCGTTCCATAGAGCCGCAATATTGGTGAGTTTGACGTCGTTTAATACAATCAGATAGCAAAAAAACGGTTTTGATGCATTGGCTGCCTATGGGAGGTATTGCAACCCTAGATTCATCCGATTTAAAAAAAAATCTAGTGTTGCAATTTGCGGCTAGAGGTCACAGTAAGGAGCCACATCATCCTAGCCTTGCACTGCTAAACTATCTACCCATGTTAACACAAGGGATAGATATACTGCAGTTAGTTAACTGCATGAGTATCCACAAGCCAACGTCCCATCATGCATTGCGCAGAAGGTGTGCGGCAGTTCCGGCTTCGCAGCCGAGTGTGATCTACAAGCTCACAACGGTTGCATCTGCGACGCGATGTGAGCTTGCATGTCTGTTGTTCTCCGGATGTGTCTCACATACTGTAATTCTACAGTAAATTCTTGCGGAAACAGGTGGATATAGTCTGGCTATGTCAGGCTAACATCATCCTGCTGTTGTTCCAACTCACTTATCTAAAGCAGGGGTTTTCAAAGTGGGTGGCGGCTGACGGGGCACTGCGACGGCAGTCCAGGGGTGCCGCAAGATAATTTGATCATATTTGGAATTTATTTGGACATTTTAAAATATATTTAGTATCATTTTAAACTTGAAGTACAAAGTTATTTTAAGTCAGTTCTAACTAAAATGGCTATTATCTCGCTTTCCTCGCAACATAAATGCTAAAATATGGTATAAATATACGGTTCTGGGAGTGAAAATTAGTAATATAATAATGTAGGGGTGCCTCGGATGAACACAAATATTTATAGGGGTGCCCCGAGCCAAAAATGTTTGGGAACCCCTGATCTAAAGCATCTTGACTTGTAGCCACCTGTGCATTGATCGAGCTGCGTGCGTGCCCACTGAGGTGCCCTCTGCCGACAGCCTGTGGCCTGGCTCTTATCCGATGTAGAGGTGATTGAAAAGGTTGAAAATAGCCGATCTAGCTTGTAGATCTACTATTTTCAAGCTTTAATCAGATGGACTAGACCCATGGCCAGTGATGCAAAGTAACTAAGTACATTTACTTAAGTACTGTACTTAACTACAACTATGAGGTATTTTTACTTGAGTATGTCCAATTTCCAATACTTTTACTTCTACTCCACTACATCTCAGAGCTAAATATTATACTTTTACTCCGCTACAATTATTTGATTTCTGCATAATGAGTACTTTCTACATTTGGTACCTTTAAATACATTTTTGTACCAATACTTTCGTACTTTTATTCAAGTACATTTTGAATCCGGATTTGTGCTTGTAAGGGTGCCCTCACACCAAAGTACCTATGAGAGTGGAATCCGCGTTCCGCCAATGCATTTCAATGATAAGGGAGCGTTTTTTGCAGAAATCCTCTGCTGGCATGAAACCCCTTCACTCTCATTGAAATGCATTGGCAGAACGCGGATTCCACTCTCATAGGTATTTTGGTGTGAGGGCACCCTAACAGCGTATTTCCACATTGCAGTATTGATACTTTTACTTGAGTAAACCATTTGGGGAACTTTTTCCACCGCCGTGGACCAGACCTGGCTGGGCTCTGTCTGCTCTGTTGGGAAGGAAACATGGCTCGTTTCATCAGTCAGGAGGCATTAATTACACCAGCAGAGCTGGGAAATGTCCTGTGTTCAGACTGTCATCCGTCAACACAGCAGCCATCTCGGTGTGAATGCCTCTGCATTTGCCTGTGTGTGTGTGGCTTACATGAGTGCTGTCTATTATACTGTCTAATTCTAGAAATGTTTGTTAATATCATTAAAAGAAAAAGAATAGGAAAAGATTCAGGTTGGACAGGGGGTCCTCCCTATGTTCCCCAGGTTCTATGTTCCCCACAGGCTAACATTCACCAGCGTAGTTGGACTGCATCCATAGCTTTCTCAGGGATAGTGGACCTGATGAATGATTTTTCCCAGCAGGGTTTTGCTTGGTGTGCCGTGGCAGAGTCAGAGAGCCATAGGCTAGAGCTCCCTCCGCCAGGGAAGCCGGACTTGACAGGAGTGCTTATTAAGGCCGATCAGCGGCACGCTGCGCCCGCTCTAATGTGGCGCAGAGAGACTCCTGCCTCTTTCCACAATAAATCCCAGAGAAGTCAAAGTAACCACCGCCACACAGGGCCAGCGGGGCCCCAGTCAGACACTCCACAGGCCAGGCGGTGTCCTTGGGGAAATATGCAGGAATGTGGAAGAGACAGGTTTGTAGTTAAAGGGGGGGGGGGGGCCTCCATCCATCCAACCCTGTCCTCCTGCCCTGGCTCAGGCTGGCTGTGTTGTTTCTGTTGGCTGGGAGCTCCGCTGAAAGTGTACAACGTTGCGTCAAGGGGATTTTCTGCTAAACCTTCGGCCCGTTGGAATCTCAAATGGCATGCTTGTTTTTCCAAGTCTCCCTTTACAGCTCATTTTGAGGGATTAGTCAGTCTCTCTTTAGTGAAGCCCTAAGCCTGTAAAATACCGGGGTGTTAATTTAACTCAGGGAGAGATAGCGTGTACAACAAGATGGAACCAAAATGGACGCCGTAATAAAAACTCATGCAGAGCTAGAGAGCCTGAATCAACGCGGGGAAACTGCAAAACAATTGAGCCTCATAAGGAACCGACAAGGCATATTCCTTTACTGTGTGAACGAGGCCAAAGAGAACACCAGCACTCTCGGAACAGTCCTTAACTCATCTGCCGCCCAGCCCGTTTATAAACGTTCTATTTTGCCCAGCTATTTACCGCCCAGCCCGTTTATAAACGTTCTATAGTCTTTTCATTGTTTTACACTTGATGGTGCTCCGGTGCTGCCTGTGACTTAATACAGTAGGGCAACATCAAAGGGAACCAGGTCATTCACGTGAATGAAGAAAAAAGGTCAAAAAACTGCATTGAAATACATGTTATCAGGCAATCCAAATACAAGAGAGAGGGGGGGAGAAAAGTCTGCAGCTGTTTTAGACGCGACAAGCCAGGCTAGCCAGCTGAGGAGAAAAAAGTGTATTAGGTTTTATAATGGGGGAGAGGAGGAAGACGGAGACGGAGTGTGTACTCAACCAGATGCGCACACACACAGGGGTGTCACAAGAGGGGAGTGCAAGTGGGACTGAGTTACTAGGGCCCAATGTGGAGGGTACTTAATTATTTTATACTTTAGCTATTGAAAAATAGCAGATCTACAAGCTCACAGCCCGGCACTCTGCGAGCTTGTAGATCTGCTACTTTTGAAATCCCCCCTATGAAGAACAATCCCGCAGTGAATCCTTGTAGCCAGGGCCCAGATTTTGGTGCGACACGACACCCCTGCACACACAACACGACGAAACCCCCAGGGTTTAGCCTGATCCTTTGCAGACACAACACAATGAAAAACCCAGCGTTTACTTTAGCCTGATCCTACCTGACACTGTCACCTCCTCCTCCCCCAGTGCACTCCTGGCTGTAGAATATTCCATTGATAAACAAACAGTCATCTGCTGGCTCGTAAAACTATATCCATGTGGCTGGCTAAACAACAGTTAACTTAGTAAACAAAATGATCCAAATCCGGTGTTGTAATGGTCATCCACTGGTAGTCGTAGCCTGCCCTCTACTGGACAAGAAAGAACGATCTGCCCAAGTGTGTGTGTGTGTGTGTGTGTGTGTGTGTGTGTGTGTGCGTGCGTGCGTGCGTGTGTGCGCGCGCGCGCATGCTGCAAAGATTATGCAAAGATGTAGAGATGTGTTGCAAAAAATGTTCCCTGTGCGTGCGGGCGCGTGCGTGTGTGTGTGTGTGTGTGTGTGTGTGTGTGTGTGTGTGTGTGCGCGCATGCATGCGCACTGCAAAGATTATGCAAAGATGTAGAGATGTGTGCAAAGATGTTTCCTGAGTTTCATTAGTTAGGAAATCACATGAAACAGGGTTCCTTACAAAGAGGATGGTCCTTGTTCGCATGTGTGTGCGCGTGCACGTGTGTATGTGTGTATGTGTGCATGTGTGCATGTGTGTTGAGACTGAGCACAGTGCTACAGTTGCATCTATTGGCTTGAAACAACAAAATCAACCCAATAAGAGACTTTTATTCAAGTTAGTTTCATAAAAAGCCTTTTTCTAGCCTTTTTAAACAAATTAGGCCATATTGGGCAGGAGCAGTAGTCGCTAATAAATTCATAGAAAAATCATAGAACATCATTTAAACTCCGTTTATTTTTTTTCTGAAAGTATAGATTTTAATCTTTCCATCGGTATACTCCATTTGTCCATAGACATAGAAACACATTTTCAAAAATATTCATTGGAAATGAGCCAAAATGCTCCAAAACCCTGACATGTTTTGGAAGAGTTTTATAAAAAACGTGGGGCAGGCAATGTGTTAAAGGACAACTTTATTTTTTTTACAACAAGGGTTCATATTTTAGATTGTAATTAAAGAATATAAAAGATGAGTGTTAAAGTTTTTTCATTTACTTCTTTCTATTGTTTTAGAGATTCTTATTTCAGTGGTTGGGGGCATGCGTAAAAGTGGCTAAATATGTCATTCTACACAGAATAAGCCCATTCCCAAGATACAACGCAACCTTTCATGGTTGGATGTGACTTAGGGGGGCTAGAAGTGTTACTGTAAATTGCAATAAAGAAACTGCTGGCTTATTGTGTCTAAAAAGACATATTTAGCCACTTGTACGCATGCCCCCATGCGTACGTATGCCCCACATTTTAGCACAACAAACGCGATAAAACAATAGAACGAAGCAAATTAAAACATTTTCACACTCACTTTTTCTTTTCGCTAATTACAATCTAAAATATGAACCCTTGTTGTAAAAAACGAAAGTTGTCCTTTAAAGGCACTTTTTATAAAGGTTATAAAGACATATTCACCATACCTCCCTCTCTCACATGCACATACACACACGCACACTTCAAAACCAAACCCACTCATGCGCTGTGTGCCTGTACAGGGGCAGAGCAGAAGGCCCCTCATCACCCGGTCCCAGGGGCGTCACACCAAATTCTGGGCCCTGGGTACAAGGATTCACTGCGGGCCCCCCATGAATGTTAACTATTGAAAAATAGCAGATATACAAGCTCACAGCGCGGCACCGAGTGCCGCGCTGCGAGCTTGTAGATCTGCTATTTTTGAAAAAATCTTGAAAATGTGTGCCAAGAAACCTATGTTTCCATGTCAGTGATGCTCAAACTTTTTTCATGTGAAGGACCCCCCATCTCAAAAAAATTGAGTTACAAAATGTTCACTTAAAAAATACATATATTCAAAGATTTGCGCACATTTTCACGACTTTTCAAAAATAGCAGATCTACATGCTCGCAGCGCGGCACTCGGTGCCGCGCTGTGAGCTTGTATATCTGCTATTTTTCAATAGCTAAAGTTACTAGGGCCCCTCCACCTTGGGCCCCGGTAACTCAGTCCCACTTTCTCCTACCCCTTGTGACGCCCCTGCCCGGCCCGTCATGGACCATTCTCCTCAGCCCCAACTGTTTACAACAGCTCAGGCGCAACTATTTTAGCAACGCCGCCATTCATCAAATTGGAATTCATCTCCAGAGACTGTCAGGGGTTACTATTTATAGCTGGTCTGACTCCGTCATGAATCCCCAAGATGTCCGGCCAGCCACGCTCCCTGAAATCTCGCCTCGTTTTTTTCACACCCAGATGAGGGACGGACGGACGGACGGACGGACGGACGGACGGACGGACGGACGGACGGACGGGGTTCTGGAGGTGTTGTTTTATTTAGTTCAGGCACCATATGTTCACAGACTTATTGCACACTTCTTCTAATTCTGTGTTGTCTCCTATGACGTTATTCTATTCACATTGCAATACATTACCTCGATTTTCTTTTAGGTGTCGTTCAATGCATGTCATCAGCAGTGGTGGGAAAAAGTACACACATTTTTTTACTTGTAGATCAGCAATTTTCAAATGGCCAAAATGTATTTGTCAAATAATTGCAGTCGAATAAAGTGCAATATTTGCCCCTGCAGATGTACAGTAATGGAGTAGAAGTAAACGTATTGGGAATTGGAAATGGCCAACTCAAGTAAAGTACAAATACCTCAAAATGTGAAGTGGGTGTGATTTTTAAGATATAAAAGTCATTGCAAAAGCATGAAAATACAACAGCTATGCCTATGTCACGATATTATTGCGACGTAGGCTGCATTTACTATAAAGACCTCCAGATCCTGTGCGTGCGTCACAGTGCGTGACGCCTCATCCCAGCTCAGCATAGGGATAGCTGACCTGTTCTGACATCACAATCATGTTGTAAATGAATAGACCCTATTTTGCATTATTTTGGAAATTGCATTACATTTGTGATTTCTGTGTTAACTCTATGGGCTTTTAGTAGGGTTTCCCCTTCAAAGCGTGATGTCAGCACCAGGAAGTTGCTGAGTAGGTGGGACGTGAATAGGGTCCATTCCGTATGACGTCTATGATGTGGAGTCTGACATCATACAATCCCTTTTATACCCATATATGGAGATCCCTGATCGCATCAAGTCACAATTGAATTCCGTCCTTGTTTTAGTTTTTTTTGACTAAGTTGATCCCATGCCAAAGCGCCATCACTCGCCCAGCAGTCTGCTGTCACCCAGGCGGATGTGTGCACACACAGGCCCATGTGTGCGACCACTTAATCACTACCCAAAAGTACCTGTGGCATGGGGAGTGGAGCAGTACGTAGCTTGTAGATCTGCTAGATTTGCTTATTTTTCCATTTGCTTTTTCCGGCGCCCCCGGGGTCCATAGGGGGCCGTTGGAGGCCGTGGCGGGCCCCGGTGGTGGGTCAGCCACCAGGGACCCCCTGGGTGCTGGCCCCTGCCTACTTTTCTGTACTTTTGTGTACTTTTGGGTAGTTTGGGTAGTTTTTTGTACATTTGGGTAGTTTTGTGTACTTGGGACGTGCAGAGAATTTTAGAGAGGCAGAGCATTTTGGTAAAAATTTTGAAAATAGCAGACCTCCAAGATCACAGTGCATCAAACTGCGACGTGTTCTGAGCTTGGAGGTCGTCTATTCTTAGTGCTTGATACCACACTGAACTAAGCATAATCAAGTCAATACTGGAGATGTGGCGTACAACATGGATTTCTAAACAGAGAGGGCCATTCTTTCAACATGAGATGCTGCATACAAGTTCAGGAGAGTTTGGACAAGGCAATTCTCTTGAATGCTACCTTGAGGTATGGCATGGAAAGGGGACATTTGCATTTCTTTCACCATAGGAAAAACTGCATTCATGGTCTGGATAGGGCACTTTTTACTGACTGATAAAATGGCTGGGGCTCAAGCCCCCTTTGATGTCTATGTGTGCACATGCCCGCTCTTGTTTTGATTGATTGATTGAAGAATGTATTAGAAGTTTGCATAGAAAAAGGTACGGTTTCATGACAGTACAGTTCACTGGTACTGGTTTGACTGAGGGATGGGAGGCCTCACTTGTCAAACGATGCGCTAATAGCCAACACGGATCCCTCCAAAAAAGTGCTGCAATTGCATTCAATGTGGAAATGAAACCATGGTTAAACTCTGTGGTTATGTAAAATACGTTTTAGAGAGAGGAGAGCTGTCAGATTTCATGGGTTGTTTTAGGCCATGGAAAAGGATGTGAAGAATTCCTGTTCCTTCAGAACATCCAGTACAAATATGACAGAGGAACCACACCAACAAGTACAAGCAGAAACACTGCATGAGCAAAATACTGTCCATTGGCATTACCATGTCGCATCTTATGTCTAGTGACTCCTTCCAAGGCGAGGTCCTTCTCTGAAGTATTGTTGTTTCAGACAAAACAAGGCCTTTTTCAATATGGAAATCATTACAAAACATCAATGAGGTTATTAGGAAGGAATGTGGAGCTGAAGTTCCAACAAAAAGAAAAACTACAAAGTTTCATTTCTGTGAGCCTGGCAGCAGGACTCTGCGCTGCGGTGGGCGAGTCGTGCGGGATAACCATCTGCAACGTCCTGGGGACAAACAGGAGGATGACGCCATTGATTAGACTGACACACAGACACTTCCCAGCCAACTCAGGCTGTTGACCTTACCTGGAGCTTCATCCAGGGACGTGCTGGCCATTGGGAAAAGTGGGACAACTCCCGAACGGCCGGTTCATTCCCGGCCTGGACCAGGCCGGCCATTAGGAAAACATTAAAAAAAAAATGTCGGCCTTCGTTCCATTTTGGGGGCTGGGCGGGCCAACAAAGTAAATTGTCACTGTCGGGCAGAAACCTCGAATCTCCAAAATTTGTACATTTTTTTGCAAAGCAAAGCCCTGCTTCATCATACAAGGCTGTCGCACAAAAGTAGTGAAAACAGCCGATCTACAAGCACACAACGCCTCGCACCGTGAGGCGTTGTGTGCTTGTAGATCTGCTATTTAAATAATTTTTAAAATGATAAATACAAAACAAACAGTTTTGGACATACAAGGTTTCCACCCGACAACAACGAAATATAACATGTAATTGGCCCGCTGGCTTGTCACTTGTCATGATCTGAAATGGCAAATCTTTGAGTAGCAGCAGCGCTATAGAGAGAGATCTCTCTCTATAGCGCACAATGAGGGCCTCTCCAACTCTTTTTCCCGGGCTGAATCAGGGGCCCAGCACGTCCCTGGCTTCATCTGCAACCAATCTGAACTCCTCATCCGTTTTTTTAGAAAAGGTCACTCGCTTAGTTAGAGAGGAAATGGTGTTTCCGAAGAAATCACAAAGCCTTAGGGGCCGATTCATACTCCACTTTTAGAGCCGAATTTATTTCGGTTCGGCTCTGTCCAAACTACAATATGACGTCATTCAGAGGTTCGGGGGACGGGTACCGTCATTAATTCAGCTGTTCGGTGCCACCGGGATTTTGTGCCTCCCCGGAACCGAACCGAAATGAATTCGACTCTAAAAGTGGAGTATGAATCGGCCCTTAGCCTCCCACCCTGCCTCTATGCCAATGCTATTTCAGATATGAGGAGGGGATGTGAGAGTCAGCCTGATAACATCAGAGACATTTCTCTGCTCACATATTGCCAATACTCCAGCCACCACATCATCGTGCACACAACCACGCATGCAGGAGGGAATTGTGCCTGTACACTATCTAGCCCAGAACAAACACAAACAAAGCAGATATAATAGGCCTGCATCACAGTTCAGTGTATGAAAGCACGTCAGAGTCAGACAGAGTATAATCAGCGAGCAGTGATGATAATAATACATCCTGTCTATTATTCTGACGTAAAGCACCTTGTCAGAAAAGCACAGTGCTGCACCGCAACACACCAGCTCCAACCTCAGCCTGCAGAGATCTTTACATTATTGGAAATTCAGCCCTGATATCTCTGCTGCTTGTACTGTAGTCTCGAGTAGCCAGACAACTATTCCACAATCTCCGAATGCTATATAGAGTCTGGAACGGCAGCTCCCGAACGGCGAGTATCGGAAGTAGCCACTGCTGCACTGAACTGTAGTCCCATTGGAAACATAACAGAAACACACTAGCTCAGACAAAGTCATTCAAGTGGCCAGGGGCGCAGGAGGCATTTTAAAAGTGAAGGGGACACATCTGGGAGGTATGTGCGCGCGCATAGCGCGCGCGAAAAATTTTGGGGTATCCCCCCCACTTTTGGTGATATCCCCCCCACTTTTGCCCCGAGGAGGGGGGGACATATCCCCTCCACTTGAGCTGAATTACACAGTTGTTTTACACAGATTTCAAGGCATTTTTTTTCTTGTTACTGTATCCCCCCCACAGTAACAAGAGGAAACATAACTTAAAATGTGTTGACAAACGAAATTGCATTTCCATTATGCATCTGTTCAAAGGTACTTACATTGTTGCTTGATTTAAAGAACGACGTTATCGTTTTTTGGTTTTTTGACTGAGAATGATGTGAGACTAGCCTACACACACCAGCAGCAGGTCCAGCACCTGCAATGACGGTCTCCTTCTGCCACTGCCTGCCTGCTTGTCACTATCGCGTTGCATTAATTAAACTCATTCAGAACAGCTGAGCTGAGCTGACTGCACTGCACTGGTGGGATTGTGCCTCTAGAGGGCAGTAATACGCCTTGAAATGAGAACTACTCAGGGCCCAATTAAGAAGGCGGTAATTAACGCCCGTGCTAAGGAGATACCGACTGCCGACGATCGCGTTTGACGCATGAATAACGCTCAGCAGCTGATTATGTGATTTGCGATGATCGTAATTGTGCGCTCACCACGTGAAAAATTATTCATGGGTGTGTTTTCATGGAAACGTGTGAGGAAACCGATGGCATGACCGCTGTAGGTACATTCACCAATCAGAAGCTTGTCCGTCATTCCATTTAACTGGCATAAAACCAGAGGATGGGGGGGCTAATGCTTATTCACATATCACAGTGATATCATGCTTGTAAATATCTCACACTCAATAAGGTCTGTTTTATTAGAACCGACATTGTTTGCGTATAGAGAAAAAAAGGCGAGAAAGAGAGAGAGAGAGAGAGAGAGAGAGAGAGAGAAGGCTATATTAATATAATAGTTTTTTTTGTCACGTCCACATATCTATTTGTCTCTCTCATCTCATGCCAGCGTGTCAGTGTGACATAGGCTGGCCTTGTTGAGTGAACAATGGACGCATAGTGGCCTATTAATTAATAGGCTACGGAACGGCGGCCTCCTGCCAAAAAAAAGGGAATCTGATGGAACCAGTAGCCTAATTAAACGAAATAAAACATATCCCACCTGATTTAGTTTGATATTGAGTACAGTAATAATAAATACATTTCATTTATTATTTAGAAATTTACATTTGTAAAATTAGACCAAAAATGACAGAGATGTAAAAGAATAGGGCTGTTTAATTACTTAATTCAGCGCCTAGGTAATGGCAGCCAGACGGCTGCTGCATGTCCTTGAACTGTAGCACATAGGCCTACTGTACATGTGTGTGTCCGAAAAAAACATATTTAGACCTAAAAGCTGTCAACATGCCATGTATAGCATATAGTGCTTCGAGAGCTTTTTTTTCTTTTCTTATTTGGCTAAATTGGCATGACGCATCGCGATCAGCGATCACGCATCTATATTAAGCAAAGCAAAACTGCAGATTGATTCCTCATAGATCGGGCAATTATGAAGCGATTTTAAAAATTAAAGAGGTCCTGAACACTGGAGGGGATATCCCCCCCCACCCACAAAAAAGTGGAGGTGTTAATCCCCCCCGTCCCCCCCTACCCCCTGCGCGCATGCAAGTGGCCTATTCTTGTTATGGGTGTATAGTTTAGGAAAACGTTTGAAAACATCATGAAAGTAACACTAACAACACCAGAGAAAGATGAAATAATACCCCCAGAAATATTGAAGGGAGACATAATGCTTCCAGTAGGACACGTTATTGCTACTGCACCAAGGGAGCGGTTGCGTCACATCCGCTTTATCTCGCACTCATCGTTTCTATTTCCGTTTGCCAGACTGTATGCCGGGAGCATTTGCCCAAATCGCGGAGGCAACAGTCTGGCCTCGCGAGACTACTTGTACTGTAACATCCGGTTGGTTTTGGGGGATTTACAGTGCAGACGTCCTGCTTAAATGGAAGTCGAATTATCATACCTACCTCTGCTCCCCCAACAAAGGAAAGTCTAAACACATGCTTGAACTCATACCTTAGTTCTATTCTTCCTTCCTGCTACTCTCTTTTTTGATTAATTGAGTACACCCACAGGACCCCAATGGAAACAAGGGGGTCTGGCTTTATTGGAAAAATCCTTTTAGCAGACTGGTATTGTAGGCCTACTGTACAGTACTTCCCTGTATCTGTCTCTGCAAAAGTATTCAATCTGTCTGTCTGTCTGTCTGTCTGTCTGTCTGTCTGTCTGTCTGTCTGTCTGTCTGTCTGTCTCTCTCTCTGTCTTTCTGTCTTTGTGTGTGTCTCTCTCTCTCTCTCTCTCTGTCTCTGTCTCTCTCTCTCTCTCTCTCTGTCTCTCTCTCTGTGTGTATTCTCTCCCCCTGTCTTGTCTGAGTTTAAAAATGGGAAAGTGAAAAATTAGGTCTGCCAGAGTGCACCAGACATCAGTTACTCAGGGACCCCTGTATACAGTATTCAGTGACCATTAAGCCTCTCCCCCTCCCAGAGGAAGTATCCATTTCACTGACAAGCACATGTATTTGCTACATGTCAGACAGCCATACCGGACAGCGAGCCGGCTTTAAGGGTCGGGACGACAGCTTGTTGTACTGTATATCTATTCCCATATGAACCAGGGAATATATATATAGTCATTGGTTTGAACTTGGACCCGACTTTAGAAATGAGAAACCTGCGGAGCTGTATTCCGACAGAGCTGATGTCTTTCCTGTTTATACAATTCCTCTGAGTGCTGCGAACAGATGGAGAAGCTAAAAGGTGCACATTATGCTGAAATTAAAGACCTAGATTGGTCTGGATGAGTGAGATACAGTATACTCAACCAGGGGGCGTCACAAGGAGGGGAAAGTGGGACTGAGTTTCTAGGGCCCAAGGTGGAGGGGCCTTAAATATTTTATACTTTGAAAAATATCTGCTATTTTTTAAAAAGTCGTGAAAATGTGTGCAAATCTTAAGCGAACATTTGTAAATTTTGCTTCTGGGGACCCTGGAACTAAATATTTTGAGATGGGGGGTCCGTGGCCAAATACATATCATTTTGGGGGTCCTTCACATGAAAAAGTTAGAGCACCACTGACATATAAACATAGGTTTTTAAAAAAAAAGAAACGTAGAAGGATTTGAAACTAGATCTACAAGCTTGTATATCTGCTATTTTTCAATAGTTAAAGCACAAAATAATGTGTTCCAGTCTAAAATGGGTTAGACCGCCATTCATGGGGGCCCACAGTGAATCCTTGTACCCAGGGGCCAGAATTTGGTACGACACCCCTGCCTCGACCCGCCCACAAAGTCGTGCTCCTCTCTCTCCAAGAGTGTTTTACTGTATTTTATGCACACTCAAAACGGCTGCATATATTTTATTTATTCGGCTCTTATATATAGACTATCACATTATATTGTACAGTGCTTGATGCCAAGAGAGCAGGCTATAGGAGCCGCATGTTATAATTCATTGCAGTAAAGAAGAATAGCTGTGGCTAATGAGAAGTTCAATTCATTCGTGCAGTTTTACATGTTTTTCCATGTATTAGATCAGTGTTGTTTTTGGTTTGATCATAATGTGAATCATGGCCTTGGTGTCAAATAAAGAACACTTTATTAGTGCATCTGGTTTAAAGGCTGGGTAACGAGTTTCTTTACAAGTAGAAAGTACTAGGCTACTCATTATGCAGAATGTCCTCAAATGTATAAAAATCTTTTGAAAATAGCAGATCTATAAACTCACAATGTGTCACATCGCGACCCATTGTGAGCTTGTAGATTGACAATTTTCAAATGGCCGAAATGTATAGGGCTGAAGCAGTTAATGTATGTTTTGTAATAACGTTTTCAAATAAATGTAGTGGAGTAAAAGTATACTATTTGGATCTGAGATGTAGTGGAGTTGAAGTAAAAGTACTAAGAATTGGAAATACGTTAAAATGATATTTTCTTTTTCCCAACAGTCAGCTGTGAGGGGTGGTCAGGAGATGTCTATGACTCTGCGTTTAAAGGCTTGAAGACCATTGTCTGTGATGAAAGTACAGTAAGTACAGTACTTAAGTAAATGCACTTAGTTACTTCACACCACTGCATCCCAGCAAGCTGAACACTTATTAAGCTAGCTAAATACATGACCCACTTTCTTCTCTGAGTTGGACAGGCCCTTTGGCAAAGTAGGTTAACCACTTAAACTCAATTATACTTCATCGACCGGGTCCCCCAAGGGCCTAGACTTGGTCCCCTCCTTTTTTCCCTCTACACCAAATCTCTTCACCAAGAACAGCAGATCTAGAGGCTCACAACGTTGCGACATGTGGCAATGTTTCAGCTGAATGTTTGCCAATTACGACATGCCCAGGAAAGGGATGCTACAGTATAGTTTCACGTGGCTAATAAAGATCAGTCAAGCATATATCAGTGTAGTATTATACATTATTATCTACATTTTCACTGGTTGGCATAACATTCTGTATACTGTATTTACGTTAAAAAACACTGCTGTGTCAAGTCATGGCCAGGTGAAGTATTTTTTATTTTTATTTTTATTTTTAGCTTCCATGCTGCTTTGGAAAAGTATACACATTTTGCACAATTTTGTCAAGTAAATATTTTTTAAGTTTGTTGGCACTTTGACAGATTTCCTTTGTGTGTATTCTGGAGGTACGATCTAATTTGTAGTTCATTACCCTTCACCGCTACACAAGTGGGTGTTTGAACCACCCCAGTCAAAGCAGAGTCAGGAGGACACGCCATAGGATGACACTGCAACAGTGTGAAGTCATCACAGAATCATGATTGTGACTAAGGATTAATGTGGTCACTTCACAATACGAGTTCTTCTCTCAACAAATTCTTCCTATTCTATGTCTGAGTCTACCTTGACTACCTACTACGAGTTGAGTGGGATCCAAAGCCTACAGCTACCTATGCTAGACGCTGGACTTTTGAGTCTTATATTCTATTTATAATACAAGATAGATCCCGTGATTCAGTTCAATGGACTTTCTCTTTAGTTCTTCTCTTCTCTTCTAGATCTAGATTTAATGGTTCTATTCTTCTGAAGATAAGTAAATTCCTTTGATCTTTCTTCTAAATGTGACTAAATATGATTATATATATAATATCTCTTGATTATATATATATGTAATAATATTTGAGCTCTTAATCTTCGAACTAGTGGTGATTCTAGCCTTTATAGGGCCAATTATGATGTCACTCCTTCAGTGTGACATCATTATCTCCTGATTAGGTCGTTCCTTGGTAACAGTCCCCCCGTGAAACTGCTTGCGGATTTCACTAACTACATAATAAGACCTAATTCGTCGATTTCATTGTTTCCTTTTTCGTGGTCTAAACTCTTCTCTCATCAAGCTCACTTCTGCTGGCAGTTTCGGGTGTTTAATCAGACGTGATACAGGTCGAGTATATTCGCGTTCTTTCACTTTCAAAAGAACGCGAACACTGCTGATCTGACACATCCATCTCTGCCGGTCATGATCTATGTGACTTTTCCTATGGGCCAGAATGCTCTGGGGGATTGTGGATCCATAATTAGGACGAGATCTCCGATTGCAATGTTATCCTTTTCGACGATCCACTTTCGCCTGGGTTGTAAAGTTGGTAGATGGTGTCGGATGTAACGCTTCCAGAATTGATCTGCTAGGATTTGCGAATGTTGCCATCTCTTGCGGCTTAGCATTTCGATATGTGGATAGATGACTTGAGGTAATGAAGGATCTGATCGTCCTATCCATAGGTCGTTGGGTGTTATTGGATCAGGATTTTGCGATGTCAGATGAAACGTAACCTAATGGGCGTGAGTTTAAGATTGCCTCAATTTCTATAATCGCTGTAGCTAAAACTTCTTCTGGTACAGTTTGGTCTCCCAGGATTATGCGTAGAATGGTTTATATTGATCTTACTTCTCTCTCCCAAGCTGGCTTCGAACCCGGGTCTCCCACGTGAAAGTCCAATATCTTAACCATCACATCTGCTGCTGGTGGATTAAATATGAACCGTGCTGAATAACTGCTAGCTTGCATAATGTCTTCAGACTAGGACTTAAGTCTAGGATGTACAGGTCATCAGGTGTGTATCCTCCAAAGAGGATGATACGTTCTCCCACCATGCAACAGCACATTTTACAATTCATTACACATGGGCCTCTCCCCTTGGGCTCAACGTTCTTCCAGGAAAAGCGTTCTGGGTTGAATTTCCACAGATCATTGAAGGATCGGTCCCGAGGAAAGTTCTCACCACCAAATATGTACAACTCTCCCTTGTAGGCAAATGCAGAATGACCCCTGCATGCTTCTGGAAGGAACTGTGTCGGAGGCGTGTTCAGCCAGCAGTTGGTCTCTGTGTCAAACACTCTGATGGTGTTGTAATTGGTCTCTTCCTCGTCCCCTCGACCCCCGTATACAAACATCTTTGTCCCAATGATGGTGGCAGAGTGGCAATCTGAAACAAGCGTTGGAGGGCCATGAGTATGAATTAAAGACCAGGCCATTGAGGTGGTGTCAAGCTTGTAGATGTCATTGGTGTGCCCAGTCGGGTGTTTGAATCCTCCAAAGATGTACATGACCTTCCCCAAGGCACAGGCTGAGTGGCCGCACCTCGCCTCTGGAACAGTTTTAGAGATGTACTCTGTGGGATTGAACCACCTGTGGTTTTCCACATCAAATGCATAAAGTATATTGCACCTATCCCCACTGATGGTAATAACCCCATTTCCGGTTTCCTCTGTCTCAATGTTAACTATTCCCCCCCAGATGTAGATGGTATCTTCTATCAGCACAGCTGTGTGGCACACACGCGTGGAGGGAACCTCTTTGGGAATATTTCCGCTTGGAGTTAACCTTTGGGGGGGCAACGTTTTCCAGCGCAAAGACACTGAGTTGAAGACGTGCACATCAATCTGGCCCATGTTGTACTGGTAGGTCTCCCCGATAGAGAACCCCCCAAAGGAGTACACCTTGTGTCGCACTGCCACAGCAGCATGAAGGGTTTTATTTGGTCCTCCTTTCTGATATACCGCCCAGCGCAGCATCTCACACACCAGCACCACAGTGAATCAAAATGGACCTGACACTCTCCTCGTGTGTAATCTTCGAACTAGTGGTGATTCTAGCCTTTATAGGGACAATTATGATGTCACTCCTTCAGTGTGACATCATATCTCCTAATTAGGTCGTTCCTTGGTAACAATGATAAGATCTGGATGAGAACACAGTTGACGCGTGTTAACCAAGGAGGCCTGAGGCACGTGCATGCGGCCAATTCCCATGATTGGCTGCATGCATGGAGGAATGCTGCGCAATTGAAGTTGTTTGGTGACTTGCAGGCATGGCTGTCTTTTTTTAAAACCCTGACGCTTGATGTTTGATGTTTGAGGTGCAGCTGCCCTGCCGAGAGAGAAGTGTTTATACTTCCTGACGGACAGTATATTACAGCTTCTCATCATCAGATACACGTCTCCATGGTGCTGTCCTTTGTATTCGTGTAAACATGGAAGTTGCTGAGGCCACGTTTACTCGAAAACGGTCTCTGGAGAGAACTCTAACATTTTGTTGCATCTACATTAGGGTGACCAGACGTCCCGGTTTACCCGGGACAGTCCCGTTTTCAAACTGCGTGTCCCAGTGTCCCGACAAATATCTCTAAAACACTAATATGTCCCGGTTTTCAACATTCACTGCAAAATTGTCCCGGTTTCCACCAGAATTAAAATAACAGTAGCTGTTTTCAGTGGTTGCATAGACATTTATCATGTTCTTTTCATGAAAACATGCTCACCTAACCAATCAGAAAACATGAACAAATTCATTGCGTGTCTGAATTCAATACTGAGCCTGTTTGTCAATCACGCACTGCCTGTTTGCAACCCTGCGGTGCGTGTGTGCGCGTGCACGAACGTTAGAGAATGGGCACGTGCGTGCGCGGTAACATGCGCATTGCTTTTAGGGTCCCGGTTTTAGGCAACAGTGTTTCGCGTACCGGTTTGAGTGGCTGAAAATATGGTCACCCTAATCTACATGGAAATGCGACAGCATTGATAATTATGTAACGTGCATGCCATGTCGGTAGGTGGTGGTGACAGTGGGTGACACACAGATAGCCGCACAGATAGCCACTCTACTTTGTTGTTTACATTCAACATGGTAACGTGGCTGCACGTAGTCTGCACGTGAGCCATGACATCACATGTTTTGTCTCCGTTTTTCCTGTTCACATGGAGACACAAGGCGGAACGTCTTCAAAGATTTCCATCCTGGAAGGAGGTTTCACTTTGTCAACCCTCGAAAACCCCGTTTTCTACTCTAAATGGACGGCGTATCTGACGGTTTCTCTAAAGAACAGCGTCATGTGAACAGCACCTGAGTTAAAGCTAGAAACAGTTCAGGTCAGGGGTCATCAATATGTCCATGGAAAAGTTTTGATTTTCTGTTTTACACACCATTATAATGTTCTTATTTTGATCATAACACCCAATTACTGAATGTCAAGTCTCCATATTTTCTTCAGAATATGTGTGACTCTGATTTACTACACTGTGTACGGCACATCATGAGTCCACTAGTACCAGTGGTTCTCAAACGTTTTATTTGCAAGGACCCCCATAACTCTGAGAGTGTACAATTTGGTTTCATTTGTACACTCAGAGTTACAGACCTCTCATGGTCATTCAGGGATATCTCTTTATGTGTTATTGTCTCCACCAGCCGAAGGCTTGGGGGAGAGTATGTTTTCCCCTCCGTCCGTCCGTGTGTCCGTCCGTCCGTCCGTCCGTGTGTCCGTGCGCCCTCGCAGTTTGTGTGCAGCTAATCTCAGTCACCGTTGGCCCGGTCGCTGCCAAAGTGAGCACACACATTCCCTGGATGCCAATCTAGAACCTCTGCCCTAAATTTTTCAAATGGGCTTTTTCTAGCGCCACCTAGTGGCCGATGTTCGCAAGACACATTTCTGTGCACTACTCTTACAGATTTTGTCCAAAAATCCTACAAATCGGTAGGCAGTATCTCGACAGTCATGTGATCGACACGGATCTGTCCGATTTTGCATATTCCATCCTGATTGGCTAAGATTGGCTTCCAAAGTTTGTAGGATTGAGCCGTTTTGAACAAAATGCCTAAAATCCCAAACGCAAAGTGCAATTATCATGAAATCGCGCACACACGTTCCCACTAGGCCGAGGAAGAAATGCCACTTAATTTTTTTTAAATCACCCTCATGGTGGCGCTATAACAGGCCGATTTGTGGTTTTACCTATAACTCCACCGATCAGTTTCAAACTTTGTAAGCGCACTCCCTAGAGGCTAAGGATAAACCTTTGCCCTGCATTTTTCACATCAGCCTTTTATAGCGCCACCTTTGGGCCGACTTATGTAAAACACATTTTTGGATATTACTCCTTGGTCAAGGAACAAATGCTACCTTTTTTTACATTACAGGAAAAATTTAATTTTGACATGCTCAGGGTACCAACTGTCTGACACCAAAGCCTACGGTACCGGATAGAGCGCATGCTCCGACTTATCTGCGCGCGCCCGACCAAAAACGTGCCAATTGCATATTCTTTTTTTCTATCACATCTTTTTTCAGTTACGGCCCATTGTCCGCTACCACCCATCAAGCATTCCATGGCTCTGCTTCAAGCAGCCAGTCCTCTGCCCTCTCACCCCCCCCTCACCCCCCAACCCAATTGGCTCAGGCTAACACTGCCAGCCACCCAGGAGTTTGTTTACACTCAGTGAGTGCCCAGACAGCCCTGGCTGCTTGGAAGCCCTGGTCACAGACTGACCGCACGACTGAGTGAATTAACAGAGAGAGAGTGTTTTGTGTGAGCGTGCGTGTGTGTGTGTGTGTGTGTGTGTGTGTGTGTGTGTGTGTGTGTGTGTGTGTGTGTGTGCTTGTGTGTGTGCGTGTGTGTGTATGTGTTTATGGGGAGTTCAAATAGCGATGCCATCCACAGTCTTTCCCCCTGCCTGAACACAGCTGGCCGGCCTCCAGCAGCACTCATGTCGGTGTTGTTGCGGTCATTTATTCAAACTGCATTCTTAAACCATTAAGAATTCATGGTTTAAGAATGAACACATTCATTCTAACAAAATGCCTTCTAAATCTGTAGTTCTCAAACTTATTGGCTAGATTAAGGGGAGTGGCAACTTTCAGGAGAGAGTGGCTTTATAACGCTGTTTGTGACGACAGACAGTATCTTAAATTCCGTCCCCAAGCCCAAGGAACGCTGGGGACTCACTGTTACAGTAGGTGATGCACCGTTCATTTACATATAAATCTGCACTCTAAATATTCATGCCGAGATGACACGGCATTGGGCAAGACAAGAGGAGACAATTGTGCAGCCGCGGCACACAGGCAGATTAATGAATACAGCCCTGCCCTTTACCTCCCCCACAGCAAGATGAAATATTCATTAGATATCTCGTCATTAAACTGTCCTTCTCTAATGTACTGCTGACTTCATCGGAGGGCTCCGCACACATGGCTTCTTCGCCGCAGCGTTGCCATGTCTGCTTATTATAGGCGACTTTGGGCTTCTTCTTTTTTCCTGTATTGTCGCTTGTGGTAGTTGCGGGTTGCGTTTTGTTTGTTCGTTGTGGGCTTGTTTCTAAAAGTGTAGTTGCTTATGAGGGCTTGATTCCTAAATATTGTCTAAACCCAGTGGTTCTCAAACATTTTCATGCCAAGGACCCTCAAACTTAATATGTATTTGTCCACGGACCCCCATCTGAAAATGTTTTGTGCCACATCTGTGTCACTTTAACCATTATTTTAAACTTTATCTATTGAAAAAATAGCAGATATACAATCCCATAGTACGGAACTAGATCTGCTAATATATTCAAGCATAAGCAGAAATATTTTCTGTGTTATGTGTCAGAGTGGCATTTAACACAAATACTTCTCTTCCCCCCTCCCTGAATAAAATTACACTTCATTGTTTTGGCCAGAGAGTTGAAATGATAGGCTGTCCAGTGAAAATCACAGTAATTCAGAGATGTGTGTCTTGACTGCCCACAAGAATGTGATGGAATGGTAATCATTCATTCCAGCTGTGCTGTGGTGGTTAGCAGGATGACTCAGATAGAGTTTCTATTCTTAGCCCTTGTGATGGTCATAGACGGAGGGAGCATGTGATGGCTAAATGGCTATATTGCAAACACTCAAGGCCCTCTGATTAATGGACCTTTAATCCAATGGTTTTCAACCCTTTTTTCATATCAAGGTCCATTATTTATTCTGCTTTTGAGCCACGGAACCACCATTTAATGAGATTTAGCCTCTCAGACCCAAAACTTTGAATATTTTTTTGTCATTGGATAAGGTTTTGTCCACAATTCCATTGATGCCATAGGAGAGATAACAGGTTAATCCAAATAATATTGCTTCCACATTCTCTAATCGTGCAGACTTCTTGTAAATTAAAGTAACGCAGATGTTTAACAATAATTTAACTCCTGAGGGTCCATTTGGTTTAAAATGGACCCCTAACAGTCATTTGGTTTCATTTTACGCTCTCAAGAGTTAAAGATCTATAAGGGTCCATTTGGTTACCAACTCTCAATCATTTAGCTGGGGACCACCTGGAACCCCCTCAAGGACCATCGGTGGTCCCCGGGACCCTGGTTGAGAACCACTGCTTTAATCTATATTTGCTGTAACATTCGTCTACTGTATGTACCAGGATGATGCGCCGTTGACCATATCTCTGGTTTTTTGATTGATTGATTGAAGAATTTATTAGAAGATTGCAATAGAAAAAAGTACAGTTTCATGACAGTACAAATCACTGGTACAAGGTCAACTAAAAGGAGATCCTAGAAAGCCGAGGCTTATTTCCACAGGAACCACACTTTGAGTATCTCATATAACAGATGGTCCATAGCGTTAGTGGAGTTCTCCTTAACGCTATGTTCCTCTACCTCCGTATCTCCTTGGTATCTCCTTGGTTAGCAAGAACTCCACTAACGCTGGACCAGAGCTACGTTGACCACAGCGTGTCACAGCCTGCCAGGCCCTCTGTCTAGACATTTAAATGTAATTGGGCTCTTAACTGCTCCACAATTAGCTGTCAGCCAGCCTGTCATCTGGATGGTGTCCCCTTCTCTCACAATGGTTATTCATGCTAAACCTGTGCAGAGTGTAGGTGAGGCTCTGTTAGGAGAACTACATGGTGGTGCCATAGTTGTGTACTTTTTCTGTTTTTTATGTGTCTATGGAGAAGACACATAGAGTTACTCTAATAGACCCCAGGTGTGGTTATAATATGCTAATATGTCTTCCCTGTGTATTTTTAGTTACTTCCTGAAAGCTGAAAGCCTCTGAGTCAAAAGGCCCAACTGAAATGCACTGATATAATGACATCATAATATCATTTATATGAGATACTTCAATGGTTTAGTGTAAATAAGCCATGTGCTTTTCTAGGATCTCCTTTTAGTTGACCTTGTACCAGTGAACTGTACCGTCATGAAACTGTACCTTTTCCTAAGCAAACTTCTAATAGTCTTCAATCAATCAATCAATCAATCAATCAATCATCCCCTCCCCCCTTTTTACCAACTTCAGCTGGATCACCACCCACCTGACAACCAGGCCTACTTAATGAAATGGTGGGTGTGGCCACAGAAAAACATACTTTTAACACTTTCTGTAGGTAGGGGGTAGGGGGGGAATATCACGGCACCCCATCTTGCAGCAAACTCTCTGAAGAGCCCTCGTTGCTTTCTGGATTCATGCTGAATTGAGGGTTTCCGTGGAATATACGACTGCAGACTGTTATTATACTGTAGCTGCTTATTGTTGTCATTACCAGTGGTGGAAAGAAGTACTCACTTAAGTAAAAGTATCAATACTGCAATGTAGCAATACTCTGTTACAAGTAAAAGTCCAGTCAAGTACATTTTGAATAAAAGTACAAAAGTATCAGCATCAAAATAGATTTGAAGTAGTCATTGTGCAGAATGTCCCATTTCAAGTTTTCAAAATGCATAAAAATAGTTTGAAAATAGCAGATCTAAAAGCTCACAATTGGGAGATAAGCGACCGTCAGGTCGCATACACAAACTTTAGAAGGCAATCGTAGCCAATCAGGAGGCAATATGGGAAATCCATGTTGATGACATGAGTTTAGAGATATTGTGTACTGCTTTGCGTGATTTTAGGGCAAAATCTGTAGGATCAGTGTTCAAAAATGTGTTTGCAAAAATCGGCCTTATGGTGGCGCTAGAAGAGGGGCATGTGAGAATTCAGGGGCAGAGGTTGTGATTTGCCATCCAATTAGCGTGATTCTAGGCCCAAATCTGTAGGAGCAGTATCCAAAAATGTGTTTTGCAAAAATTGTCCTGATGGTGGCGCTAGAAGAGGGCATGTGAGAATGGTAAGATGGAATTCAGTTCCCAGTGGATTCCTCGCGACTCGTGTCAGTGCAACTAGAGTTGCAATTTCCCAGAATTGCTTCTATAGTTTTAATTTCATTTCCATCAATGAAAAAACAAAAAAGATTTTTCGTCATAGTTTCTTTCAGTCAACTGTCGACAAAATCAACACTGGATACCTGTAAGTTAACAGCATTACTGTACACCAAGCCCAACCAACCATGCTGACATTCCCTTTGCTTTAATGAGGAGCAGTGAGACACATAAGCCCCCCCCCCCCCACCACACACACACACACACACACACACACACACACACACACACACACACACACACACTTACACACACACACACACAACACACACACACACACACACACACACACACACACTTACCGGAAAACCCACAACTCCTGACGTCTCTCTCCCATCTGATCTCAGGGTAACACGAGCTGTGATCATGTCCATGATAAAGCATCTTGTCAAAAGTCGGCGCGCGCTGGCCCAGTCTCCCTCCCCCAACCCACCCACCCAGTGGTGGAAAAAAGTAGCCTATATCCTACATATTTGTATTTAAGTAAAAGTATCAATACTGCAATGTAGAAATTAGTCCGGAATTCAAAATTGACTTGTACAAAAGTATTGGTATCAAAATGTACCATAAAAAAAGGACCAAAAGTAGTAACGTATTCATTATGAATGTCCCGTTTCACAACTTTTCAAATCATCAAATGCATAAGATATACAAAAATAATAAAACTCTCAAAAACTCACAATGCAATCACCTATTTTTAATTGGCCCGAAATGTATATATAGGGCTGAAGTGGTTTGTGTAATAATAATCGAAATCTACAAAGTAACTAACGTTTTCAAATAATTGAAATTAAGAAAAACGTACAATATTTGCCTCTGAGATGTAGTGGAGTAGAAGTAAATGTACTGGAAATTGGAGATACTCCAGTAAAGTAAAAATACCTCAAAATTGTAGCCTATTTAAGTACTGTACACGAGTAAATGTACTTAGTTACTTTATGCCACTGCAACCACAACACCCACGACCCCAACCATCCTGTTCCTTCCTGCTCCGCGGCCCGCTTTCTGTCAGGCCGGGCCGGGCCGGGCTGGGCTGGGCTGGGCTGGGCGGGGGCTCATCCATCAAGAGCACGTCTGCTCCGAGCTGCAGGCAAACGAGACCCCCAGGACCCCCCAGGACCCCCCGACCTGGGCTTGAGCCCCCTCCCAGACACAGCTCCTTGGTCTTAGTAACATTAAGGTCAAGGAAGCTGCCCTCAAACCACGTAGCAATGTGGTGGATGTGCATGGAGTAGGAGGGACTGGAGACATCCTGCAGACAGGCCTACAGTACTTGAGCAAATGTTCGCAGTTACTTTCCACTGCTAGCGGCCAGGTCACCTAGAAAGACTCGGAGCGGAGCATAGTAAGGGGATTTTATAAGATATTTGACCAATCTGCGAAGTAAATCGTTACCAAGAAATCTCTTCACCAATGTGTTTCTAAAGGTGTGTAATAATATGTACTAAAAGGTTGAAATTCAACTCCCGGGGGAAACCTCATAAAAAAAACTGATTTGTGTTTGTGTCCCATTAATTTACTATACAGGAAAAAAATACAAAAATAAATCTGCTTTAAGTAGCATGTGAGGGGTCAAAATGGGGTTTTTTATGATGCTGAATCCATTGCAAGCATTTGTTTTGCACGAAAAACATTCCTTGGGCTAAAATCGGACGCACAAAACGATGGTGATGATGAATCATCACTTTTCACCGTTTTGTGGGGGCCATTTGTAGCCCATGGAATGTTTTTCCTGTATAGTAAAGTTAATGGGACACAAACACAAATCAGTTTTTTTATGAGGTTTCCCCCGGGAGTTGAATTTCAACCTTTTAGTACATATTATTACACACCTTTAGAAACACATTGGTGAAGACATTTCTTGGTAACGATTTACTTCGCAGATTTTCTTATGTTCCCCATACTAGCAGCAGCAGCAGCAGAACCATCTGTCATTCATGCAGCAGACCTCAGGGGGAAGGCAGAACAAACACAACCATGCACGCACATGCCCACAGTTGAGCCCCTGCCCTTTTAGCCGTCTGTAAAAAGTGCCCTTTCCCGACCATGAATGACGTTTTTACTAGGGTGAAATAAATGCAAATGCCCTCTTTCCGTGCCATACCTGAAGCTAGCATTCAAGGGAATTGCCTTGTCCAATCTCTCCTGAACTTGAATGCAGCATCTTTACGTTGAAAGAATTGCCCTCTCTGTGTCGAAAATCCATGCCGTTATTACGCCACATCTCCAGTATTGACTTGATGATGCTTAGTTCAGTGTAGTATGAAGCACCAAAAGGCCCTTTTAGAAATGTCAGCCCCTGCCTCTCTAACATTCTCAGCACGTCCCTGCAACCATGAGCCTCCATCCTCCATCCTGCTCCTGGGGGCCTGCAGAGGCAGGCGGCCGTGCTGCCAAGGTCACGGTGCTGTGACCACTGATCTCCTTTCAGCTATATGTTTACGGATGACCCGCAATGTTCCTTGTGGCAAATTCAAATGTCGCTGATTACATGCCTTATGCAAAAAAAAAAAAAAAAAACATTCTCAGAAACATCCGCTTAAAAACGTCTCTTATTGTGGCAAATACTGATGCGGAGCATCTGAAAACAATGTGAGCATCCGGCTGTACTTAATGCAGATGCAGCCGATAGATGGATGGTCTTACAAGTAATCAAGCTGTTATATGCTTATTTAACCCCTTAAAGCACAGCATCCGTATTGCGGGGGAAACTTTGGCTGAAAATAGCAGATCGAAAATGAATGAATAGTTTATTTCGGTCTTAACCCTAGAACACTAACGTTTAATGTTGTCACACCGCCGGGGCACGGTCGGTATAGCGCTGTCGCTTCACAGCTAGAAGGTCCTGCATGGGTACGATTCCTGGGTTCTCTTCTTCGCGTCATCAGTGCCCATGCCCTAGGTGGAGTTGGCAAAGGGCATTTTGCATGTTCTCCCCGTGTCTCCTAGGGTAGGTACCCTCACAAAAACATGCAGTAATCCTGGTCTCTATACTGCCTCCCCCTGGTCAGCCGGGGCGCCTGATGGAGGGGAAAGGAACTGGTTGGAATAACGCGTTCCTTCCACGTTCGACGTACTACGTCCAACCGGGGAAACTCCCCCCTGTCAGGTGAAAAGAAGCGGCTTAGAAGCGGCTTGGACTCCTCATGAGGTCAGACCATTTGCTCCCCACGTTGTCAGAGAGAGGGTAGCGCCCAGGGTTACATTAGATAATTGACACCGGATGAAAAATGATTTACAAAATTGTGGGATAAAAATTTAAGAAATAAAAAAATAATGTTAACTTGTCACCCGGACAATTATGTTTATGTGATTTTCATGATGTTGCTGATGTCTGGTCCTTGTGTGTACCTTCAGGATGCTCAGCGACAGTATATTTCTGGATAAGGTACAGAAACATACTGTACCTTATACAGTATGTTTCCCTGCCCCCATCCCTGATTAATGTTTTCTACGGGTGTTCGGGTGAATTTCAACCAGCGTTAGTGATAGAGGGTATTTTCTTACCCCGTACTCCCACAATGGGCAGTTGATGCAATCAGACTGTGCCTTCACTAGACCATTCTCACATGTCCCAGGAATGGGTGGAGCAAAGGAGCAGTTCACAGCTCCTTTTTTTAGGAGTATTTTTAAAACCAGTAAGACTCCCTAATCGGGAGATAAGCGACCGTCAGGTCGCTGTAGGAGAAGTGTAGGAGAAGTGTCTAAAAATGTGTTTGTAAAAATCGGCCTAATGGTGGCGCTATATGGGACAGATTCATGTTGATGAGATGAGTGTAGCCATACTGTGTACCGATTGGCGTGATTTTAGGGCAAAATCTGTAGGAGCAGTGTCCAAAAATGTGTTTGAAAAAATCGGCCTGATGGTGGCGCTATATGGGACAGATCCATTTTGATGACATGAGTGTAGACGTGCTGTGTAGCGATTTGCGTGATTTTAGGGCAAAATCTGTAGGAGCAGTGTCCAAAAATGTGTTTTGCAAGAATCGGCCTCATGGTGGCGCTAGAAGAGGGACATGTGAGAATTGATGGAGTGGATGGAGGTTGCAGTTTGGCAGGCAAGGAGTGTGAGTGCAAAATTTGGCATGGATCGGGGCAACGGTTGCAGAGATATGAGCAGGGCAAAAGTGTGACGTTTGACGTGTGACGGACAGACAGACGGACGGACAGACAGACAGACAGCCGGTGGAGGTTTTGATAATAAGTGCGACCTGACGGTCGCAACTATCCACAACTTTCCAACATCCCATCGTGCATTGCGCAGAAGTTGCACGGAGCTTCCGGCGCAGCAGCCGAGTGTGATCTACAAGCTCACAACGGTTGCATCTGCGACGCGACGTGAGCTTGTATGTCTGCTGTTAACCGGAAGTGTGGTGCAAAAAAATCTCCAGTAAATTCCTGCGGAAACAGGTGGATACCCATTTATTTCACAGATTCCCCCCCCCCCCCCCCCCCCCCCCCGTGATAGGAATGTTGCCTGTGACATTACGACAAGCCCAGAATATGGATGCTAGGGTTCCGGACGTGTGTGCATGGTTAACTGCTGCATGAAAGGCCTTATTATTTCAATCCAAACACAGAATGATGTAATTGCCATGCGTTAAATTACAAAGTCACGCCCTCGTGGGTCCATCCATCTGTATGTTCTCACAGTTCAATTAATGATTTATTTTACTGTTTTATGTTCCTTGCCATGCCTGTCATTTAAAGCCAACATGAATGGCTGGCTTCTTGGCATGCCGTGAACGTTAAAGCTATGGCCAGGTTTCCAGCCCAAAAAAAAGAAAAACAGACCATGGCATAATCAGTCTTCTCTCAGGGGCACCATTTGGTAGCCATTATGCTAGGAAAAATATGGAGAGGGAAGGCAGCATTTTAGAGGGGGGGGAGGAGGGGGGGATTGGACCGAGGCAGACGGAGGCAGCCAGCAACACACAGGAAACGACCCAGGAGACGACATCCATCAGTGATGATCTCTTAGACCTTTTTTCACTGGCGAGAACTGAATAAAAACTACACTACGACGACTAAAACAGACTAGACTAAATAGGCCTATTGATAATTTTGTCAACAAATAAAAACCAGACTATAAAATGTTAGGGAGGGACATGGTGGAGAAGAGATCCAGTAGAACTAAAAGACAAGTCATTTCATGTTTGGTTGCACTCTAGTGTGTATAGTGTAAATTAAATCAGGCATCACAACGCCACCAAGGCCCGCCAAAATACATTTTAGTCGACAAAATCAACTGTAGATTTAGTAGACTGAAATCTTATGGTATTTATTCGACTATAACTAGACTAAACATTTTAGATGACTGAAATATGACTTAAACTAATCCGAATTTTATTCAAAAGACTACATATAAATTTGCCAACACTGACAGAAACATTGCTATTCAGAAGATTAACCTAACCTCAGTAAAACTAACGCTGGTGAACGCTATCCAGGTGAAATGCTAACCTGCAAACGCTGGTGAATGAATGCTAAGCTGCCTGACGCTGGTGAATGCTAACCTGCTGAATGCTCAGTCCCCGTCTCTAAGTGGGGGTGTTTCCGAATGGAGGTCTGCTCCCTGTCCGATTCAGCATCAGAACTCGGGAGTGAATAGAAATACAGCCACAATGTATGCAGAGGCTTCTGAGAGAGTTCACCCTGGAAGCCCGGGTTGTTTTTTTAACTGGACATGCAAAGCACTCGGGACGGACGGGCATTTATCCGTCAAACTTGGGGTCCTGTACTTGAACCCTCATGGCTGAGTGCAGGGTTGTGGGCGGACAGACAGATCTGCGGTGCAAGCATCATTAGGCCAAACAGCTGTATGTGCCAGGTGGTGGTCGTACAGTGTGAAATGGTGTCAGGTGTTGGAGAACTGGTGTGTAGGCCCATGTGGGTGTTATGTCCATAGTGAAACAGCACATATATGCTAAGCTCCACCATTCCTATGATATCTGATATCTTGGTTTAAAATCCACAGTACAGGAAATTGTGGAATGTCAACGAGTTTTGGAATGCTTGTTATGTTATTTATTTTTCATGTGAATAATTCACGGACGTTTCATGCTTGGGTAAACAGTATCATAATGGTATTCTGTCCGTGGGAATGCAGCATGTTTGCTGAAAAGTCGTGACTCGTGTGCCGTGTTCATATAGTCTCTCCAGTCTGCACAGCCAGTGCACTGTATGGAAAGTGGAGAGGTTGTACAGTTACAGTAACCAGCAACACTCGGCTCTTCCAGGGACTTTGAAATGCCCAATTAGCACAGGAGGCACTGCTGCAACAAGACAGGAATATAGGTTACCCATTCAGAACGGGTACAAATATTGTGTATCATTATGTTATGCTTTAACTAATGAAAAACAGCAGATATACAAGCTCACAGCGCGGCACCGAGTGCCGCGCTGCGAGCTTGTAGATCTGCTATTTTTTAAAAATCGTGAAAATTAGAATTTTGATCAGATTCTATAAGTGTCTTTTGAATCCTAAGATCTTTTGAAAAACCTGTGTTTCTATGTCAGCAATCTGGCCAGCCATCGTCAAAGAAAAGGTCCTTTTCACTTAACTGGAGCTCAGTTAGTCTGTTCTTGAGAGACTACTATGTCAGTGGTTCTCAAACCTTTTTCATGTGTAGGACCCCCAAAATGATATGTATTTGGCCACGGACCCCCATCTCAAAAATTAGTTCCAGGGACCACCCAGAAGCAGAGATTTGAGTTACAAACGTTCCCTTTGAAAATACATATATTCAAAGATTTGCACACATTTTCACGACTTTTTCAAAAATAGCAGATCTACAAGCTCATCTGCTATTTTTCACTGTTTAAAGCATTCAATAATTCTAGGCCTGAATGGGTTAAGATAACAAAGAACCAACGCTGACAACACAGAGAGTCTTAACTGTACTGTACTGCATGTCTACGTCCACCCAAACACCATTCTCCCCAGCATGGCTCACTTCTCTCTAATTATCAAGCCATATACCTAACAATTAACTTGCACACTGACTGAGAAACAAAAGTTTAGCGGGAGCTTTGGCATCCTGGTTAGCAGCACAGTCAGGCACAC
This sequence comes from Nannobrachium achirus, assembly GCF_963921795.1. Taxonomy (NCBI): domain Eukaryota; kingdom Metazoa; phylum Chordata; class Actinopteri; order Myctophiformes; family Myctophidae; genus Nannobrachium; species Nannobrachium achirus. The sequence continues at coordinate 48,050,524 of NC_137829.1, read as the reverse complement.
ACATAAACGTGATTGCGTTTGAAAGGGCTGCATATAGGGTATGCCGGAATGCCTACTAAGGCCTTAACAGCCCATAAATCCAAACAGAAAAGTCCTACCTGATTGCATTCAACGATGTTAAACGGTGATAAACTCACATTGCCACTCGATTTGCCATTCACTTTATGCATGCGCATACCAGCTGCCTCTGCCTAAAATACAGGTTGCTGCATTGTCAGTCAGCCAGCCAATCAGCTTGCCAGGCAGCCAGTCAGCCAGCCAGCCAGTCAGTCAGTCAGTCAGCCAGCCAACCATTCAGTCAGCCAGCCAGCCAGCCAACCAACCATTCAGTCAGTCAGTCAGTCAGCCAGCCAGCCAGCCAGTCAGTCAGTCAGTCAGTCAGCCAGCCAGCCAGCCAACCAGCCAACCATTCAGTCAGTCAGTCAGTCAGTCAGTCAGTCAGCCAGCCAGCCAGCCAGCCAGCCAGCCAGTCAGCCAGTCAGCCAGCCAGCCAGCCAGCCAACCATTCAGTCAGTCAGTCAGTCAGTCAGTCAGTCAGTCAGTCAGTCAGTCAGTCAGTCAGTCAGCCAGCCAGCCAGCCAGCCAGCCAGCCAGCCAGCCAGGCCCATGCAGTGAAGTCACTGTTATTCCAAAAATCAGTGTTGGAGCCCAGCAGAGAAGCAGCCATACAGGCCCTGGGCTAATGAGACGGAGCAGTCACATGCAATGAGCGTCTGATACAGCCAACCACAGAGTTGCCATGTCTGTCTAGCCTCGCATAGCCAGGCTTTTTTTTCTGTGAAGTTGCTTGTAAAACTATTGGTAGTTGCAGGGTTCCTCTTAAGTGTAGTTGCTTATTTGGGCTTGCTTCCTAATGTTTTAGTATTATTTTTAAACCAGTGGTTCTCAAATGTTTTCATGTTATGGATCACCCAAATGATCCATGTATAAAAACTGTCTAAAAAACATCTTCCAAATATATTCCACATTTTAATTATTTTTATTGTTTATCTATAAGCTCACAAGCTATACATTTTGAACCCTTTGTGGAGAATACTTTTGGTACTCTAAATTTATTTTGGTGCCAATACTTTTGAACTCTTACTCAAGTACATTTTGAGTACTGGTCTTTTACTTGTGAAAAGAGTATTTCTACAATGTGGTAATGATACTTTTACTTAAGTAAAACATTTCAGTACTTCTTCCACCACTGTGAATGCAAACATTTGATAGGATTGATGTGCACAAAAAGACATCAAAGGGGGCTTGAGCCCCTGCCCTTTTATACATCTGTAAAAAGTGCCCTCTCCAGACCATGAATGCATTTTTTACTATGGTGAAAAAATGCAAATGCCCCCTTTCCATGCCATACCTGAAGGCGGCATTCAAGAGAATTGCCTTGTCCAAACTCTCCTGAATTTGAATGTAGCATTTTACAGTACAGTATGTTGAAAGAATTGCCCTCAAATCCACGCCATATGCTATATCTCCAGTATTGACTTAATAATGTTTAGTTCAGTGTGGTATCAAGCAGCGAAAATAGCTGACCTCCAAGCTCACAACACATCACAACACGACACGCTGTGAGCTTGGATCTACAAGCTCTCATCGCATGGCGACACGTTGAGAGCTTGTATTTTTGCTACTTTAGAAATGGGGCTATGGTCATTTCCTACCCACCCCCCATTTCTTTCTGAAATTACGCCTCTGGAAGGCACACGGACGCATTATTTCTCATCATTTGTTATTGCCTCCCTGATGTGTCGAGGAGTAAAGTAGTTATGAGCTCACCTCGCAGTAATTGTATCCTGTTTCCATGGAAACTCAAGTCTACAGTGTTTCCACCGAGGGAAACTAATTTTGTGAGATACGATTAGAAGATTCATAGCTGTATTCATTCCACTTAACCCCACACAGCCAACCCATCATCATCGTCATCTGAACGGATCCTTCATAAACTGTTTTGTGTTACTTTCGCTAGAAGTTCGGTTGCTTGTTTCTTTTGCTGCAGTTTCATTTGCTTTGCATATAAACAGTAGCTATAATCCCCAAAGCTTTAATTGTTTATTATGAATGTTGTAAAGTACTCATTAGGCTCAACTATAACGCCAAACTTGCTTTCACTCACTAGAATATTTCCTACTCCCACTTTTACTTCTGAGCAATCAGTAAGATGTTTAGCTTCTAAACTGAATTTAGATGAATTCCTTTGTGCCAATATGCAAATGACTTTGCAACAGTTAGATCCAACTAACTTAAATAAACTGCAGACTATAAAGGAGTGGCATGATGGAGGTGCTTGCTCCTCACCAGGGCGAGGAGGAGGACATCTCCAGGGACGTGCTGGCCATTGGGAAAAGCGGGACAACTCCCGAACGGCCGGTTCATTCCCGGCCGGTCCAGGCCGGCCATTTTGGGGGCTGGGCGGCCAACAAAGTAAATGGTCACTGTCGGGCAGAAACCTTGTATCTCCAAGTTTCAAAATGTTCATTTTTTTCGCAAAGCAAAGCCCTGCTTCATCATACAAGCATCGCACAAAAGTAGTGAAAACAGCAGATCTACAAGCACACAACGCCTCGCGGTGCGAGACGTTGTGTGCTTGTAGATCGGCTGTTTTCACTAGTTTAAATCATTTTTTTTGTAGATCGGCTGTTTTCACTAGTTTAAATCATTTTTAAAATGATAAATACAAAACAAACGGTTTTGGACATACAAGGTTTCCACCCGACAACGACAAAATATAACTCATGTATTTGGCCCACTGGCTTGTCACTTTGTCACAAATCTTTGAGTAGCCGCTCTCTATAGCGTGCAATGAGGGCCTCTCCAACTCTTTCTCACAGGCTGAATCAGGGGCCCAGCATGTCCCTGCATATCTCCTCTGTCTTTTAGAGCTGTGTGGAGGTGCTTTCTCCTCACACCGGGGTGAGGAGCAGCATGCTGATCAGACAGCGCTGTGTCATCAGCCCATGTAATGACGTGTCTGTCAGGGCAGGAGGAGGTGACGCAACGGTTGCTGCACCGTCCAGAACAATAACAGAGGGCAGACTGAACACAGCCTGTGGGACAAGTGCTGGTGGCAGCCGGTCAACCTGCTCTGACCTGGTTCAGGGACTCCATCAGCAGTGTCAGTACAAGGCAGTAGTAGCCTACTTCTGAATGTCACTGCAGAAACGGGCTCTTTAGGCCTAGCAACAATCCTGCAAAAGGAGTGTGTGACAAGGGGATTATGCTACATAAGGATCAGATGATGATAATGATGACAGCAATTATGATAATACCAAAACAGAACATAAAGCAGACAAAGAAGAGTTTATATTGTTTATATTAATCCCAACTGACTCTCTGGATAATATCGTTCATTCCAGACCAGACTGAAGGATACTTGGTATATTTATTTTTTTCTTCTTTTTTTAAAATGTAACCCATTTTTCCACCCGGTGTCAATTATCTAATGTAATCCTGGGCACTACACTCCCTCTGCCAACCTGGGGAGAGCAACGGACTGACCTCATGCTTCCTTCTATGCATGAGGAGTTCAAGCTGCTTCTTTTCACCTGACAGGGGTGATGGATAATTCTGGTAGTTAATATCTATCTTTTGAATTCAATAAATATACAGCATACAGTATTTTGCCATGCCACCTCCACCCGGAAGGGCATGTTTCCATGCTTACAGTATGTCACGGCTAGTGGAAAGTTACCAGGACCCTACGTTTCTGTCTTGTTATGATCTGAGAACCTATGAACTGGTCACTGGTCCCACGACTAACTGTCATGTACTGTATTCTCTTATTGCGACCGTCAGGTCGCAGTTACTATCAAAACCTCGACCAGCTGTCCATCAGTCTGTCAGTCTGTCTGTCACACGTCACACTTTTCCCCTGCTCATATCTCCGCAACCGTTGCCCCGATCCAAGCCAAATTTTGCACACACACTCCTTGCCTGCCAAACCACAACCCATCAATTCTCACATGACCCTCTTCTAGCACCACCATGAGGCCGGTTCTTGCAAAACACATTTATGGACACAGCTCCTACAGTTTTTGCCCAAAAATCACACAAATCGGTACACAGTATGTCTACACTCATGTCATCAACATGGATCTGTCCCGTTTAGCGCCACCTTCAGGCTGATTTTTTAAAACACATTTTTGGACACTGCTCCTACACATTTTGCCCTAAAATCACGCTGCGACCTGACGGTCGCTTATCTCCCGATTAGGGAGTCTAACTGGTATACTGTACTGTTCCTTGCCTGTCTCTCTCAAAATATAGCAAATTCCAATTACACACTCTGATTTCTCTCATGACTTATTTCTTTGAGTTAATGGAATGAGAGTCTTTGAATTTTCCTATTAAGGGGGGAGTTTCCCCAGCAGGACGTAGCGCGTGGAAGGAACACGTTATTCCAACGAGTTCCTTTCCCTCCATCAGGCGCCCCGGCTGGCCAGTGCATGTTTTTTTTGCGAGCGTACCTACCCTAGGAGACACGGGGAGAACATGCAAACTCCACACAGAAAGGTCCTTTTGCCAACCCCACCCATAGGGTATGGGCACTGATGATGCGGAGGAGAGAACACGTCCCCAGCGCTAATCGAACCCTGGACCTTCTAGCTGTGACGCGACAGCACTACCGACTGCGCCACTGTGCCCAGGATCTTGGTTTCTGTGCTGTTGGTGGAGCCCTGCTTCTTGTTGGAAACTGTACTAGTTACGTAAATGCTCATCACTCCCAGCCGGGTCCCCAAAGCACAACTGACCAAACGAGTGAATTCCAATGTTGCAGTGTTGGATTTGCTCTGGGGGGATCGGGGGGTATTCATGCCTCTGCTTTGATATCATCCCCCCTCATGGTCTTTCATTTTATTTATGGCCGCTGGGAATATGTTTTATCCCTGCTTTAGTCAGGCTGAATTAAATACAGGCATTTTATTTAATATCAGACTGTCTGATATTATGTTTAATATTTTATGTTTGATAATATATCAACATTGCTTTCGTAATGTTTCAAACCAAATCACACCAGTGTGAAATGAGTGGTGCTCACTTCACATTTCACACTAGAAAATACTGTTCCTGAAGAAACAGTGTGGGTTCGAGTAGCACAACAAGTACAGTACGATGATATAGACCCACAGAAAAGGGACAAAGAATAGGGGATGTACATATCATATACACATGGACAGTGTATCAAATACTTACTTACTGTATTACACACAAAGTTACATACTGGAGTGGCTAGCACCGCTCACAAATTGCAGATCTACAAGCTTTTCCCCATTTTGTCGTAAGACAAAGTACGCTAATATAGGGCTTAAGTGGTTAAGAACCTCTATTATTTCCTATTGTTTTGTGTTTATGTCTTACAAATCACAACCTGTGAGTTTTGTGTCATTACGGATCGGGTCCAGCTGTTTTGGAAAGTGGACATGTTCATCTCATGTATTATTCTCCCGGGGGGGGGGGGATCGAATTAATGTTATTGGAAACGACTCAGAGAGAGAGAGAGAGAGAGAGAGAGGGCTGAATAATTAATTCCAGGAAAATTGTTTCACTTTATTTCGGTGGCGTCCAGATGGATGCCAGCGGCGGCGTGTGTCTTGGCGGATGAGTTCACGAGAGCAGCTTGAGCCACGCCAACAGGATTTTAACGAGCTATATTCATCACTAGTCAAATTACAGGAGAATAGAATAGAAGGTGTGTGTGTGTGTGTGTGTGTGTGTGTGGGGGGGGGGGGGGGGGGGCAGCAGCAGCAGGTCTGTATACATGTTTTATCACTTTCCTGTTGGCTCCCTCCACTCACTTGATGTTAGTGTTGGATCTCATTCTGTCCCTTCCACACCCCTTCACTCTCTTTCCTCTCCCTCAATGTCACTCTCCCTCCCTCCGTCTGTCTGTGCTGCTGTGGCATTATTCTCTCTCTATCCCTCCTCTCCTTGTCCTCCGACAGTTCTGGCATGGTTTTGCCTCAGCAAGTAAATGGCAGCTTTGAACACCACTACACAAATGTAATTTCTCTGAGAGGTAAAAAGGTGATAGCTCAGCAGTCTCGTTGGGAAATGGAAAGCTTCCATTTCATTCCATTAAAAGGCATGCATGGGCACAGGCGGTGTCTGACAGCGGTGTCAACCGCCGCCCGGTACCCACGATGGCCTTGGCAGAGCGGACGCAGCTGCCTGCCACCACGGAGCGAGCGGCAGCCAATTAAAGTGTCTGGCTGGGAGAGAGAGAGAGAGGGAGAGAGAGGGAGAGAGAGAGGTAGGAGGAGAAGCTGCCATTCTTTCTGTGGGAGTGGGACACCTGCAACAGTGACACACCGGCTTTGAATCATTAAGGGACATTTCCCCCCCATTTCTTTTTACGTTCCAATTTAGGCCTATGCGTACAACAAGTCAGCGGCTGATGAGTGTGACCACTTTCTTTGCTGTGTGTGTCTGACTGCAGGACTGCGTGCCTGTCATATAGGCTAGGCTGCGTCCGGTCTCTTTCTACCTGCTTCATCATCTCTGCCTGATGGACCACACTGGTTCAGTTCTTGAATATTTGAGTCCAATGGGACCAGAAGCTGAAGCTGAAACCTAGGATTGAAGAAATGTAAATTAAACTGAAAGTGGTGGCGCATTTCCCGCCCCTTTTGAAATCGGTGCTGTTGCCGGAAGCGAAAACTGCGACGTCCACCAGTCCCCTATGGTGTAAATGAATTGGCAGTTTACTTCCAGCACCGCACTGCAATGCTCTATAGGAAACCACTACTGGTCATCAAATTATTGGCTTAGGAATGCGACAAAAACAAACAAAATGTATCAAAAATACTGCATGAATTCTCCATGGGGTCAGTACAGGCCGATTTTTTCAAACACATTTTTGGATACTGCACTGCTCCTACCAACATTATTCTTACAACTTTGCCACCACCCCATTACAGCTAAACCCCACATTCTCTGGCCCTACATACCTAAGCATACATTTGCCATGCACAATTGCACATCCCCCTACACTCAGGAACCAATGCCACTTACAGGCCAATTGTGTATACATGCGACCTGACGGTTGCTAATCTCCCGATTAGGGAGTCTTACTGGTTTAACTCTTTCGTGTTCCATATCTGGCAGTTTGAATTCATAGATTGTTTTTTTATTTGTATTGATAAATAGTGTTTGAACCAGGGCTTTACCCAAATAGGCAGTCAGAGATCAAATCAGACTGTCAGGTCATAATGATCATAATGGTTTCCAGGCACCCTGGTGCAACAATGTTCAAATATGCTCTTTAAAAGAAAAGTCAATTCAATTTCAGTCCAACTTTATGTACCCCCCCCCCCTCCCTTCCCCAGGCAATTCATTTAGCAAAGTAAAGGCTACCACTCCTGATGGGAGGTAAAATTGAATATCCCCACAGATGCTTGTGGTCAAAGTCAAAGGAAGTGCAATATAATTTCATCAGCCATCAACAAGAGGGGTCTCTAAATTCTCAGGACAGAGTAAGGGCTCTTTAATTATAGTCCTCCGCGCACTGCTTCAATGCATTTATATTTATGTCCCCCAATTGATTTACCACGGAGGTGAAGTCGGGGCAAGTCAATAAATACTATGAGTGGCACAGACAGATATTGCATTGCCGTGATTGGAGTTAAATGGCACACTTTTAAAGCTTTTCAATTATGAAACGAGTCTGTGAAGGTCATTCTATGTGATTTATGATTGTGTGCATCTCAATTCAGAAAGAATATGACTGTACAGACTGGTAAAGGACATATATATGCTACAAATCAAAGCCTTGGTGTCTTTAGAGGACTTCTTGTTATACACAAACATGTTAATTACAAAGGGGCAAATGAAGGTGGGCTTTTTTAACACACACAGAACTGCAGGTGACTCTACAATTATTCTACAATAGGTCTAGTTTTCTGTTTGAATAATGGTATTACACTGCCACCTTGAGGCCTTAAACAAGAATGAAGTGTTACATTCACTCAAGTAAAAGCTCTTATTGTTCCAAATGTCATGCTTGCATCACAAAGTGAATGATTCTTATTACATTTGCCATTAATCTGCTGTGATACAGCCCAAAGATGTCATCGCACTTTTGTCCCACACCTCTCTCTGGCATTATTTTCCTAGATAACAAACACGATAACTCAGGATGATAGGTAAACGTTACATAAATGTTTAATGTACAAACAAAGGTCTACAGGATGTAATATTAAACCGGAAAACAACTATTTATTATAATTTATTTTCCTTTTTTTTTAAACATATTTTGTGCTTCTAGTAAGTAAGAAACTCCTGGACTTCTTATACCTAACAAATCCATAACTTTGAAGAGTATAATGTATGTATTTCAAGGTGTGCAACACAAATTTCAAATCACCTTACTGTCCAAAGACTGATTTGACTTGCTCAGACTATACACTGTAGTATTTCAAAAGCCACACGTTTTTCATTATTGTTTGATGTGCATTAACAACTTTTCTCACCAGAAAGTAAATTTATCTAACCTATTATTAACCCATTGCACTGTATATTGTTTTAGTTGGCTATTCAAAAATAGCAGATGCACAAGCGCACAGCACATCACTTCCTCAAAGATATTTAATTTATGAAGATTGCTCAACCTCATTGGATCCACTAGAGTGCGACATGGTACACAAATCCTACAAATAGACTCCTAAGTGGGCGCAGGCTCTGACAGCAAATCTCACGCACGTCCTGTTTACTGGTGCTATAGATCTGTTTACTGGTGCTATAGATCTGTTTACTGGTGCTATAGATCCCATGAGAGTGTGTTGCTGGGACAGATAAAGAGCGATAATAAAGTTGATTTTCTCCTTTGTTGTGTTGCTGAAAAAAGCCACGTTAGTATGACAATTTTGTTAATATTATGAGGCTTGTGGTGATCGGGTCCAATATTTAGTTCAGTGACTATAGCTTCTGAACTATTATTTTGCTCTGTGTTCACGTTAGACTCCAAACATGCTTCCGCCTCCTAAAAAGGTGTCCACCTACGCCACACAGAAACGGGAAGTACGGGTCTGTTCCGCCCTCTTGGACTTCGTGTCGCACTGCAAGCTTGTACATCTGCTATTTTGGAACAGTGAAGATAACTACTGATTTAGGGCATGGTCAGTAGCCTAAAGGCCTCGGGTCTTAATGATATTAAATAATAGATTTTCTTTTAGGTTGCATTATTATTATTCTAAACATATTGACTGTTTTGAATTATTGTATTTTAGCAGCTTTTAACAACATTTAAAGCTGTAAAATAGGCCTTAGGTCTTGTCGGTATCATTATTATTATAATACAATTATTGACTGTGTACATTTTGCATTTTAATTATCATCAATTATCATTTAACAACATTTAAAGCTGTACACAAGGCCTCCGTCTGGGTGGTGTCCTCCGTGAAGAAGGCGCGGAGGCTCCTGCTGCTCTTGGAGACGTACTTGATGCTCTCCACCTCTCCACCGTAGTTGCTGGGCTTCTGGAAGTGGATCTCCAGGTGGTCCTGGAGGTCCTCCTCGTCGCCCACGTCCGCTATGTCCTCCAGGAGGAGGGTCCGCTTCGGCACGCCGCAGAACGTCTGGGACCAAGCACAACCACAACAGGGTGTTTATGGAGTACAGTTCGTCGCACTAAAACCAGGGTTCCCACGGTCATGAAATTCCAGGAAATATTTTGAAATTAGAAAAATATTTTTCCAGTACTGGAAACGTTTTGATCAAGGGTCCTGGAAAAAAATAGCTATGCATTGTCTTTGGTTATTGATTTTGTTAATAACTCTGAAATGACAAATTAAACATTGGCCAAATTGTCAAATATTAGAGGCAGAAATTGTGAAAATAGCAGATCTACATGCTCACAACGCCTCGCGTTGCGAGGCGTTGTGAGCATGTAGATCGGCTATTTTCACAATAGAACCGTGTTATACACAATTCCTCAACTCGTAGTGCTCGTCAGCGTCCCCAGTTCAAATATGATTATTTCTGGGGTCACGGCCTGAAAAGGTTGAGAAACACTGGCATACACTACCTGCCTTTGGGCATTGCGCATAGGAGTAAGCAACTTGTTAATGAGCTGAATTATTGTTGAATAGTCCTGGAAATTGGGTTAAATATTCTGGAAAGGTTTTGGAAAAGTTTTGGAAATTAATTGGTAAAAATGGGTGGGAACCCTGTAAAACTATGGCGAACAATGTCGGCCGACTGACTTTTATTCACTGACGAAAACGATTTAACCCCCCCGGCTCCACCGGGCGCGTCGAGCGCCGCGTCAGCATCAACGCTGGGAACGCTCCTGTTTAAATCAATGAAGGGTGCTCCACTGCCGACGTTGTGCTGCTGTGTGCTGCTTACGGTGACGGCGTCCAAACTCAAAAAATCGCCCCAGTTAAATGTTTTGACGCCGTCCACACCAGTCCAGTAATGTATAAAATATGATTAAATGTAATTGCATTGTATATTTAAATGTATATATAGGCCTACGTGTTGTTTAGCTATTTTTTATTTACAGTAGGCAGTCATGGGCAGCATACGCCCGGGGAGCGTGTCCCTAATTTTCACTTTTTTGGAAAAAACCTTCCTCCTAGTATAATCACAATACCTGATAATCATGTTTTTTTAACCACTTCAACCCTATGTACTGTACTTAGTTGACAGAGGTCTTTCAAGGCTCTATAGATCTTTTTTGCGTGTCGTGTAGCCGTGGTTTCTCCTGATGAAACTAATAATCGCTTTCCGTTGGGAGGAGACAGACATAAATGTTACAGACAGTAGCTTTACAGCATGCACGGCCTTGTCTACTGTCCATCTTCAAAAGGCTCAAATGAATATGGAGTAATAATATACTGTAGTGTACGTCAAAGTCCCAAATCCCTCCACCTCTCTGGGTGAAGGTGGAGGAGAACAAATGACATCAAAACTATGCTGCACATACATACTGTAGGAATGTCAGTGCCTTAACCAGTATCCACGAGTTTCCTACGCCCCATAGTGCATTGCGCAAACGTCTGCACCGAGGTTCCGCCGCCGATTTACAAGCTCACAGCGGGTTGCATCTGCGACGCGACGTGAGCTTGTATGTCTGCTGTTAAACCCGGAAGTTTGGTCCTGATAGTCTCCAGTAAACTCCCGTGGAAACTTGTGGATAAACCTGCTAGTTCACTTGGTAGCTCTCCCCTGGAATGAGCACAGAACCGGAGAACAGGTTGAAGAAGTTTATTCTTTAGATTTTTCATTTTTGCACCGAAGGTCGCAGTTTAGTATGTGAAGCAGCACATGCTGACTCCGTCTGGACGTGTACACTTTTTTACGGTCTATTCCCCCCCCCCCCCCCCCCCCCGAGCCAAACCAAAATAAATTTGTCTCTAAAAGTGGAGTATGCATCGGCCATTAGAAGGCTTTTTTTAAAATGGGCCTCTGGATTAAAAACGGGCTAGAACAGTGGAGGGCAAGCTAATGGTAGATGAACCAAAGTTATTATCATTCTTCTTACTGTCTTACCTGAAACTTCCGTAGCCGATAGTCATAAACCGGTGCAACCTTCACGGTGACTTCAGCGGCCAGGTTGACACAATACTTCCCTCGCAAGGCCAGGTGCTCAGCCACTACAGGGGTCAACAACACGGGAGCATGTGTCACACGAGCATGTCGCTCAGCAATAAAGTATTCTCAGATGATTTTGTTTGTTCGTTTGTTGAAAGACACTTGTCAAAAGTGGTACCCTTTGTGTAGTATGAATTATCTGTTTTGATGATGTTGTAAAATATACAAGCCTACACAATAAAAAAAAGAATGTGACAAAAAGACACAATCTGACATGCCACTTGAGCATGCCTTCATGAACAACCACCGACAAGACAAGACTCACACACCAAACACTTCATTTTCCTCAGACATTGCAGATGTCCAGGACCTTGTGAACCCATTTTCTGCCATGACGCGAGATATGTCTTCATATATAAGCCTCGTAAACCAGGCTCCTCCTGCCTTCTCAGATTCGAACAGAAGATAGGAGGAGTCAGTTTACTAGGCTATTCATGTATTGCCTTGCTTGTTCTTCTACTTTTCGCTTGTACTGAGGCATCCCCCCCAAAATGCCAGGAGAAAATGAATTTCTCCGTCTGTCCACTGAATGCTGCTTGTCATTTCTTCTGTAGTGTAAAGCTTATGCTGAACTACCGTTTCATTTTCATTTGGAAATCAAAATGCGATTCGCGCACTCTGTAATCACATCAGTGGCGCTCGGGTTGCGCTGCAAGCAACGTTTTAGACAGTTTGATATGCAACTTGGGTGATTAGATTGGGTTACTGCATTCAGAATGAGACACATCTTTGGAAATCTGATTTGAATCAGATATCAAACCACCTCTTAAAGGTGTATTCAGTGATAATGAAAGTGGCCGGGGGTCATCTTGTCCCTTACTGGCCTTACAGTGTGGAAATGTTTAGTTTTTTATAGATTTTTTACACCATTATAATGTTCTCGTTTTGATCATTAGACCCAATCACTGAATATCGGTAGGCCTACGTCTCCAGCTTCAGGATATGTATGATACTGATTTACTACCAGACCTTGGCATTTTATGAGTTCAGTAGTTTACAATCTAGGCATTTAGCAGACGTTCTTAATTCAGAGCGACTGTGGTTGTCAAAACTTTTATTTTGACCATCATAACATAACTACAGCCATACTCTACCCTGATTGGTCGAGGACTGGCTGGCCACCTCTGAAAACCGAATCTAGCTACAGTATGCTCGTAACACGGGCCATGGTGGAAGTCCTTATATGGTCAGCAGGAGAATGAATGGAAAATGTACCAATTGTATTTTTATTTGAATGAAATACAATCACTGAATATACCTTTAATGTGTCTAAAATCAGATTTGTCAACATCGGATTTCATGTGACTTGTTTGTGTTCAGACTTATTTAAACAAATCGGATTCCAATCTGGATATGGAACAGATAGTTCACTTGGTAGCTTGGTATTTAGGCTAGATTTGGATGCCAGTGTAAATGGGGCCTTATTGTACCTCCAGTTTGCAGGAAGGTGATTTGTCCAGAGCCAGTGTGTTTGTCATAGTCGACCCTCTCCACTTCTCCTCCGCCTCGGCTGGGTTTGGAGAAGCTCAACTCCAGACGGTCCCTCATTCGCTCCTCCGGCATGGAGGGCGGGGCGTTGGAGAACGTGAGTTCCTTCTTGGAGATGTCAATGTGAACCTGCAAGTGTTACAACACATATACGCAATGACACACACGGTTCAAAAATCATGAATTTGAGCTTTCTTTTCATTCAAACTAATGAATTCACATAATAATAATAATAATAAAACATTTCATTTCTAACGCACTTTACATTTTTGCAAATCTCAAAAGTGCTACTGGGTTTAAAAAAAAGCGTAGATTGAGCGGTACCTGAGTTAATTGTGGGCTCGCTTTAGTGAGCACACTTATAAGCTGGCCGCACACTAGCCGATAATCGGGCTATTTAATTACCCTCCCGACAATCGGGCTGCCACCGACTGAAACGGGCCCGACAATCGGGCATGAACGTCGTCTAGCGTGAGGTCTAACAGATCCACTCGGAGCCCAGCCGAGTGGCTCGGAGGACGATCGGGGGTTGCCCGACTCTTTTCAAACATGTTTGATATTTTCCTGGATCAGTACTGGTCTGGAATAGCAGCAGGGGACTGATTGAAAAGGTACAGCAGCCGCGCAAGTCTCTGAGCATCTGAGTGACAGAGCTATCTATTTTTCTCTCTCCACACACACACACACACACACACACACACACACACACACACACACACACACACACACACACACACACACACACACACACACACACACACACACACACACGAAATCAATCAATCAAAAAGACGTAAAACTAGGCCAAACCAATTAGTGCAAGTCTGGACTCGCTAATAACTTTCCAGCTCTGCTCTCCTCCTCCAACTCCAATTAAGTTACATTAAACGTATGGTTCTCACTCTCAAATGTATGATAAACCTGTGCATTCTCCATGTTTCCACCTCAAAATGCTGGATTACAGTTCTTCAAATGGACCAGACAGAACCGTCCTCTTTCTCTCTCTCTCTCTCTCTCTCTCTCTCTCTCTCTGGGACATTGGATTTGGATCTCCGTGCCCTCGGATCTTTTTTTAATGATTATATTTGATTGATCCATCCGCCCACACCGCGATAATTTAAAGACAGGGGAAATCATGATTGAAAGCCTAGGCCATGGCCACTAAAGTAAAAGCAGACACGTGCCTGTCTTGAACTTGAACCGTCCGTGGTGGAAGCAGCCTACAACAGCAGCTCACCCCACGTCAGTCACTTTCTCTGATGGTCCGTGCACGGTGCAGTTATGTAGGCTAATCTCTACTCCTTTCAAGTTCCAATTGGCCATAGGTAGCCTACAACTCGTTGTTTGATCTACCAGCTGGGTTAACAACTCCTGGCTACTCCGGGCACAGCGCGCCCCGCATAGCCAGGCGTTTCGTATTTTAACAGACAGCAGGTTTAGAAAATATGCGCGCACGTTACCTTAACTATTATAAAATAAAATGACTTTATCAAAACTGACAATGATAAACCTGGAGCGGACATGAAAGAAACATAATGGATATAGGCTAGGCCTAATAGGCCTTTCCTTTTTAAAGCATTACAGTAGGCCTATATTTGGGACTGAAAACTAGTCCCCCCCCCCCAAAAAAAAGCAATAGGCCTACACATAAATACACTGCTTATTATTTCAATTCCAATAATGATCCACATCCATCCTCCCAGGTTGTATCATGATTGCTTGCGATGGGAATTAAGACTCAATGGTCGAGAGTTTGTTTTATATCAGCAGAAATAGTCACTACCAGTCAGTCACAGACTGGAGTGGGAACAGCACACGAGTGCAAGTAGGCCTACACGCCCACTGCCTGATCTACAAACCCTACAATGTGGCGCGGAGGGACGCAGTTTGATCTTGGAGATCTGATATGTTCTCTGCGCAACACAGTCATACGACTAATCATAAAGCAGGCACCATGAGAAGCACCAGCAGACAGCGCGCAGCACTTGACTTTAGCAGTGGAGAGAGAGGGGGAAAGTCGATCAGAGTTGATCCATGGATGAACATGAAACGCGTCAAAGTGAACAGAGTATCATTTGAAGCTTTTTTTTTTTTTTCGTTGCGTGAGGCAATGGTGTGTTTGTGAGTGGATAACATAATGTGTTTGTTTGTACGTCTGCGCGCGTGTTGCAAGGCGAAGCTCTCGGAACAGTGACGTTTTGTATTCATTATATAAATTATTTATTTATTATTGCTGTGTTTGGGCCCGACTCAATCGGAATAGAATCCTGTAGCGTGCGGTGCGCCCGACTGTTCAAAACGGCTAGTGTGAGCCCGTTTAGATTCTCTGCCCAAATAATCTGAAAAAATGATCCTGTAGTGTTTAATTCTACCCGATTCAGTCGGGCCCGATTATCGGCTAGTGTATGGCCAGCTTAAGTTATCCCATCTCCATTTAAAAAAAAAATTCGTTCAACTTCAGCTTTACACAGTTATGTTGTGTCAACTTGTGTGTGTGTGTTTTTCTCGTTACAATCTTTTATAATTTTTAACACATTCCCAGTGGATTGTACACTCTCAGAGTTACAGAGCTGTTATAGTCATTGAAGGCTATGATGTGTTGTGTTTCTGGTAATATAATTGTCCGCTCATTTTGTTTTTATTTTTTACAATATCTACTGCATAGTACTGTGTTCTATCCGTCTGTCATTCAATGTTATATGGGATACATAAAGGTTTCCTGTGCACATAGGCCGAAAAGCTTACTATGATCTCCTTTTAGTTGACCGTGTACCAGTGAATTGTACTGTCATGAAACTGTACCTTTTCCTATGCAAACTTCTAATAAAGTCTTCAATCAATCAATCAAACTCACCTCAAACTTTACTGAGGGCTCCAGGGCGAGACGTTTTGGTTTCACGTCTAGCTTCGTTGTCTCACAAGAAACGGAGCACTTGGCCATCCTCAGAATCTGAGATGACACTGGGAAAGAAAATGTAATAATAATAAATAAAGAAATCTATAATTTATTCTAATCACAAGATAGACACAGCCTCACAGCAAGTTTGATGAGCTGCTGATTTAACTGACACCACTTATCCAAAAAAGACACAACCTAGCAACCACATGTGAAATGTGCAATTGACGTGTTTTGATGGCTGCAGACATGCACAAAAAAAAAAGAAAAAGAAAAAACAACCAGGTCATATAACTCGTCTAATAGTACTGTACCTGAAGCCGTAAAACAAGCCATAAAATGTGTGGGATTGGAGGCATAAAAACATGCCTGTGCTGAGTTATGATAAGGTACTTTTCACTGTGAACACTTCCTGGTCCATGGGTAATAAATGCCCTTTTGTCCACTCTTTCTGGCATTTTATTCCACTTTCAAACGTGTTTGGGGTCATCTACTCTGTCTTTTTTTAAAGTGAAATATCTCTTTAATCTTAAACCTACGATTCAGTAGTTGCAACTTTAATCCATGTAATCCATGTGTCTGTCTTTTTGAAGCACCCTGCCAGGCTTGAACTCATTTTCTCATTTCAGATAACCCAAGGAATACTGGTCCCTCATTGCCTGTTAATGATGACGTTGCCAGAGATGCTGGTCCTTGATTGGGCTACGGTCTTCACCCATTTAGGCCTAGAATTATTGAATGCTTTAACCAGTGAAAAATAGCAGATATACAAGCTCATACGGTGCCGCGCTGCGAGCTTGTAGATCTGCTATTTTTGAAAAAGTCGCGAAAATGTGTGCACATCTTTGAATATATGTATTTTTGCTTCTGGGTGGTCCCTGGAACTAAATATTTGGAGATGGGTGTCCGTGGCCAAATACATATCATTTTGGGGGTCCTTCACATGAAAAGGTTTGAGAACCACTGACATATAGTCTCTCAAGAACAGACTAACTGTGCTCCAGTTAAGTGAAAAGGACCTTTTCTTTGACGATGGCTGGCCAGATTGCTGTCATAGAAACATATTATATTATACCTTTCTCTTCTTCAAAGGTGATGAGAGCCTGGCCTCCCTCAAGCAGCAACGTGGGTCGCTGTGTGATGGTGAACACGCCTTTGATGTGATCAGCTCTGTCCACCTCCTCCTTCTCCTGCTTAATGAACTTCACCTTAGTCTTAGGGATCTGGGCACAGATCTGTACAGCAATGAAGACACGATGAGTTCTGATATCAGTGCCACAGATCACGTTCAACCCAGAGTCAAATCAAACAAAGGGTCAAACTCGTCCTTCTGCTATGCCACCAATATGTGGAACGCCTTACCGAAGGCCATAAAGGAGTGTGGTTCCCTAGCATCCTTTAAAATCGCCTTGAAAAACCACTTACAGGCGGCAGCAGTTCGCAACTGGTAAAAAACAAACCTAGCCCAGCCCTACCCTTCCCTTCCCTGACCCCTCTTTGTATATACTGTTTTTTTGTTTATTCTTTCTTTTCTTTTTTTTCCCCTGACTATATCTACTGCATAGTACTGTGTTCTATCTGTCTGTCATTCAATGTTATATGAGATACTTTAAGGATTTCCTGTGGAAATAAGCTTAGTCTTTTCTAGGATCTCCTTTTAGTAGACCTTGTACCAGTGAACTGTACCGTCATGAAACCTTTTTCTATGCAAACTTCTAATAGTCTTCAATCAATCAAATCAATCACTCTGAATTCTGCATATCACCGAGTACAAAAGGACCCCGTTTTAACAAGCCATGTGCTTTCTTGGGTTTAAATCCTAGGGGTAGAACTTGCATCTGAACTGTACTGTCCTGTGCTTTTCCAATGCAAACCTTTACTAAAGTATTCAATCAACCAGCCATATTTGTTTTTCTTTTCATGTGATTCATACTCAAGGCAGTTATTCAGCAGTGTTATGTTTGATTTAGTTTTAGTCATATTTTACTCATCTGAAAAGTTTTAGTTTTAGTGCAGTTTTAGTCGACTAACTATCATAAGATTTTAGTAAAAAACAAACCTAGCCCAGCCCTACCCTTCCCTTCCCTGACCCCTCTTTGTATATACTGTTTTTTTGTTTATTCTTTCTTTTCTTTTTTTTCCCCTGACTATATCTACTGCATAGTACTGTGTTCTATCTGTCTGTCATTCAATGTTATATGAGATACTTTAAGGATTTCCTGTGGAAATAAGCTTAGTCTTTTCTAGGATCTCCTTTTAGTAGACCTTGTACCAGTGAACTGTACCGTCATGAAACCTTTTTCTATGCAAACTTCTAATAGTCTTCAATCAATCAAATCAATCACTCTGAATTCTGCATATCACCGAGTACAAAAGGACCCCGTTTTAACAAGCCATGTGCTTTCTTGGGTTTAAATCCTAGGGGTAGAACTTGCATCTGAACTGTACTGTCCTGTGCTTTTCCAATGCAAACCTTTACTAAAGTATTCAATCAACCAGCCATATTTGTTTTTCTTTTCATGTGATTCATACTCAAGGCAGTTATTCAGCAGTGTTATGTTTGATTTAGTTTTAGTCATATTTTACTCATCTGAAAAGTTTTAGTTTTAGTGCAGTTTTAGTCGACTAACTATCATAAGATTTTAGTCGGATGAATCTACAGTTGATTTTGTACACAAAAAAGTATTTTGGCACTGCCTTGATGGCGTCGTAACTCGTAACGGTACATTTTACACCTGGTTTCAATAGCTGATCAACGCGTTGTGAGCTTGTAGATCTCTATTTTCAGAGCGCAAACATAAAATTACTTGTCTTTCAGTTCTTCTCCACTAGTCTCTCCCTAACAGTCTAGTCTAGTTTTTTATTTATGTAATTTGTCAGTGAAAAAGGTAGTCAAAGATTTTTTGTGTGTAATTTTTGACAAATCTTGGATCAATGCACTTTATTTAAGTTCCTAACCATCGCGATTCACGATGAAATCACGTTTTCCTCATTAGAGT
This sequence comes from Nannobrachium achirus, assembly GCF_963921795.1. Taxonomy (NCBI): domain Eukaryota; kingdom Metazoa; phylum Chordata; class Actinopteri; order Myctophiformes; family Myctophidae; genus Nannobrachium; species Nannobrachium achirus. The sequence continues at coordinate 48,031,558 of NC_137829.1, read as the reverse complement.
TTTGCCAATTATATTCGGCGACCACTTGTAATATCCCCAGGGCCCACCAGTGGACCCCAGTGCACAGGTTGAGAGAACAGTTAGTCAAAACCATATTTCAGGGTTTAGACACACAAAATAGTTCGCACGCGCCGCACGCACGCGCGCGCGCACACACACACACACACACACACACACACACACACACACACACACACACACACACACACACACACACACACACACACACACACACACACACACACACACACACACACACACACACACACACACACACACACACACACACACACACACACACACACACACACACACACACACACAGTTCAAGTACAGCACTATTGTCAAATATCAAAACATTCAACATAACTTATTTTTGTATTTCTTGTCTACCTTAAATCTCTGCTGAAGTTTGATGGCCTCAGCCCGTTTAGATTCTAGATCAGCCTGGTTTTTCTTCAGTTTCAGCTTCAGATTCTGGTTACCTCTCTCAAGTTTGAGGATTTCATCCTATAATGGCAAAAAGGGGAAAATGAAATGATTCATATATGCATTAATTGTACCACAGTAAAACAATAGAATGTTCACTTGCAATATATGTGAGTCTGCATTAAGTGTCCTACCATCTTTATTTTAGTAATGTGGACTATTTGAATAGGACTGGTTACCTTTATCCTCCCAGTGGATTCATCAAATTGTATCGCACTTTGCTTATTCTTTGAAGAAAGAGTGTTCAATTCTTTTTGGGCTTTAGACTTGATGTCATCCACGTCAAGTTTCTCTAGAATCAGCCTGGTTTTGGTATCATCTGCCTTTTCAACTTTGATCTGGAAAAAAAAAACATAAGTAAATTAGGCTACATTTAAAGGGCAGGTGGATGTTGAATTTTCCATCATGGACCAAAATCACAATGTGTTAAAACATACATGTTTGTATGACTTTATAAAGTCCAAAGAATATTATGTGTGTCCTACCTTCCACGAATCCAGCTCTTTTTTGGCTTTAGCTAGTTCTTCTTCCTCAATGTCAATACTGCCCATCTTCATCTAGAGCATGATAAGACAATATTTTTTAGTTTAATTTGCACTAAATACATTATTAATATAGCCAGTGGTCTGAAAAGTACTCCAATGTTTTACTTAAGTAAAAGTATCAATACTTTAATGTAGAAAATAATACTCTGCTCCAAGTAAAAGTACAAAACAAAAATACAAAAGTATTGTTATCAAAATCTACTTTAATAACATACCAAAATATAAAGTAGGCCTACTCATTGTGCAGACTATATTAAAGATCTTTTGAAAATAGCAGATCTACAAGCTCACAATATGTGCCATTTTCAAATGCCCGAAATGTTTTGTAATAAGAATCAAAATCTACAAAAGTAACTAGTAACTCAACTATCAAGTAGGACTTTCCCCACTATTTGGATCCGAGATGAAGTGGAGTAAAATAAAAAAATAGGCCTACTGGAAATAGGAAATACTCAAGTAAAGTAGGCCTACAAATAACTCAAAATGTACTGTAGGCTACAGTACTCGAATAAATGTACTTAGTTACTTTACACCACTGATTGAAGCATTTAATTTTTGTAGCCTGCATGTTAACTCGTCTTAAATCACTCCTTACCGTGCTGTTCAGCATAACTTTGTTGAGATCTGCCATGGCTTCGGGCTGTTTCTACCTCTATGGTTTCTACGAAAACGAAACTTACACGTCAACGTACTTTCGTAATATTTTACATGTTAAATAAATGATTACTTCAAGCACCAACATCCGATTACAAGTTGTCTTCTTACCTGTGGTGGTTTGACTTATAACTTTGCCGAATAGAACCAGCAGGAATCGAATGTCATTCAAAAGTTAGAGGAGCTCGGCACAACAAAAACAAGCTGAAATTCAAAAGTGAAAGTAAAGTGGTGGTGGGTGTTTTCCAGCTGCCACACTGTCCCGTCACAGACCGGCCGGGGTACAAAGTTACATTAACCACCCTGTCCTGTTTGGAGACAGACACAGAAAGACAGGTAGGTGAGTGTAGGTCAACTGTCACCCTGTCAACAACTCTATCAACACGATGTCCAGTAGAACCCTCCTTGTGGAGGGTCTGCCTGACCAACTGGACAACATCAGAAAAAAACTAGAACTCTACTTCATCAACAAAAGGCGTTCTGGTGGTGGAGAGATAGCAGAACTCCGCGCTGATCCAAAGGACAAAACCAGGGCTTTCTTGGTTTATAACGACGAGACAGGTAAGATAATGGTACTTTGCTACTTTCACTGAGGTGTGTCTCTCAAGATAGGCCTAGAAAACTTGATATGGGCACGAAATCAAACCAAGTAAACTCATCTCGACTCTCGAGTTAAAATATAACGATTGGGTTTGGTTTGCGAACTTTGCGTCATGGGTCTCACTCAAACTGTCTTAGAGCGCTGCCTACCTTTTTGCCCCTTACGTCTACACGAACGTGATATTTCAAATATAAAGTGCTTACGCCAGGGTCACGGATATTACAATATTGTACGGGCCCGCAGAAGTACCTTTACCTCCCGTATCGTTTAATAAGATGCATTTTAATCCGATCGCTGGCCATTTTCTCTCAACTACGACACCCTATTGGTTGGGATGTGTACTGCACTCTGGCGCATTAAAAGCTTTTTGGGAAGAAAAGACGGTCATTATGGAGAGACGACCATCATGTTAAGCAGGCTACTAATCGATTAAAACGATTGGGTTTGTGCATGCACGTTTGATGAGGATCACATATACATATTAATAGGCTAAAACTGTTTTATTCCTTTAGCTTTTCAAAGAGTGATGTCGAAAAGAAAGCACCTTGTTGACTTCAAAGATCCGCACGGACTGGTCGAGCTTGAAGTCAAATTGCCAGCTGAGCCTGACGACCAACAACAACCAGCTGATCCACCGAGGAAGAAACAAAAACCACCTCCAACTGCTCCTCGCCCCAAACATACACTGATCCCTGTGAAGAGTGCTGCCAATGAGAAGGTTCCTACTTCCTACATTTCATTCTAGCTGTCACATGATTTTATCATTGGTTGGGGGAGTAGGCCTACTGACATGTTTTACTCTGGTTTTACTTAAAGGAGTAGTTCACCCCCAAAATGATTTTTTTCCTATTGATTAGTCACGCCATGGAGACTATAGAGTTCAATAATATGTTTAGTTTTTTGTCGCATTCCTAAGACAAAAATGTGATAACAATAAATTTACCGTTTCGAAATGGGTCCCCATCCGGAATCAATGGGGGTAAATTTACTCGAATCAAAATTTTGTCTTAGGAATGTGACAAAAAACCAAAAATATTATTGAACTCTAGTCTCCATGGCATGACTAATCAATAGAAAATACATCATTTTTGGGGCGAACTACTCCTTTAAAGGGCCGTTTCACCTCTGGCTCTGAACCGGGACGGGAGGCTCTCTCCATTCCGACATGTCGCCACTCCGAAATTGACATGTCGGAGTGGAGAGATGCACTCGTCTGGGACAACCCGATCTTATTTTGTTGTTGTTTGGGACACGATCAACACAATCCTGAGTTATTTTTTGTGTTCAATCTGTGTTTTTAGATATTTTAATATTTCAGCATGTAGTACTTCATGCGTTTTGTATCATATGATGCAAAGCGCATCACTAGTACATGCCGAAATACTAAAATATCTCAAAACACAGATTGAACACAAAACATAACTCAGGATTGTGTTGATCGTGTCCCAAACAACAATAAAATAAGATCGGGTTGTCCCAGAGGTGAAAAGGCCCTTTAAGTCAAAGTAGCCTATTACTGCTTTGTAGAAATGCTTTAAAAGTCTGTTTTTCTTAGTTTGAATTGATTTTGAATACATTATTTTCAGTTTGCATAGCACAGGACAGCAGCTCAAATATTAGAGGTCCACTACTCAAGAAAGCACTATAAACAAGGCTTGTTTACATTGGGGTATTAAATTTGTACTCAGTTCACTCACTCAAGTATTGGCATCAAAATGTACTTAAAGTAACAAAAGTAAAATTACTTGTCCTACATTATGCAGAATGTACCATTTCATCAAAATGGTAAAATCTTTAGAAAATAGCCAAAGTTTAAATAGAGCTGAAGTGAACAGTGGTTAATGTAAATAATACAAATCTACAAATTAGGCCTAACTAGTAAAGTTTACAGGTAGGCTAACTGTAGTGGAGTAAAAGTACAATATTTGCCCCTGAGAGTGGAGTAGAAGTAAAAGTATAGAAATGTAGAAGTTGGCCTACTACAGTAAAGTAAAACAAAAAATACCTAAATAAATGTAATTAGTCACTTTCCACCACTGAACTTGAATATAACTTCCATTAATGTAAATTATTATTTATGTTACAGCCCGAGCCCTGTCAAACAGGTAAGATATTGGTCTTCTTTACTACATAATATAATCATATGGTGATGGATACATGACTTCTCTAATCCAGGGGTGGGCAACTTTGATGATGGAGAGGTCCACTATATTTTCACACTCACTCCAGAGGGCCACATTGCATTGCACATATTGGGCAGAAACCTCTTATCTTTGTATTTTTGTAACGAATTACCTACTTATTATTTAATTTCAAATGCATTTAGTTATACTTATGTCACCTTTATGAACTTAAATACAAATATATTGGTCATAAAAAATACAAAAATGTTTTAATACTAGTCATTAAGCCAAATAATTAACGATTCTTCGCTAATTGTGTCGACTTCTTGTAAATTAAAGGTAGGGTAAGTGATTTCATTTAATTCAAATAATAACAAAATGGGTCTATGTCCTGAGTACTAGTTACTATAGAGTGTTTGGTCCATAAGACTTCAGCCTTATCCCCTGTGAGGAGAAAAAATACGTTTCAGTTCCTCCACCAAAACTGTTGGGTGACAGGCAGTGGTGCTTTGGTCTTTTCTTTTCAAGGGGAAAGGTCATATATTGGCGTCATGTACACACGCGCACACGCACACGCCTCTAGATGTGCCCGTGCGCCTACATGTGCGCATGCGAGCAGAAGAGCTGATACAGTGACGAGTCAACTTGTGACAAGCATTAGAAAATATCTTCTTAACACTTGAGATGCCATTCTTTTTGTAATTATTTCACCAGGTAACTACAGTACATACTCCTGCCAGTGCCCTTGACCATAGTACTGGTGTTGGTCCCTTAGTGCTGTAGGGTGGCTGCTCACTCAGCTCCTAAGCAGATAGGATGTGTGAAATTGAGAGGACATGATAACTTTGTTTTTCTTACCCCATATCTATCCGACAGTGAAATAATTATTTACATCAATAGAAAAAAGAAGGAAACTTCTTAGTTATAATAGTATTTGGGTTTATTCCAGGGAACAGATCTTACAAGCGTTGGAAAGGCATGGTTCCAGATCATTTCTTCTCACGTTAACACAGAGATACAAAGTTTGTATACAGACATTATGGGGTTACCCCTGGCGTCATCACGTCAAGTCGTCAGTTGTCATCTCTGTGTCATATAAATGTCACTTAAATGTACAGTATAGTAGTAGGAAACATTTGAAATCTCAAGGAATGCCTTGAATTATAGGATCTGTATGCTATAATAGAAATAAAGGATGTCAACACACTGCAGACATAATGGTGGGAAAACAAAAACTATATTTTAAATGTAATTCTAGTCTTTGCATTTACGTTTTTATTTTCTAGTTTCAGTTAAATCAATTAGTAAATACAGTGCTGCAGTAGTCGAGAAACTAAAAGTTTACTTTGAACGAATCTCAAACAGAGTAGGCCTACCTACCACAGTAATGGAGCCATGTATGAGGACGCACGCACATGCAGTCAACCTAAGTGTTAAAGTAGCCATTTGAATAGGGTTTACAGTACTTGGGCTGGACGGGTTATGTGAATCTAGGAGGGATGTGCACACACCACTCACTGGTAAACCTGGTAAACTTGTTATGCAAATAGCCATTTGATTAGAGTAGGCTACATGGTGCGTTGTCACTCATCAAATCTATGGGGCTGCATTCTAGCATGCTCAGGCGTACACACGCAAGCAGTGTTCCGTGCCGTTCCTGCGTGTGCAAAATTGGTCCGGATGCCGTGGTTAGTGTGTCCAGTGACCAAAGCACCACTGGTGACAGGTTTTCCTCCAATCAGGATAGAGTGAGGCCCACCCCCACTTGATCATGATTGGAGGATGGCCCCCGCCTGTCACCTACATGAAAACTGAAACTTAAGTGAAATCACTTAGCCTACCTTTAAGTAATGCAGATGTTTAACAATAATGTTGGAAACCAAATGGACCCATATATGGGTCCATATGGGTTCATTTTACACTCTCAAGAGAAGATTTACAAGGGTCCATTTGGTTACCAACTCTCCATCATTTAGCTGGAGCACTTGGAACCCCCTCAAAGACCACTGGTGGTCCCCAGACCAGACCACTGGTTGAAAACTAATACTCTATAATCACACCTTTCTTCTTTTTTTTTAAGCTCAAGCCAAGGATGAGGAAGGAGGTGAAAGAGGTTCATGCAGTCTTCTTGTCACCAGTGGTCAAAAGAAAGACTTCTTACAGATGTATTTTGAGCAGTTTGCAGCAGAACCCACTCTTACTAAACATGGAAGAGAAACCTGGATCCTCCAGCTGCCTAATAAATCAGGTAAATAAAACTACAGTATTAGCCCCATATGTCAGCGTTAACCTTTGCAATTTGATGAATACTTTTAGAGAAATTGCCAACAAGCGACGCTGCTGATGTCATTAATATATTGTGTGGCATCCTTTTCTTTTACATGTAGTCAGCAAACAGCAATGAGTAATGCAGGTAAATTGGTTTTGGACTATCAAACTTTGACCATCAAAACAACATTGATTACATGGCTCTTACCCTCCACCGATCCCCTCCTGCTATCTTTGAACTGAGCAGTATGTTTCCCATCAGTTTCTTGTCATATAAATCAGTTTGGGAACCATTGATATAAATTGCACCCACCCCATGCTTCATTCTGTCATTCATTAAAGATTTGATTGATTTGATAAAACAGAAAACTAAAATGTCTATTGTTCGATGTTTAGCGTCCAACAGTATAAACGTTTTGTATCATCTGATAATGAGATGTGTTCATTAATTTGTCATTGTTTCATTTCATTTGGTCTCATCCATGCTTAACCCATTAAAACCAGGAACGCATCCATGTCATTTTTGATTTTTCCGTGGGCTATTGAACATTTTTGAAAAAAATCTTGAAAGTGTGAGAACTACTGATTTAGAATCGGCCTCAGGTCTTTAATGGGTGAATTGAGCATGAATTTGATTTCATGCTTGTCTGTCCATCATGCGTTTATGACCAGTCACACATCAATGCACAATATCTTCCACTGTGCAACAATCTCCTATTCTCATAACACAGAATAAATAGCTGCCTCTACACTTTCCCCTCTCAGACATGGAGAAGGTCTGTGCCAAGGGGTTCCATGACCATGGGATATCTGTGGCCGTCTACGATGAACAGTCTACCGAGAGCCACCTTGATCCCAGACGCTTTGTCCTGAGTGGGTTCGATGACAGCTGCATCTGCAGCCATGTGTCCGTGTACGTTGGGAGCTGCAGCCACGGGGCTCAACACGCCTTGGGGACCCTTGATGATGGAGACGGAATTGTGGTCACCTTCAAACAAGACATTGGTAGGCATACATAATAATTTATAAATAAAATAGGGTGGCATATTGTATGAATACATGCTACAAAAAAGGTGTTTGGGGCCCACTGCATCGAAATGTACAGTATCAAGATATTTGCATATGATATACCAAAAAATTGAATAATAATATGTATTTGTAGTTTCGTAATAATGCCATTCTCTTAATGGCCGTCAATGAAGATGTCAATAATATCAGAATGAAAGGGCTCTTTTCTGTGTCTGTAGACGTGAACGACTTCATGAGGAAGTGTTCCTCAAAGAAGTTCCAGGACAAAGAGATCGGAGCCCATCATTTGGAGAAGACAGACTCTGTGTTTGTCCAAGGAGACATGAGCTCAATGTCAGAAGAGGTCCTCGACCTCTACTTCTCCAGCAAGAGAAGTAGAGGTGGTGTCATCAAGTCCATTCGCTGGGTCAGCAAAGACAAGAGTGCCATTATAACATTCCAGGACGGTGATGGTAAGCTGATGACAATTATGATGGTATTATTGCTAGTGTATGCTGTTGTGTGTGTCCGATGCTGATCCCAATTTGAAAGGTTTCATGCAAACTATCTTTTGACAAGGCAGAATCACAGCCTTTTTTTTTATAAATGTATAAATCAGAACTTCCCCACAAAAGTCCTTCGTAGTATAATAGCAGCAATAACCATGTAGTCCTTCCTCCACTTCAGTTTTACAGGACAGGTACATTTGTGATGTACTGTATTTATTCATAGTTTTAATATAACTTTTGTTTACCTTTGTCATTCTTTGCAGTTGCTTACAGGGTGGCAGAGCAGAAGCACTCCTATTCTTCCAAGGAGCTCAAAGCTCAGCTATTCTACTGTAACCTGCAGAAGGCTTTGACGGGAGAAATGTCTGTCCAAACAAACATCACAACAAACACAGTCGTCCCTGTCAGTGCAGAACTCCTCAGCTTCATCAGTCGCAACGAGTCCCAAAAACAGACCTTCACGTCTGCACTTGAGAAGGTCCATGCCAGTGTCTCCATCACTATGGACACGGAGACGCCTCAGATGGAACTCAGCATGACTCTGGACGCAGACACGTTGGGCATGCTACGACATGGCCCCACCTGGGAAATGAACGCTCTGAGGGAGGCTCAGGTCCAGTTGAATAGATACTCAGAGGAACATCTGCCTGCTGAGGTTGAGATCTGGCAAGAAATAGAAAACGGTTGCGTTGAGCTCAGCACTACTAAATCCTGTGTCTCTTTTAAGAGGAGCACCTCTGAGATAGTGGCCGTGGGCACGCGAGACCAAATGAAGACGGTGGCAGAGAAGGTTAGAAACATGGTGAAGAAGACCGGTGATGACCTCCAAATCAAAAGAGACACCGTGGAAAGAGAGATCCACTTGGACACAAAGGAAAAACTTGACCTGATCTGGGACCTCGTCTCTGGCAAAATGGAAACCGACGTGGTGCTGTCCAAAAATGAGGAGAGTCTGTCCATTCACATTAAGGGACAGAGGAACGCAGTAAACACTGCAGAAGGGATCTTGAACAAAGTCCTGGAGAGTGTCGATTCCATAAGCCTTGACATGTCCCCTCACATGATGAACTTCATTAAGTCACTCGACTTGAAGAAGTTCCAAAGGGATCACTTTGCTCAGAACAACATAACGGCCATATTGATCCCCGGCGACGAGTCATTTCAAATCCTCGGTTTTCGTGGTGACATCAACAAAGCTGAAGACAAACTGCGCGAAGTCATACAAAACAAAGTAATTGAAATCACTGTCAGAGGTGAACACTGGGAACAGTTTCTAGAAGCTCTTCACGAAGATATTAAATCCAGACAGAACTTTAACAATATTAGCATCAAACACACAGGGAAGAAGATTGAGGTGTGTGGATTCTCCGGTGTGGTGACCGTTGTTCTGAGCAAGATAAAGGACTACCTGGAGGACAAGAAGACGGTGACAGAAGACGTCCTGTTAAAATCACTGCAGGAGTTGGAGTTTGTCCAGATGATGTTCTCTGATGACACTGACCTCAAGGCTTTGGGAGCGACTTTAGAGCCCTCTAAAAGCCAAGCGTCACCTTGCCTGAAAGTCACAGCTGCAAGTGACAAAATCAAACAAGCCACGGATGTGGTGACTCGTTTAATCAGTACGATAGTAACAGAGAAGCTTATGTACTCCAAAGCAGGCGAGGCCAAGATCCTGGAGAAAAATAAGCTGATATTGATTGCTCAAGCGAAACGTTTGCAGTGTGAACTCTCTCTGTCACAAGCAGCAACTACAAAAGCAAAAGCAGCAACTACAAATACACAAGCAGCAACTACAAATACACAAGCAGCAACTACAAATACACAAGCAGCAACTACAAATACCCAAGCAGCAACTACAAATACACAAGCAGCAACTACAAATGCTCAAGCAGCAACATTTCCACCACTACCACCTATCCCAAACGCCAAAGGTAATTCAATTTCTATAACATTATTAATATTATTGTTATGGAAGGCCTGTTGACGATGCTAACCAAAATTAACCTGATTGTTGTCTTGTTCAAACTAGTGATCGGTGGAGTCGCTGTGACCCTGAAGAAAGGAGACATCACTAAGGAGGCCGTGGACATCATAGTGAACTCTACCAACAAGGATCTGAATCTGAGCAGTGGTGATCATATTGTTAATGACTTGTTTTGAAATGTGTGCTGAAAGTGTTCTCATTTTTTGGTGCCCTTTGGCAGTGTGTTATCCAACGTACAGTGCGTTGTACGCATCATGGTAGCGGCGGCACTGTGATTGTGAACCACTGGTCTACAAACTCTGTTGCTTCAGTCCATCTGAAATAAGAGTCTGTATTGATGGAATGTTTCACATTGTGTTGGACAGGTGTGTGCGGAGCCATCCTGAAAGCAGCAGGGACATCTGTTGTGGAAGAATGCAACAAACATGGTAGAGAAACTATTTCAAAGTTCTGCTTAGTAAAAGGATTCCCCACAGTCATGAAATTACTGGAAATTAAAAAAACTCACCTCATGTCCTGTGACAAAAATAATAGATCTACAAGCTTGTTAGCTTGTAGATCTATTATTTTTGTCACAGCTCGCAGTGCGATCTGTTATTTTTGCCACGTGACAGCTTAATATTAATATAGCTGATGTATATAGCCTCATTGTTGCACCATATGATTGCTATATCTCTGGAAATGGGGTAAAACTTCTAAAAATGTGCGGGAACCCTGTAGTATTATTTTTATTATATTACACTTCCTTTTACATACAGTAAGACAAAAACACAAACCATTACAAAATATAGAAATTCAGCGATCGCAACTCCGTCTCTGATGACATTTTGTCTTCTCTCAGGTTCCCAGAAAGCAGACGGTGTGGTGCTAACAAGCGGTGGCAACCTGAGATGTAAACACATAGCTCATATGGTTGGACCCAGCAGGGCCGTCGATATCACCACCTCCACAGAGAAGGTCCTTCAGCTTTGTGAGGGCAGAATGGCTGCCACCGTTGCTATTCCTACCGTCGGCACAGGTAATAATACTGTCATATCAGTTATTTTCCTGAAAGACTGTTTCTTATAGTAAGACATTATCATTCATATAAAACATACTGTACATGTATGAGGTCGGACGGTCCTGTCTCTATAAATGTTGCAATCTTGACATTTTGCAGTGTGTAAGATTGTTTCCTTTTCTTGCCGTCAAACACTGTATAAACAGGAAATTGAGGATATTTATCAACATTATCATCAAGCTTTGAAACTGATTTAGATGCAGGCAATATACAGTAGTCCCACTCAGTTATATGTATTTCACTGCTGAATAAGAATATTCAGTATTAATATTTTATTTATCATTTATTTCCTCTTTGATGTTGATTTAGATCAATGTTATGTTATGTAGATAGATGCTAGGTCATTGTTGACCTGGCACCCAATAGTATGTATAGTTGCAATGTGCAGATTATTATTATTATTTTTGTTTTGTTTGATGATATTCTACTGTTAGATTGATGATTGGCTCATGGTTTATTTATGATCCTAGATTACTATTGCTATGGATTTCATGTATTACCAACCTCCTTGCTTACGGTAAATTGCTCTGGATTAAGAGCGTTTGCTAAATGCCTACATTGTAAATTGTAATTGTAAATTGTGTTATTGCCACAGGTAGAGGCAGCATCAGCCCCCAGGACTGTCTCAAGGCCATTCTAAAAGCAGTGAAAAACCACACATCACAGACTGCCTCCTCCAGCCTCAAGAGCATCTGTGTGGTGGCCTTTGAAGACAAGATCTTTGACGCTATGAACGATGTTTTCTGCTCAAGCAAACGACCATTGAAGTTGGGAGTCAGTCAGGTACAGTAGAAACACATTGTATAAATGTTTTCAGTTCTTAGTATTGCAACTATGAATCCAACCATTTATCCATTTATTTTTGCTGAATAATTTGCGACTTTCCTCATCCGCTGTCTATTTTTGTTTTTTTCTCTAACCTGTACGTGATGCGATGTCTTTAATAGGCAACATTTAAAGCAGCAACAAACACCAAGCCTGATCTACCTCCAAATCAAGGTTTGAACTCATTTTATTTGTATTGCATTTTCAAAAAAGGCAGACAAAGACAGCTGAAGCCATAATCGTCATCGCCATTATTCATTTATTTATTTATCCATTTTCCTTCCACTGTAGTTAAGATCCACGGTGTCATGGTTGAAGTGAAGAAAGGTGACATCACTCAGGACTCTGTCAGAGGCATCGTGAATACTGCCAATGCTGGAATCAGTTTGACTGGAGGTTGGTACAGCAGTACACTGCCCTCTTGTGTACAGAGAGACTATACAAAACAACTTGTAGCTCATATGCAGATCTAAGGCAGTGAGACATGACAATGAAATGAAGAACCCACTTTTTCTTTCATTTTAGGTGTATGTGGAGCTATTTTGAAAGCAGCTGGGCCCGCAGTTGAACAAGAATGCCAGACAATCCGTGAGTCTTGAACACACGACTAGAAACCTCTTTGACAGAACGCTATGAGAAGAATAATGTGACGTATGCAAACACACAGGCATTCAGTAGACTTAATGTGTTGTATGAATGAAGAGGTCACCTCTGTGATCTATTGTTGCCTGTCCTGTTGTGCTTCTTCTTGTACTTTATAATGCAGTATCGTTGTTGTCGGGCAGAAAACTCTTATCTCCATAATTTAACCTTTTGTAGTTTTTGTTAATTAATTCCCTACAGCATCACACAAAAGTATCAATATATTGCAGATCTCCAAGCTCGAAACGAGGTGCGAAGCAACACGTTTTGAGCTTGTCGATCTGCTATTTTTTTCATTTGAATCCTGAAAAGCTAACATTTTTGGACATTACATTGAAGTTTCCAGCCAACAGAGACCATAAGGCATGGTTCTTAATGTCTGCATGAAGTGGGTTTGATTCTGACAAACAGAAACCTTCTATCTTAGCTTCTGTATGTGATTTGGTCGTCGTCCTTCTGTCTGCAGGGCCCCTGAAAGGTGACCAGGTTGGAGTGACGAGTGGCGGAGCCTTGCAGTGTGACTTCATCCTGCACTTGGTGGGGCCGCACAACGCAGCGGAGGCCACTGCACGCGTCCGCAATGTGCTGGAATGCTGTGAACAGAAAGGCATCGCCACGTTGTCCTTACCTGCTATGGGAACTGGTAGGCAGTATTATTTAAGCAATATAACTCACTCCTCAAATCATCCCTGGGAATTTCACTGTTCTTAGAGAAAGGCCTGGGAATATTGCTGGTTTTGAAAATAAAAATAAAAACAGTAACATACAAGTAATTACAATTTAACTTGTAGGATAAACACACAAAAAGCGTAATGAAACGCTTGTTTCCAATGTGCTCCTAAATAAAATCAGACATGGACTTGAAATATCAATAAATTAGCTTTGATTCTTTAATAAATAAATACAAATCAGACCCTGTGTGCAAAGGCCTTTTCAGTAGGTTTACAAAATGTTGACAATGTCATCAATTGAACATAAAGCTTTCTCAAAACAAAACAAGAGACATCTCATCAGTCTGCCTCTTTTGAATCATTTTCAATCATCAGCCTGCCTCTTTGTTAATGTGTTGATGAAGCACTGTGATTTGTGAAGAATGTTATTTTTGCTTCCCTGTATGCCTAGTGTGTATTGTGGTAATGACAATAAAACTGATTCTGGTTCTGATCGTACATTTTCTCCTCCTCTTCCCTCTCGTCTCCTTGTCACCTGGAGGTGGGGGAGGCCTGTCAGCCTTGGCGTGTGTTGAGGCCATCCTGCAGGCCATCACAGACCATCTGTCCTCCACCGCCTCCACTGTCCTGAAGCTCATCTACGTGGTCATCCAACAGGACCCCATCCTCCAGGCCTTTGAGCAGGGCTTCAGCCAGTGGAAGTCAAAGCAGAGAGTAAGTTCACACACCTGTACGTACAGCTGTGTACCCGACCCGTAAGTACATACAGTACTAGTCCACAGTCCAAATGCAGAAATGTGGCCCCAATAGTGAGCAGTGTTTACAACACAACTACACTTTTGCTATCTAATAAATAATATAATTATTATTTTTAAGAAACCAATACTACTTATAATAATGTAGTTTGACTCACCTAAAATCAAGCATAGGAGCGTATACGTGCTTTACAGACAGACTTAATTGATGATCTTGACGGTTATTGTCATTTTCAATATCTTTTCTCTTAACCACTTGAACAATAGCCTCACTATTCTGGGGGCAGTACTGTACTTGCCAAAAATAGCGGATGTACAAGCTCACAAGGCATCGCAACATGACCCATGGTGAGCTTTGTAGATCGCTTATCTTCAGCAAAGGGGGGGGGGGCACATACCAAGTACAGAGTTAACCCTGGTCAATTAACACTTTCCCAGCCCAACCGTAATCTATCGCACTTCCTTGTAAGGTTAAGGTCAGCCAGCCGCCCCGTAATCCCCCATATTTTGAAAAAATATATAATTATCTAAAAAAAAAAAACGATCTTCTCTTCTTATTATTCCAAATGATCAGGGTGTCAGGGTGAAAGCGCTTTAATGTGTTGATTGCATTACATTCACCCATTCTCTCTCTCTCTCACACACACACACACACACACACACACACACACACACACACACACACACACACACACACACACACACACACACCGATAGCAGAGGAAACCATGAAAGGCACCAACCTGCTCATCGGGAGCCATTAGGGGTTCAGTGTCTTGCTCGAGGACGCTTGAACACTAACTCTCCTACTTTCCCACACGATCAGCAACAGACAATGGATAGTGACGATGATGACAGTGATGATAGTAGTAGCTGGTGCTCTACGTCAGAGGAAGAGGACGATGACACCAGCAGCCAGGTTTCAATTCCAGCCACCAACACGGAAGCCATGGTGGGACCGGTGAAGGTCAAGGTGTTCAGCGGTGACATCACTCGGGAGAAGACGGACGCTGTCGTCAGCAGCACCAACACCTCCCTCGATCTCAGTTCAGGTACAGTTTAGAGACAGTGTCCTCCTCATATCACACCACTATGGTTTTATCATTTATTTTACATTATGAAAGCATTTGATCATAGTCACAACAAGTGATGGATTAAAATAAAAATGACACTGAAAGTGCCCCAGTGTCTCTCTAAATTGGCTGGTTACAATTGTAACCATGAACAAAAAGAAGGGGCTTGCAATGGAATGGAGAACTGAGGCTCTTTGAATGCTAAAACATCTCTTTACTTACATGGTGAAAACAGTGAAACGGTGAAAACAGTGTTGAAAACGTCCACTCTCTGTGTCACTTTATTTTCACCATGTCACTTTTTGCAAGAGCCTCAGTTTTCATTGTTCAGCTTGTGTTGTTTATGTACTTTCATGCTAGCCTCTTGCACCTGTTTACAGCCCTAGAGTAAACATTGAGTTCATACGTCCTTATCTCCTACAATTATAACCAACAATTCAAAGACATGGTAGCTAACCATTTTCACAAACACCACTATTTCTTTTTTTTTCTTTTTTTTGGTACCAGCCTATATGGTTTGTCTCCCTAATAGGACTACTACATGCACACAAGATAGAATAACTAACTAGACAAAGACTTACAGTATTTTTGCAAGGTTTTAACATGTTGAGCACAGCAAAACATAAATAAATAAAAACACAGGAAAGACACATTTCAATGTATGCAGTCTGTTGAGTGCAATCTTTCTAGTTCTGTTGTGGATATAATATAAACAAACATTAAGATACAGTAAGCATGTTGGGCGGATTAGCTTTTGCGATGAGAAATCAACATCTACCATTCTCATCGAGGGTGATTTACTGTATGCCAGCGATCAGTGGGGAAATGATTGTGAAGACGGATGTTTTGTGTGTGTAGGTGTGTCAGCAGCCATTCTGAAAGCTGCTGGGAAAAGCGTGGTTGATGAATGCACCGCTCTAGGTAAGATGTTTTTCGTCACATTACGATTTCTAGGCCCCCAACAGTCGACCCCCAAATTTTCTTTTGATATCGGTCATTTTGTGGATCAAATTCTTGATATGATGTTCTTTATTTTCACATGGGCAAGTCATTTTGAAATTAAATTCTTCTACTTCTGGCTGTCAACTTCTAATCCAAATCATCTTAAAGGGCTGATGATATTAAAGGGGTTTATTATTAATGCATGTGTATTTCTGCTCTGATCCCATAAGGAACCCAACCCGGCGATGGCGTCGTCATCACCAAACCTGGCAACCTCTCCACTAAGCACATCATTCACATGGTGGGACAGACCAAGGAGACGACGATCACCAGCTCCATGCAGAAGGTCTTACAGATGTGTGAAGACCACAAGCTTCAGTCTGTCTCCTTTCCAGCACTCGGTACAGGTAGGGTGCACCTGTGTTATATTATTCATTCTAAAGGTGCAATCTTCATGCAATACCTCTTGTCCATTTCTGAGTAAAAAAAACAAACAATGCTCTTTTTACAGGAGCTGGGAATCTGGGGGCCCTGCAGGTTGGAAATGCAATGATGGCAGCAGTGGAAGAACACGTAAAAAGCACCAACACCACAACTCTTAAAACCGTTCACATTGTGATATTCCAAGCCAAGATGCTTCAGGACTTTGAGGAGGCCATGAAGAGATTCAAGAAGGTGACTCCCAAGAAACCTGGTAAGTAATAAGCATGGAGCCTAAAGGCCAGTTCAGATCAAAAACTCACAACAAGACAAAAACATCTTAGAACACTACAGAGGAGAATTGTAGTAGTGAGGAGTAGACTGTCTCTTTTTGACTTAAACCCTACCCAGGTGGCCTATACTTAACAAAACATCACCACAAGCTTGTAGATCTGCTTTTTTGGACAAATGTTCCCCCCAGAACAGGGACACCAGGGTTAATGTGGTTAAGCAGTTAAGCAAATCTTGCATTTGTTTATTTAAAAATAGCTGATCCATTATTTCTAACGCATATTTGCCTATTAAACTATTCCCACAGTAGCCTCGGGAACCCTGGCATTTCTTCGTCCCACAGCGAGCAAAAAGGTACGCCACCCTCCTCCCAAGACGTCAAAACCAGGCAGGCACAACCCTTCCACATCCTCATCCGTCCAGCTGCCCACACTGAGCCTGTGGAGCGCCTGCAGCGCCGTGTCCTTCCCCACCATGGAGGCAGAGGTGATGGGCTGCTCTGCTGCCAGCCTGGCCCAGGTCAAGAAGATCCTGGACGACCTGATATCAGAGGAGAGCCACAGTGAGGAGCTGTCCTCCAGCCAGCTGCCCCTGCTGCTGGAGGCAGAGAAGCAGGCCATTGTGGATCTCAGCCACAAGAGCCAGGTTAGTTACAGTAGTTGGTTAAAACAAAGGCAAACTAGGTGCTCAAAGGAGGTACAGTACCAGCAAAGTTAAAAACGTGTGGTAGTTGATTCTAGGATCAGTGGGATAACATTTGAATAATAGGAGAGATCCGAGCACCTGGCCTTTAACTTTTTTTGCAATGCAATAAAGTACCTTGTTTTTACACCTGTCTTCCTCCTTTAACTTTTTTGCGTGCTCGGATCTCTCCTATTTTTCAAGTTTTATATACTTGATATATATACTATTTCATATCACTAGTAGCATGTATACCATTACTATTTTAATCATTTCATAATTATATTATATATACAGTGTTCATTGCGACCGTAGGTCGCAGTTACTTGCACACTATCCAAACCTCCACCGGCTGTCCCTCCGTCACTCCGTCACTCCCTCTGTCACACGTCACACGTCACACTTTTGCCCTGCTCATATCTCTGCAACCGTTGCCCAGATCCATGCCAGATTTTGCACACACACTCCTTGCCTGCCAAACTACAACCTCCAAGGACCCCCGGAGTTTCGGGGACCCCCAGGTCCCTGGGGGACCCCCAGGTGTAAAAAATTACCAAATGTGCAAAAATGACCAAATGACCACCCCAACGGGGCTGCTCACGGGGCATTCCCGGGGACCACCCACTCCTGGTGCTCCAGAACGGATGCAAAAGTGGTGGCGCCCCCAGTGGAGGACCCCCTGCCACTGCAGCTCACATTAAATGCCGTAACTCGGGCTAGGAGCGACCGGGAGAGCCGGGGCCGGTACCTATTCGTCCGCCTTGGCGGCGAGGAGACCCCACCCCTCATTTCTCACATGGCCCTCTAGCGCCACCATGAGGCCGATTCAGATTTTGCCCTAAAATCACGAAAATCACTACACAGTATGTCTACACTCATGTCAACAACATGGATCAGGAAGATTTTGGAAAAACACATTTTTGCTCTATTTATGGAGATAAGCGACCAACGGTCGCTTATCTCCCGATTAGGGAGTCTTACTGGTTATAAATATTATATAATGCTAACTACCGTATTTACACAACGTCACCGTTAGGTGAGAGTGCTGGAGTCGGCGGCCCAGGACAAAGTCACCGTCTTGGGGAAGAAGGATGACGTTCTGGCTGCCGTCATGCAGATCAGAGAGTTCCTCCAGATGGCCAAAGACAGAGAGAGCAGGCGGGAGGAGGAGAAGAGGCTGAGTGAGATGGTGCGATGGGAGGTGGCGGTGGGCGAGAGCTGGAGAGAGATGGACCAGAGCGTGAGCCTGGACCTGGAACATGCACATTTTAACAAACAGCCCAATGTCAGCTACCAGCACCGGGGTCAAACGTACACCGTGGACCTGAAGAGCATGCAGTGCACCGATGCTAAAGGAACCATCACACGGGTCAAAAGAACCCTAAAGGCTGTTTCTGAGACAGGTACATCGTATTTCTAATTATAATTAATTACAATTATTAATAGTTAATTATTACAGTTTTATTTACTGTATATTTCCAAATAATCACCATGGGGCAAATAGCCACCATGCACCAAATACCCATCGGGTGTTGCGCATCGACCGCCATTCAAATGGACGCAAAAAAGTATCGCAGAATTAAACGCCCGGTCTACTATTTGAAAAAATACAGTATATTTATTAAATGTACAGAATGTATGTATATTTAGTTCATATTTACGTAATGCTACTTTTAATTGTGCCTTTCATACAGAATGTTCTCTTTGTACTAAAGTGTCCCTCTCTCTCAGCTGTCATACAGTCTCCACCAACCTGGACCCAGATGCACAACAAGAACATGGACATAGTTGACGTTGCTCCAACCTCAGGGGAGTACAAGACGGTTGTGACAGAATTAATTAATACATCTACTAATCCAAATGATGGTGTCAAGCCGACCATTCAAGTTGTCAAGGTAATGTATGCCTCAGTCAGGTTGGTAGATGAGAACTTTATCATGACTTGTCATTATAAAGCTTGAAATACTTACTGTACAGGGAAACTTTTCACAAATTTTCTCCCCCAATTTTATTGTTCCTATCATAACATGTCATTTTACGTGAACTAGTGTTCATTTACAGTACCTTTGATACTGGAGTTAGAAATAAAATAAAATTGAACAATATCACTCTGGCAATGTCCACAGGTCCAGAGGATCCAGAATACAGACCAGTGGCAGAGGTACGCAGTCATGAAACAGATGCTGGATAAGAGGTATCCCACCAACAGGAATGAGATGAACCTCTACCACGGCACCACCTCAGCCATCTGTCAGAAGATCAACGTCTGTGGCTTCAACAGGAGCTTCTGTGGTAGAAATGGTGGGTACAGTAGGGGTGTACTTGAGTGCTGTGGACCTGCCCTGATGGCACCTTTTTTCACATAAGATTCATCACTATAATGAGTTTCCTCTTGATTCTGTGTTCTCAGCTACTGTGTATGGTAATGGCACCTATTTCGCCAAAGAATCCTGGTATTCATTACACGACACCTACTCCAACCCTGATGCCAATGGCAACAAGTACATCTACCGTGCTCGAGTCCTGGTTGGGAAACCCTGCCAAGGGGCCCGCGGCATGTTGGAGCCATCACCTCTCAACCCCGCTGACCTGGAAGCAGGCCTGCATGACTGTGCCGTGGACAACCCACTGAATCCTTTCATCTACGTGGTGTTCTGCGATGCAGGCGCTTATCCTGACTATCTGATCACCTTCAAGACGTTGTGAGGAACACTGGGAAACAATCATACTAGCACAATGTGAAGGTTTACACTAAAATAAATATGGCCTCATGATGAACCATTTTGTTCTCTTATCAATCCCTCGTAAAAAGGATTTAAAGTTAATCACATTTTGGCTGTCTTGTTTTGTTTTTGTTTTTTATTGCACACCTTTAAATTGTTTATACTGTGTGTGCACCCTGGTGACTCTCACTATATGTCTTGAATACAACCAAACTTTTAATGATTAGTTTTTGACAAATTGATAATATATTTGCACTCCGTTATGGCTACACTGTGGGAGTGTTTTATGACCAAAGATAATGTGCCTTATGGGCTGTATTTACACTGTGAGTCATATCCAAAATCTGATGTGCCGTTAAAATAATGTTGTTTAACTTGTTTTCTCTTATAATAGAATTGACAAAATTGTCTAAAATCTAGTAGTTGTGACTAGATACAGTAAAACGTGTGATTCTGTTGGTAAACAGTTATAAAAATGATTGACTCCTTTGAAGTTCATTCCTTTGCTGCTGTAATGTTGTTTTTCTGCACTGCCAAAATGTTAAACCAAAGAAGCAATTTTATGGAAATAAAGTTAAACCATATTGTAGTTTAAAAGATGCATGTTTTTATTCCTTAATTTCCATGGACCACTTTAGAAGTAATATCACTATAATTGCTCCTGCTTGCATAATTTATTTGGCAACGTTTCAAGCCACCCAGCTCTTAAGGAAGATTGAAACGTTGCCAAATAAATGGTGCAAGTGGAGGCATTATATTGGTGTGAGGATTTCACTCTTTTTCACCACATGCTGAACCTTTGTAACCTGACTCTGCCAGAAGGTGTCAGCATTGAGTACATGCTGGATGTCAGCATGTACTTTTGAGCAGCCTAATATTGAGGTCCAACCACCTTCACTTGATGGGGCCTGCAGCTTAATGATTTCAGCTGTTAATATTCTAATGTGAGCTTTAATTACTTTTGTCTATATTAGCAGCTTGATGACTAGTATTAACATTGTATTGTTTTTATGTCCAATGTATTTTGTATTTAAGTTCATAAATAAATATAACAGCGAGGTCGCACTGAAACATCAGAGCTTCTTAATATGGCACTGTTGTTAAGAAGCAGGAAAACTATTCATCTGGCTAGTTGAGTCATCATTTTGATGTCGGAACAAGTCAGCCACAGTATATCCATATATGGAGTCTGTGAGGTCAGCTCATGTATAGAGGTATTGGCCAGCTCCATATAAGGAGATGTGTGCTGCCTTGGCAGTCAGTATTTTATTTTGTTGTGTAGCACCCTCTGTATGTTGGGTTATGTAACTGCATTTAAGTTATGTAAAGGTCAGCTGACCATGTCACCAGTTATGATCAAAGCAGTTCTACAGGTCTGTCTAATCTGTAGGCTACATGCAATTGAGCAAAATAAGGAATCTGTGTTGATTAAGGCCAATCAATACAGATACTATTGTTATTGAAGTCAGTGTTATCGCCAAAAGAAGCCTGGGTTTCCGAGGCTGGTGTTTTTGAGACCATCCAGGTCCAGGATGCAGGCTTAAAAGAGCTGTGGATGGAATTTGGTCAAGGTCAGTCAATCGGATGGTTACCAGTCCACGATATAGTGAAGAATAAAGGCCCCTTTCCCCTGGGTGTGAAGTGACTTTGTGTGTGCCTTTTGTGGAAAAGACAAAAAGACAGCATGGCAAACCTGGCAAGTGTGGCCTGAAGTATTTGAGAAGTGTCATTACAATGTATGACAAGCACTGCAGATGGGGTTGCTGATGCAAGATTGACCTGTTATGATGTCATTCCACCGAGGGCATCTCTTGCACAGCATGTAAAGTGTGCGATCAAGCTGCCTGTGTCTGGAGCCAGGCAATGTTGTCAAATGCATACAGAGAGCCCTGCCAACTGGGGATGCAGGCGACTAAAAGATGCCATTTGGCAAATAGTGTGGATGACCCTCACATTATTGCCCAGAGCTGCGAACAACTGACAAAATGCGGGTGCTAGATTGAATATCGTGGTAAATGAAATTACTACCTTAAAGGCTTTGGCCTTAAGTGCACACAGCTATGTGCTTGCACATGAGATGATTAGAACAATTTGTGATCCAGACATTGGGGGGAGACTATATTATTTTGATGGGACACTCAAACCAAACCCTTACCCTAACCCTAACCTCCGTGGGGTAAGTCGCTAACCCTCCCGACACTCCGTTGTCGAAATGATGACACGTAGCGAGATTACACCTATTTTGATGCCAAAATAATCAAAATTAGATTATCCGATCACAATCCAGGTCAAAAGAGACATACTGTAAATATTTCACCTGCAGCCATGATGATTTTTTACGTGGCTAACGGGGGAAGGGTGGGGATAAAAACTAGATTTTGATGCAAAAGTAATCTAAATTCAGGTCGAAAACCGTATAAAATATCTTTCCCCGGCAGTTATTTTTTTGCTTATGGGGGGAGGGGGCAGGGGGCCTCAAAACTATATTTTGATGCAAAAATAATCAAGATTTTATTAGCCTATCCAATCTTAATCCAGGTAAAAAAAAACACGTCTTTCGCGGTAGCCATTTTGGAAAAAGGCGGCCACATTTCATTCTTTTTTTTTAGTGGCTACGTGCTTTTTGGAAAAAGTTGGTCCAGAGGAAACTGTGCAAATTGTGGCGCTTGTATCACGAAGTGAACGATTGTGTCACTAAGCTGCAGGGCTATAGACGGGTTTCTTGTTTACAAACATTGAGACTAGGGGGCGTTCACACCAGGGTTATTTGGTCCGCTTAAAAGGGACCATGGTCCTCTTTCTCCTTTGGTCCGGACCATGGTCCTCTTGAAAAGGCAGGACTCGGTCCCCTTCCAAACGGACCATGGTCCGGTCCTCTGCTGGTGTGAACGGAGCCGGACTTTATAGAGGACCAAACTTATGTCTGATCAGCCTACTACATTCTGCATTGTGTGTTGTTCATTGAAAAACAATATGGAAAAAATAATAAACGACTAGGCCTACTCGTGAAGCAATTGTAACTTCGGCTACAAGAGACTACACTCATCAATCTTTGTTAACTGCAGTTGTGAAGCTGGATTAATAAATAGTTCTTCTAAAAGCATGAATTTCTTACGGGAATCATTATTGATATGACCCGACCGCTGATATGTCTTCATGACCTGCAGGCTACACGTTAATAATTGTATCATCTCCTCTCCCTGTGAGCAAGCGCTGCGGTGTCTTGTTAGCTACATGGAAACTGCGAGGTTACATGGAAACTGGTGACCCATCGTGTGCGGTGACTCCAGGGGTCGCTCTCCGAACACGGTGATCATTGTTTGTTTTGACACAAATACAGTCACAAATAAAAGTAAGGTCACCATCTTATGTATAACACAGGAGGAGGCGGCGCGGCGGGCGCGCTGCGCGCACAACCTCCATCCAAACGACCACAACACAAAATAAAGTCAAACTTGGCTTTTCTTTCGAGGCATTAGGATTTTCGCTCTCTTTTCGCTCTCTCGCTGTTCCCTGAGGACGGGCGTGCACGAGTCAAACTCTTCACGTTGTTGCTGGGACGGCAGTATGTCCATGTCATCGGGTGCGGTGCACAAAAATAACGGATTTAAAAGCTTACAACACTGTCCGAGTGTCTGATGCACGGCTGTTATGTTTCATGGCTAAATGAGGAGAGATGTGGGTTAGCATCCCGTTACATTAATATGTTCTTTTTAAGCATGCGCCACCGCATATAAAGTTATGGCTCATACGCATACAGATTCAACATTTGGGATTATACATTATTTTATTGTTTTTATTTAGGTTATTTATTCATTTAGCTTCACATTTCCAACCTGATAAGGATAGGAAATATCATTATGGACCCGTTGCTTCACTTGCTTGTAAAGAAAGAAAGAGACAGACAGAGAGAGAGAGATTTGATGTGGAAACGGGGATGCTTATATTATGTTCTCGCGTTCTTGCGCTATTTATTGTTAAATGAATCAAGGAGAAGGCTTTATACAGGCTATGTTTTGAGAGAGAGAGAGAGAGAGAGAAAGAGAGAGAGATTCCTCCACCCATCCATCGCTAATTACTGCCTGAAATGCGGGTTTCGCTTCTTTTAAAAAAAGAGATATAGGAAGCGGCTGTGATTAATAACACAAAATTAATTGGAATAGGCAGTGAAGTAATTTTCCATAGGAATAGCCTATTCTGTCAATAGATCAACAGCCGCCTGTATGACCACGTGTCAGTTGTTTACATATTTGGTTCTTTTAACAAAAGTCCCGTGTGAACGCTAACCGGACCAAATTCAAAATGCAACAATGTAAACATTTGGTCCCTGATCCGGACCTTTTAAGTGGACTTTGGGTGAGAACGTGCCCTTGCACAGGTGACTGTATCATGTAATCAATTCCTACCAATCCCCAAACCTGTTGTTTTGTGGAGCGCTGGTTTCATTGGCTAATTTTGGTACCGTACCTGTGCACGCATCTAGTTCTTATCAGTGTAACGTGGACCAGAAACCCGTCCATGGCATAGGCTACATAGATCATTTTGGTGCGTTTGGTGTTGTTTTCGTCTATGCTTGAATAATGAACCCTCTTTCATATAGGCTAGTCGATAGCCCTGAATACAGGACGGTCATATACATGACCGTCCTGGTGCCGCCTCAACTTGAGGAGTAGTGGGCAATCGAGCCCTTAACGGTTTGAGCTAGGAACGTCAGATTTCAAAAATAAAGTGCTTACCTAAGCCAACTTTGATAACAATTTGACGCCGCACAACGTTCATTACACGCCGCTACCGGATTGTTGAATAAAAAGCATTTTCGTCCGATATTATTTTGCTTAACATAGGACTTCCGCCTCTAGTGGACAGTCGCGTAATCTCCGGTTGATCATTGTAGTGAACGGAGATGATGCGATGACGCGACTGTCCACTAGAGGCGGAAGTCCTATGTTAAGCTAAATAATTTCGGACAAAAATGCTTTTTATTCAACAATCCGGTAGCGGCGTGTAATGAACGTTGTGCGGCGTCAAATTGTTATCAAATTTGGCTTAGGTAAGCACTTTATTTTTGAAATCTGACGTTCCTAGCTCAAACCGTTAAGGGCTCGATTGCCCACTACTCCTCAAGTTGAGGCGGCACCAGGACGGTCATGTATATGACCGTCCTGTATTCAGGGCTAGGCTAGTCGATAGCATAAGAAAAATATTCTCTTGCCATCTTGATCCATAATTGAGCAATAGGTTATTGTTAATTACCCAGCTGTCTCTTTCAGGAGTAGTTTGTAAATTGTCACCCGTCTGTAGACAGACAGACAGACAAACAGAATAACAGATATATATTTTATAAGGTTGTCAGATCTCACTCTGACCCGAGGTCGACACTTTCTCTCTTATTAACATTTCCCGACACTTTCTCCACATTGGCTGGCGCTGTACGCTGTAGTCAATGAGGAGGGCTGTCAATGTCCTCTCTGTTGTCACGGTTACGCTCCCCCAGGCTATGAGATGCTCTGTTGATCACCAAGTAATCCACACGATTGATTGATTGATTGATTGATTGATTGATTGAAGACTTTATTAGAAGTTTATGCTGTTCAGCATAACTTTGTTGAGATCTGCCATGGCTTCCGGCTGTTTCTACTAAAACGAAACGTACAGATCAACCTTTCCGAATATTTTATATTTTAAATCATTATTTCAAGTACGGTAGCCTAACAGTAGTCTTACCTGTGGTGGTTTGCCAAATAGAACCAGCAGGAATCAAATACATGGTAAATGGTGCGTTTAAAGTAAATTTTACAACGCCTTTATTATTATGCATTACATTCAACCATTCATACACACCGATGGCGGAGGAAACCATGCAGGTTCAGATTCTTGCTCAAGGACTCTTCAACACTAACTCTGGGGGAGCCCGGGATCGAACTGGGAACCCTTCCATTTCGGGAACCCTCTGTGTTCTAAGATGGCAACTCTACTCCTGAGCCACTGCCGCCCCGAATGTCATTCAAAGTTAGAGGTGGAATAACTGAAATTCCAAAGTGAAAGTAAAGTGGTGGTGGGTGTTTTCAAACAGTGACAGTCACACACAGACAGGGGTAGGCCTACACAGTTACAACCACCCTGTCCTGTTTAGAGAGAGTCAGACAGGTGTGTGTACTACTGTCATTTCATTGTTAACATGTCCAGTAGAACTCTCCTTGTGGAGGGTCTGCCTGACCAACTGGACAACATCAGAAAAAAACTAGAACTCTGCTTCAGCAACAAAATGCGTTCTGGTGGTGGAGAGATAGCAGAACTCTGCGCTGATCCAAAGGACAAAACCAGGGCTTTCTTGGTTTATAACGACGAGACAGGTAAGAGAAGTGTGTCTCTCAAAATAGGCCTAGAATAATATGTGATATAGCATGAAATCAAAGTAAACTCATCTCGATTTATAGCCCTGAAACGTACAGTAACTGACAGTTATGGGTCTCCCTCAACCTGGTTTAGAGCGCATTTTTGATTGACTTCTTTATTGACATATTAGCATATGGAAACACATGCATACAAATAGCCAAAAGGATGAACACAAGAAAGCCTGCAGGCTTATTTCCTTTGTGGTCCTTTCAAAGATACACAACAATACTACATAAAAGAGATATATCTATGTGATATACAAATAGGGCATAGACATTTTTTTGGTGCGCAGATTTAGAATTGTCCTTTCAGAATATGGTTTTAAGACTTTTAGGAAGCCCATTCCTCATAACAGCTCCTGAGTATAGGAATGTACTCTAGCCCTTACAGCTGTTAAATGTGTAGAGCTACCTCTGGTGTTATACCGATAGGTGTCTAACATTTACTAAGTTGATTAGATATTTGAATATCTCACTGTTCGCTATTCTGTGAACCATACATATTTTTGTTTGCGATACTCTCCTCGATTCGGCTATATGAAAATGTGCAGGGAGAAGATGGGTTCCTCACAGAAGATGTTTCTTCTTTGCCCCTTCCCCACCTCCCTTGTGCTTATTCCCAAGGGTCACAGATGTGACATCACAATATTTTACGGGCCTGCAGAAGGTTTACATGTCCTGTATCAACCGTGTTGTTTAATAAAAAGCCTTTTAATCCAAATGTTTTCAGATTTTCCTTGTATTTCCTGCCTATTTCCTTGTTTTATCCTGTTTTATCCTGCGCAACAGCACCACCCGAAAAACAAGGACAATCAGAAAACAATCGTATTAACATGCTTTTTATTAAACAATACGGAATATATGGGTACTTCTGCTTGCCTGTAGAATAATGTAACATCTGTGACCCTGGGGTAGGGGGAGAGCGGGGTAAACTGAGACACTTTTTACATTTGCTCCCCTCTTGGCGAACTAAAAGATATATCAGTAAAAATGTACACATTTCCCAGTAATTTGGGATGTTTCCTAACAATGGAAGTTATCAGAACATATTCAAGACAAAAGGCAGAGAAAATATGATTGTTTTAAAAAAAGTGGTCTTGTGTCTCAGTTTACCCCAAGACCGGGGTAAACTGAGACAGACCAGAGAAATCAACGGGGTAAAGTGATCCACTCACTTTTTTCACTTTAAAACTACCATAAAAACACAAAAACCTGGTTAACCGGGTTAAATATGCGCAATACAAAAATGTACATAGCAGACATTCTTCTAATAGGGTTTGTCCTGTCATTTCCACCCATGTGTCAAATAATGTGACACATGGGCAGAAGGAAAAAACTAAAAACCCTATAAAAAATTGATAGAAGGGTTTACCAAACTTTCCTCAGTTGATCCTTATGTCATTTGTCCTGTAGAATCTATTTTTGCAAAGTATATTGTTGTATTGTGCATAACTAATGAAATAATTAGCATATTTAGTCAAATCTAGTCAAATATGCTAATTGTCTCATTAATTATGCACAATACAAATAAATATATATCAGAAATGGATTCTACAGGGGAAAATACATAAGAATCAACTGAGACTAGTTTGTTACAGCCTTTAACCAGGTTTTTACAGCTTTCTCCCTGTCTATCATGTTGGGATAATGTGAGATAGTGTCTCACTTTACCCCGAAGCAATTGTCTCACTTTACCCCACAGCCACATTTTGGGAAAAGGGATGTTTTTATCAATTCAGGGTCATCTTCAGCTAGCATCTATCACATGGATTTATAAGTTGGTAGTTCATCAACATGTATGATATAAAATGTTCTCCCTGCATCAATTTGCTTTGACACAACAGCTGATTATGTTGACAGCAAGAAAATTTACTTTTACCTGCAAAAAACACATTTTTGTGAAAAAATCATATTTTCTACAGCACTATCAGGTCTCACTTTTCATGGCAAGTGGGCAAGTTGAAAATATAATGGTCGCATGACCACAAATGTGTTCCATTGCCAAGACAAATGGAGTGTCTCAGTTTACCCGGTGTCTCAGTTTACCCCGCTCTCCCCCCTAAGCACTTTATTTTTGAAATATGAACGTTTATGTGACAGTCGTGAGATACAACTGTCATGTTTTGCATGGCTAGGCTTTGCAATATTATGCCTAATAAGCTGTTCATGCATGCATGTTGAGAATTATATATTTTCTTCCTTAGCTTTTCAAAGAGTGATGTCGAAAAGAAAGCACCTTGTTGACTTCAAAGATCCGCACGGACTGGTCGAGCTGGAAGTCAAATTGCCAGCTGAGCCTGACGACCAACAACAACAACCAGCTGATCCACTGAGGAAGAAACCAAAACCACCTCCAAAAGCTCCTCGCCAACCAAAACCACCTCCAACAGCTCCTCGCCAACCAAAACCACCTCCAACTGCTCCTCGCCCCAAACATGAGAAGGTTCCTACATTTCATTCTAGCTGTCACATGATGTTATCATTGGTGGGGGAAAATCTACTTACATTTACTAAATAAAAGTATACACAGCCTAAACTAAATGATTCACCGGGATCTTGGGTGGCTTGGCTTGATAGGCCTACTAGGATTAAACTAATTGATGTAGCCTAAATATCTTTGTAAATGTCTATGGGAAAAATGAATGGACAATTTTGTGTGGCACCAGTAAACCATGCCCGCTGCTATGCCCTATACTGCATTGTTGCGACCATAGGTCGCAGATTAGTATGTGAATTTGTCCGTATGTGTGTATCTCTGTCTGTCTGTTACGCCTGACAATGTGGTTCTATGGGTTTGTCGCTCTGACACCATGCTCTGATGTCACTGTGATGTCAGGGGAACCACTCTTAACAGAATGGGTTTGCTGCTCTGACATCACGCACTGGCTTCGCTGTGATATCACACTAACATAATCCCTTTTATGCCCATATATGGAGTTCCCTGTTGTCATCAATATTAAGCCCATATCTAACAGGACTTCATATGGGAATGCCCATAATATGAAGGCCACATCGTCTACATACCACACTAACAGAATCCATATATGGCCAAGACAGCCTATCTGTGTGGCTGGTTCTACAGACAGGGATCTCCGTGTATGGGCATAAAAGGGTATGATGTCAGATGTCATAGACGTCATAGGACTTTCACATAACGAATACTGAGTAAGCAGGTTTGGGCTCTCACGACATAGCACCATATACAGTATATGGACCAGGGGTCTCCATATATGGGTAACTGGTCCGATATACACTGGCCAGATGGCCAAGAATTGGGCGAGGTCGCATGTCGTCCTGAGGCGTCTTACTAGTAGAAATACTCTAAAAGTCTGGTGTTTTTTGCATAGGACAAGCACAGGGCAGTACAGTACAGCTTTTAAACCCAAGAAAAATACTGCACCATATGGCTTGTTTACATTGGGGTCCTTTAAATTATACTCAATTCATTGAGGTATTTGTACTCGATTCACTCGAGTAAAAACACAAAAATCTTTTGAAAATAGCCAAAGTTTAAATAGGGCTGAAGTGGTTAAAGGAAGACTTTGTTTTTCTACTGCAAGGGTTCATGTTTTAGATTGTAATTAGGGAAAAGAAAAGATGAGTGTTAAAAAAAACGATTTTGGCAATTAGGGCTGGGCCGATGGGGCTATTTTCTGTGTCTATTTGGGGGGGACACAATAAGCCGTCTATTTCTTTATTATTATTTACAGTAACATTATCGGGCCCTATAAGTCACATCTACCCATGAAAGATTGCGGTGCATCTTGGGAATGGGTAAGCGGGAGGTAAACAATGAGTCTACTACCATTGCTGCCATTACTCTCTTCTGTGTGTAGTAGAGTCATTGGCATGCCATCAAAATCAAACCTGCATAAAAAGCAGTAAAACAAAAACAAACAAAAAAAAGTAACTAGGCTAGTAGTAGTGGAGTAAAAAGTACAATATTTGCCACTGAGATGTAGTGAAGTAGAAGTTAAAGTATAGAATTTGGAAATACTCCAGTAGTAAAAACAAGAATGTGATTTAAGCAGCAGGCTACTTGAGTAAAGTCACTTTCGACCACTAGATTTTATTCCCTGCTTTACTTCCCTGATGATCTTGATATAACTTCTATTAATACAAATTATTGTTTATGTTACAGCCCGAGCCCTGTCAAACAGGTAAGATATTGTTCTTTACTATACAATCATATGGTGATAGTGGAGGATAAATTAATTGTCTAATCCAGGGGTGGGCAACTTTGATGATGGAGAGAACAGCTATATAATCACCCCAGAGGGCCACGTTGCATTGCATGTACTGTCGGTCAGAAAGCTCTTGGACTCTATTTTGATTGTCTTAAGTACCATCTTTTATGCCTTAACTTAAAGGCCTTTCCATACTGTCTCCGACCACCGAACATTTGTCGGAATGGTCCATTTCAACTACAAAATGACGTCACTCGCATCTTCTGAAAAGCAGAATTAGACTTCGGAAAGCTGCACGTCGGAAAGTCGGAACTCTCCGACGAAATGTTCGGTAGTCGGGGACAGTATAGACAGGCCTTTAAGTTAAGAGCTGGTACTTAAGACGGTCAAAATGCAGCCCTCAATCTCTGTATTTTAATTGTATTTATTATTATTTATTTTTTTAATTAATGCCCTACTTTGTCATTCTATGTCACACAAAAGTAGCAAAAAATAGATGATATTCAAGATAAAAACTTGACGTACTGTGACACGTTTTGAGCTTGTATATCTGCTATTTTTACTATTATTTAATTGGAATCATGAAAAGTATTTAGTTTTATTTAATTTCAATTACATTTAGTTATACTTATGTCAACTTTATGAACTTAAATACAAATATATTGGACATAAAATAGACAATACACTTTTAATATTAGTGGTCATTAAGCTATACAGTATAGACTGAGGTTATTATTGCATGTTTGGAATTGTAACAGCTGAAATCAAATCAGTATTCTGATATTAACCTGCGGGCTGCATTAAGTTGAGGTTGGGGCCACATCTGGCCCCCGCGCCCATGTAAGCTCTAATCACTCACTTTGTTTTTTATTTATTTTTAAGATCAAGCCATGGGTGAGGAAAGTGGTGAAAGAGGTCCATGCAGTCTTCTTGTCACCAGTGGTCAAAAGAAAGACTTCTTACAGATGTATTTTGAGCAGTTTGCAGCAGAACCCACTCTTACTAAACATGGAAGAGATACCTGGATCCTCCAGCTGCCTAATAAATCAGGTAAATAAAACTATAACGATAATGATAATGATAATGATAATAATACATCATACTTATATAGTGAAAAAATTAAACAACTTTAATTAGGAGAGAAACGTTTTAAAGCAAAACAAAAAAGCTATGAATTTTGCAGGGACACAAAAACAATAAGCTAAGATTAAAAGAGCAGTAAAGGGAAAGTACAGTTTAGGCCGCCAAGACAAGTCTAAAAAGGTGGGTTTTGAGGGAGGATTTGAAAATGGCAAAGGTGGGGGAGGCTTTGATGTGAGGTGTGATCGAGTTCCCGAAGGATGGGGGCTGCAACTGAAAAAGCCCTCTCAGCCCAGGTGCGTGTGTTTGTCTTATGGGTGAATTCCAGGAGGTTGGCATTACCAGACCCAAGGGAGCGGGAGGGGACGTGGAGTTTGATGAGGTCAGAGAGGTAGCGGGGAGTCTGGGTGTTAAGGGCCTTGTAGGAACTAGGTGGTGGTCAGTAGCCTAAACTACAGTAACTACAGTGTATAATTATACCAGTAAGACTCCCTAATCGGGAGATAAGCGACCGTTGGTCGCTTATCTCCACAAATAGGCCAAAAGTTTGTTTTACCAATTATTACACTCTATGTGAACATTTACATCAACAAATCCCAAGTACTATGCAGAACGACCCATTTCAAGTTTTTAATGTACAACAATATTTAGAAAATAGGTCTACAAGGTCACAATGCTACGCATTGTACTCGTCCCTTATATTCCCATAGGTTATATGGAGATCTCAGTGTTTGTCAGTCCTTGTTCATTTATGCCCATATATGGACATCTCTATATCTACTGTAACAGTCCTTGTCCCTTTATGCCCATATATGGAGATCTCTTAACTGTAAGTCCTTGTCCCTTTTATGCCCATATATGGATATTCCTGATGTCATCAGTATATGAACATATATGGGCTTTCTGATATGCCCATATATGGAGATCTCTTAACTGTAAGCCCTTGTCCCTTTTATGCCCATATATGGATATCCCTGATGTCATCCGTATATGCCCATATATGGGCTTTCTAATATGCCCATATATGGAGATCTCTGTATCTCCATATATGGGTATAAAAGGATACTTCAGGTCTGACATCAGGTTTGTTTATATTGGGTTGCTAGGTTTGACATCACAAACTCCATGGGCCATCTGACCTAGAAATCTATATT
The DNA here is from genome assembly GCF_963921795.1 of Nannobrachium achirus. Taxonomy (NCBI): domain Eukaryota; kingdom Metazoa; phylum Chordata; class Actinopteri; order Myctophiformes; family Myctophidae; genus Nannobrachium; species Nannobrachium achirus. The sequence goes on along the minus strand of NC_137829.1, from coordinate 47,998,478 downwards.
TGGGCATAGATGACTCATCGTGACCTCATCATGATTTCAATCGCTATAAAAGGACTCTCAGTGACATACACTCTCCACAGATAAAGCAGTCAACCAGCCTACCAGTCAACCCATTCTTTGATTACTTTGTACAACTAGACTAGGGTAAAAAAATGGTTGCTATGGTAAACAGTTGGTTGCTAGGGTAAAAAAAACATGGTTGCTTCGCCAGGATCAACTAAGCTTATAGCTTATCATCACATCCAACCATCTTAAGATACTCAGCTAGTGGGGAATGCTCTCTTCCCTGGTGAGAATTGCCCCTTTATATAGGGCTTGTTTGTGTATTGTATGACATCACGCCACATCATCAGCTGTGGACTCTGTGATGTCATCGTAATATGAGCAGGGCAAAGGTGTGACGTGGTTGTGACCGATGTGACCGGTGTGACCGACGGACGGACGGACGGCCGGTGGAGGTTTTCATACTAAACTGCGACCTCACGGTCGCAATTAGCCCTATAGCGATTGGACTGAGAGACCTGCATATTATAACCACACCGCGGGGGGTATTATTAGAGCTGTGGTTCTCAACCTTTTCAGGCTGTGACCATTAAAACCATTGTGACCATTAAAACCATTAAACGGAGCTTACATGAAAATGTATTTCCTTTGTAAATCTGCGCAAATAAAATATATTTACCCGTTCAGATCTCTTAGCTATATCAATATTATTCATGTGAAGTAGTTTGTTTAAGCTTATTTGTTGACATGATTTAAATGCTATGGATTACCACCCCACTAACCGCGACCCGTATCAAGATATTTGCAAATGATATTGTAACAATTGTTATGTGTTGTTTCGTAATAATACCATTCTCTTAATGGCCGTCAATGAAGGGGTCAATAATATCAGAATGAAAGGGATCTTTTCTGTGTCTGCAGACGTGAACGACTTCATGAGGAAGTGTTCCTCAAAGAAGTTCCAGGACAAAGAGATCGGGGCCCATCGTTTGGAGAAGACAGACTCTGTGTTTGTCCAAGGAGACATGAGCTCAATATCAGAAGAGATCCTCGAACTCTACTTCTCCAGCAAGAAAAGTGGAGGTGGTGACATCAAATCCATTCGCTGGGTCATCAAAGACAAGAGTGCCATTATAACATTCCAGGACGGTGATGGTAAGCTGATGAAAATGATGATGGTATTATTGCTATTGTATGATGTTGTGTGTGTCCAATGCTGATCCCAATTTGATGATGTTTTGGCCTAAATTTTGTTTAATGAAATCAGACCTGAGGCCGATTCTAAAAGTACAGTTTTGTTGCTATATATACACTGTCTGATAGCTCAAATCTAAAATGACACATAAAACTAAAACTAAAAAGGTAAGATTTTCTTAAAATAAGTACCGGTAAATAAACAAAACTAAAATAGACAACCAGACTCAGAATAAGAAGGCATTCAGTTCAATTAAAATTAGAATGCATTTTTTTAATCGTCCTCAGGTCTAAATGGGTCAACCGATTAAGCCCAGGATGTGGGCTTGTAGATCCACAATTTTAGAATATTGTGGATAATTTTTTTTAAACCTTTTGAAAATGTTCACCAACACGTGCCCAAAATAGGGCCTGAAGTTTGAAAGTGGTTAAAACTGTTGTAATTGCTGATACTGATATAATCAGTTATTGTCACCGAAAGAGTCAAATAATTGCCCACATGTTTCAATCTAAAATTAAGTGCTTCATTTTGTATCAATGCAATGAAAGGTTTGATGCAAAATATATTCTGTTCTTAATCTCTACTATGTCACTCGATTACTGATCAAAGCAACTAATGTACATAAGGTTGTAATTATTTATAAATCTGATAGTATAATAGCAGCAATAATCATGTAGTCATTCCTCCACTTCAGTTACATTTATGATACTGTACTGTATTTATTCATAGTTTTGCTATGCGTTTCGTTTACCTTTGTCATTCTTTGCAGTTGCTTACAGGGTGGCAGAGCAGAAGCACTCCTGTTCTTCCAAGGAGCTCAAAGCTCAGCTATTCTACTGTAGCCTGCAGAAGGCTTTGACGGGAGAAATGTCCGTCCAAAAAAACATCATAACAAACACAGTCGTCCCTGTCAGTGCAGAACTCCTCAGCTTCATCAGTCGCAACGAGTCCCAAAAACAAACCTTGACGTCTGCACTTGAGAAGGTCCACGCCAGTGTCTCCATCACTATGGACACGGAGACGCCTCAGATGGAACTCAGCATGACTCTGGACGCAGACACGTTGGGCATGCTACGACATGGCCCCACCTGGGAAATGAACGCTCTGAGGGAGGCTCAGGTCCAGTTGAATAGATACTCAGAGGAACATCTGCCTGCTGAGGTTGAGATCTGGCAAGAAATCGAAAACGGTTGCGTTGAGCTCAGCACTACTAAATCCTGCGTCTCTTTTAAGAGGAGCACCTCTGAGATAGTGGTTGTGGGCACGCGAGACCAAATGAAGACGGTGGCAGAGAAGGTTAGAAACATGGTGAAGAAGACCGGTGATGACCTCCAAATCAAAAGAGACACCGTGGAAAGAGAGATCCACTTGGACACAAAGGAAAAACTTGACCTGATCTGGGACCTCGTCTCTGGCAAAATGGAAACCGACGTGGTGCTGTCCAAAGATGAGGAGAGTCTTTCCATCCACCTTAAAGGACAGAGGAACGCAGTAAACACTGCAGAAGGGATCTTGAACAAAGTCCTGGAGAGTGTCGATTCCATAAGCCTTGACATGTCCCCTCACATGATGAACTTCATTAAGTCACTCGACTTGAAGAAGTTCCAAAGGGATCACTTTGCTCAGAACAACATAACGGCCATATTGATCCCCGGCGACGAGTCATTTCAAATCCTCGGTTTTCGTGGTGACATCCACAAAGCTGAAGACAAACTGCACGAAGTCATACAAAACAAAGTAATTAAAATCACTGTCAGAGGTGAACACTGGGAACAGTTTCTAGAAGATATTAAATCCAGCCAGAATTTTAACAATATTAGCATCAAACACACAGGGAAGAAGATTGAGGTGTGTGGAATCTCCGGTGTGGTGACAGGTGTTCTGAGTAAGATAAAGGACTACCTGGAGGACAAGAAGACGGTGACAGAAGACGTCCTGTTGAAATCACTGCAGGAGTTGGAGTTTGTCCAGATGATGTTCTCTGATGACACTGACCTCAAGGCTTTGGGAGCGACTATAGTGCCCTCTAAAAGGCAAGCGTCACCTTGCCTGAAAGTCAAAGCTGCAAGTGACAAAATCAAACAAGCCACGGATGTGGTGACTCGTTTAATCAGTACGATAGTAACAGAGAAGCTTATGTACTCCAAAGCGGGTGAGGCCAAGATCCTGGAGAAAAATACGCTGATATTGATTGCTCAAGCGAAACTTTTGCAGTGTGAACTCTCTCTGTCACAAGCAGCAACTACAAAAGCAGCAACTACAAATACACAAGCAGCAACTACAAATACACAAGCAGCAACTACAAATACACAAGCAGCAACTACAAATGCTCAAGCAGCAACATTTCCACCACTACCACCTATCCCAAACGCCAAAGGTAATTCAATTTCTATAACATTATTAATATTATTGTTATGGAAGGCCTGTTGACGATGCTAACCAAAATTAACCTGATTGTTGTCTTGTTCAAACTAGTGATCGGTGGAGTCGCTGTGTCCCTGAAGAAAGGAGACATCACCAAGGAGGCCGTGGACATCATAGTGAACTCTACCAACAAGGATCTGAATCTGAGCAGTGGTGATCATATTGTTAATGACTTGTTTTGAAATGTGTGCTGAAAGTGTTCTCATTTTTTGGTGCCCTTTGGCAGTGTGTTGTCCAACGTACAATGCGTTGTACGCATCATGGTAGCGGTGGCACTGTGATTGCGAACCACTGGTCTACAAACTCTGTTGCTTCAGTCCATCTGAAATAAGAGTCTGTATTGATGGAATGTTTCACATTGTGTTGGACAGGTGTGTGCGGAGCCATCCTGAAAGCAGCAGGGAAATCTGTTGTGGATGAATGCAACAAACAGGGTAGAGAAACTATTTCAAAGTTCTGCTTAGTAACAGGATTCCCCACAGTCATGAAATTACTGGAAATTAAAAAACTCACCTCATGTCCTGTGACAAAAATAATAGATCTACAAGCTTGTTAGCTTGTAGATCTATTATTTTTGTCACAGCTCGCAGTGAGATCTGTTATTTTTGCCACGTGACAGCTTAATATTAATATAGCTGATGTATATAGCCTCATTGTTGCACCATATGATTGCTATATCTCTGGAAATGGGGTAAAACTTCTAAAAATGTGCGGGAACCCTGTAGTATTATTTTTATTAAATTACACTTCCTTTTACATACAGTAACACAAAAACACAAACCATTACAAAATATAGAAATTCAGCGATCGCAACTCCGTCTCTGATGACATTTTGTCTTCTCTCAGGTTCCCAGAAAGCAGACGGTGTGGTGCTAACAAGCGGTGGCAACCTCAGATGTAAACACATAGCTCATATGGTTGCACCCAGCAGGGCCGTCGATCTCACCGCCTCCACAGAGAAGGTCCTTCAGCTTTGTGAGGGCAGAATGGCTGCCACCGTTGCTATTTCTACTGTCGGCACAGGTAATAATACTGTCATATCAGTTATTTTCCTGAAAGACTGTTTCTTATAGTAAGACATTATCATTCATGTAAAACATACTGTACGTGTATAAGGTCGGACGGTCCAGTCTCTATAAATGTTGCAATCTTGACATTTTGCAGTGTGTAAGATTGTTTCCTTTTCTTGCAGTCAAACACTGTATAAACAGGAAATTGAGGATATTTATCAACATTATCATCAAGCTTTGAAACTGATTTAGATGCAGGCAATATACAGTAGTCCCACTCAGTTATATGTATTTCACTGCTGAATAAGAATATTCAGTATTAATATTTATTTATCATTTATTTCCTCTTTGATGTTAATTTAGATCAATGTTATGTTATGTAGATAGATGCTAGGTCATTGTTGACCTGGCACCCTATAGTATGTATAGTTGCAATGTGCAGATTATTATTATTATTTTTGTTTTGTTTGATGATATTCTACTGTTAGATTGATGATTGGCTCATGGTTTATTTATGATCCTAGATTACTATTGCTATGGATTTCATGTATTACCAACCTCTTTGCTTACGGTAAATTGCTCTGGATTAAGAGCGTTTGCTAAATGCCTACATTGTAAATTGTAATTGTAAATTGTGTTATCGCCACAGGTAGAGGCAGCATCAGCCCCCAGGACTGTCTCAAGGCCATTCTAAAAGCAGTGAAAAACCACACATCACAGACTGCCTCCTCCAGCCTCAAGAGCATCTGTGTGGTGGTCTTTGAAGACAAGATCTTTGACGCTATGAACGATGTTTTCTGCTCAAGCAAACGACCATGGAAGTTGGGAGTCAGTCAGGTACAGTAGAAACACATTTTATAAATGTTTTCAGTTCTTAGTATTGCAACTATGAATCCAACCATTTATCCATTTATTTTTGCTGAATAATTTGCGACTTTCCTCATCCGCTGTCTATTTTTGGTATTTTCTCTAACCTGTACGTGATGCGATGTCTTTAATAGGCAACATTTAAAGCAGTAACAAACACCAAGCCTGATCTACCTCCAAATCAAGGTTTGAACTCATTTTATTTGTATTGCATTTTCAAAAAAGGCAGACAAAGACAGCTGAAGCCATAATCGCCATCGCCATTATTCATTTATTTATTCATCCATTTTCCTTCCGCTGTAGTTAAGATCCACGGTGTCATGGTTGAAGTGAAGAAAGGTGACATCACTCAGGACTCTGTCAGAGGCATCGTGAATACTGCCAATGCTGACATCAGTTTGACTGGAGGTTGGTACAGCAGTACACTGCCCTCTTGTGTACAGACAGACTATACAAAACAACTTGTAGCTCAATAAGCAGATCTAAGGCAGTGAGACATGACAATGAAATGAAGAACCCACTTTTTCTTTCATTTTAGGTGTATGTGGAGCTATTTTGAAAGCAGCTGGGCCTGCAGTTGAACAAGAATGCCAGAAAATCCGTGAGTCTTGAACACATGACTAGAAACCTCTTTGACAGAACGCTATGAGAAGAATAATGTGACGTATGCAAACACACAGGCATTCAGTAGACTTAATGTGTATGAATGAAGAGGTCACCTCTGTGATCTATTGTTGCCTGTCCTGTTGTGCTTCTTCTTGTACTTTATAATGCAGTATCGTTGTTGTCGGGCAGAAAACTCTTATCTCCATAATTTAACCTTTTGTAGTTTTTGTTAATTAATGCCCTACTTGACCATACTACAGCGTCACACAAAAGTATCAAATATTGCAGATCTCCAAGCTCGAAACGAGGCGTGAAGCAACGCGTTTTGAGCTTGTTGATCTGCTAGTTTTGTCATTTGAATCCTAAAAAGTAACAGTTTTAGATAGATAGATAGATAGATAGATAGATAGATAGATACCTTTATTATCCCAAGGGGGAAATTCAGTTGTCCAGTTGTAGCACAGCAGTATACAGTTATTTACAAAGTTACAGAGAAGTAAGAAAAAAAGATAGATAAGAGGAAAAACAAGAGCAGTACAGTACCAATAAAGCGAAGGTGCATCGAGAGGGGGGGGGCGAATAATATATAAATATATATACATAAAGTGTCTTACAAAAAGAGACCATAGCAGTCAATGCTAGTTAGTGCAACAAGTATCTCACTGTCAATGTTAAACAAAGCAAAATATTCAGAAACTACCAACACAACCTAATAGTGCAATGTCAAAAATCAGTGCGAAAGAAACAAAAAAACAGCTCAGAGAAGAAGAAACTAGGAAGCGTGTCACCGCAAGACGCAGATGAGCACCCTCCCTGGAAGGTCCTTAGAGGTCAAAGTCAATACAGCAATAGTTCCTTAGAGGTCAAAGTCAATACAGCAATAGTTCCTTAGAGGTCAAAGTCAATACAGCAATAGGACATTATATTGAGGTTTGATTGTGACAAACAGAAACCTTCTATCTTAGGTTCTGTATGTGATTTGGTGGTCCTTCTGGTTGTTTCTGCAGGGCCCCTGAAAGGTGACCAGGTTGGAGTGACGAGTGGCGGAGCCTTGCAGTGTGACTTCATCCTGCACTTGGTGGGGCCGCACAACGCAGCGGAGGCCACTGCACGCGTCCGCAATGTGCTGGAATGCTGTGAACAGAAAGGCATCGCCACGTTGTCCTTACCTGCTATGGGAACTGGTAGGCAGTATTATTTAAGCAATATAACTCACTCCTCAAATCAACTCTGGGAATTTCACTGTTCACTGTTCTTGGGAATATTGCTGGTTTTGAAAATAAAAATAAAAACAGTAACATACAAGTAATTCCAATTTAACTTGTAGGATAAACACACAAAAAGCGTAATGACACGCTTGTTTCCAATGTGGTCCTAAATAAAATCAGACATAGACTTGAAATGTCAATAAATAAGCTTAGATTCTTTAATAAAAATATATATTCTGGTTGGTCCCTGACTGACCAACCAGCAGGCTCTATCTGCCTTGTCCTGCCCTGTCGCTGCCTTTTTTATGTTGAATTTGCTAAAACATAGTTTTTGGAGAAATACGAACATTTAAAAACATGCTCGGTCACTATACTGCCACTGAGCGGCTCCATTTTACTGAAACCAAGTATGAAATTAGAATTGAACACACAGAATAACAATACAAAGCAACTGAATTAAAATGGTAATGGATGGATTGTCCCACCGAATGTCCCACCAAAACAGCAACCAATGAGTGTGAAGAGGGGTGGGACAACGGGCAGGACTTGACAAAGGGTGAATTGTCAGTAGGTACAAAATGTTGACAATGTCATCAATTGTTGATGAAACACCTTGAGTTGTAAAGAATGTTATTGTGGTAATGACAATAAAACTGATTCTGGTTCTGATCGTACATTTTCTCCTCCTCTTCCCTCTCGTCTCCTTGTCACCTGGAGGCGGTGGAGGCCTGTCAGGCTTGGCGTGTGTTGAGGCCATCCTGCAGGGCATCACAGACCATCTGTCCTCCACTGCCTCCACCGTCCTGAAGCTCATCTACGTGGTCATCCAACAGGACCCCATCCTCCAGGCCTTTGAGCAGGGCTTCAGCCAGTGGAAGTCAAAGCAGAGAGTAAGTTCACACACCTGTACTACGGCTGTGTACCCGACCCGTAAGTACATACAGTACAGTAAACATTCCAAATGCAGAAATGTGGCCCCAATAGTGAGCAGTGTTTACAACACAACTACACTTTTGCTATCTAATAAATAATATAATTATTATTTTTATGATACCAATACTACTTATAATAATGTAGTTCAACTCACCTAAAATCAACAATAGGAGTGTATACGTGCAGGGTGAGAAAATTGTGCTAGGGATATAAAGTATAGTGCTTTACAGACAGACTTAATTGATGATCTTGACGGTGATTATCATTTTCAAATATCTTTTCTATTAACCACTTGAATAATAGCCTCCCTATTCTGGGGCAGTACTGTACTTGCCAAAAATAGCGGATGTACAAGCTCACAAGGCGTCGCAACATGACCCATGGTGAGCTTTGTAGATCGCTTATCTTCAACAAAGAGGGAGACGACGACATGCAGAGTACAGATTTAACCCTGGTCAATTAAGTATTAGTCTACTAAGTAGAGAGGGGTTAAGGGTTTGGTAAATGGTGCATTCATTTAACGCTTTTATCCAAAGTGCTTTAATGTGTTGACTGCATTACATTCACCCATTCTCTCTCACACACACACACACACACACACACACACACACACACACACACACACACACACACACACACACACACACACACACACACACACACACACACACACACACACACACCCATACACATACTGATAGCAGAGGAAACCATGCAAAGCACCAGCCTGCTCATCAGGAGCCATTAGGGGTTCAGTGTCTTGCTCGAGGACGCTTGAACACTAACTCTCCTACTTTCCCACACGATCAGCAACAGACAATGGATAGTGACGATGATGACAGTGATGATAGTAGTAGCTCGTGCTCTACGCCAGCCACCAACACAGAAGCCATGGTGGGACCGGTGAAGGTCAAGGTGTTCAGTGGTGACATCACTCGGGAGAAGACGGACGCTGTCGTCAGCAGCACCAACACCTCCCTCGATCTCAGTTCAGGTACAGTTTATACTTATTTATGATGAGGCCAGGAGACAGTGTCCTCCTCATATCACACCACTATGGTTTTATCATTTATTTTACATTATGAAAGCATTTGATCATAGTCACAACAAGTGATGGATTCAAATACAAATGACACTGAAAGTGCCTCAGTGTCTCTCTCTAAATTGGCTGGTTACAATTGTAACCATGAACAAAAAGAAGGGGCTTGCAATGGAATGGAAAACTGAGGCTCTTTGAATGCTCAGAAATCTCTTTACTTTACAGTACGAGGTCCTGGCCCGGGTGGTCGCGCCTCTGCCCTCGTACGAGACCCGCGACAAGTCCCCTCCTCCGCCCGAGGCCAGCAGCCTGGAGTTCATGGCCTTCTACCGGGCCCTCCGCGACGGCGAGCAGAGGATGGCGTTCGTGGACAAGCTGTCGCGCGACTTCGGCGTGGACCACTGGGCCGTGTCGGAGCTGTCCGTCAAGCTGCTGGAGACCATCCAGCAGCGGGACGTGGCAACCATCCTGCAGGTAGGGGACCTGATGTGATGTGATGTGATGTGATGTCCCCCCCTTTCCGTGGGACAGTCCCACATTTCCATGACGTTTCAGGCGTCCCAGAAATTGAGACTGTCCTACATTGTGACTGGCAGGCTCCAGTGATAAATCAATGGGCAGGTGTTGATATAGTTTGGTGAAACTCTTAACACTAGCCCTTACCCGTTCAAAGATATGAGCTCCAAAATGATGTGCAGTGTGTGGGTTATGGGATGTGCACTGTGCACACAGTATATGAGGGATGGAAAGTAACTTTAACTGGTGCTTGCATGATGTAGGAGCATCAATGTAAGAAACCCGTTTCGTTTAATGGCTACAGAGATACTGTTCCCCCCCCCCCCCCCCCCCCAGCCCGCCCGCCCACCCGCCTGCACACACACCCGCCTGCCTGCACACACACACACACACACACACACACACACACACACACACACACACACACACAGAGCTGGTTAAACATTTTGCCTCAAGCTAGATGCAGAATAGATGTGCCTCATGCTAGATGCAGAATAGATAGTAGATACACCATAACTAGACCAGGTCAACCTGGTTGTGCCAGACCCTCTGTCATCATCATTTATGACATCATGCCTTTTGTAGGCATGTCATCATCATGTCATCATCATATATACCCTTTATATAGAAAACCCGGACCGACATTTGCTTATGTAGGCCTACCCATTTCATGGGTCTGGCAAAAATGCTAATATACAGCATACGATTTGTGAAAGTGACAAACGGGCTTCACAGTTATGTCAGGTGTGTTCATATGCTGATGGTGATGCGATTTCAGATCAATTGCTCCAGCCACCGAGGAGAAACGCTGTGACAGACAGACAGACACTCACTCACTCACTCACTCACTCACTCACTCAGACATTCGCAAAATTATAGTATAGATAAAAGGTGACATGGTGAAAACAGTGTTGACGATGGTCTGGGGACCAAAACGTCCACTCTCTGTGTCACTTTATTTTCACCATGTCATTTTTTGCAAAGAGCCTCAGTTTTCATTGTTCAGTGTGATGAGACCCTTCTTTTTGTTTATGTACTTTCATGCTGGCCTCTTGCACCTGTTTACGGCCCTATAGTAAACATTGAGTTCATACGTCCTTATCTCCTACAATTATAACCAACAATTCTAAGACATGGTAGCTGTTATCTTTTCACAAACACCACTATTTATTTCTTCATTTTTTGGTACCAGCCGATATGGTTTGTCTCCCTAATAGGACTACTACATGCACACAAGATAGAATAACTAACTAGACAAAGACTTACAGTATTTTTGCAAAGTTTTTACATGTTGAGCACAGCAAAAAATAAATAAATAAAAACACAGGAAAGACACATTTAAAGTAATTTTCCATCATAGTATGCATGAGTGCACTCTTTCTAGTTCTGTTGTGGATATAATATAAACAAACATTAAGATACAGTAAGCATGTTGGGCGGATTAGCTTTTGTGATGAGAAATCAACGTCTACCATTCTCATCGAGGGTGATTTACTGTATGCCAGCGATCAGTGGGGAAATGATTGTGAAGACGGATGTTTGACTTTCTATGTTTGTGTGTGTAGGTGTGTCAGCAGCCATTCTGAAAGCTGCTGGGAAAAGCGTGGTTGATGAATGCACCGCTCTAGGTAAGATGTTTTTCGTCACATTACGATTTCTAGGCCCCCAACAGTCGACCCCAAAATTTTCTTTTGATATGGGTCATTTTGCTATCAAATTCTTGATATAATGTTCTTTATTTTTCACATGGACAAGTCATTTTGAAATTAAATTCTTCTACTTCTGGCTGTCAACTTCTAATCCAAATCATCTTAAAGGGCTGATAATATTAAAGGGGTTTCATTATTAATGCATGAGTATTTCTGCTCTGATCCCATAAGGAACCCAACCCAGCGATGGCGTCGTCATCACCAAACCTGGCAACCTCTCCACTAAGCACATCATTCACATGGTGGGACAGACCAAGGAGACGACCATCACCAGCTCCATGCTGAAGGTCTTACAGATGTGTGAAGACCACAAGCTTCAGTCTGTCTCCTTTCCAGCACTCGGTACAGGTAGGGTGCACCTGTGTAAATGGGGTCATTTAGAACGTGTACACTATATTGTGTATCATTATTTTATGCTTTAACTATTGAAAAATAGCAGATATACATGCGAGCTTGTAGATCTGCTATTTTTGAAAAATCGTGAAAATTAGAATTTTGACCCGATTCTATACATGTCTTTTGAATCCTTCTAAGGTTTTTTGAAAAGATGTTTCTATGTCAGCAATCTGGCTAGCCATCGTCAAAGAAAAGGTCCTTTTTCAATTCAACTGGAGCTCAGTTAGTCTGTTCTTGAGAGACTACCATGTCAGTGGTTCTCAAACCTTTTCATGTGAAGGACCCCCAAAATGATATGTATTTGGCCACAGACCCCCATCTCAAAATTCTAGTTCCAGGGACCACCCAGAAGCTAAATTTGAGCTACAAACGTTCGCTTTAAAAATACATATATTAAAATATTTGCACACATTTTCACAACTTTTTCAAAAATAGCAGAGTGCCGCGCTGTGAGCTTGTATATCTGCTATTTTTTACTGGTTAAAACATTCAATAATTCTAGGCCTAAATGGGTTAAAGCTGCAATCTTCATGCAATACCTCTTGTCCATTTCTGAGTAAAAAAGAAAAAAACAATGCTCTTTTTACAGGAGCTGGGAATCTGGGGGCCCTGCAGGTTGGAAATGCAATGATGGCAGCAGTGGAAGAACACGTAAAAAGCACCAACACCACAACTCTTAAAACCGTTCACATTGTGATATTCCAAGCCAAGATGCTTCAGGACTTTGAGGAGGCCATGAAGAGATTCAAGAAGGTGACTCCCAAGAAACCTGGTAAGTAATAAGCATGGAGCCTAAAGGCCAGTTCAGATCAAAAACTCACGACAAGACAAAAACATCTTAGAACACTACAGAGGAGAATTGCAGTAGTGAGGAGTAGACTGTCTCTTTTTGACTTAAATCCTACCCAGGTGGCCTATACTTAACAAAACATCACCACGAGCTTGTAGATCTGCTTTTTTGGACAAATGTGGTTAAGCAGTTAAGCAAATCTTGCATTTGTTTATTTAAAAATAGCTGATCCATTATTTCTAACGCATATTTGCCTATTAAAATATTCCCACAGTCCCTCCTCCCAAGACGTCAAAACCAGCCAGGCACAACCCTTCCACATCCTCATCCGTCCAGCTGCCCACACTGAGCGGGTGGAGCGCCTGCAGCGCCGTGTCCTTCCCCACCATGGAGGCAGAGGTGATGGGCTGCTCTGCTGCCAGCCTGGCCCAGGTCAAGAAGATCATGGATGACCTGATATCAGAGGAGAGCCACAGTGAGGAGCTGTCCTCCAGCCAGCTGCCCCTGCTGCTGGAGGCAGAGAAGCAGGCCATCGTGGATCTCAGCCACAAGAGCCAGGTTAGTTACAGTAGTTGGTTAAAACAAAGGCAAACTAGGTGCTCAAAGGAGGTACAGTACCAGCAATGTTAAAAACGTGTGGTAGGTGATTCTAGGATCAGTGGGATAACATTTGAATAATAGGAGAGATCCGAGCACCTGGCTTTTAACTTTTTTTGCAATGCAATAAAGTAAGTACCTTGTTTTTACACCCGTCTTCCTCTTTTAACTTTTTTGGGTGCTCGGATCTCTCCTATTTTTCAAGTTTTAACAATATTTCATATCTCTAGTAGCATGTATACCATTACTATTTTAATCATTTCATAATTATATTATATAATAAAGGTTCATTACTATTAATATATAATGCTAACTACCCTATTACACAAAATCACTGTTCTGTTAGGTGAGAGTGCTGGTGTCGTCGGCCCAGGACAAAGTCACCGTCTTGGGGAAGAAGGATGACGTTCTGGCTGCCGTCATGCAGATCAGAGAGTACCTCCAGAAAGCCAAAGACAGAGAGAGCAGGCGGGAGGAGGAGAAGAGGCTGAGTGAGATGGTGCGTTGGGAGGTGGCGGTGGGCGAGAGCTGGAGAGAGATGGACCAGAGCGTGAGCCTGGACCTGGAACATGCACATTTTAACAAACATCCCAATGTCAGCTACCAGCACCGGGGTCAAACGTACACCGTGGACCTGAAGAGCATGCAGTGCACCGATGCTAAAGGAACCGTCACACGGGTCAAAAGAACCCTAAAGGCTGATTCTGAGACAGGTACATCGTATTTCTAATTATAATTAATTACAATTATTAATAGTTAATTATTACAGTTTTATTTACTGTATATTTCCAAATAATCGCCATGGGGCAAATAGCCACCGTGCACCAAATACCCATCGGGTGTTGCGCATCGACCGCCATTCAAATGGACGCAAAAAAGTATCGCAGAATTAAACGCCCGGTCTACTATTTGGAAAAATACAGTATATTTATTAAATGTACAGAATGTATGTATATTTAGTTCATATTTACTACTTTTAATTGTGCCTTTCATACAGAATGTTCTCTTTGTACTAAAATGTCCCTCTCTCTCAGCTGTCATACAGTCTCCACCAACCTGGACCCAGATGCACAAGAACATGGACATAGTTGACGTTGCTCCAACCTCAGGAGAGTACAAGACAGTTGTGACAGAATTAATTAATACATCTACAAATCCACATAATGGTGTCAAGCCGACCATTCAAGTTGTCAAGGTAATGTATGCCTCAGTCAGGTTGGTAGATGGGAACTTTATCATGACTTGTCGTTATAAAGCGTGAAATACTTACTGTACAGGGAAACTTTTCACTAATTCCCCTGTTCCTATCATAACATGTAATTTTACGTGAACTAGTGTTAATTTACAGTACCTTTGATACTGGAGTTGTCTCTAGACAAAAGTTTTATTTCTGAATGTCATACAGTATGTCCTTCTCGCAATGTAACATAAGAATGCAAAAAAATCTAAGTATTTGTGTTTAGTCCTGCTGTTTTCTAGTCTGTAAAATAATTCACAATAGTCAAATTGACACTAATAAAATTGAACAATATCACTCTGGCAATGTCCACAGGTCCAGAGGATCCAGAATACAGACCAGTGGCAGAGGTACGCAGTCATGAAACAGATGCTGGATAAGAGGTATCCCACCAACAGGAATGAGATGAACCTCTACCACGGCACCACCTCAGCCATCTGCCAGAAGATCAACGTTTGTGGCTTCAACAGGAGCTTCTGTGGTAGAAATGGTGGGTACAGTAGGGGTGTACTTTAGTGATGTGGACCTGCCCTGATGGCACCTTTTTTCACATAAGATTCATCACTATAATGAGTTTCCTCTTGATTCTGTGTTCTCAGCCACTGTGTATGGTAATGGCACATATTTCGCCAAAGAATCCTGGTATTCATTACAACCCATCTACTCCAACCCTGATGCCAATGGCAACAAGTACATCTACCGTGCTCGAGTCCTGGTTGGGAAACCCTGCCAAGGGGCCTGCGGCATGTTGGAGCCATCACCTCTCAACCCCGCTGACATTGAAGCAGGCCTGCATGACTGTGCCGTGGACAACCCACTGAATCCTTTCATCTACGTGGTGTTCTGCGATGCAGGCGCTTATCCTGACTATCTGATCACCTTCAAGACGTCGTGAGGAACACTGGGAAACAATCATACAAGTGCAATGTGAAGGTTTGCCCTAAAAGAAATAGGCCTCATGATGAAGCATTTTGTTCTCTTATCAATCCCTCGTAAAAAAGGATTTAAAGTTAATCACATTTTGGCTGTCTTGTTTTGTTTTTGTTTTTTATTGCACACCTTTAAATTGTTTATACTGTGAGCACCCTGGTGACTCTCACTATATGTCTTGAATACAACCAAACTTTTATTGATTAGTTTTTGACAAATTGATAATATATTTGCACTCCGTTATGGCTACACTGTGGGAGTGTTTTATGACCAAAGATAATGTGCCTTATGGGCTGTATTTACACTGTGAGTCTTATCCAAAATCTTATGTGCCGTTAAAATAATGTTGTTTAACTTGTTTTCTCTTATAATAGAATTGACAAAATTGTCTAAAATCTAGTAGTTGTGACTAGATACAGTAAAACGTGTGATTCTGTTGGTAAACAGTTATAAAAATGATTGACTCCTTTGAAGTTCATACCTTTGCTGCTGTAATGTTGTTTTTCAGCACTGCCAAAATGTTAAACCAAAGAAGCAAATTATATGGAAATAAAGTTAAACCATACTGTAGTTTAAAAGATACATGTTTTATTCCTTAATTTCCATGGACCACTTTAGAAGTAATACCACTATAATTGCTCCTGCTTGCATCATTTATTTGGCAACGTTTCAAGCCACCCAGCTCTTAAGGAAGATTGAAACGTTATAAACCAAATAAATGGTGCAAGTTGAGGCATTATATTGGTGTGGGGATTTCATTCTTTTTCACCACATGCTGAACCTTTCTAACCTGACTCTGCCAGATGGTGTCAGCATTGAGTACATGCTGGATGTCAGCATGTACTTTTGAGCAGCCTAATATTGAGGTCCAACCACCTTCACTTGATGGGGTCTGCAGGTTAATGATTTCAGCTGTTAAAATTCTAATGTGAGCTTTAATACTTTTTTATATATTAGTAGCTTGATGACTAGTATTAACATTGTATTGTTTTTATGTCCGGTGTATTTGTATTTAAACTCATAAATAAATATAACAGCGAGGTCGCACTGAAACATCAGAGCTTCTTAATATGGCACTGTTGTTAAGAAGCAGGAAAACTATTCATCTGGCTAGTTGAGTAATTTTAATGTCAGTACAAGTAAGCCACAGTATATCCATATATGGAGTCTGTGAGGTCAGCTCATGTGTAGAGGTATTGGCCAGCTCCATATAAGGAGATGTGTGCTGCCTTGTCAGTCAGTATTTTATTTTGTTGTGTAGCACCCTCTGTATGTTGGGTTATGTAACTGCATTTAAGTTATGTAAAGGTCAGCTGACCATGTCACCAGTTATGATCAAAGCCGTTCTACAGGTGTGTCTAATCAATTGAAGGCCAATCAATACAGATATTCTTGTTATTGAAGTCAGTGTTTTTCAGACCCTGCAGGATGCAGGCTTAAAAGAGCTGTGTATGGAATTTGGTCAAGGTCAGTCAATCGGATGGTTATAGTGAAGAATATAGGCCTCTTTCACTGGGTGTGACGTGACTTTGTGTGTGCCTTTTGTGGAAAAGACAAAAAGACAGCATGGCAAACCTGGCAAGTGTGGCCTGAACTTCCTGCAGCATACGATTTGTGAAAGTGACAAACGGGCTTCACAGTTATGTCAGGTGTGTTCATATGCTAATGGTGATGCGATTTCAGATCAATTGCTCCAGCCACTGAGGAGAAACGCTGTTTCAGACAGACAGACACTCACTCAGACAGACATTCGCAAAATTATAGTATAGATGTATGACAAGAACAGCACTGCAGATGGGGTTGATGATGCAAGATTGACCTGTTTGCGCAGAAGCAGAGGTCCTATGATGTCATTCCACCGAGGGCATCTCTTGCACAGCATATAAAGTGTGCGATCAAGCTGCCTGTGTCTGGAGCCAGGCAATGTTGTCAAATACATACAGAGATCCCTGCCAACTGGGGATGGCGACTAAAAGATGCCATTTGGCAAATGTGGATGACCCTCACATTATTGCCCAGAGCTGCGAACAACTGACAAAATGCGGGTGCTAGACTGAATATCGTGGTAAATGGAATTACTACCTTTAAGGCTTTGGCTCAAGTGCACACAGCTATGTGCTTGCACATGTGATGATTAGAATAATTTGTGATCCAGACATTGGGGGGAGATATATATTATTTTGATGGGACACTCAAACCAAACCCTTACCCTAACCTCCGTGGGGTAAAGCCTCGAACAGAGTCGGGTCTGGGCTATCCACCGCGGTGTAGTCTTTTTGAGTCATAAAACTACAACGTTAACGCTCAAAAAGACTACACCGCACTCGCGGACCCGACTCTGTTCGAGGCTTAAGTCGCTAACCCTCCCGACACTCCACTGTCGAAATGATGACACGTAGCAAGATAAGCCTTATTCACGGCCCGCCCACTCAGCAAATTTCTCAGCATCCCCCGGGTGCTGACATCAATTTAGAAGGGGAAACTATAACAGAAATAGCTGGACTTAAAGCCAACAAATCATTATTTCGAAAGGTAAAGTAATTATAATGCTTTGTGTCTTTTACTATCTTGTGTTCTTGATCATGCTAGCCGTATTTTACACTTTACTATTCGGAAATTGCATTAAATTTGCGATTTCTGTGTTAACTCTATAGGCTATAGTAGGATTTTCCCCTTCAAAATGTGACTTCAGCACCCGGGGGATGCTGAGTGGGCGGGCCGTGAATAAGGCTAATTACACCTATTTTGATGCCAAAATAATCAAAATTAGATTATCCGATCACAATCCAGGTCAAAAGAGACATACTGTAAATCTTTCACCTGCAGCCAAGATGATTTTTTACGTGGCTAACGGGGGAATGGTGTGGGGGTAAAAACTAGATTTTGATGCAAAAGTAATCTAAATTCAGGTCGAAAACCGTATAAAATGTCTTTCCCCGGCAGCCATTTTTTTGCTTATGGGGGGAGGGGGCAGGGATCCTCAAAATTATATTTTGATGCAAAAATAATCAAGATTTTATTAGCCTATCCAATCTTAATCCAGGTCAAAAAACACACCTTTCGCGGTAGCCATTTTGGAAAAAGGCAGCCACATTTCCTTCGTTTTTTTAGTGGCTATACGTGCTTTTTGGAGAAAGTTGGTCCAGAGGAAACTTTGTGCAAAATGTGGTGCTTGTATCACGAAGTGAACGATTGTGTCACTAAGCTGCAGGGCTATGGCATAGGCTACATAGCTCATTTCGGTGCATTTGGTGTTGTTTTCGTCTATGCTTGAATAATGAACCCTCTTTCATATAGGCTAGTCGATAGCATAAGAAAAATATTCTCTTGCCATCTTGATCCATAATTGAGCAATATGTTGTTAATTACCCAGCTGTCTCTTTCAGAACGAGTAGTTTGTAAATTGTCACCCGTCTGTAGACAGACAGACAGACAGACAGAATAACAGATATATATTTTATAAGGTTGTCAGATCTCACTCTGACCCGAGGTCGACACTTTCTCTCCTATTAACATTTCCCGACACTTTCTCCACATTGGCTGGCGCTGTAGGTACGCTGTAGTCAATGAGGAGGGCTATCAATGTCCTCTCTGTTGTCACGGTTACGCTCCCCCAGGCTATGAGATGCTCTGTTGATCACCAAGTAATCCACACGATTGATTGATTGATTGATTGATTGAAGACTTTATTATAAGTTTATGCTGTTCAGCATAACTTTGTTGAGATCTGCCATGGCTTCCGGCTGTTTCTACTAAAACGAAACGTACAGATCAACCTTTCGAATATTTTATATTTTAAATCATTATTTCAAGTACGGTAGCCTAACAGTAGTCTTACCTGTGGTGGTTTGCCAAATAGAACCAGCAGGAATCAAATACATGGTAAATGGTGCGTTTAAAGTATATTTTATAACGCCTTTATTATTATGCATTACATTCAACCATTCATACACACCGATGGCGGAGGAAACCATGCAGGTTCTTGCTCAAGGACTCTTCAACACTAAACTCTGGGGGAGCCCGGGATCGAACTGGGAACCCTTCCATTTCGGGAACCCTCTGTGTTCTAAGATGGCAACTCTACTCCTGAGCCACTGCCGCCCCGAATGTCATTCAAAGTTAGAGGTGGAAGAAGAAGAGGTGGAATAACTGAAATTCCAAAGTGAAAGTAAAGTGGTGGTGGGTGTTTTCAAACAGTGACAGTCACACACAGACAGGGGTAGGCCTATACAGTCACAACCACCCTGTCCTGTTTAGAGAGAGTCAGACTGTACACAGGTGTGTGTACAGTAGTCTACTACTGTCATTTGTTAACATGTCCAGTAGAACTCTCCTTGTGGAGGGTCTGCCTGACCAACTGGACAACATCAGAAAAAAACTAGAACTCTACTTCAACAACAAAAGGCGTTCTGGTGGCGTGATAGCAGAACTCCGCGCTGATCCAAAGGACAAAACCAGGGCTTTCTTGGTTTATGACGACGAGACAGGTAAGAAGTGTGTCTCTCAAAATAGGCCTAGAATAATATGTGATATAGCATGAAATCAAAGTAAACTCATCTCGATTTATAGCCCTGAAACGTAACAGACATTTATGGGTCTCCCTCAACCTGGTTTAGAGCGAACTTTTGATTGACTTCTTTATTGACATATTAGCATATGGAAACACGTGCATACAAATAGACAAAAGGATGAACACAACAATACTACATAAAATAGGGCATAGTTATGAAAAAGTACAGTTTTTATCCAGATTTAGAATTGTCCTTTCAGACTATGGTTTTAAGACTTTTAGGAAGCCCATTCCTCATAACAGCTCCTGAGTATAAGAACTTACAAGCTGTTAAATTTGTAGAGCTACCTCTGGTGTTATAGGCTACTGATAGGTGTCTAACATTTACAAAGTACTTGATTAGATATTTGAATATCTCACTGTTCGCAGTTCTGTGAACCATACATATTTTCCTTGTATTTCCTGCCTATTTCCTTGTTTTACCCTGATATGTGCAACAGCACCACCCGAAAACAAGAAAAACTAGGACAGGAATCAGAAAACAATCGTATTAACATGCTTTTTATTAAATAATACGGAATATACGGGTACTGTTTGCCCGTACAATATTGTAACATCTGTGACCCATGGGGTAAGCACTCTATTTTTGAAATATGAACGTTTATGTGACAGTCGTGAGAAACAACTGTCATGTTTCACATGGCTAGGCTTTGCAATATTATGCCTAATTAGCTGTTCATGCATGCATGCATGTTGAGAATTATACATTAGGCTAATTTTTTTCTTCCTTAGCTTTTCAAAGAGTGATGTCAAAAAGGAAGCACCTTGTTGACTTCAGAGAGCCGCACGGACTGGTCGAGCTGGAAGTTAAATTGCTAGCTGAGCCTGACGACCAACAGCAACAACCAGCTGATCCACTGAGGAAGAAACCAAGACCACCTCCTCGCCCCAAACATACACTGGTCCCTGTGAAGAGTGCTGCCAATGAGAAGGTTCCTACTTCCTACCTTTCATTCTAGCTGTCACATGATGTTATCATTTGGTGGGGGAAACCTACCTACATTTACTAAATAAAAGTATACACAGCCTAAACTAAATCTGACATCACGCCCTGGCTTAAGTGTGATGTCACACTAACAGAATCCCTTTCATGCCCATATATGGAGTTCCCTGTTGTCATCAATATTAAGCCCATATCTAACAGGACTTCATATGGGAATGCCCATACTATGAAGGCCACATCGGCCACATACCACACTAACAGAATCCATATATGGTCAAGACAGCCCATATCTGTGTGTCTGGTTCTACAGACAGGGATCTCCGTGTATTGGCATAAAAGGGTATGATGTCAGATGTCATAGTCGTCATAGGACTTTCACATAACGAATACTGAGTAAGCAGGTTCGGGCTCTCACAACATATCTCCATGTACAGTAATTGGATCTCCATATATGGGTACCAGGGGTCTCCATATATGGGTAACTGGTCCGATATACACTGGCCACATGGCCAAGAATTGGGCGAGGTCGCATGTCGCCCTGAGGCATCTTACTAGTAGAAATACTCTTAAGAGGCTGGTGTTTTTTGCATAGGATAAGCACAGGGCAGTACAGTACAGCTTTTAAACCCAATAAAAATACTGCACCATATGGCTTGTTTACATTGGGGTCCTTTAAATTATACTCAATTCATTGAGGTATTTGTACTCAATTCACTCGAGTAAAAACACAAAAATCTTGAAAATAGACAAAGTTTAAATAGGGCTGAAGTGGTTAAAGGAAAACTTTGTTTTTCTACAGCAAGGGTTCATGTTTTAGATTGTAATTAGGGAATAGAAAAGATGAGTGTTAAAAAAAAAAGAGAGAGATTTTGGCAATTAGGACTGGGCCGATGGGGCTATTTTTTGTGTCTATTTGGAGGGGACACAATAAGCCGGCTATTTCTTTATTGTTATTTACAGTAACATTATCGGGCCCTATAAGATTGCGGTGCATCTTGGGAATGGGTAAGCGGGAGGTAAACAATGAGTCGACTACCATTGCTAGATTCAGGATTAATACAATTCTGACAGACAGACAGACAGACAGACATACTGATTGACTGACTCAGTGGTTTTCAAAGTGGATTTCAGGGACTCTCTAGGTTCCTTTATGGGGGTCTAAATTGACCCTTACAAGTCTGTAACTTACACTGTGACAGTGTACAAATGGATACAGCAATACAACCATTGCTGCCATTACTGTGTTCTGTGTGTAGTAGAGTCATTGCTATTTCCGCATGCCATCGAAATAAAAAATGCATAGAAAGCAGTAAAACAAAAAACAAAACAAAAAATGAGTAAAAAGTACAATATTTGCCACTGAGATGTAGTGAAGTAGAAGTTAAAGTATAGAAATTTGGAAATACTCCAGTAGTAAAAAAAAGAATGTGATTTAAGTAGCAGTACTTGAGTAAAGTTACTTTCGACCACTAGATTTTATTCCCTGCTTTACTTCCCTGATGATCTTGATATAACTTCTATTAATACAAATTATTGTTTATGTTACAGCCCGAGCCCTGTCAAACAGGTAAGATATTGTTCTTTACTATACAATCATATGGTGATAGTGGAGGATAAATTAATTGTCTAATCCAGGGGTGGGCAACTTTGATGATGGAGAGAACCACTATATAATCACCCCAGAGGGCCACGTTGCATTGCATATACTGTCGGGCAGAAAGCTCTTGGACTCTATTTTGATTGTCTTAAGTAGGGGAGGGCGGGGTCTGTTGTGACCTTTTTTACATTTTAATCCATTACTAAACAAATACTTGCTCAATTGAGACAAAAATGCAAAGTTAATAACTTTGAGATGTCTGTCAACTATTGGTGGTGTTTATTTGATTCAATCTCAAACCTATAATCCACAATTTCTCTTCAAAAAGAATATGTGCTCCGGAACAATGGACACCGTTGGCGGGGTCGATTGTGACCCTGTATGGGCCAATTGTTCTGCTCTGCCTAAATTAAATAAAACGGTTATGTTAACCATTTATTATATTTTTTAACTCATAGTATGTGTTCAGAGACTTGTTTTCTTTAACTTGTGTTTTACTCTTAATCTAATTAACCATGTAGTCAGGTATGCCATTGTTGCAACTTCCAGGCAAAACTCATTTCCTCTTACCATCTTCACTGTGCAGTCGTCTCACCATTCATAAGAAGTAGGCCTATACTTGCAAAAAGCCTAATTATCTGTCTCATTTTCTTAGAATGATTTAATAAATAGTTAAGAGATTTGAAAAGTCACATGAGACACTGCAAGTAGCCTAATAAGCATAGTCTAATTCATCATACATAGGCCTATAGACTAACTAATGGCAGTAAAGTGTTTTGCAGGCATTAGACACAAATTAAAATGAGAAAAGACAAATTCCACCAAAAACTCAGCCCAACTGATGAGAGAAGTCTCTTTAGCCTCTATGCTAATCATTTAGCATTAGCAGCAGCTTGTTACCATAACAGGTGGGGTCGGTTGTATATCTTTGCAGGGGCTGCACAACGGACCCCTTTTGACTAAATTCATTGTAATACCTAAAATAACATATTGCTTTTTGATACAGAGGGTTAAAACTTACATGACATAATAGAGGGCCGATAGATGATTAAAATGAGGTATATTGTGACTATTTGACGACTGAATTCAAAGTGCTAGACGAAAATTAGCCGACAAGCTGTTGGTGAAAAGACCTGCTTGCTTGAGAGCTGGTCCCAAAATGAAGTGAAATCAGCTTGGCACAAGTTTGCAATCGTCATGAACCGGAAGGGGCTGTCCAAAGATGTCAGAAAACTGATTGGCAGTATTTTATATGACATATTATTGGTTTAAATGAAGAATATCAACTGGCCCCACTGCACAACGGGCCCCACCCATCTTTTATGCCTTAACTTAAAGGCCTTTCCATACTGTCTCCGACCACCGAACCTTTGACGGAATGGTCCATTTCAACTACAAAATGACGTCAATCGCATCTTCTGAAAAGCAGAATTAGACTTCGGAAAGCTGCACGTCGGAAAGTCGGAACTCTCCGGAGACAGTATGGACAGGCCTTTAAGTTAAGAGCTGGTACTTAAGACAGTCAAAATACAGACCTCAATCTCTGTATTTTAGTTGTATTTATTATTATTTATTTTTGTAATTAATGCCCTACTTTGTCATTCTATGTCACACAAAAGTAGCAAAAAATAGATGATATTCAAGATAAAAACTTGACGTACTGTGACACGTTTTGAGCTTGTATATCTGCTATTTTTACTATTATTTAATTGGAATCATGAAAAGTATTTAGTTTTATTTAATTTCAATTACATTTAGTTATACTTATGTCAACTTTATGAACTTAAATACAAATATATTGGACATAAAAAAGACAATACACTTTTAATTAGTGGTCAATAAGCTATACAATATAGACTGAGGTAATTATTGCATGTTTGAAATTGTAACAGCTGAAATCAAATCAGTATTCTGATATTAACCTGCGGGCTGCATTAAGTTGAGGTTGGGGCCACATCTGGCCCCCGCGCCCATGTAAGCTCTAATCACTCACTTTGTTTTTATTTATTTTTAAGATCAAGCCATGGGTGAGGAAAGTGGTGAAAGAGGTCCATGCAGTCTTCTTGTCACCAGTGGTCAAAAGAAGGACTTCTTACAGATGTATTTTGAGCAGTTTGCAGCAGTACCCACTCTTACTAAACATGGAAGAGAAACCTGGATCCTCCAGCTGCCTAATAAATCAGGTAAATAAAACTATAATAACAATAACGACAACTTTAATTAGGAGAGAAACGTTTTAAAGCAAAAAAAGAAAAGCTATGAATTTTGCAGGGACACAAAAACAATAAGCTAAGATTAAAAGAGCAGTAAAGGGTAGTTTAGGCCGCCAAGACAAGTCTAAAAAGGTGGGTTTTGAGGGAGGATTTGAAAATGGCAAAGTTAGCTCAGTCGGTAGAGCTCTCGCCTTTGAACCGCAAGGTCATGGGTTCGATTCCGGGCACCGCCAACTCAGCGTATGAGTAGCACGGCTTGGCAAGTCGTGCGGCAAGTACTGGGAGCTGATGGTAGGTGTGGCGCTCCACCTCAGCAGTCCACCTCCCAGGGGTCTAGCGCATTGTAACGGGGACAGACTCCCGCGTGTTACCGGCTGATACCGACAATAAGCCACTCCCGACCTACTTGGGGAGGCTTTGATGTGAGGTGTGATCGAGTTCCCGAAGGATGGGGGCTGCAACTGAAAAAGCCCTCTCAGCCCAATTGCGTGTGTTTGTCTGTATCCTCTAACTGCCATCTTTGAACTTAGCAGCATGTTTCCCATCAGTTTCTTCTCATATGAATTGCACCCACCCTCTCACACCCATGCTTCATTCTGTCATTACATTAAAGGTTTGATTGATTTGATGAAACAGAAAACTAGAATGACTATTTCGGATGTTACATGTTTAACATCCAACAATAGAAACATCAGTGTCATTTGATAGTTAGATGTGTTAATTAATTTGTCATTGTTTCATTTCATTTGATCCCATCCATGTTTAAATGAGCAATGCATTTGATTTCATGCTTGTTTGTCCATTATGACCAGTCACACATCAATGCACAATATTTTCCACTGTGCAACAATCTTCTATTCTCATAACACAGAATAAATAGCTGCCTCTACAC
The DNA here is from genome assembly GCF_963921795.1 of Nannobrachium achirus. Classification (NCBI taxonomy): domain Eukaryota; kingdom Metazoa; phylum Chordata; class Actinopteri; order Myctophiformes; family Myctophidae; genus Nannobrachium; species Nannobrachium achirus. The sequence goes on along the minus strand of NC_137829.1, from coordinate 47,972,803 downwards.
TTTCCCCTCTCAGACATGGAGAAGGTCTGTGCCAAGAGGTTCCATGACTATGGGATATCTGTGGCCGTCTACGATGAACAGTCTACCGAGAGCCACCTTGATCCCAGACGCTTTGTCCTGAGTGGGTTCGATGACGGCTGCATCTGCAGCCATGTGTCCGTGTACGTTGGGAGCTGCAGCCACGGGGCTCAACACGCCTGGGAGACCCTTGATGATGGAGACAGAATAGTGGTCACCTTCAAACAAGACATTGGTAGGCATTTCGTAATATGTTTTATACCTAAAATAGGGTGGCTTAAGTTAAAGATGGGGTACCCACTAACACGATCAACAGGTATTATGATTATACTCTGAGGAAGATATTTTTTCAAAAAAGTGTGTTCAAATTATGTTTTTATGTGGCCACCCCCACCTGTTCATTATGAAGAAAATGCCAATAGCTGTTATATGATAATAAGAGGAGGGGATGATTTTAGTGTGTCACTAAAGCGGTGTATTTCAAATTTTCGATTGGTACTTTTGACTCAGGGCCTTTCAGGAAGAAACCAAAAAAGCACAGAGAAGACTTATTTCCATGGGACAGTGTTTTTTGCAGGTCGTTCAGTGAATGTTAACCTGGTCGGACCAACGGGAGGTTGTCTCCACCTTAACCGGGGTGCTTTTTTGATACACTCGCGATTGGACTGAGAGACCTGCATATTATAACCACACCGCGGGGGGTATTATTAGAGCAGTGGTTCTCAACCTTTTCAGGCTGTGACCATTAAAACCATTGTGACCATTAAAACCATTAAACGGAGCTTACATGAAAATGTATTTCCTTTGTAAATCTGCGCAAATAAAATATATTTACCCGTTCAGATCTCTTAGCTATATCAATATTATTCATGTGAAGTAGTTTGTTTAAGCTTATTTGTTGACATGATTTAAATGCTATGGATTACCACCCCACTAACCGCGACCCGTATCAAGATATTTGCAAATGATATTGTAACAATATTGTTATGTGTTGTTTCGTAATACCATTCTCTTAATGGCCGTCAATGAAGGGGTCAATAATATCAGAATGAAAGGGATCTTTTCTGTGTCTGCAGAAGTGAACGACTTCATGAGGAAGTGTTCCTCAAAGAAGTTCCAGGACAAAGAGATCGGGGCCCATCGTTTGGAGAAGACAGACTCTGTGTTTGTCCAAGGAGACATGAGCTCAATGTCAGAAGAGGTCCTCGAACTCTACTTCTCCAGCAAGAAAAGTGGAGGTGGTGACATCAAGTCCATTCGCTGGGTCAGCAAAGACAAGAGTGCCATTATAACATTCCAGGACGGTGATGGTAAGCTGATGAAAATGATGATGGTATTATTGCTATTGTATGATGTTGTGTGTGTCCAATGCTGATCCCAATTTGATGATGTTTTGGCCTAAATTTTGTTTAATGAAATCAGACCTGAGGCCGATTCTAAAAGTACAGTTTTGTTGCTATATATACACTGTCTGATAGCTCAAATCTAAAATGACACATAAAACTAAAACTAAAAAGGTAAGATTTTCTTAAAATAAGTACCGGTAAATAAACAAAACTAAAATAGACAACCAGACTCAGAATAAGAAGGCATTCAGTTCAATTAAAATTAGAAGGCATTTTTTTAATCGTCCTCAGGTCTAAATGGGTCAACCGATTAAGCCCAGGATGTGGGCTTGTAGATCCACAATTTTAGAATATTGTGGATAATTCTTTTTAAACCTTTTGAAAATGTTCACCAACACGTGCCCAAAATAGGGCCTGAAGTTTGAAAGTGGTTAAAACTGTTGCTGATACTGATATAATCAGTTATTGTCACCAAAGTAAAATAATTGCCCACATGTTTCAATCTAAAATTAAGTGCTTCATTTTGTATCAATGCAATGAAAGGTTTGATGCAAAATATATTCTGTTCTTAATCTCTACTATGTCACTCGATTACTGATCAAAGCAACTAATGTACATAAGGTTGTAATTATTTATAAATCTGATAGTATAATAGCAGCAATAATCATGTAGTCATTCCTCCACTTCAGTTACATTTATGATACTGTACTGTATTTATTCATAGTTTTGTTATGCGTTTCGTTTACCTTTGTCATTCTTTGCAGTTGCTTACAGGGTGGCAGAGCAGAAGCACTCCTATTCTTCCAAGGAGCTCAAAGCTCAGCTATTCTACTGTAGCCTGCAGGAGGCTTTGACGGGGGAAAAGTCTGTCCAAAAAAACATCACAACAAACACAGTTGTCCCTGTCAGTGCAGAACTCCTCAGCTTCATCAGTCGCAACGAGTCCCAAAAACAGACCTTCACGTCTGCACTTGAGAAGGTCCATTCCAGCGTCTCCATCACTATGGACACGGAGACGCCTCAGATGGAACTCAGCATGACTCTGGACGCAGACACGTTGGGCATGCTACGACATGGCCCCACCTGGGAAATGAATGCTCTGAGGGAGGCTCAGGTCCAGTTGAACAGATACTCAGAGGAACATCTGCCTGCTGAGGTTGAGGTCTGGCAAATAATCGAAAACGGTTGCGTTGAGCTCAGCACTACTAAATCCTGCATCTCTTTTAAGAGGAGCACCTCTGAGATAGTGGTTGTGGGCACACAAGACCACATGAAGATGGTGGCAGAGAAGGTTAGAAACATGGTGAAGAAGACCGGTGATGACCTCCAAATCAAAAGAGACACCGTGGAAAGAGAGATCCACTTGGACACAAAGGAAAAACTTGACCTGATCTGGGACCTCGTCTCTGGCGAAATGGAAACCAACGTAGTGCTGTCCAAAGATGAGGAGAGTCTTTCCATCCACCTTAAAGGACAGAGGAACGCAGTGAACACTGCAGAAGGGATCTTGAACAAAGTCCTGGAGTGTGTCAATTCCATTATCCTTTACATGTCCCCTCACATGATGAACTTCATTAAGTCACTTGACTTGAAGAAGTTCCAAAGGGATCACTTTGCTCAGAACAACATAACGGCCATATTGATCCCCGGCGACGAGTCATTTAAAATCCTCGGTTTTCGTGGTGACATCCACAAAGCTGAAGACAAACTGCGCGAAGTCATACAAAACGAAGTCATTGAAATCACTGTCAGAGGTGAACACTGGGACCAGTTTTTAGAAGCACTTCACGAAGATCTTAAATCCAGCCGAAACCGTCACAACATTAGCATCAAACACACAGAGAAGAAGATTGAGGTGTGTGGATTCTCCGGTGTGGTGACAGATGTTCTGAGCAAGATAAAGGACTACCTGGAGGACAAGAAGACGGTGACAGAAGACGTCCCGTTGAAATCACTGCAGGAGTTGGAGTTTGTCCAGTCTTGCAAGATGTTCTCTGATGACACTGACCTCAAGGCTTTGGGAGCGACTATAGTGCCCTCTAAAAGCCAAGCGTCACCTTGCCTGAAAGTCACAGCTGCAAGTGATGAAATCAAACAAGCCAGGGATGTGGTGACTCGTTTAATCAGTACGATAGTAACAGAGAGGCTTATGTACTCCAAAGCAGGCGAGGCCAAGATCCTGGAGAAAAATAAGCTGATATTAATTGTTCATGCGAAACGTTTGCAGTGTGAACTTTCTCTGTCACAAGCAGCAACTACAAACAATCAAGCAGCAACTAGAAATGCAATTATAGAGGGAATCCTCGACAGGCCACGGAGTTCAGCTGCCGAGGACATGGTAGGGTTGTATTACTTGTATTCTTTGTTTGCTGTTGATTTCCAGGCCTTGCTGGACATACAGACAGGACATATTGTGTTGTCTCAGGTGTAACAGTTTTATTAATTAATTATTAATTGTCTTGTCTTATCAAACAGAAATTCATACAAAGAAATATCCCCAAAACATCATCAGCAACTCTGCCTCCTCCACCACTACCACCTATCCCAAACATCAAAGGTAATTCAATTTCTATATTATTATTAATATTTGTATTATGGAAAGCCTGTTGAGTGTACTAACAAAGAGCGAACCTGATTGTTGTCTTGTTCAAACTAGTGATCGGTGGAGTCACTGTGACCCTGAAGAAAGGAGACATCACCAAGGAGGCCGTGGACATCATAGTGAATTCTACCAACAAGGATCTGAATCTGGACTCCGGTGATCATGTTAATGAACTCTTTTGTAATGTGTGCTGAAAGTGTTCTTACATCTAACAACACTTGGCTCTTGTGGTCAACTATATCAGTGTTGCTCACAACCTGTGGGTCGGGGAGGCGGGAGGGGGACTTTTAAGATCTTTTTCAAACAATGAAAAGAAACAAAATTAAATGGAAAATCAAACACTAGTTCATTTTAGTATGTTATACCCTGTGTGTGTGTGTGTGTGTGTGTGTGTGTGTGTGTGTGTGTGTGTGTGTGTGTGTGTGTGTGTGTGTCAGGGCCGACTCGTTATCCGTGATTATATAAAAATCTAAACCAGATCCGCCCCGCCCGTCAAATAATTGACCCGTCGGCCGGCCCGCTACTCGTGATTACATGCAGTAAAGTAAATAGCCTACAGCCGTGTGTGTACATGCTTCCAAAATGGCATCGCACACGATCACACCACCCTCCATGTTTGCTACGCAATATACAGTATTTACATAAACGCCAGGTCGGCTGCCACTCTTAATTATTTTAGATAGCCTTTTTAACCACCCTTGCTATGATGAGAACATGGGCTAACGTGCTAGTGGGTGCTGTGGTTGTGTGTGTCCTACCAGCAGCAGGCTGCTGACTCTGTGACTGTTTGTGCGGTGCCCTCCAGCTGCTCCTGTGAGTGTGAATTGACGTTTGGCCGGAAACAGTGCTGTATGCAACTATGCATGCCGCGGGAGTTCTGTCCTGCTGCCCAGTGTGTGCGCTCCAGTGACGTTGTTTAGGCAGAAACAGTTGACCGATTTTCACAACAAAATGTCACCCGCCCATTTTCACCCGTCAAACACAGGTACCCGTTGGGTACCCGCAGGGCCCCGACCCGTTGCAGGACTCTAGCGCCTGGGCTGCTCAACAGCACCACTTGGTCACCCTGCGGTATTGCAGCTCATGCTACAGACAAAGTTACATAAACAAGCAGTCACGCATAGGAGACGGTGTTCCACCGTGCAAAAATACCATTGCTGCATCAAAAGTAATCAACAATCTACACTATCAAAACTGATCAAACGTTGGCCAAATTGTCAAATAATATAAGAAAGAGGTTTATGAAAATAGCTGATCTACAAGCTCACAAGGCGCTGTGAGGTTGTACAGCAGATCGTCTATTTTTTTCAATTCGTATCTGTGGAACCGAGTCAAACTATGTCGTCTCAACTCCTACGATTCCAATTGCTTGCCAGGGTTGGGGGTCCCCGGTTCAAATATGATTATTTTGGGAGGTTGCTGCCTGAAAAGTTGAGAACCACTGGTCCACATCCTCTGTCAATTCAGTCCATCTGAAGTAAGAGTCTGTATTGATGATTTGTTTCACATTGTGTTGGACAGGTGTGTCCGGAGCCATCCTGAAAGCAGCAGGGAAATCTGTTGTTAATAAATGCAAAAAACATGGCAAAGAATCAGTTCTTCAAAAACTCTTTTCAAGACCTGGAAAAGGTTAGGATATAATTTACATTGTGTTAGAGTATTGATTTTGTTCATACAAACAAGTCCTGCATTACGTGGTCTAATATACAGTATAGCCTACAGGAAGTCACGTGAAAGCTAACAACATGTTGCACCGTAGATCTGTTATTTTTTTGTCACATGACACCTTTGCTCGAGTCTGTCTTGGGGCATTGAAATTAATATAGCTGTATATAGCCACATTATTTCACCATATGATTGCTATATACCTGGAAATGTGGTAAAACACTAGGAAAGGTTATGGAAAATTCATAGTTAAAAATGTGTGGGAACCCTGATTATTATTACATTACACTTTATTTTACATACAGTGACACAAAAAAACATAATGAGTGTTTAAAGAATCTTGCATTGTAATTTTTCATTTTCTGTATCTCTGCTGCCCAAGTTGACAAAAAAAAAAAAGTAAAAAAAAAAAAAAACACGAACATAATCGAAAGTTTAGAAATTCCGCAATCGCAATCTCCGTCTTCTTTCAGGTGACAAGAAAGCAGACGGTGTGGTGCTAACAAAAGGTGGCAACCTGAGATGTAAACGCATAGCACATATGGTTGGACCCAGCAGGGCCGTCGATCTCACCGCCTCCACAGAGAAGGTCCTTCAGCTTTGTGAGGGCGAAAAGGCCGCCACCGTTGCTATTCCTGCTATTGGCACAGGTAATAATACTGTCATATCAGTTATTTTCCTGAAAGGCTGTTTCTTATGGGAAGACATCATCATTCATATAAAACATACTGTGCATGTGTACGGTCCAGTCTCTATAAATGTCGACATTTTGCAACGTGTAAGATTGATTCCTTTTTTTTTCTTGCAGTCAAACACTATGTAAACAGTGTTCGAATTGTGGATACAATATAATCAGGCTATGAAACTGGTTTAGATATGGGCAACTGGAGGCCCGGGGGGGTCAGCCCCCACCTTCACTTAATGTGGCCCGATGGTTAACATCAGAATATTGCATATATTATTGATTTCAGCTGTTGAATAAGAATATTCAATAGGCACATCATTAATATTTATTCATCATTTATTTTCTCTTTGGTGTTGATTAAGATCAATGTTATGTTATGTAGATAGATGCTAGGTCATTGTTGACCTGGCACCCTATAGTGTGTATAGTTCACAGTATGTTTGAAGAACCAGGAGCGTATTATACTGTTAGACTGATAATTTGCTCTTTGTTTACTTAGATTACTATTGTTATACATTTCATGTATTACCTTGTTTTATCCTTGCTTACTGTAAATAGCTCTGGATTAAGAGCGTCTGCTAAATACCTAAATTGTGTTATCGCCACAGGTAGAGGCAGCATCAGCCCCCAGGACTGTCTCAAGGCCATTCTAAAAGCAGTGGAAAACCACACATCACAGACTGCCTCCTCCAGCCTCAAGAGCATCTGTGTGGTGGCCTTTGAAGACAACATCTTTGACGCTATGAGCGATGTTTTCTGCTCAAACAAACAACCGCCGAAGAGAGTCACTCAAGTACAGAGTAGATCACATTTACAAATGTTTTTGGTTTTTAGTATTGCAACCATGAATCCAACCATTTATCCATTTATTTTTGCTGAATAATTTCCTCATTCGTTTTCTGTATTTTTCTGCACACATGATGCGATGTCTATAATAGGCAACAGCTGCATCAACAAACACCAAGCCTGGTCTACCTCCAAATCAAGGTTTGAATTGTTTTTGCTTGTATCGCATTTTCAAAAAAGGCAGACACAGATCTGCTGAAGGCATCATCGCCATTATTTATTCATTTATGTATCAGTTTTCCTTCCACTGTAGTTAGGATCCACGGTGTCATGGTTGAAGTGAAGAAAGGTGACATCACTCTGGACTCTGTCAGAGGCATCGTGAATACTACCAATGCTGGAATCAGTTTGAAAGGAGGTTGGTACAGTGGTGCGGTACCCTCTTGTGTACAGACAGACAATACAAAACAACTTGTAAAGAATCCACTTTTTCTTTCATTTTAGGTGTCTGTGGAGCCATTTTGAATGCAGCTGGGCCTGCAGTTGAACAAGAATGCCAAAAGATCCGTGAGTCTTCTTGAACACACAACCTGACAGAACGCTATGAGAAGAATGTGACGTTTGCACACACACACACAGGCATTCAGTAGACTTATGTGTGAATCTATTGTTGCTTGTCCTGTTGTGCTTCTTCTCGTACTCTATAATGCAGTATCATTGTCCTCGGGCAGAAAACTTTACTTGACTCCATCTTTTAACTTTTTGTACTACAGCGCCACACAAAGGTATCATGCCAAAACGGGTCTTGAAGCGATTTGAACTTGTTGATCTGCTATTTTTGTAATTTGAAATCTGAAAGGTAACAGTTTTGGACATAATGAGATTTCCACCCAACACAGGCGTTATATAGCATAGTAACAGAAACCTTCTATCTTAGGTTCTGTATGTGATTTGGTCGTCGTCCTTCTGGTTGTTTCTGCAGGGCCCCTGAAAGGTGACCAGGTTGGAGTGACGAGTGGCGGAGCCTTGCAGTGTGACTTCATCCTGCACTTGGTAGGGCCGCACAACGCAGTGGAGGCCACTGCACGCGTCCGCAATGTGCTGGAATGCTGTGAACAGAAAGGCATCGCCACGTTGTCCTTACCTGCTATGGGAACTGGTAGGCAGTATTATTTAAGCAATATAACTCACTCCTCAAATCATCCCTGGGAATTTCACTGTTCTTAGAGAAAGGCCTGGGAATATTGCTGGTTTTGAAAATAAAAATAAAAACAGTAACATACAAGTAATTACAATTTAACTTGTAGGATAAACACACAAAAAGCGTAATGAAACGCTTGTTTCCAATGTGCTCCTAAATAAAATCAGACATGGACTTGAAATATCAATAAATTAGCTTTGATTCTTTAATAAATAAATACAAATCAGACCCTGTGTGCAAAGGCCTTTTCAGTAGGTTTACAAAATGTTGACAATGTCATCAATTGAACATAAAGCTTTCTCAAAACAAAACAAGAGACATCTCATCAGTCTGCCTCTTTTGAATCATTTTCAATCATCATCCTGCCTCTTTGTTAATGTGTTGATGAAGCACTGTGATTTTTGAAGAATGTTATTTTTGCTTCCCTGTATGCCGAGTGTGTATTGTGGTAATGAGAATAAAACTGATTCTGGTTCTGATCGTACATGTTCTCCTCCTCTTCCCTCTCCTTGTCACCTGGAGGCGGGGGAGGCCTGTCAGGCTTGGCGTGTGTTGAGGCCATCCTGCAGGGCATCACAGACCATCTGTCCTCCACCGCCTCCACCGTCCTGAAGCTCATCTACGTGGTCATCCAACAGGACCCCATCCTCCAGGCTTTTGAGCAGGGCTTCAGCCAGTGGAAGTCAAAGCATAGAGTAAGTTCACATATGTACAGCTGTGTACCCGACCCGTAAGTACATACAGTACAGTAAACATTCCAAATGCAGAAATGTGGCCCCAATAGTGAGCAGTGTTTACAACACAACTACACTTTTGCTATCTAATAAATAATATCATTATTATTTTTATGATACCAATACTACTTATAATAATGTAGTTCAACTCACCTAAAATCAAGCATAGGAGTGTATACGTGCAGGGTGAGAAAATTGTGCTAGGGATATAAAGTATAGTGCTTTACAGACAGACTTAATTGATGATCTTGACTGTGATTATCATTTTCAAATATCTTTTCTCTTAACCACTTGAACAATAGCCTCACTATTCTGGGGCAGTACTGTACTTGCCAAAAATAGCGGATGTACAAGCTCACAAGGCGTCGCAACATGACCCATGGTGAGCTTTGTAGATCGCTTATCTTCAACAAAGAGGGAGACGACGACATGCAGAGTACAGATTTAACCCTGGTCAATTAAGCATTAGTCTACTAAGTAGAGAGGGGTTAAGGGTTTGGTAAATGGTGCATTCATTTGACGCTTTTATCCAAAGTGCTTTAATGTGTTGACTGCATTACATTCACCCATTCTCTCTCTCACACACACACACGCACACACACACACACACACACACACACACACACACACACACACACACACACACACACACACACACACACACACACACACACACACACACCCATACACATACTGATAGCAGAGGAAACCATGCAAAGCACCAACCTGCTCATCAGGAGCCATTAGGGGTTCAGTGTCTTGCTCGAGGACGCTTGAACACTAACTCTCCTACTTTCCCACACGATCAGCAACAGACAATGGATAGTGACGATGATGACAGTGATGATAGTAGTAGCTCGTGCTCTACGTCAGAGGAAGAGGAAGATGACACCAGCAGCCAGGTTTCAATTCCAGCCACCAACACGGAAGCCATGGTGGGACCGGTGAAGGTCAAGGTGTTCAGTGGTGACATCACTCGGGAGAAGACGGACGCTGTCGTCAGCAGCACCAACACCTCCCTCGATCTCAGTTCAGGTACAGTTTAGAGACAATGTCGTCCTTAAAATTTATTTTACATTATGAAAGCAATTGATCATAGTCACAACAAGTGATGGATTCAATGACCATTGTAACCATGAACAAAAAGAAGGGGCTTGCAATGGAATGGAGAACTGAGGCTCTTTAGATGCTAAAATCTCTTTACTTACAGTATCAGTGTTCATTTTGTCGACTAAGACTAAGACTAAAAGACTACAAGATTTTGATATTTTGTCGATAAGACTAGACTAGACTAAAACAGTCCCAAAAGACTAAGACTAAAGGCCCATTCCCACTGGGCCAGATAACAGATATCTGGAGATATTTCTCCAGATATTTCTCCATGCAAAGTGGATGGTAGATACAGAATTACAGATAAAAAAATGTTTTGCCACAGATAAAAGTATCTGTGGCAAATATCTGTGGTATATATTTTTTTATCTGTATCTACCATCCACTTTGAATGGAAAAATATCTGGAGAAATATCTCCAGATATCTGTTATCTGGCCCAGTGGGAATGGGCCTTAAGACTGTTATTTGTGTTATTCAAAAGACTAAGACTAAGACTAAATCCAAGTCTAAGACTAATGGCTGTAAAAAATTACACTGGCATGTAACTGCAATGAAATTAAAGGCAAATACATATTTTATGTATGGTTTATTTTGACCAAGTAACAGGCAGTAGAAGACAATGACTTGTTCATAATTATGTGGTTATATTAGGCTAAAAAACCTATCCTAAAAGACGAAGACTAAAAGTCTAAGACTAATCCCAAAAGACTAAGACTAAGACTAAAATGTTTCGATATTTAGTCAACTAAGACTAGACTAGACAAAAAATATTTCAGAAGACTAAGACAGGACTAAGACTAAACGGTGTGTTATTCAAAAGACTAAGACTAAGACTAAATCAAAATTTGCTGAAAAAATTAACACTGTACAGTATAAAAGGTGACATGGTGAAAACAGTGTTGACGATGGTCTGAGGACTGAAACGTCCACTCTCTGTGTCACTTTATTATTTTTCACCATGTCACTTTTTGCAAAGAGCCTTCTTTTTGTTCATGGTCTTTCATGCTGGCCTCTTGCACCTGTTTACAGCTCTAGAGTAAGCATTGAATTCATACGCCCTTATCTCCTACAATTATAACCAACAATTCAGAGACATGGTAGCTGTTATCTTGTTGTTACCACTATTTCTTTATTTATTTTGTTGGTACCAGCCTATATGGTTTGTCTCCCTAATAGGACTACTACATGCACACAAGATAGAATATGCAAAGTTTTAACATGTTGAGCACAGCAAAAAATGAATAAATAAAAACACAGGAAAGACTAATTTAAAGTAATTTTCCATCAGAGTATGCAGTCTGTTGAGTGCAATTTTTCTAGTTCTGTTGTGGATTTAATATAAACAAACATTAGGATACAGTAAGCATGTTGGGCGAATTAGCTTTTGTGAAATCAACATCTACAGTACTGTTGCAGCCAATTTGATTGTTTTTATTGCATTTCATTTATTCTATGTAAAGTATGCTTTTGTGTGGTTGCCATGACTACTGTTAGACCTGGGCACAGGTGGGGTGTCGGCCAATAGCAGGGCAGAGTCTAGATTAGGGAGTCACTGGGGCACAGCTGGCTAGGGATTGGCAATCACAGTGGGAAGCCACAAAGTGTTTCTACCGTGCTCTGCATTTGTTTGTTTTCAGTTATTTCGGTTTATTTTCTGTAGTTTACTTTGCAGTCAAAACACGGTTTACGTTATGCAACGTTCATCATCCTGCATCAAAATAAACGCCTTTAAACGCACTCAAGACCTGTTTTTCCTGACAACTGCACCGCGCGTTGGAAAAAGCTTCACAAATTACCATATCCCTCACTGGCAAGTTTTTGTAGTCCGATTGCCTTTACAAGTACCATTCTCATCGAGGGTGATTTACTGTATGCCAGCGATCAGTGGGGAAATGACTGTGAAGACGGATGTTTGACTTTCTATGTTTGTGTGTGTAGGTGTGTCAGCAGCCATTCTGAAAGCTGCTGGGAAGAGCGTGGTTGATGAATGCACCGCTCTTGGTAAGATGTTTAACATGATTCGTCACATTACGATTTCTAGGCCCCCAACAGTCGACCCCCAAATTTTATTTTGATAGGGGTAATTTTGTTATCAAATTCTTGATAATGTTCTTTATTTTCACATGGACAAGTCATTTTGAAATTAAATTATTCTACTTCTGGTTGTCAACTTCTAATCCAAATCATCTTCAAGGGCTGATAATATTAAAGGGGTTTATTATTAATGCATGAGTATTTCTGCTCTGATCCCATAAGGAACCCAACCCAGCGATGGCGTCGTCATCACCAAACCTGGCAACCTCTCCACTAAGCACATCATTCACATGGTGGGACAGACCAAGGAGACGACGATCACCAGCTCCATGCGGAAGGTCTTACAGATGTGTGAAGACCACAAGCTTCAGTCTGTCTCCTTTCCAGCACTCGGTACAGGTAGGGTGCACCTGTGTTATATTATTCATTCTAAAGGTGCAATCTTCATGCAATACCTCTTGTCCATTTCTGAGTAAAAAAAACAAACAATGCTCTTTTTACAGGAGCTGGGAATCTGGGGGCCCAGCAGGTTGGAAATGCAATGATGGCAGCAGTGGAAGAACACGTAAAAAGCACCAACACCACAACTCTTAAAACCGTTCACATTGTGATATTCTTCCAAGCCAAGATGCTTCAGGACTTTGAGGAGGCCATGAAGAGATTCAAGAAGGTGGCTCCCAAGAAACCTGGTAAGTAATAAGCATGGAGCCTAAAGGCCAGTTCAGATCAAAAACTCACGACAAGACAAAAACATCTTGGAATACTACAGAGGAGAATTGCAGTAGTGAGGAGTAGACTGTCTCTTTTTGTCTTAAACCCTACCCAGGTGGCCTATACTTAACAACACATCACCACAAGCTTGTAGATCTGCTTTTTTGGACAAATGTTCACCCCAGAACAGGGACACCAATGTGATTAAGCAGCAAATCTTGCATTTGTTTATTTAAAAATAGCTGATCCATTATTTCTAACGCATATTTGCCTATTAAACTATTCCCACCTCGGGATACCTGGCATTTCTTCGTCCCACAGCGAGCAAAAAGGTGCGCCACCCTCCTCCCAAAACGTCAAAACCAGCCAGGCACAACCCTTCCACATCCTCATCCGTCCAGCTGCCCACACTGAGCGGGTGGAGCGCCTTCAGCGCAATGTCCTTCCCCACCATGGAGGCAGAGGTGATGGGCTGCTCTGCTGCCAGCCTGGCCCAGGTCAAGAAGATCATGGACGACCTGATATCAGAGGAGAGCCACAGTGAGGAGCTGTCCTCCAGCCAGCTGTCACTGCTGCTGGAGGCAGAGAAGCAGGCCATCGTGGATCTCAGCCACAAGAGCCAGGTTAGTTACAGTAGTTGGTTAAAAACAAAGGCAAACTAGGTGCTCAAAGGAGGTACAGTACCAGCAAAGTTAAAAACATGTGGTAGGTGATTCTAGGATCAGTGGGATAACATTTGAAAAATAGGAGAGATCCGAGCACCTGGCTTTTAACTTTTTTTGCAATGCAATAAAGTACCTTGTTTTTACACCTGTCATCCTCTTTTAACTTTTTTGCGTGCTCGGATCTCTCCTATTTTTCAAGTTTTATATACTTGATATATATACTATTTCATATCACTAGTAGCATGTATACCGTTACTATTTTAATCATTTCATAATTATATTATATATACAAGGTTCATTACTATTAATATATAATGCTAACTACCCTATTACACAAAATCACTGTTCTGTTAGGTGAGAGTGCTGGTGTCATCGGCCCAGGACAAAGTCAGCGTCTCGGGGAAGAAGGATGACGTTCTGGCCGCCGTACTGAAGATCAGAGAGTTCCTCCAGAAGGGCAAAGACAGAGAGAGCAGGCGGGAGGAGGAGAAGAGGCTGAGTGAGATGGTGCGTTGGGAGGTGGCGGTGGGCGAGAGCTGGAGAAAGATGGACAAGAGCGTGAGCCTGGACCTGGAACATGCACATTTTAACAAACATCCCAATGTCAGCTACCAGCACCGGGGTCAAACGCACACCGTGGACCTGAAGAGCATGCAGTGCACCGATGCTAAAGGAACCGTCACACGGGTCAAAAGAACTCTAAAGGCTGTTTCTGAGACAGGTACATCGTATTTCTAATTATAATTCATTACAATTATTAATAGTTAATTATAATTATTACAGTTTTATTTACGGTAGATTTCCAAATAATCGCCATGGGGCAAATAGCCACCGTGCACCAAATACCCATCGGGGGTTGCGCATCGACCGCCATTCAAATGGACGCAAAAAAGTATTGCAGAATTAAACGCCCGGTCTACTATTTGGAAAAATGCAGTATATTTATTAAATGTACAGAATGTATGTATATTTAGTTCATATTTACGTAATGCTACTTTTAATTGTGCCTTTCATATAGAATGTTCTCTTTGTACTAAAATGTCCCTCTCTCTCAGCTGTCATACAGTCTCCACCAACCTGGACCCAGATGCACAACAAGAACATGGACATAGTTGACGTTGCTCCAACCTCAGGGGAGTACAAGACAGTTGTGACAGAATTAATTAATACATCTACAAATCCACATGATGGTGTCAAGCCGACCATTCAAGTTGTCAAGGTAATGTACTGTATGCCTCAGTCAGGTTGGTAGATGGGAACTTTATCATGACTTGTCATTATAAAGCTTGAAATACTTACTGTACAGGGAAACTTTTCACAGATTTTCCCCCACAATGTTATTGTTCCTATCATAACATGTCATTTTACGTGAACTAGTGTTCATTTACAGTACCTTTGATACTGGAGTTGTCTCTAGACAAGTTTTATTTCTGAATGTCATACAGTATGTCCTTCTCGCAATGTAACATAAGAATGCAAAACATCTAAGTATATACAAAAGTATTTGTGTTTGGTCCCCCTGTTTTCTAGTCTGTAAAATAATTCACAATAGTCACATTGACACTAATAAAATTGAACAATATCACTCTGGCAATGTCCACAGGTCCAGAGGATCCAGAATACAGACCAGTGGCAGAGGTACGCAGTCATGAAACAGATGCTGGATAAGAGGTATCCCACCAACAGGAATGAGATGAACCTCTACCACGGCACCACCTCAACCATCTGCCAGAAGATCAACGTCTGTGGCTTCAACAGGAGCTTCTGTGGTAGAAATGGTGGGTACAGTAGGGGTGCACTTTAGTACAGTGGACCTGCCCTGATGGCACCTTTTTTTCACACATAAGATTCATCACCTTAATGAGTTTCCTCTTGATTCTGTGTTCTCAGCCACTGTGTATGGTAATGGCACCTATTTCGCCAAAGAATCCTGGTATTCATTACAAAACACCTACTCCAATCCTGATGCCAATGGCAACAAGTACATCTACCGTGCTCGAGTCCTGGTTGGGAAACCCTGCCAAGGGGCCCGCGGCATGTTGGAGCCATCACCTCTCAACCCCGCTGACCTGGAAGCAGGCCTGCATGACTGTGCCGTGGACAACCCACTGAATCCTTTCATCTACGTGGTGTTCTGCGATGCAGGCGCTTATCCTGACTATCTGATCACCTTCAAGACGTCATGAGGAACACTGGGAAACAATCATACAAGTGCAATGTGAAGGTTTACACTAAAAGAAAAAGGCCTCATGATGAACCATTTTGTTCTCTTATCAATCGCTCGTAAAAAGGATTTAAAGTTAATCACATTTTGGCTGTCTTGTTTTGTTTTTGTTTTTTATTGCACACCTTTAAATTGTTTATACTGTGAGCACCCTGGTGACTCTCACTATATGTCTTGAATACAACCAAACTTTTAATGGTTAGTTTTTGACAAATTGATAATATATTTGCACTCCGTTATGGCTACACTGTGGGAGTGTTTTATGACCAAAGATAATGTGCCTTATGGGCTGTATTTACACTGTGAGTCATATCCAAAATCGGATGTGCTGTTAAAATGTTGTTTAACTTGTTTTCTCTTATAATAGAATTGACAAAATTGTCTAAAATCTAGTAGTTGTGACTAGATACAGTAAAACGTGTGATTCTGTTGGTAAACAGTTATAAAAATTGACTCCTCTTAAGTTCATACCTTCGCTGCAGTAATGTTGTTTTTCTGCACTGCCAAAATGTTAAACCAAAGAAGCAATTTTGTGGAAATAAAGTTAAACCATACTGTAGTTTAAAAGATTCATGTTTTTATTCCTTAATTTCCATGGACCACTTTAGAAGTAATACCACTATAATTGTTCCTGCTTGCATAATTTATTTGGCAACGTTTCAAGCCACCCAGCTCTTAAGGAAGATTGAAACGTTGCCAAATAAATGGTGCAAGTGGAGGCATTATATTGGTGTGAGGATTTCATTATTTTTCACCACATGCTGAACCTTTGTAACCTGACTCTGCCAGAAGGTGTCAGCATTGAGTACATGCTGGATGTCACTGTCAGCATGTACTTTTGAGCAGCCTAATATTGAGGTCCAACCACCTTCACTTGATGGGGCCTGCAGCTTAATGATTTCAGCTGTTAATATTCTAATGTGAGCTTTAATTACTTTTGTCTATATTAGTAGCTTGATGACTAGTATTAACATTGTATTGTTTTTATGTCCAATGTATTTGTATTTAAGTTCATAAATAAATATAACAGCGAGGTCGCACTGAAACATCAGAGCTTCTTAATACGGCACTGTTAAGAAGCAGGAAAACTATTCATCTGGCTAATTGAGTCATCATTCTGATGTCAGAACAAGTCAGCCACAGTATATCCATATATGTAGTCAGTGAGGTCAGCTCATGTGTAGAGACTGGCCAGCTCCATATAAAGAGATGTGTGCTGCCTTGTCAGTCAGTATTTTATTTTGTTGTGTAGCACCCTCTGTATGTTGGGTTATGTAACTGCATTTAAGTTATGTATAGGTCAGCTGACCATGTTACCAGTTATGATCAAAGCCGTTCTACAGGTGTGTCTAATCTGTACGCAATTGAGCAAAATAAGGAATCTGTTGATTAAGGCCAATCAATACAGATACTATTGTTATTGAAGTCAGTGTAATTGCCAAAAGAAGCCTGGGTTTCCGATGCTAGTGTTTTTGAGACCATCCAGGTCCAGGATGCAGGCTTAAAAGAGCTGTGGATGGAATTTGGTCAAGGTCAGTCAATCGGATGGTTACCAGTCCACGATATAGTGAAGAATATAGGCCTCTTTCCCCTGGGTGTGTGCCTTTTGTGGAAAAGACAAAAAGACAGCATGGCAAACCTGGCAAGTTAGTCCATGAGTTAGACCAAAAGTGAGGGACACCTAAGGTGTATAAATCTCTTATTATAAGTTTATTTGTAGGGTCCATATAAGTACTTTGAAACATGATAGCCTTTTCAAATGAGTAGCTTTAACACTTTTTTGGGACAATCATTGTTTTCCCATTAACTCGCATTATATGCAGAGTAGAATTGTGTGCAGTTTATTGTACCTGGTATATTATGTAACATTTAAGTTTGATTCACACTTATAATCACACACACAAAGGCTATGCCATATAAAAGTATGTTACAAAATCATATAAATATGTCGGCCTATAATAGCAATTAATTTGTATTATTAGCAATTTATTCCCCAAAACAGGAAATTACTATAACTTTGCTTCTTCTTAACCTAGACAGTTGATCTAAAATGAAATTCTTATCTTGCCATAACTAAATTATTAAACATGTTGTCATTAGGCATATTTGCATTAATTGTGAAATAATCAGGCTGAAACCCAGAAATAGCTAGGCCTACTTGTGTTTTGATTTTAGTTTATTGAGAAGGATCTTACAGTCTATGTCAGTTTAGATGTCCATAGATGACTTTAAACCTGGGACAAGCCTTGAAGGTATCAAACCCTACCATGCACAAGACATGGTCTGTATTCAAGTTTCATCATGCGCACAACTGAAGCTGAGGATGCACAGGTCATGGACACCATGCCAACAGATGATCTGTGACCTTCTTGGGTGACAGGTCAAAGACTGCAAAGAGGCCTAAATTGGAGTAATGTGACACCTTTTGCTGGACCTAGTTAACAGTCTTGCTGCTGTGTTTTTGATGAATTGAAGGCGATCTATGGATGTTTTATTGAGGCAGGTGAGAACTGAGTTGCAATAGTCAGGGAGGGAGGACACAAAGGCATGGATAATAATTTCTAGGCCCGAATGAGAAACAATCGACCTAAGTTTCGCAATATTCCCAAGGCGAAGAAAAAAAAACAAAAGAAAAAAACAGGTGCATGTTACTGATATTATGTGCAAATCAAGGTTCATGGCCTGATTAGAATTTACCCCAAGGAAGGTCTGGAAGACTGATAAGTTTGGACCTGGCCCTGTAGGAACACACAAAGCAACTAGAGATGACCAGTGATAACTACTACAACTAGTAATTTTCAATATAGTTAGCAGTTTTTAACATGATCAATGCCTTGGGTGTTACTTGATCAGTGCAATGACAAAGATTCAGCTTGGCCGGCACACTTCTGAAGTGGAAGTTAACGCATGCCTCTCTCACGCTCTGCCTCTGAATATTGCAATGGGTATCTGAGTTCATTGTCACACTCTGCCAACCACTGTACTTTCCTTGCCATGCCACTTGTCCCAACCTGTGTGTTTGTGTTCTTATGGTATGTGTTGTGTTGTTTTAGTGTCTATGGCTTTGATAGAAACCGATACAGCCTGTGGCTGTTTGCAATACCTTATAAAAAATCTCACATTGCGCAAGCTCAATTTGGCATGCCAACCTCTGAACCTCAGGCATGTAATATGTGAAGTGGTATCCTTCATTTGGATGAATGCACTCATTTAAAGGGGTACTGTCACCTAACTGTCACTTTAAAAAGTAATCTTAAAATATGAGTTCATATTTTATGATTTCATTGTGGGAATGCGCAATTATAAGCCAATCAACTGATATTCAACTGATATACAGCCAATCAGCTGTTGTTGGGGGGTGATGGGCAGATTACACTGTGACATGAGCTTCAGACTGTTTCAGACCGTTTTCAGAGAGACCACGTGACCTACTGTTTCATACTATTATAATTTCGGGGCGTGTCAGCGGGCCTTTAAGAGAAAATGTCAATATTGTATGAACAATTGCAAATATTAAAAGGTTCAGAATAACAACATTTAAGTTGTTTTAATAACTGTTAAGAAAATTAATATGACTATTTGCAAAAGGGAAATGTGTTATTAAATTAAGTGAATACATTATTTGTTCAAGTTTAAACTTGAAAATGTAAAATATCATGTTGGTCAATGTACATGTAGATATACGTGTCAGGGACTCATCGGATCGTTAAAGTATTTCACACTACACAAGTCTCTTTAAATCGGCTATCTTAATATCGTTGTGGTTTTCATTCAATGATTGATTGACTGAATGCAATCTATGTAAAGCGCTATATAAATGCACCATTTACCATTTATCTAAAAGCTGAGAACACGTTGACACATTATGAGTTTGTAGATCAGCTATTTTTGGCCAAGATTTAGTTGGAGATAGAAAACAAGAGCACACCCAGTAGCCAACTCAGGTCTGTTTTACTAAGTATCGAGGGTTTAAAACACCCACTCACAGAGATAGCCTGTGTGTGTGTGTGTGTGTGTGTGTGTGTGTGTGTGTGTGTGTGTGTGTGTGTGTGTGTGTGTGTGTGTGTGTGTGTGTGTGTGTGTGTGTGTGTGTGTGTGTGTGTGTGTGTTTCCACCAGTCTCTACTAGACTAGTGGAGAAGAGATCTTAACCACGTTCACAGAGCCTGCTCAGCTATTCTTTATTCTCTGTGTGACTGCATTATTCTTACTGGCCCTAAAAATAATTGACAAGAAGACAACGTAAAAATGTAAAAGGTAGAGGTTTGCAGTATAAAACTTAAAATCGAAATTAAAATACTTGATCAGTGCAATGAAAAAGAAAAAGAAAAATCACACCCGTGTGAACTGAGCGGTGGTTTACCCCGCATACACACACGGCCACGTATAGGAGACGGTGTAACCACCGCTCAAAAACATTGATGCTGGACTTTGACAAAGATCCAGCTTGGCATGTAATGCATTGACCGGCACACTTCTGAAGTGGAAAAAAGAAGCTCCATTAATGTTATTTTCATCCATTGTACTCAACACATTTAATTTCAGTATTACATTTCAGCATTAATTCATTCTGCCTCTGAATATTACAACATCGCAATGGGTATCTGAGTCATAGTCACACTCTGCCAACCACTGTACTTTCCTTGCCATGCCACTTGTCCCAACCTGTGTGTTTGTGTCCTTATGGATACACTACACCTCCAAGATTCCCATGTACCTGACAAACTACTTCTTAAAGGTCAAGGATGTTCACGACCACAACACCAGAGGCAGCTCCACGAATCATCATCATCAACGTAGATTTAACACTAAACAAGGCTCTAACTCGTTCTCCTGCTACACCATCAACATGTGGAATGCCCTTCCTCAAGCCCTAAAGGAGAGCAAATCCCTAGCCTCCTTCAAAATTGGTATGAAAAGTCACCTTCAGACAGCTGCTACCCGTGACTTGTAAATAGACTAAGCCCCCATGCCCCCCCCCCTTTTTTATTATTCTTTTTTCTGCCTTTGTATTTGATGTTATGCTTTTGAAACTGATATTATCCTAGATAAAGTACTATGTTCTATCCGTCTGTCTTTCAATGTTATATGAGATACTTAAAGTGTGGTTCCTGTGGAAATAAGCCTCGGCTTTCTAGGATCTCCTTTTAGTTGACCTTGTACCAGTGATTTGTACTGTCATGAAACTGTACTTTTTTCTATTGCAAACTTCGAATAAATTCTTCAATCAATCAATCAATGGTGTGTTGTGTCGTTGTTGTGTCCATGGCCTTGATAGAAAGCGATATCTACAGGCTGTGGCTGTGGCTGTTTGAACATATTATGTACGTGATGAACAAGCGTTGCAATGCCTTATTTTGCATGCCAACCTCTGAACCTCATGCATGCATGTAATTATGTGTCCACCGAGGTGATGGTTTTCCATTGCGGAGTGTTGCCACTCCGACATTGACTTCTTATTGTCGGAGTGGCAACACTTCCACAGAGGTTATGTTTAGGGTTAGGTTAAGAGAAAGGGTTAGTGTCGGAAAGGAGACATGTCGGAAAGGAAACATGTCGGAGTGGCGATGTGTAACCGCAACAGAAGATGTCAACCACCATCAAGTGGTGGAAAATGAGCAGCAGGCCTTGCTAGCACAACAAAGTCCTTGAAGAAAAAATCCAGTAATCCTAAATTCCCTCTACACCTTGGGGAACTTCACCTTTCGTCTCTAATGCAAGTACTTCTTTGCTCATGACAAGCAGACATATGGCACACTGATTCTCCTCTAAATTGCAGAAATGAAGGCCCTGCAGACCACACAGATATCTCAATAATTCAGAAATGGACATTCCACTTTTAATAAGACTTAGATGACATTCTGTGCCACTGGGTAGATAATTCACTTGAGCACATTCACATGTCCCTGGAGGCCTTATGGACAGTATTCAGAGGAGAGCGCAAGGTAATGACCATACTCAAAAAGCTGTCCAACCAGAAGAGGACTGCATGGTGATGACTTTGGTTATGTTGATCAGCAACCAGAATGCTACCACTGAATGCTTTCCCCTGCCAAAACAGACCAACAGTAGCTAGGCCACATGGAAGAAGTGGTAGCCTACAAAAGTCCAGCTTGAGTCCACTGACACTGGTATGTTTGTTCTTTCAATTAAATGACACCATCAGCTATGCAGTCTGGTGTTGGAAACCAGAAATAATCCTCCTGGAAACGGTAGTGCAGGTAGTTGGTGCAGAAACCTGCAGTAATCAGTGGGAGGTGGAGGCGGATGTAGAAGTTGAAGGGAAAATTATAGTAAAATATACTGAAAGTATAATGGTATAATATGGAGTTTATGATTACAATTGATTTACCACTTCCTTCGTTGAGTCCCTGTTCTATACGTTGTCCACTTCTTTTTCACTCTACTCCAAATCTTTTCAATAAAAATAGCTGTTTGTTGAATGTTTACCCCATGCAAGGGTTCATGTTTTTTTTCCACTGTATGACTTGTTTTATTCAAAAAACAGTTAGACGTTTTTTGATTCTGTGGATCTGTGGTTGGTGTCATTGAAGGCTGATAACTGTGACTAAGCTACCACTTGGGTAGGGCTATCATGCTGAAATGTTATCTAGGGATATAGACCTTTTCAAAATACCAAACTACATTTGTTCACCTTGAATGTCCCCCGTTAGTGAAAATTCAGAAATGGGCTGATGGACTAAGTGTTGCCTGAAGTATTTGAGAAGTGTCATTACAATGTATGACAAGAACATCACTGCAGATGGGGTTGATGATGCAAGATTGACCTGTTTGCGCAGAAGCAGAGGTCCTATGATGTCATTCCACTGAGGGCATCTCTTGCACAGCATGTAAAGTGTGCGATCAAGCTGCCTGTGTCTGGAGCCAGGCAATGTTGTCAAATGCATACAGAGAGCCCTGCCAACTGGGGATGGCGACTAAAAGATGCCATTTGGCAAATAGTGTGGATGACCCTCACATTATTGCCCAGAGCTGCGAACAACTGACAAAATGCGGGTGCTAGACTGAATATTGTGGTAGATGGAATTACTACCGCTTTGGCCTTAAGTGCTTGCACATGTGATGATTAGAACAATTTGTGATCCAGACATTGGGGGGAGACTATATTTTGATGGGAGCGTTTCGCTGTTACTACGTGTCATCAAACCCTTACCCTAACCCTAACCTCCGTGGGGTGAGTCGCTAACCCTCCCTACGCTCCGTTGTCGAAATGATGACACGTAGTAGTAGCGAGATTACACCTATTTTGATGCCAAAATAATCAGAATTAGATTATCTGATCACAATCCAGGTCAAAAGAGACATAAATCTCAGGCAGGGGGCCTCAAAACTATATTTTGATGCAAAAATAACCAAGATTTGATTAGCCTATCCAATCTTAACACTAAAGTTGCAATCAATTAAATCTCTTTGAAGGTCCAAGATCAAGATGCCATGGTCTCCATAGACTTCCATGTAATTCATAGTGCACGGATCGTGCACGCCCATGCCTAGATCATGCACCACGTGTGTGCACGCTGTTCACAGCTTTCAAACAAAAAAATCCACTTGGAAATCCGTTCAGGCATTCATGATATAGCAGCCATTATGTTTTCTTGAGATGTAAACAAACATGGCTGCCATGTTTGAAAGAATGGCTTGGTATGGGGGTTAAACATGCAATTTTGCGTTTGCGATCATGCCTATTACATTTCTGGAGGTTCTTCAAAAACGGCCCAAACTCAGGAAACTCTGGGTTGGCACGGGGGGTACCTATACAAACTCGGGAAACTCGGGGTTGGCACGGGGGGGTACCTATACAAACTCGGGAAACTCGGGGTTGGCACGGGGGGGTACCTATACAAACTCGGGAAACTCAGGGTTGGCAACAGAAGTGTAAATCCAGGTCAAAAAACATGTCTTTCACGGTAGCCATTTTGGAAAATGGTGCCCATTTTTTTTTTTTTTTTTTGTGGCTATGTGCTTTTTGGAAAAAGTTGGTCCAGAGGAAACTTTTAAAAAATGTGGTGCTTGTATCACGAAGTGAACAATTGTGTCACTAAGCTGCCCATATAGCTCATTTCGGTGCGTTTGGTGTTGTGGTCGTCTATGCTTGAATAATGAACCCTCTTTCATATAGGCTAGTCCAGGGGCGGTCACATAGGGTACGCCTGGGAGCTCAAGCGTACAGCTATGAGGTATGAGGTCCATAGGCGCCGGAGCCGGGTCTTTTTGGACCGGACTGCCACCACACTTTTCAGGCCATCGACCTATTTCTTCTGTCTTTTGGTCTGTTTTTTCCCCCCAAACGGCGCTATGGTCCCAATGTCCCCAATTGTCTTGCTAAATCGCTGCTGGAGGTTGTTGCGACCCCCAGTCACTCATGCTAATCCACCGTTTGTCAGCCTTCTGATTGGTCCCTGAGACTCCCTGACTGGCCAACCAGAAAAAATCATTCACTTTTTGCTATCGGGGGTGGAGTTGTGCTGTGGGAGAATGTTGCTTCAGCTCTTCCACCACGGTGCGCACTGTGGAATACGGCGAGCGTGCAGTACGGCCCCACGAGGTGATAGCGATTTCGCTCATTATAATGAATAAGCTTCAACAGACTAGTTCACATGGACCTTATCAATGTAACTAAGAGTTTCGATTGGGTACATATATTTTAAATGGGCAGAATTACAAAAGCCAGCCTATTATGTGAGTAGAACTATAATCTGGCTGTCATCTTCCTACCCAAGATGCACTGCGCTTTCTCTTTCTATTCTCTCCTCTGCCTGATCCAGAGGATTAAACTAATTAAAACATATATTTTCGGGGGAAAACTACTGTTTTGCTATGTAACTACTGTACTTTTTTCTTCCCTTTTTATTACGTAGATGTGGTTTTTTTGGTACTTTATATAGCTGTAATGAGGCTATGAAAAATATTTTTCCCCCATCCACTTCCACTATAAAAGAATCTGCCAAGGTGATTCTGTCCCACTGGGATTAAACAAATTAAAACATATATTTTCGGGGGAAACCCCCTGTTTTGCAATGTAACTACTGTACCTTTGTCTAGATGTTTTTCCTTTGGTACTTTAAATTGCAATAATGAGGCAATGAGAATACCCCCTCCCCCCATTCACTGCCACTATAAAAACAATCTGCCCAGGGTAATTTGTACTACTTAGTAACAGAGCAGAATGGGGCGGGATTTGACAATCAGTGAATTGCTTCCAATACACAAGTCTGTCTGCTATTACATGTTCAACCGGTTCTGATGACGGCCAGGCTGCAGTGGTGTAAAGTAACAAATTACATTATACTCACTCAAGTAGCCTACTGTAGGCCAAGTACAATTTTGAGGCTTTCTCAGAGGCAAGTATTGTAGACTACTTTTACTCTACTACAAATATTTGAAAACAGCTGTTACTTTGCATATTTCGATTATTATAAAGGCATACATTAACCACTTCAGTCTATATATTTAGGCCATTAGAAATGAAAATAAAGATCACAATTGCAGACACTTAGCTATAATTGTGAGCTTAGATCTGCTAAAATATTTGTATCTATGGTAGGCTACATATTTGTGAAAACCTGTGAAATGGGACATTCTGCAAATGACTACGTTTTATTTATACAGTACATACATTTTGATACCAAAACGTCATCATGCAAGTACAATTTGGACATGGGACTTCTAGCAGAGTATTTCTACTTTTAGTTACTTAAGTAAAACATGGGAGTACTTTTCTTTTTTCTTCACTGACGGCCGGGCTGCTAATCGAGCGTCGGCTCGCTCACTCTCTCTCTCCTCACTCACTGTAGTCAGTGCTATGCAAAGCTCATATCTAACTTTAACAGTAGCTTGAATTTCCCTTCCTTTATTCACATTTAAACTTAATTTATTTTCTCGAAAATACATTGAGCGTAGCAGAGCCCTAGCTCATCCATAATGCAGAGATTACAGAAGGCATAATAGGCCTACAACATTGTAGGGCATAATAATTAATATTGAAATAAGAACAGCAGGATAAAACGAGTTATTTATTGTGAAAAAGGGGCGGGGTCCAAAACGAGCACCCAGCTCAATAGAGTCTCTGAGACGCGTTGTGAGCTTGTAGATCGGACATTTTCGGCGCTCGGCGCAGCCTTACGACGAGGCACAAGCGGAGCTTTTAGGAGAAACCTCACTGCAGTGAAAGTTTGTTACAGTTACAGTCACACGAGGTGATGTATGGAGAAGATATACTTTTAATAAGGTAGGTTATGAGAAAACATGATGTCAGTTATACTGTTATTAAAATATGCATAAGTTATGTGTCATAGTTTAGCCTATAGTAGTTGTGTCTTTTTGAACATTTACATGTTTAGAGAGTCAGACAGGTGTGTGTACTATTGTTCCAAAAGAGAGAGAGAGCCAGTACGACTTAAGGGGAAGTTGGGGAACTGCCATTTTCAAACAGACCAACACTAGAATAAATGTAAAAGACAGATGTATATCAATATAGGGGTTAAAATATGGAATAGCATAAACATAGAATTAAAAAAATTGCAGTTCAATAAATACATTTAAAAAGTTGTATAAATCACAAATAATAGATGGATATAGAACAACAGGATAAAAAAAATACATGCTATTAAATATGCTACAATGATAAAACATAATACTTAGTTAGGATAAATGGTTTCCTGTGGAAATAAGCTTAGTCTTTTCATGGATCTCCTTTTAGTAGACCTTGTACCAGTGAACTGTACCGTCATGAAACTGTACCTTTTCCTATGCAAACTTCTAATAAAGTCTTCAAATCAATCAATCAATCAATACACCAAAAAAAGAAAAAATGATAAGGGTTGGGTCCTATAGTAGCCTACCGTTCTTCTTTTCTTCTTTTTGTTTGTTCCTTTTGTCAAGTGATCTGTTGTCTAATGTCTCAGTATATTTCTTTTCGTGTTTCTTTCTGTGTTTTAGTCTATTTTTTTTTTCTATTATTATTTTTTTTTTTTGTCTTTTATGTTTTCTTGTTTTGTTTCAGTTTGTTTGTTGACGTTATTGTTTCTTCTAATGTGAAGCAACTCAACTGCGTAGGCACAATAAGCTTTTAGCTTCAGCTTACTCCTTTTTTGGTCTGTTATTTATGTGAATGAAATGAAAACGCGTTGTATTGCTCCAATGACCAAAATAAAACGGTATCCGGTCGACTCGCCAAAAATCTAAGTCGCCAAATTCGCGGGACATGTCGCCAAAGTCAGGTCGCCAACCAGTCGTGGACATCTCGCCAACCAGTTGCGTGTGTTTAGGAAATGTCCCGTGAATGATACACGTTCATGGAGGCTTATTCAAGAGCACAAGTGTTTAAAATGAAGAGTGTGTGTGTGTGTGTGTGTGTGTGTGTGTGTGTGTGTGTGTGTGTGTGTGTGTGTGTGTGTGTGTGTGTGGTAACCGGTAGACTCGCCGAAATGAAGGTCGCCGGAAAACGTGGAAGAGTCGCCGAGGAAGGCTCACCAATTTCGGTGGAATTCTCGCCTGCCAGACTTGGAATTGTCGCCGACAGCTTTTACATGTCGCCGACAGTGTCGCCGATGTGTTTGGAATAGTCGCCTATATTTATAAATCATATAAAAACGGCACAGATGCCCAAAATAGACAACAAAGGGAGTGAAGTAGGCTAGTTATATCTATCAATGTGAAGCCAACCAAAGCTCAGAGCTTTGAGAATCAACTCGGGAAATGTCAGTTTTGGGACAGGAGTCTGGAGAGCTGGTAGATCAGCCAACGTTTAAATATTTAGATTTAATAGGAACACTACTATAGGCTACAGTCATTGGTCATGGAAGTGGGGCTTTCCAATGAATGAGGTGACGTTTTATTTTTTTAAATCGCTTCATAATTGACCGAGCCATGTTCGAATGAAACTGGTGTCTTACTCTTACTTTGCTTCCTAAGCGCATATGGACAAAGCAGCAAAGTGGCATTTGACATCATATTGAAATGTAATGTGCACAGTCAAGTATCTGTTTCACCAAACAGAAAGATTAATAGCCCACTTTGAAATTCAAAGTAGGCCTAAATACAAAGTGCATTTTGTATGGACATTCAACAATCATAGGCCTATTAAGAAAACAATCCCAGGCCAGTATGAACATTAAAGCTATACTGTGTAAGTTGCTCAACTAGTGGTCAGTAGCGTCCGCGTCTTTCGGCCGTTTTTCGCCGCGGACCGGGCCTCACACCCCCGCGTCACCCCCGCGTCTGCCTCCACCTCGCCGAGATCTATCTTTGGAGGGGTCCCTGGTTCCTGTGCGTTCAGGCATTCCGGAGAAACGGAGTGTTTCACCCGAGTATAGATAGAGACACACGGGCGCCTACAAATATGGCCGCCCTATTGTGATAGCTAGCGACCCCACTTCAAGATGCGCTGTGATTGGCCGGCAGTGTATAACCCTCGCTGTGATTGGCCGGTAGTTGCGACCGTAGGTCGCACTTTACTATCAAAACCACCACAAAGTGTAAGTAACTCCCTCCGTCTGTCTGTCACACAAAGTGTAAGTAACTCCCTCCGTCTGTCTGTCACACCTCACACGTCACACTCTTGCCCTGCTCATATCTCCGCAACCGTTGCCCCGATCCATGCCAAATTTTGCACACACGTTCCTTGCCTGCCAAACTACAACCTCCAAGGACCCGCGGAGCTCCAGGGACCCCCAGGTCCCTGGGGGACCCCCAGATGTAAAAAATGACCAAATGTGCTAAACTGACCAAATGACCACCCCAACGGGGCTGCTCACGGGGAATTCCCGGGGACCACCGACTCCTGGTGCTCCAGAACGGATGCAAAAGTGGTGGCGCCCCCAGTGGAGGACCCCCTACACTGCAGCTCACATAAAATGCCGTAACTCCGGCTAGGAGCGACCGGGACAGCCGGGGCCGGTACCTATTCGTCCGCCTTGCCGGCGCGGAGACCCCACCCCTCATTTCTCACATGGCCCTCTTCTAGCGCCACCATGAGGCCGATTCTTGCAAAACACATTTTTGGTCACTGCTCCTACAATTTTTGCCCTAAAATCACGCAAATCGGTACACAGTATGTCTACACTCATCCCATCAACATGAATCTCTCCCATATAGCGCCACCTCCAGGCCGATTTTTAAAAACACATTTTTGGACACTGCTCCTACAGATTTTGCCCTACAATCACGAAAATCACTACACAGTATGTCTACACTGAAGTCATCAACATGGATCAGGAAGATTTTGGCAAAACACATTTTTGCCCTATTTGTGGAGATAAGTGACCTACGGTCGCTTATCTCCCGATTAGGGAGTCTTACTGGTGTATGATGACGTCATTTTGCCGGGAAATCCCGCCCCTGTCACTGCTAGAAGAAAATATTTAAAGAGAAGGCTTCAGAAGCTGAAAATAACGGATTGGGTGTTCTAAAACTTTAGCGATTTAAGAGTTAGGACAATTTTAAGATTTGTTTTATAAAAAAAGTTACATGGTATAACTTTAAATGAAAATAGGCGCAGAATTCTTTCTTTCTTTTTTTTAAGATTCGATTAAATCAATGCATTCTGAGAGAGTCTCAGAATGCATGTCACTGGTGTCAAATAGAAATAATTTACTAAATGCCACAACTTAGACCTGACATTATAGAGTAGGATATCACATGAATATTATAGCTTTGCGTCAAGAGTTAGGGATTAGGGGAACGTTTAGAGTTCACATCATCACACTAATTGTAATATTAGGCCTACATCCCAGCCAATTATTGTAGGCTATTACAATAGGCCTATAGGCAATTTGTGTCGGAGATAAATCGCTGTCTGATATGACGGTAAAAAACGATTCAAACTCAGCCTGCACAGGACCTGCCAAACTAAACGGACGTGGCTACCCTTTTAATTGATTGACTGATCATTTACAGCTGATGGCTTTGATTACTTCTACATGCCCCCGTATAGAGAAATCTCTCTATACCATTGCCCATATGGCAATGGCAAAACGCAATTAAATGGGCTGGCATTACGCACGACGCGTAATGCGTGCCATGTCTCTCCATTAGTGTTCCATACATCATTGTTGCATCAATTGCTATAATATAACATTCCAATTCATAAGTAAAATGTATAAGCTAGTCATATCTGTCAAATATTGTTTTAGTTCACTAATAAAAAGCTAGTATGAAAGCAACTTCGTTATATAAGGTTATGCGGACACACCCGTTTTCTTAAAATCTTTTGCAAGAAATATAGCCTAACCCCGACTGCAATAACATTCCATTATGGTCAGTATGCAGGCTGTTGTCTGTCAAATTATCTTTTATTTCCAGACAAAAGCTAGGCTATAGCTAGGCCTATAGTACAACGGGTCCAGTGTGTAGGCTATATGATGCCTCCTCTGTGCATCAGTTCACCGATCGACCGCATGATTATGTAGGCCTATTATTATTTTCAATCAAGCAAACACATCACAAGAAATTCCATAAATAAAAATATATAATTATGTAGTGAAAATAGCCGATCTACAAGCTCACAGTCACAGCATTGTGCGTTTTTGAGCATTCCATTTTAATTAAAAAGATCTTCTGTGAAATGTAATTTACTTCTGTTGTAGGCCTATCAGCTATCATGGGGGAATCACAAATAAAATAAACTCGTCCCTTGGTTGAAACATCAACAGAAATGTAGGCCTAATTATATCAAACTATATCCACAAAGTTTTATTTTACTGTCTGACAGCATCATGTTGCGAGCCGCGACTCAGCACATAGTGGCACGTGCACACATTAGACATCAAAGGGGGCTTGAGCCCCTGCCCTTTTATCCACCTGTAAAAAGTGCCCTCTCCAGTCTATACCATGAATGCAGTTTTTTACTATGGTGAAAGAAATGCAAACGCAATTTTCCGTGCCATACCTGAAGGCAGCTCCTGAACTTGAATGCAACATCTTATGTTGAAAGAATTGACCTCTTTTAGAAGTGTCAGCCCCTGCCTCTCTAACATTCTCTGCACGTCCCTGGCACACACTGACAGCTGCACGGAGTGCACGCACACTGTTTTCCTCGTGTCGCCTTGGTCGGAGGCGCGAGCATAGGCTCGGTTAAAGTAGTTTGTGTCATGGAGGATGAAATGGATTGATTGAAGACTTTATTAGAAGTTTGGGGCTATATATAAGGCCTATATATAAAAGGAAACATGGCAAGAGATAGATCAAATTGAACCGTTTATTTATGCAGTTAAAATAACAGTTCACAACACCGTTTATAATCTCTGTAAAAAATCAATAAAAATCTTTTAGAAAAAACATCTTTAAAAAATGGAGAAAGAATAAAAAGCTACAAAAGCCAGAACAAAGACATCAAATTGAACAGTTTATTTACAAAATGCCTGGCTGTCCTCTCATATTATCAAATCCACTGATCCAGGACTTTTCACTATTGGTCTCCACAGCTGAGAGAACATACCTGATTGTTAGATTATAATTGTTTATATCACAGTCCGCGGCTTAGGGGTGAGCCATCCAAGCTGTTTGGCGACCTGTCTTTGGAGCATTTGGCGAGGCATCCTACCCATTTGGCGACATGTCCACGCTAGTTGGCGAGCTGTCCTAGAAAATTGATTTGGCGAGTTGGAATTTTGGCGAGTCGACCTGTATTCAAATAAAACTACTACTACTACTGGGTAAAATCTCGATATTCCGACGTCCTGCAGATGTACGACAGTGCCGCGGGCCGAAACTGCAGATCTATAAGCTCACAAAGCGATGCGTCTGAGACGCGTTGTGAGCTTGTAGATCGGACATTTTCGGCGCTCGGCGCTGCCTTACGACGAGGCACAAGCGGAGCTTTTAGGAGAAACCTCACTTCAAGTGAAAGTGAAAGTTAATTGTTACAGTCACACGAGGACGACTGACACGATGATATATGGAGAAGATATAGACTACTTTTAATAAGGTAGGTTATGAGAAAACATGATGTCAGATTGTCAGTTATGCTGTTATTAAAATATGCATAGGTTATGTGTCATAGTTTAGCCTAGTTGTGACTTGTGAGCTTTTTGAACATTTACAGTCAGAGTTGTAGGCTAGAAATAGGCTACAGAATTTTGATACAATATGTAGTGGTGGTCCTGCTTCATCTCCCTTAGCTAAGGGGTCCTTGACTTGAAAACATCTTCTTGCCTGCAGTGCCCACCTCGCAAACAGCCAGTAGCAGGGCTGCCAACTTTTAGGAAAACCTAAGAGTGAGATTTTTCGTTGGTGCCACAAAAAAATATATACAAAATTATATATATAATTATGTTCAAAAATATTACAATATTTTTTGTTATTATTATAATTCTATCGACCCTTGGAGTCACTATTACACCAACCGGGTACAGTATGTTGCACTGGGTGGGTGTTAGGCCTATTTAATGTTCCAAGCCTTTCTCATCAACAGTCCTTAATGAAAACCACAACTATTAGCTTCCTTGCCAAAAAGAAAACTAGTTTAGCTGGTAGAATCTGATCTCCTCCTGTCCTCAAGTAACACTCTCTTCAAAGACAGCAGTCTCTAGTCTATACTGTCATTCTGAAAAGAATTGTGCTAAATGTCACTAACGCTAAAGGTTATTGTGTTTTATTCATCTTATTTCAAATAACACAACACAACGCTAGAAAAAAAAAAGATTGTGTGTGGTGGGTCTTTGAAGGGAGAATAAGCAGGGAAAAATACATAGGAATCAATTGAGAAAAGTTTGGTAAACCCTTTAATCAGGTTTTTACAGTGTTCAAGTTTCTTCCTCTGATGTTCCATTACTTAACTAGCATGGAATCACAATAATGTTCCAAGCCTTTCTCATCAACAGAATACATGTCCTTAATGAAAACCACAACTATTAGTTTCCTTGCCAAAAAGAAAACTAGTTTAGCTGGTAGAATCTTGAACACTCTCTTCAAAGCCAGCAGTCTCTAGGCTATACTGTCACTCTGAAAATAATTGTGCTAAATGTCACTATAACGCCAAAGGTTGTGTTTTATTCATCTTATTTCAAATAACACAACACAACGCTAGAAAAAAAATATATTGTGTGTGGTGGGTCTTTGAAGGGAGAATTAGCAGCTTCCTTCTTTATTTGATATAGATTTTATTTTTCATTTTCAAAGTTACAGCAGTCAGCAGTATGGAGACAGAAATGGTGTACTTGCCATTAAAATATAATTAAATAAATACAATAAAAAAAAGCAATGGTTTCTGGTAACCTTTGTGTTTCTGGTGTCACCCAGGCAAAGACCTCCCCTATCGGTACTCCCAGGTCCATTTCTGGAACAGTTGTGCGTGCGTGTGTGTGTGTGTGTGTGCGTGCCTGCCTGCCTGCCTGCCTGCCTGCCTGCCTGCCCGCGTGCCTGCCTGCGTGCGTGCGTGCGTGCGTGTGTGTGTGTGTGTCTGTCTGCCTGCCTGCCTGCCTGTGTGCATTTGTTCATCAACATGTATGATATAAAATGTTCTCCCCGATTCAATTTGCTGTGACACAACAGCTGATTATGTTGACAGCAAGAAAATGTACTTTTACATGCAAAAAACATATTTTTGTGAAAAAAGCATGTTTTCAACAGCACTATCAGGTCCTCTCCTTCATGACAAGGGGAAAATTCAAGGGTTTTGAAAATATAATGGTCACATGACCACAAATGTGTTTCAATGCCTAGATCCAGGGGGTATCTCAGTTTACCCGGTGTCTCAGTTTACCCCGCTCTCCCCTATAACAATATTGATTGATTGATTGAAGACTGTATTTGTCAGAAACGTAAACAGAACAAGGCACAGTCAGACTTTTTTTTAAGAATTACATAGAATAAGACCTAAAAATAAATACTGTTATATACAGGCTTGTTCAGGCATTTAAGCTGTTAAGGCAGCCTGTTAATTTTATTTCAATTCATAGCTACTTTACTGCCAGTAAAACAAACTAAATTATACATGCCATCTTTAAGAAGCCTCAGTAAACCTGTTGAAAGTATTAAGTTATTGTTATCTGGTCTCACCTTTGCGAGCCAAGCTCTTTTCAAATTCTAATGAGCTATTATATCCAAAGCAATTGTGCTTCACTCTCACATGATTTTTTATAGCTACAAGATTACATAATTGGAATATCAGAGAAATTACCTACAAATAACTAACTACCTTAATGATAATAAGAACAAGAATAACTTTCAAGTGCATGTTTTGCAGTGGTTCTCAACCTCAAGCTACTTCAATTATTGCCAGTAAAACAAACTATACATGCATGTTACAACCCTTTGCCAGCCAACTTAAAATATTAATGTGCGCTAATAACGCCAGGAAATAGCTATATTTTATCATCATGAAGGGGTATAATGTAATTGTTTTCAAAGCCATGATGATATACCACCACAACAAGACCACTAGAGTGTGCCATTGTAACACTAAAACCTTAGAAGAAGCCATGGATAAACCATGAGTAAAGGATGGGAAAGTGACGTCGCTCCATTGACTCACAATGGGAGATCCGCGGGCCGCCATCTGTGCTCAATCCTGTTCAATTCGTGCTTGATCGTCTAAAACCACCATCGGTCTGGGCAGCGGAACGTATACAGACGCCACACAGAAAGTTTCCGAATCAAAATCCGACCTAGTGAAGCTGCGTAAGGGTCGGATGGTTTGCATTGAGCCTAACGGCTAGCAGAAGCTAATGTAAACAGGAAGGCCTGGTTTAGCGGTGACGTCATAATCGTATCCTTTTTTTTCACGGACTCGTGTTGTTACCACCCGAAGGTAAGGAAACCATTTCGCTCCGTCTATTAACCCAAACAAAAGCTTAAACAATGCTTTTATATAAAAGTCGATTAAAGTCGATCGGCAGGGACGTCCATAAACCTGCGCAAGTAGTTAGCGCATGCGCAAGTAGGGGTTAAAACTGTTTCCGGTTTGGTGTTTCCTGCCAAACTGTAGTCCGTTTTGAATACAAAATGACGTAGGAGCCCATCCGCTCCCGACCGGATCAAAAGCCCGAAATTGGAAGCCGTCCCAGGCTAGCTGTAGTCAATAGACCATCGCAGTGAGGTGTCGGAAGCAAGCTGGACATTCATTTTTACCATAGGGTTTTTCATTATCAGCCACAAGTAGCAATTCAATGTACACTTACTAGGCTGGTGGTTGTAAAATGGTTCTATATGCTCCTGTAGAACCCCCGAGTATGTATGCAATCACTCTAGTTTTAGTAAAAACACGTTTTAATCAAGATCGCACGGAGAAGAACTGCATTTCCCATACTGCTAAACATATACATCCCGTGAAATCGACGTCTGTGATTGGTCTAGCTTCTTCTTCTTTCACATATCTTGCGGTTACCGCGGAAGTAGCTACTGCCCCCTGTCTGCCCGGCAGATTATTGCACTTCAGCAGAACTCCATGAGCGAGTGTCTTTCTTTTACAAATATGATGCACTATGTTAAGGATGACGAGAGTGTCCACAGAGATGACAATCACTACATTTCAGGCCATATGCTGGCCTGGATAATTAAACTGAGCGTGATTTAAGGGCTATATTTCAGGAAACAAGTGTTTCCGCATTCGCAATGCATTCTGGGAGTGTAGTTTCCGCAATTTTAAAAATAATGATGTACACAGTCTTGTACCCTGCCCTTTTTTCAGCTTTCTAATTAATCTTTGCATTCAAAAAAATTTGAATATTGTCATGATTCCTCTCCAGCCGAGGTGGCTTTGTCCAAGGCTTAAAAACGTTTAAATAAATACTTTATGAAATGTCTATGGAAGAAATGAATGGGGAAAACGCTTCCGACACCAGAGTGAGGACGGGGTGGGGCTTCAACTGCGATGCTCTATGAGGAGGGCTATCAATGTCCTCTCTGTTGTCACGGTTACGCTCCCCCAGGCTATGGGATGCTCTGTTGATCACCAAGTAATAATCCACGCGACACCACAGACATTCATACAATTCAGTCAAAGACAGTCCATACATTTGGAAATATATTTTTATATAAATCAATAGTCTTCAGTTTTTGTAGGATCATTTAAAAAGTAGGCTAACTACAGTTGAATTGCAGTGACTTCTATGGGTTGGCTAGCAGTAGGTATACCATTCACCTTACCTGAAGTGGTGTTGCTGTCACAATTGTTGGCATGAATTTGTAGGCGCCATCTGTCTCTATAAAGCCACAGGGGGCTGTGGCAAAGCATATTATATTAATACAATAATTGCAGCATTTAATTTGCACTAAAGACATAATAATAAATAATATAGTAATTACTAACTAATAAGATATACTGTATAGCCTAAAGTTAAACTTAAATCACCCTTACTGTGCTGTTCAGCATAACTTTGTTGAGATCTGCCATGGCTTCCGGCTGTTTCTACTAAAACGAAACGTACACATCAACCTTTCTGAATATTTTATATTTTAAATCATTATTTCAAGTACGGTAGCCTAACAGTAGTCTTACCTGTGGTGGTTTGCCAAATAGAACCAGCAGGAATCAAATAAATGGTAAATGGTGCATTTAAAGTATATTTTATAACCTTTATTATTATGCATTACATTCAACCATTCATACACCGATGGCGGAGGAAACCATACAAGGCACCAACCTGCGCATTGAGAGCAAAAAGGGGTTCAGATTCTTGCTCAAGGACTCTTCAACAACACTAACCCTGGGGGAGCCCGGGATCGAACTGGGAACCCTTCCATTTCGGGAACCCTCTGTGTTCAGGCTGCACTCACACTGGAACGCACTGAGTTCAGTCAAAGTTGATTCAAAGTTCTGTGTGTGTCAAAGTCTCTTCCAAAAAAATAATACATTTCCCACAATGCTTTGCAGAAGTGGGCGGTTCTGCTTGAGGAGGAAGCAGATATGGTATTTGGCCATGTAGTTCTTTTGGAGGTGTCATCGGGTGAAGGCAGAGTACCTACTGCTTTTTGGTGACACGTAAAATGGATTTGCAAGCTCACAGCGTGCCACCATGTGACACGTTGTGAGCTTGTAGATCTGCTATTTAAAAAAGTTACTTTAG
This sequence comes from Nannobrachium achirus, assembly GCF_963921795.1. Classification (NCBI taxonomy): domain Eukaryota; kingdom Metazoa; phylum Chordata; class Actinopteri; order Myctophiformes; family Myctophidae; genus Nannobrachium; species Nannobrachium achirus. Next base: position 47,935,996 of record NC_137829.1, on the reverse strand, counting down.
GCACTTGAAGTACATTCTAATGCCAACACTAAACTTTTACTCAATACATTTTGAATTCCAGGCTTTTACTTTTAACAAAGTATTTGTATGTTTCAGTATTGATACTTTTATTTAAGCAATGAATTTGAGTATTTTTTCCACCACTGTATAAAGCTTACATTTTATTATGAATAGCACATTCAATCAATTGCATCTGTATAGGCATCACTGTCACCATGTATGACATGTAAAGAAATATTTGTAATATTCATTGTTATTGTCGAATGTTTACTGTGACACACACTTAACTTTAATTTATTTATAATATTTTTCGTTCTGAAATGGAGGTTTATATGTCACTGCAGTGCAGACAGACTCTGCTGCTGTGGAGTACAAACTACAAGTGAACACAGCTGTGTGGGATTGCATCATGGCCTTTCTCTCCTATTGGTTGGCAGTTGAACCCTGCCCTTCTGTCTCATCAAGTGCAGCTTGTCTGCCCTCTACTGCATGCCTACAACTGTCCCTGTGCGTGTTGAGTGCGTGTTGTGTGCTTGTTGGATGGTGCTCTGTGCAACCACAGGACTCTCACTAGACTTCAAACCACTCTCACACAACTTAGTGCCTGACTGTGTGTGGGAAGACAGTCAGGCACTAAGTTGTGTGAGAGTTGTGTGGGGGAGGTGGGGGGCAGAGACAGCACAATGCATTGCGGATGGAAGTCACATGGTTTGAAGTCTAGTGAGAGTCCTGTGGTTGTTATTTTTATATCTGTAGGCAGGACGGGACAGAGAGCAGACAGGAGGCTGACAGACAGGCTGCTGGGCAGGACGACAGGCAGCAGATAGGAGGCCAACAGACAGGAGGCCGACTGTAAGTAAGTTAAACAAATAGATTGTTAGAGATCTCGTTAACTGAAAGGACTGGACGTTTATTGTCTAAGATGAAGATAACTGGATAACTGATTACAATACCAAACCACCATCTAGCATCCTGCGGGTGGGTAAATAATGTTTCGGAATGACTTACTGACAGAAATATCAGTCTAGTGACTACCTTTCTGGCAGAAAAAGCAATCTGAATCAGGGTATTCTGGCAGAAATGTATTGCGAAGTCTGTCTGTGTGACATAAAGAGTGTGTGTTGAAAGGTATTCTGGCAGAAATGCATTTCTAGTAGGGGTCGACCGATATGGGATTTTCATGTTCGATTTCGATTTCGATAAGTCGTGATCAAAGAGGCCAATAACCGATATTATGAACCGATATGCATTTTAAGTAAAAAAAAAAAAAAAGAAAAAACATATATCCCCCAATTTGAAATAGTGGTTAAGTGGTTAATTAATGTATATATTTTTCCCATCCTAAATGTTCTAGAGGCTCACATCTAATCGCCACATACTAGAATATAGGCTATATTAATATTTGTCATTATTTAACACATTTATTATTACTATTATTATTGTTATTTTTGCATAGCAGTTGGTGACATTGGCAAAGATCTATCAATATAATCTATAATCTATCTATCTATCTATCTATCTATCTATCTATCTATCTATCTATCTATCTATTTATCAACTATCTATCTATTTGCTACTGTGTAGTAATAAAAGACTCAAAACATTGCATAATTGCACATAATGCCTGCCATTCCTTTTGGAGAAGTAACTTTTACTTTAGACACACTTTCACTTGCATGCAAGCACACACACACACACACACACACACACACACACACACACACACACACACACACACACACACACACACACACACACACACACACACACACACACACACACACACACACACACACACAGATGGTGTTAATTATGCAGGAGGGAGAAATCAGCCCTCAACGTTTCTGCAAGAAGACGTTGAGGGCTGATTTCTCCCTCCTGCACATTGCAGCGGCTGCCTGCTCCAAAGATAAACCATAGTATGGTCAATTTATTCTTAGAAATTCTGAGAGGCAATAAATGTATTACTTGGCAATCAATCTATAAAATTACTAATCATTGCATAAATTTCTATAAAATGTATTTCATGTATTTTCAAAATAAAAAATACGTTCTCAGGCCTGTATTTATATTTTGTATTTTGATACATTTTTTGACCCAGTATTTGCATTTTGTATCAAAATACTTTTCAATGTATATTCGCCCATCTCTGTAAATGGTCACAGTTTGTCTGTATGTGTGTATCTCTGTCTGTCTGTTACGCCTGACACTGTGGTTCTATGGGTTTGTCGCACTGACATCATGCTCTGATGTCACTGTGATGTCAGGGGAACCACTCTAACAGAATGGGTTTGCCGCTCTGACATCACGCTCTGGCTTCACTGTGATGTCACACTAACAGAATATTAAGCCCATATCTAACAGGACTTCATATGGGAATGCCCATAAAAGGGTATGATGTCAGATGTCATAGACGTCATAGGATTTTCACATAACGAATACTGAGTAAGCAGGTTTGGGCTCTCATGACATAGCTCCATAAACAGTACATGGATCTCCATATTTGGGTACCAGGGGTCTCCATAACTGGTCCGATATACATCACTGGCCAGATGGCCAAGAATTGGGCGAGGTTGCATGTTGCCCTGAGGCGTCTTACTAGTAGAAATACTCTAGTCTAAGGGCTCTATTATGATCCAGGTCTTATGCCTTATGCCTTAACTTCTTTGGCTTTTTTACTATATAGACATATTCTTTTTAATATTTCAAATAGCTGATCTGCAAGCTCACAACGTGCAGATGTAGATCAGCATTTGAAGTATTTAAAAATGTTTTTCAAAATAGAAAAAAAGGCAAAGAAGTTAAGGCATAAGGCATAAGACCTGGATCATAATAGAGCCCAATAAGTCTGGTGTTTTTTGCATAGGACAAGCACAGCGCAGTACAGTACAGTACAGTACAGTACAGTACAGTACAGTACAGTACAGTACAGTTCAGTTCAGAAAAATACTTCACCATATGGCTTGTTTACATTGGGGTCATTTAAATTATACTCAATTCATTGAGGTATTTGTACTCAATTCACTCGAGTAAAAACACAAAAATCTTTTAAATAGGGCTGAAGTGGTTAAAGGAAAACTTAGTTTTTCTAGAGCAATGGTTCATGTTTTAGATTGTAATTAGGGAAAAGAAAAGATGAGTTAAAAAAAAGGATTTTGGCAATTAGGGCTGGGCCGATGGGGCTATTTTCTTTTTGTTTTTTTTGGGGGGGTGGGGGGGGGGGGGTGATCTTGATATAACGTCTATTAATACAAATTATTGTTTATGTTACAGCCCGAGCCCTGTCAAACAGGTAAGATATTGTTCTTTACTATACAATGATATGGTGATAGTGGATAAATTAATTGTCTAATCCAGGGGTGAGCAACTTCGATGATGGAGAGAACCACTATAATAATCAATCACCCCAGAGGGCCACGTTGCATTGCATATATTGTCGGGCAGAAAGCTCTTGGACTCTATTTTGATTGTCTTAAGTACCATCTTTTATGCCTTAACTTAAAGGCCTTTCCATACTGTCTTCGACCACCGAACCTTTGTAGGAATGGTCCATTTCAACTACAAAATGACGTCACTCGCATCTTCTGAAAAGAAGAATTAGACTTCGGAAAGCTGCACGTCTGAAAGTCGGAACTCTCCGATGAATTGTTCGGCGGTGTAACAGCTGAAATCAAATCAGTATTCTGATATTAACCTGCGGGCTGCATTAAGTTGAGGTTGGGGCCACATCTGGCCCCCGCGCCCATGTAAGCTCTAATCACTCACTTTGTTTTTTTATTTGTTTTTAAGATCAAGCCATGGCTGAGGAAAGTGGTGAAAGAGGTCCATTCAGTCTTCTTGTCACCAGTGGTAGAGATAAAAACTTCTTACAGATGTATTTTGAGCAGTTTGCAGCAGAACCCACTCTTACTAAACATGGAAGAGAAACCTGGATCCTCCAGCTGCCTAATAAATCAGGTAAATAAAACTATAATAACAATAACGATAATTATAATAATACATCATACTTACAGGGTATATAGTGCAAAACGAATTTTGCAGGGACACAAAAACAATAAGCTAAGATTAAAAGAGCAGTAAGGGAAAGTACAGTTAGGCCACCAAGACAAGTCAAAAAAGGTGGGTTTTGAGGGAGGATTTGAAAATGGCAAAGGCTTTGATGTGAGTTGTGAGTGAGTTCCGAAGGGTGGGGGCTGCAACTGAAAAAGCCCTCTCAGCCCAGGTGCGTTTGTTTGTCTTATGGGTAAATTCCAGGAGGTTGGCATTACCAGACCCAAGGGAGCGGGAGGGGACGTGGAGTTTGATGAGGTCAGAGAGGTAGCGGGGAGTCTGGGTGTTAAGGGCCTTGTAGGTACTAGGTGGTGGTCAGTAGCCTAAACTACAGTAACTACAGTGTATAATTATATTAGCCCTATTTGCCAGCATTAACCTTTTGCATGAGCAATTTGATGAATACTTTTTAATTGCCAAACAACAAGAGGTCACTGCTGATGATCATTCAAATTAATAATACAAAATACATATATTTTTCTTTTGCATATTATAGTCAGCATACAGCAATGCATGCAGGTATTAAAACTGATTTTCTCATCTGACTATCAAACTTTGACCATCAAACATTCATTACATAGCTCTTACCCTCCACCTATCCCCTCCTGCCATCTTTGAACTGAGCAGCATGTTGCACCCACCCTCTCACACCCATGCTTCATTCAGTCATTAGTTACATTGAAGGTTTGATTGATTTGATAAAACAGAAAACTAGAATGACTATTTTGGATGTTACATGTTTAACATCCAACAATAGAAACTTGAGTGTCATTTGATAGTTAGATGTATTTATTAATGTGTCATTGTTTCATCCACCATCCTACCACTTTTTCTAGTCACGTGTTCAAATACTGGATTGTGATTGGCTTAAAACAGTGGTAAATCAGCCAACTTTAGTCGTCTGTGTGAAATACCCGGATGCAAATGAGACACATTTCCCAAATCAATGCGCCTCACAACACATCCGGGGACTTGAGAGACTTGAGAGTCCCCGGATAAGAGTCGGAACACCTTTCCCCAACGAAAACAATGACAGACTTACTGTAGAAAGAGCGGGCGTCCTATGTTTACTAGCGAACGTACTATCGTCATTTTTTGCCGATATATAAATCGGCATCCGATGCAATCCGCCCCTTTCTCTGAACCTATGCTTTTCTGAAAGAGACCAGCCTCTATTAGCGGCCGAAACTGTGCTTCTAACTAGTGTTAGCCTAGCTGTTAGCTCTGGTCCATGCGTTACCTGACCAGAAGTCATGCACCTCAGCAGGAGTTGGCGCCATCTGGTGGTGGCATTGTTGTGTTTATGGGACTATTTGCTGTGGTGCAGGAAGTGTATTCTGAAACAATTATTGTAACTAAAGATCCTTGCAAGTTACAACTGTGTTTTCTTTCATGTATATGGAAAAAGTGGTAGAAAAGCATTTTACCATTCAAGGTCGTGGGTTGTTTGTCACTCGCCTTCGGCTCGTGGCACAACCCTGAAACAGTGGTAAATCAGCCAACAACCCACTCCCTCTCATGGTAAATGGCTTACCTCTACACTTTCCCCTCTCAGACATGGAGAAGGTCTGTGCCAAGAGGTTCCATGACCATGGGATATCTGTGGCCGTCTACGATGAACAGTCTACCGAGAGCCACCTTGATCCCAGACGCTTTGTCCTGAGTGGGTTCGATGACGGCTGCATCTGCAGCCATGTGTCCGTGTACGTTGGGAGCTGCAGCCACAGGGCTCAACACATCTGGGAGACCCTTGATGATGGAGACAGAATAGTGGTCACCTTCAAACAAGACATTGGTAGGCATTCGTAATAAGTTTTATACCTAAAATAGGGTGGCTTAAGTTAAAGATGGGGTACCCAGCTAAAACACGATCAACAGGTATTATGATTATACTCTGAGCAAGATCTTTTTTCAAAAAAGTGTGTTCAAATTATGTTTTTATGTGGCCACCCCCACCTGTTCATTATGAAGAAAATGCCCATAGCTGTTATTTGATAATAAGGGGAGGGGATGATTTTATTGTGTCACTAAAGCAGTGTATTTCAAATTTTCGATTGGTCCTTTTGACTCAGGGCCTTTCAGGAAGAAACCAAAAAAGCACAGAGAAGACATATTTCCATGGGACAGTGTTTTTTGCTGGTCGTTCAGTCCGAGTGTACAATAAAAGCAACTGGGTTAAGGCAGTGAAAGCTTGTGATTGGCGGCGCGGAGGTGATGACATTTGGGGGGACGGAGATACACCTAAATCTAACCTTAGTCCTTTACCCTAACCCTAACCTCAGTAAAACTAACGCTGGTGAATGCTAACCTGGTGAAATGCTAACTGGCCGACGCTTGTGAATGCTAACCTGGTGAAAAGCTAACCTGCCGATGCCGGTGAATGCTAACCTGGTGAATGTTAACCTGGTCGGACCAACGGGAGGTTGTCTCCACCTTAACCGAGGTGCTTTTTTGATACACTTGCGATCGGACTGAGAGACCTGCAAAAAAGACTGTCCCATATTTGCATATTATAACCACACCGGGGGGTATTAATAGAGCAGTGGTTCTCAACCTTTTCAGGCTGTGAGCATTAAAACCATTAAAGACAGGGTAGCAGAATAACTACTACTTTGTCCCAATTTAAGTGTTTGGTAGTTGTGAAAATATTTGCCAATGCAACCATATAGTTGTTATGTCTCACTGACTAGTGTTCCAGTGAGTGTTCTGTTATGCATAATGATCCTCAGTTTGATCGTGCAGCCTGTTGTTGTGATGTGCGGGAATTATCTGGGCTTGATTGATAATGTACAGTTGTAGCCAGTTGACTTTGTCCCCTTTGCCAAACTGGTTACCATAGGTACCTATAGGTACCTAAATTAGGAACGCCTCCCAGATTCCTTAATAATGTATTTATTTCAAGGTGTAGTGTTTCCATTCAGCCACGGGGAGGCGTTTTTTCATAGTGAGCAGGGGTTCATGTGTTTACTCAGCAGCCAGATACCATGTGTAACTTTTCTGTTAAACTAAACTGTTTAAGTCTAGTATTTCTACATTTCAGTATTCTATATATATTGAAGTCACAAATGTGAGTACTTTTTCCCCCTCTGATAAAAAGGGATATACACTGTTAAAAAAGCAATACACATGATCTAGTATATAAAACTATGGCAACTATTTACACTAAATTTTATTGAATAAATATTATTGGATTGTAATTAAGTAAATGTAACTCATATTATATCATTAAATGTAATGCATTTAGAATGGGTTATTTAAATTGAAACGAACTAAATTAATTAACACTTAAAAACAAATATTGAGTTCATACTAATTGACTAATTGAGTTGGCATAGTTCTCTGTATAGTACTAATGCAATTTAAGTTGGTTCAACACATTTAATATGACTAAATTCAAACTGAAGCTAAGTTGCCAAAATTGGAGCGATACAGACATGATTTGCATGGTCTAGTAGATGACCATGCTAATATTATCTGACATTAAAATAAGAACAGATTGTTTTCAGGTTTTACTTCCCGGATCATACTGATCTATATGAATTGCTCCAAGTTTAGCAATATCAACATTATGGAACATATGTTCGATATGTATGCATTACTGCTGAGAATACTATAATTTAAACAGTTTGGAGAAAATTAACATGGCAATCTCAGAGTTAACATGAATTATTCTCTTTACAGTTTACAGTTTAGGCATTTAGCAGACGCTTTTAATCCAAAGCGACTTACAATAAGCAAATAAACATCACAATAATAAACAAGATTACGTGTCAGTACATCAACAGCAATATAACAAATGTGAATGAATATATATCTAGAAAAAGAAACTATATAATCCGTAAAAAAGGTTTCTAAAACCTAAAAACAAATGCTAATTAGCTTCACGTATGGTCATTGATTTTTCCAGTTGTGCTAAGGGTTTAGGTGGAGTCTGAAAAGGTGAGTCTTCAGTCCTCGGCGAAAGCTAGCAAGTGAGTCCGTTGTTAAGTGCGACAGGGAGTTTATTCCACAGCTTGGGGGCCAGGAGGGCAAACTGTCTCGGACGAGTGGATTTTTGCCCTGGGGTTTTTAGCGAGGGTTCTGTCAACATCCCTGTGTTGGTTGATCTAAGTGCACGGGTGGGGGTGTAGGGGTTGATCAGGTTTTGGAGGTATGGAGGAGCCATACCTTTGGCTGCTTTGAAGGTCAGTATCAGAGTTTTGTATTCCGTGCGGGCCGCAACCGGAAGCCAGTGGAGGCTGCGGAGAAGGGGAGAGACATGTGAGAACTTAGGCTGGTTGAAGACCAGTCGTGCCGCGGCATTTTGGATCAGTTGGAGAGGTTTAAGTGCACATGCCGGGAGACCAGTGAGGAGAGAGTTACAATAGTCAAGTTTTGATATGACAGATGTCTGTCTTTCAGACCAATTGGGGGAGGGAGCTCAACCCTAACCTAGCAGCCTAGCAGTTAGGGTTATGGTTTAGGCTCAAATACTGACAAATCAAATTCTGACATATGACAGTCAGTTTGCCATATGGATATGACACAGTTTGCATTTTTAGCTCCCGAAAGCTTAGAAAATGCCCCTGGAAACATTTTCATTGCCACAAATGGGTCCCGTCCCACTGTTGAGTCAGAACTCAGCAGATCTAAGAGAACTGCACTTCCCAGAGTGCAGCAGCAAAATGGCCGCCCACCTGATTGGAAGCACCTGAAAAGGAATGGAGGTTCTGAATTCACTAAAGCAAACCATCTCCAGGGAGCAGAAGCTCCAGAAGGGAGAAGCTTCATGAAAGAAAATCAAAGTTCCACTCAAACAAGTTCAGCCCAAAGACGCCAATGGTCGGTGAATGTTTTGATTTACTTTGCAGGTTTGCAATGCTTACATTTGTTAATGTTTAGCTGCTTAATTTAATTAAGAAACATGTTGCAGCATAAGTTCATTTTGAGGTGAAAATACCGTTAACTTAAAGGTATAAAATGTTACAATACAAATGTACAAAAATACAAATGTTATTAAGCTAATCATCTGTGGACCCCACAAAATAATTTGGGGACCCCACAGTTTGAGAACCACTGGGATAAAGTAATTAAGTATACTTATACTCTACTTAAATAGGCCTATAATTTTGAGGTATTTGTTATTTACTTAGTATTTCCAGTTTCCAATACTTTTACTCCATTACACAGTAAGCTTGTAGATCTGGTATTTTCAAAGTAATATTTTATACATTTTGAAAACATGAGATGCCTACTTCATGAGTAGGCATACTTTTACTATTTTTACTTTAAGTACATTTTGATGGAAATCTGGTTCTGAATACCAGACATTTACTAGTAACAAATATTTCTGCATTATATTATTAGTACTTTTCCCACCACTACTCTCTTCACCCTGCATAAGGGGATTATTATTAGGGTAGAATCCATGGCCTATTGCATTCAAATGTAGCCAATATTAAAGGAGTAGTTCACCCCGAAATAGTTTTTTCCCCCTATTGATTAGTCACACCATGGAGACTTGAGTTCAATAATATATATTTTTTTGTATTTGTCGCATTCCTAAGACAGTCTTGGGAATGCCATGTCAGCTAATTATAAGCGACTCTGGGCTTGATTTCCATAACGTTGCTTGTATAGCCTATATTGATAGTTGCTGGTTGCGTTTTATTTGTTGTGAGCTTGTAGTTCGGCTGTCTGTCTCAGTCACTGCATAAATAAATATTTTATAATGTAGCAGCGGTTTGCACTGACTGGACTTTTTAATCTCCATGTTATTGTCTTGAACTGAAGCACTGAAATGGCAATAAAGTATTGAATCTCTCTCTCTCTCTAAGCAAGGTAATACACCAATACATCAAAAACATAGATAATAATCTAAGAATAAAAAAAACTCGTACCCTTTTGAAGTAGCAAAAACACTTGAGACATTAAGACAAAATCAGTCTCTCAGTTTACATTACATGTGGTGGAAAGAGTTGCAGCCCTAGCCTTGAAACCTCAAAAGTCTAGTATCTCCCTCGCTCTATAAAGATATCCCTATTGGAGTGATGGTTAAGATATTGGACTTTAACGCGGGAGGCCCGGGTTCAAAGCCCAGGTGGGGAGGTTCGCATCACCTCTCTTACAATGGTGCCTTGACCCAGATGCGGGCTTCCACATAGGAGGAGGTCTAAAGGGGGGTCAGTGTGCCGGAGAGAGTTGCAGCCCTAGCCTTGAAACTAGTATCTCCCTCACCCCATAAAGATATCCCTATTGGAATGATAGTTAAGAGCCAAAGCCTGGGTGGGGAGGTTCGCATCACCTCTGTTACATACACACACTAAATCCACAGATTGTTATTTATACCTTTGAAGCTGGGAGCCACCCCTGTGTCTCATTAGTATTTGCTATACATATAAAACATAGTTTATTTTACATTTTTTAAGAGTATTTGAAGGTTTTCTGAAACCTTAAGTTTGGTTTTAGAAAGCAAATTAGAATTGCCTACAGTGAGTGTAAAGAAATAGACATTAATCTATTAAAATGTTTAATAAAATAAAAAATAAAATAGCTGATTATTTCAAGTGAGCACACTATCAAACTTATCTAAACTTATCAAGCAATCTCAACACAATGCAATTTAACGTCATCTCTAGAGGCAGCCAGCCAGTAAATAGTTGATCAGCCCTGACACTTAGTGTCCACCAATCTTATGACACAATGGGAGGCCTCCAGAGGTGTGTTTTAGCCTAAACTCCACCCTTTGAAATAACAAAGGGGTGGAGTAAAAAACAGAACTTCTAGCAAAACAAAACCTATAGGTACCTCAGAGGACAAACTCAACTGGCTACCACGGTACGTTGTCACACTGCACTTCCTTTTTTGTTGTTGCTGCTGCTACACACTTTGAAAAGTCAAGTAAAGTTTATTAGAAAAGTCTGCAATGGTCTGATCCTTTACCGACATAATATTGGCGACAAGGATGGCTGTGTTTTATCTTCCACCACCTTCCCCCTTCCTGGAATTGCCGGGCGAGCCTCCAGTGCCCTGGACTCGCTGGATACAGTCCTTTGAAACATGGATGGTAGCTATGGGACTAACCAGCGTCAGCGCGGCTCGCAAGAAGGCGCTGCTACAGCACTGTCTGGGAACGGAGGGTCAACGCGTGCTCGGGACGCTGGAAAATGGAGCCGATACCAGCTATGATGCGGCCGTGGAGCTTCTAAAAGGACACTTTGGATGAAATGATCCGTGACCAGTTGATTGAACACACAAGCAATGTTAAAGTGCGTGAGAGACTGTTACTTAAAAAAGATGAACTGTTGCTGTCCGAGGCAGTCGCTATTGCTTTTAAAGTGGAAAGTGCTGCTGAATGTGCAGCTACACTGACTGCTCGTCTGGCTAGGCAGCCTCGTCCGACCACTCTCTCAACACACCACCGCCGCCGCTGCCTCACAGCAACTCGCCGCCACCACCGGATCCTGACTCCGCAGCCGTGATGCAACTGGGACGACGTCAGCGCCCTCGGCCCCAGACACAACAGCCCTGCGGTAACTGCGGGTCCCGGTCCCATGCCTCAAGAGCCCAAACCTGCCCTGCCCGTGGCCAGTCATGCCATAACTGTCGTAAGCTAAACCATTTTGCCACTGTTTGCCGCTCTACTCCGGCCAACCCAGGGTACCACCAGGACTCTCAGTTTGGTCCCACCATTATACACAATGTGACTGCAGGCGCTGTGCCGTTTAAGTCATGTTCAGTTTACTTAAATGATGTGTGCAGCCGTCTGCTTGTGGATATTGGCGCGGGCTGGTCTCTCCTGAACATGGATACTTACAATCAGTTTTTCCGTTCACTGCCCCTCTCTGCGCCCTCTACTGCCCTGTACGGTTATGGAGGGTCGGGAATCGACCTGGTGGGGTCCCTCCAGCTGTCTGTGCGCTACGGGACTAAGACTGTGCCAAGTTTAGTTTTTCAAGTCGCCCGCCGTGGGGTTCACAGCTCTGGGGTTCTCCCTCCTGGACACAGGAGGATCGGCCATTATGACTGTTACCACGCCATGGCAGCAGAAGTGGCCTTCACTGTTTCATGGTCTGGGCTGCCTCTCTGCTTTCGCCCACCTAACCCTAATCAACCCTGCTGTCAAGCCTGGCCCTTCGTGACGGGGTCTCAGCCGAGCTACAGCAGCTGCTGGAAGCGGGTATTATTGAACCAGTGGATTCGTCGCCCTGGGTCTCAAACCTGGTGGTGGCCAAGAAGAAGTCTGGGGCCCTGCGTGTCTGTGTGGACCTGCGTGCAGTAAATAAGGCAGTGGTCCCTGATCAGTACCCCCTACCCACATCTGAGGAGCTCACGGCCCAGTTCTATGGCTCTACAGTGTTCTCCAAGCTCGACCTCAGACAGGGGTACCTGCAGGTGCCTCTTCACCCCAGCAGTAGGAACCTCACAGCCTTTGTGACACATGTCGGCGTGTTTCGCAACACCCGGATGCCGTTCGGCCTCTGCTCCGCTCCTAGCTGCTTCCAGAAGGTGATGGTCTCTGTGCTAGCTGGCATACCAGGCGTGGCCATCTACCTGGACGATATTGTCGTGCACGGGCCCACAACTGAAGTGCATGACGAACGGCTCAACAAGGTGTTTGCAGCCCTGGCCAAACGCACCCTGACTCTCAATACCGAGAAGTGTGTCCTCGCTGTTCCGGAAATTGAGTTTGTGGGGTTCCGGCTGTCTGCAGGCGGCATAACCCCGCTTCAGTCCAACGTCGATGCGATTCAGGCCATCCCAGACCCCAGCACAGCTGCTCAGGTGACCTCACTCTTGGGAATGACTGGCTACTACTTAAAATTCCTCCCACAGTATTCTGACACCACAGCCCCCCTGCGCCAGCTGCTGCGTAAAGATGAGCCGTGGGTGTGGTCTCGGGCGTGCAGTGACGCTGTACGCGCCCTCAAAACTCAACTTACTTCTCCCCCAGTGTTAGCCCACTTCGACATCGCCAGCCCCACCCTCGTGACCTGTGACGCGTCATCTGTAGCGATAGGAGCTGTGCTGTCTCAAGTTCAGAATGGGGTCGAGAGACCCATTGCCTTCGCTTCCCGAGCTCTCAACCAGACTGAGCAGCGGTACTCTGTGGGCGAGCGTGAGGCATTGGCTTGCATCTGGGCGTGTGAGAGGTGGCACCTCTATCTCTACGGCCGCCCTTTCACTCTCAGAACGGACCACCAGGCTCTTACGGCGCTGCTTTCCACATCTGGGACAGGCCACAGGCCACTCAGGCTGCACCGCTGGTATGACCGCCTCCACCAGTACAATTTTGATCTCAAGTTCACCCCAGGTAGAGATAATGTTGTGGCTGACCTGCTGTCTCGAGCTGTCCCCGCCTCAGCCCCAGCCCTGAATGTCGGCACTGACCAGTTTGAGCAGGACATTATTAACATGTTGCACAGGACCCCATCCTTTCCACACTCTGCACCTACATCCATGATGGCTGGCCTCGTGTGGTCCTCGATAAACTGGCCGCATTCTCCCGCGTGCGACGGGAGCTCTCCTGCTGGAACGACACCTGCGTGGCACGAGGGCTGTGCACAGTGATCCCTGGTGCCTTGCTTGCGCGTGTCTTATCCATGGCGCACGAGGGCCACCTGGGCATTGTGAAGCTGAAACAACGCTGCAGAGAACGAGTGTGGTGGCCAAGCATCGATAGAGACGTCGAGGCCTTGGTCAAGGACTGCGCTGCCTGCCTCGTTAGTGGCAAAACTGGCCACCAGCCGCCTCCGTCCCTGCAGCCTCTCCCCTGGCCCTCTCAGCCCTGGGATCACCTACAGCTGGACGTCTGTGGTGAGATCCATGGGGTTCCGCACCATCAGCGCTTCCTGGTGGTTGCCTACGACCTACACTCCAAGTGGCCAGAGGTCGCACCTTCCGGTTCCGTGACCTCTCAGGTCATCATTGACTTCCTGGACTCTCTGTTCTCTCGCTGGGGCCTTCCTCGGACCGTCACAATGGACAACAGTCCTCAGATGGTCTCGGCAGAGTTCACCGACTACCTCCGTAGCAAAGGTATCCGCCATGTGCGCACAGCATACTATAACCCCCAGGCCAACGGTGGCATGGAACGCTTCAATCAGTCTCTGTAGAATGGCCTCAGGGCACACATGGCCCAAGGGTGCTCTTTCTCGCTTGCCCTCCGTCACACTCTACTGCACTACAGGGCCACCAAGCACTCGGCCACGGGTGTCTCCCCTGCCTCCCTCATGCTGGGCCAGGAGCTCACCCTGCCCCTTGACTGGCTCCGTTGCCCTACGCCCCTTTCTCCGCCCCTTTCCCCGTCACCTGTTGTCAGGGCCTCAGTCACCCAGAAGCAGGCTCAGATGAAGCGCCGTTTTGACCTGTCAAAGCGGGCCAAAGTGCCTGTCATCGCCGCCTCCGACTGGGTCCGTCGGCCTCACCGGGACAATAAAATGGCCTCGTTCTGGTCCTCTCCACTTCAAGTTGCCCGCCAGCTGGGTCCTGCCACCTTCCTCCTCAGCGATGGCTCTCGTTGGCACTCCAGCCGTCTTAGGAAGGTCCCTGCCCCGCCACACGCGGCTGTTGACACGCCCCTCACTGTTCATTACCCGGTGCCCTTAGCTGCCCCTGCACAGGTCATGGACATTCCTCCACCTGCTCAGTTTCTGCCCTCTGCCTCCCCAAGCCCTACCCGAGTGCGTTCGCGCCCGGCCCACTTACAGGACTTTGTGTCAGCTATGTATGCTTGATTTTTGCCGGGGGGGGGGGGGGGGGGGATGACTAGTGTTCCAGTGAGTGTTCTGTTATGCATAATGATCCTCAGTTTGATCGTGCAGCGCTTGACTGTTTTACCTGCCCTGTTGTTGTGATGTGCGGGAATTATCTGGGCTTGATTGATAATGTATGTTGTCACACTGCACTTCCTTTTTTGTTGTTGCTGCTGCTACACGCTTTGAAAAGTCAAGTAAAGTTTATTAGAAAAGTCTGCAATGGTCTGATCCTTTACCGACATAATAATAGTTATCTTGCCTGTTTACGGAGTTGTATTCAGACGGAGATTCCAACATCCTACTTTCTCAAAACTCCTCCTCCACCAGCTCAGGAATGGCCGAGCAAAATCATGACGACTAAGCACTGATCTACATCACGTGGTTCTATAAAATCCCATTGAAATGAGTGGGGAACATTACAATATTTTACAGTATTTATAATAAAGTGAACTCATAACTTTCTTAATTGACATGACCAACAACGCCTCTGCCATACACTTGCAATTTTTTTTTAAGAATCAGTCAGCCGCTTTTTCCGTATCCATTATATAGTGAAGCATGCACCTATTTTACTAGTCTGGGGGGCGTGTCTCTTCGCGACCCTGTTCTCTAGCGAGGCACTGAGAAACAGCAAGCCCAAATGAGCGCTCGTTTCGGCCAAATGCTGGAGTTGCCTACTTTACACATGATGCGGTGATGCGGACATGTCCGTGCGTGCAACGAGCCGCGAGCACAAACAGTCACGCAATCAAACAGTCTGCATCTCTGCTACTACTGAAGTAGGCTAAAGTACACACAATCAGAACATTAAACAATTATTTCACTAATCGTTCACTCTCAGTGCAGACTGTCTATCTGTCTGCCTGTCTCACTGACTGAAACGAGCCAAGGCATTATCAGCGCTGTGATGGAACGGAACGTCACGGAGGCACCCAGGAGGCAGCACCCAGGAGGCAGCCCAGCTCCTCATTCAGACATCTGTCATATCAAAACTTGACTATTGTAACTCTCTCCTCACTGGTCTCCCGGCATGTGCACTTAAACCTCTCCAACTGATCCAAAATGCCGCGGCACGACTGGTCTTCAACCAGCCTAAGTTCTCACATGTCTCTCCCCTTCTCCGCAGCCTCCACTGGCTCCCGGTTGCGGCCCGCACTGAATACAAAACACTGATGCTGACCTTCAAAGCAGCCAAAGGTATGGCTCCTCCATACCTCCAAAACCTGATCAACCCCTACACCCCCACCCGTTCACTTAGATCAGCCAACACAGGGATGCTGACAGAACCCTCGCTAAAAACTCCAGGGCAAAAATCCACTCGTCCAAGACAGTTTGCCCTCCTGGCCCCCAAGTTGTGGAACAAACTCCCTGTCGCACTTAGAACAACGGACTCACTCGCTAGCTTTCGCCGTGGACTGAAGACTCACCTTTTCAGACTCCACCTAAACCCTTAGCCAGGGGCGTAACTACCGCTGACGCAGCCGACGCATGCGCATTAGGGCCCGTGACGTCCAGGGGCACACGCAGGTGGAGGAGAAAAAATAAATAATCTAATAATAACAATGTATACGGAGCCGCTTCTGTCCTGATCTGTTGCATCTATTTCCTGTAGTAGGCTGCTACCATTTCAAAATAAAACATGTGTTGAATGATCACTTTACAAATATCCAATACAATGACTCTTGTTTTGAAATGTCCACTGGTATGACAGGAAGCTATGACAGGGCCCCTTAGTGCTGCTGACAGAACACAGGCTGAAGAGACGTTCTGAACTTATGAAGTAAAAACAACACTCTCGGGCATTATGGAATATAAAGTTTCAACACACGACTTTGGGGAACAGTTAATATTTGCCATGCTCTCTAAAACCAAGACACTGTGGAATATGGAACAAAACGTGCCCAACTGGTCTTGTTGTTGTCATCCACCTTACTTTAGCAGGTGAGTTAAGTAATTAATATAAATAATGCTGGTTTGCAGTGATGCATCACTGTCAATTAAGCTGTGTGCTGTCATTAATGTAGGCCTAGTTGTCTTAATGGATGATATTTATAATGCTGTTTTGGAAAAACGGCGTGGTGATGTTTGTAGTGTGAAGACTAATGTCAGAGTTGTTGTGTTGGAGTGCCATAGGGAAGAGTTCATTAGCACCAGAGAGAGATGGAGACAGTGAGACACTACTTGGTTGGGCTACATATTGTCATGAATTAGATGGCGAGTGTGTAGATGTCTTCTGTTGGAGCCTGGTGTCCCGCATTTGCGCTGTCTGCATTTGCGCTGTAGAAAAAAGGTGGTTGTTGTTGTTGTTGTTGTTGTTGTTGTTGTTGTTGTTGTTGTTGTTGTGGGGCACTTGGTGAAAATCTCGCATCGGGGCACACCGGGGGCTAGTTTCGCCACTGCCCTTAGCACTACAAAAAATCAATGACCATACATGAAGCTAGTTAGCATTTGTTTTGTTTTTAGTTTTTTTTTTAGAACTTTGATTATACTGTGTTTTTTCTAGATAGATATCCACTTGCTGTACTGACATATTATCTTGTTTATTATTGTGATGTTATCTGCTTATTGTAAGTCTCTTTGGATTAAAAGCGTCTGCTAAATGCCTAAACTGTAAACTGTAAACTGTAAACGGAAGAGGCGTGGTCCCGAAGTCGAGGGAAGCAGAAGGAAGTAGAGGGTGTAGAGGGAGACACTGATTATAACTTCAAATGTGCCTATGTCTTTTGTGTATTTATTTATTTTAAATTTATTTGGACATCCTTAGGGGATCTTTGAGAGATATGCGTCATTATTTAGATAAAGAAAGATTCCTGCTCCCCCTCCTTTAAACGGGGCTTACATGAAAATGTATTTCCTTAGTAAATCTGCACAAATAAAATATATTTACCCGGTCAGATCTCTTAGCTATATCAATATTATTCATGTGAAGTAGTTTGTTTAAGCTTATTTGTTGAAATGATTTAAATCGCTATGGATTACCACCCCACTGACCACGACCCGTATCAAGATATTTGCAAATGATATTGTAACAATTGTTATGTTTCGTAATAATAATACCATTCTGTTAATGGCCGTCAATGAAGGGGTCAATAATATCAGAATGAAAGGGATCTTTTCTGTGTCTGCAGACGTGAATGACTTCATGAGGAAGTGTTCCTCAAAGAAGTTCCAGGACAAAGAGATCGAAGCCCATCGATTGGAGAAGACAGACTCTGTGTTTGTCCAAGGAGACACGAGCACAATGTCAGAAGAGGTCCTCGAACTCTACTTCTCCAGCAAGAAAAGTGGAGGTGGTGACATCAAGTCCATTCGCTGGGTCAGCAAAGACAAGAGTGCCATTATAACATTCCAGGACGGTGATGGTAAGCTGATGAAAATGATGATGGTATTATTGCTATTGTATGATGTTGTGTGTGTCCAATGCTGATCCCAATTTGATGATCCTCCATTTTGTTTAATGAAATCAGACGATTCTAAAAGTACAGTTTTGTTGCTATATACAGTAGGCCTATACACTGTCTGATAGAAAAAATTAAAACTAAAAAGGCAAGATTTTCTTAAAACTATACTGTGTAAGTTGCTAAACTAGTGGTCAGTAGCGGTATTGCTTTTTTCGGCCCACCGCCGCGGACCACCGGAGCGGCGCCGCAAACCACCGCGACGATACGAATCCGTGGAGGGGTAGAATGTAATTTTCTGGCCAGGATTTGGGGATTAAGAGGTTAAGAATCCTTCACCATGGTAAACACTGTAGCTGAGGGAAGCTACTTCCTGAAGATACGGCAGATACGCTGTGATTGGCCGGTAGTGTATCATGTGTGTATGATCCGCGATGCGATTGGCCAACGTATACACAACGTATACAGATGATGCAGATGACTTAATTTTTCGTTTTTTAATCGTCCTCAGGTCTAAATGGGTTAACCGATTAAGCCCAGGATGTGGGTTTTAGAAAATTGTGGATCATTTTTTTTAAACCTTTTGAAAATGTTCACCTAGACGTGCCCAAAATAGGGCCTGAAGTTTGAAAGTGGTTAAAACTGTTGTAATTGCTGATACTGATATAAGATCAGTTATTGTCACAGAAAGAGTCAAATAATTGCCCACGTGTTTCAATCTAAAATTAAGTGCTTCATTTTGTATCAATGAAAGGTTTCATGCAAAATATATTATGTTGTTAATCTCTACTATGTCACTCGATTACTGATCAACAGCAACTACTGTACATAAGGTTGTAATTATTTATAAATCTGATAGTATAATAGCAGCAATAATCATGTAGTCATTCCTCCACTTCAGTTACATTTATGATACTGTACTGTATTTATTCATAGTTTTGCTATGCGTTTTGTTTACCTTTGTCATTCTTTGCAGTTGCTTACAGGGTGGCAGAGCAGAAGCACTCCTATTCTTCCAAGGAGCTCAAAGCTCAGCTATACTACTGTAGCCTGCAGAAGGCTTTGACGGGAGAAATGTCCATCCAAACAAACATCACAACACACACAATCGTCCCTGTCGGTGCAGAACTCCTCAGCTTCATCAGTCGCAACGAGTCCCAAAAACAGACCTTCATGTCTGCACTTGAGAAGGTCCATGCCAGTGTCTCCATCACTATGGACACGGAGACGCCTCAGATGGAACTCAGCATGACTCTGGACGCAGACACGTTGGGCATGCTACGACATGGCCCCACCTGGGAAATGAACGCTCTGAGGGAGGCTCAGGTCCAGTTGAATAGATACTCAGAGGAACATCTGCCTGCTGAGGTTGAGGTCTGGCAAGAAATAGAAAACGGTTGCATTGAGCTCACCACTACTAGATCCTGCGTCTCTTTTAAGAGGAGCACCTCTGAGATAGTGGTCGTGGGCACGCAAGACCACATGAAGACGGTGGCAGAGAAGGTTAGAAACATGGTGAAGAAGACCGGTGATGACCTCCAAATCAAAAGAGACACCGTGGAAAGAGAGATCCACTTGGACACAAAGGAAAAACTTGACCTCATCTGGGACCTCGTCTCTGGCAAAATGGAAACCGACGTGGTGCCGTCCAAAGATGAGGAGAGTCTGTCCATTCACATTAAGGGACAGAGGAATGCGGTGAACACTGCTGAAGGAATCTTGAACAAAGTTCTGGAGAGTGTCGATTCCATAAGCCTTGACATGTCCCCTCACATGATGAACTTCATTAAGTCACTCGACTTGAAGAAGTTCCAAAGGGATCACTTTGCTCAGAACAACATAACGGCCATATTGATCCCCGGCGACAAGTCTTTTCAAATCCTTGGATTTCGTGGTGACATCATCAAAGCTGAAGACAAACTGCGCGAAGTCTTACAAAACAAAGGAATTGAAATCACTGTCAGAGGTGAACACTGGGAACAGTTTCTAGAATATATTGAAGATATTGAATCCAGACAGAACTTTAACAATATTAGCATCAAACGCACAGGGAAGAGGATTGAGGTGTGTGGATTCTCCGGCGTGGTGACAGATGTTCTGAGCAAGATAAATGACTACCTGGAGGACAAGAAGACAGTGACAAAAGACGTCCCGTTGAAATCACTGCAGGAGTTGGAGTTTGTCCAGATGATGTTCTCTGATGACACTGACCTCAAGGCTTTGGGAGCGACTATAGTGCCCTCTAAAAGCCAAGCGTCACCTTGCTTGAAAGTCGAAGCTGCAAGTGACAAAATCAATCAAGCCACGGATGTGGTGACTCGTTTAATCAGTACGATAGTACCAGAGAAGCTTATGTACTCCAAAGCGGGCGAGGCCAAGATCCTGGAGAAAAATAAGCTGATATTGATTGATCAAGCGAAACGTTTGCAGTGTAAACTCTCTCTGTCACAAGCAGCTACAAATGCCAAAGGTAATTCAATTTCTATAACATTATTAATATTATTGTTATGGAAGGCCTGTTGACGATGCTAACCAAAACTTGAAAATATTGTTCCTTCGAAACAATTGTGGGCTCGCTTCAAGCCAGAAAACAATGGCTATAAAAGTACAAAATGTCAAGATCGCAGGCAGTGCTCTCTTTGACGTTACTGACGCAATTGGATACTGCATGCATGATTTCAGGCATTTTGTTCCAAAAATGTGTTATGCAAAAGTTGACCCGCTGGTGGCTCTATAACAGGCCAATGTGAGAAGGTTGGCATCTGTTCCTTGACCTAGTGGGAATGTGCTTGAAAGTTTTCACGCACATCGCAGGCTGTGTTCATGATTTGAGGTGTTTTTAGCCACTTTATCGCTGCTTGCAGCTATATTCATTATTATTATTTTTTGTGTGCACTTCATAGGCATGTTAGATAAAGGTCCTAAGATTGTGTGTAGAATGTTTCATGCAAATTGCTAAAAAACATCCTAGAATAAAAACAGGTTTAAGTGTTTCACAAACTGCTCAAAAGGATATAGCGCCCCCCTTTGGCCAATTGGGGTAAGATGGTTTCAGTGATATTTTGACTAACACTCTACATCTTTGCCAAATGCCATGAACATGTTACTTTGCATGTATGATTTAGAGGCAGAAGAATAATTTGCATAACACTGCAATATTAATTGAATTATTAAAAAAAGCATGTTTCAATTTAAAAATAAATCCGATCCGACAGATCTTTAGATATTGGTCCAAAGTTCATGTAAAAAAAGTTTTGTGCACGTGATGCGAAGATTCCAGAATAAAAGCAGGTTTAAGCGTTTTACAAACTGCTCAAAATGGCGGAAAATCTAAGGGCGGAGCTTACTTAACAAAGACACAGATGTCTTCCGCTTGAGTCAAAGCACGCGTGTAAGAAAGTTGCATGTCTTCAAACGAAACGAGTTATGACTTATGCCCGTTTGAAGTTTGAATTTTCAAGCGCTTCATGGCTGTACCTCAAACAGAGCATGAGCTATACCTGTTCAAAGTTTGCACTTTCGAAGGCTTCCTACAGTGCCACCATTTGGCCGATTGCTGTAAAAAGTAATAGCACCTTTCAGGCGAGCCCACAATAATGACAATATCTAAAGTGTGCTCGCCTTTCAGGCGAGCCCACAACTACACTCTCGCCATTAATATTAATGGAAGAATATGGACTTTGTCCCACTGCATAACTCCGCCCCCGGTAGCAAAAGATAATGATTTTTCTGGTTGGTCAGTCAGGGACCAATCAGAAGGCTGACAAAGGGTGAATTGTCATGTCATGTCATAATGGTGACAGCCCTATCCATGTGTTCTCTGTAACAGCCCTCAACATGAGCTTCCAGATACTGCTCGGGGTGGTGATCATTTTCATGGGCCTGCTGTCCTTGGCCTTCCTGAGCAAATTGATTGGCATCCTCATCGCCCTGGGCCTGGTGCTGGTGGGCGTGGCCTACTTCTTCAGCGGCAAAAAGGACGACACGCACAAACTCAGCGACGTCATCACCGGTAAAGTGTGTGTGTTTGTGTATGTGTGTGGTGGGTTCACGTGGTTTCATCACGTGGGAATACCATCCTGGACTACTGTACTTTGAAGGTTCTCAAACCTTTTCCATGTCAGGGAACCCCAAATTTATATATATATCTGGCTGCAGTCCCCGATCTGAAAGTGCCAGGAACACCCAGAAGAGAAGATTTGTGTTTAAAGAAATAAATAAAAGTTGCAATCCTATTGGGGCAGCATCTAGATGCATGTTGAAATCACACTTTCTACCACTTTTTGTGGTCACATGTTCAGATACTGGATTCTGATTGGCTTAAAACAGTGGTAAATCAGGCTCATGGACCCCGCCCACTGTTGTGTTGCAGTTGATTGTAACTAAATAACCTGGCAAGTTACAACTGTGTTTTCTTTCATTTATATGGTAGAAGTGGTAGAAAAGCAATTTACCATTCGAGGGTTGTGGCTCCGCCTCGTGCCACAACCCTGAAACAGTGGTAAATCAGCCAACAACCCACTCCCTCGCATGGTAAATGGCTTACATATATCAGGTTTCTTGTATCATTATCTATATTACTTCTCTCCAAATCTTCACTGTACTTCAAAACAAAAACTGAAATATCTTTTGCTCTTTTTTTCTTTTTTTACTTAGACATGGGTGCTGACTGTGATGCTCTCTGAACAAACAAAAATAGCAACTTTCTTGAGGATCAAGAATAATGTCTTTTTCACAGACCCTTGAAAACCATTCAAATATCCTTGGCCATAAATGTAAGAGTGGACAGAGCCAAACAATATGTATTAATCATGTAACCCAGGGGTGCCCAAAAGATAGATCGTGATCTACCAGTAGATCACCAAGGGTGTGCAGGTACACCACATGACATGCCTCTAAAAATATATAATTTGAAATAAAAAGAAAATGTCAATATGACATCAAGAAGGGCCTGTCAGCTCCCTTCATGGCTTCTATTAGGCAAACCTCCAATGCAATACTTTGTTCAAGTGTCAGTGGCATTACAAAGAACCCCAAAACCTACCAATTCCATACAGAATGGAATGAAGACATTTCCCCCAGTATTTCCCATTTATTTCCCCCCTTACAGTAAGTGTGTTTGTCTAAAATGTAACGCCAGTGCTGCTATTCCAAAGCCCACCTCAGGCCCTCAGCCAAAACATTTTGGATGGGTAGATCATGTTGAGCCAGTCATTTTAAAAGTAGATCTCACGTCAAAAAAGTGTGGGCAACCCTGATGTAACCTCTTCTGCCTTACATCTATCACACAGAGGAGAAATTGTAGAAACATTTTTGTTTCCTTCTGTCGTGGAAACAATGGCTATAAAAGTACAAAATGTCAAGATCGCAGGCAGTGCTCTCTTTGACGTTACTGACGTAATCGGACGTTGCATGCATGATTCGAGGCATTTTGTTCCAAAAATGTGTTATGCAAAAGTTGACCCGCTGGTGGCGCTATAACAGGCCAATGTGAGAAGGGTGGCATCTGTTCCTTGACCTAGTGGGAATGTGCTTGCAAGATTTCACGCACATGGCAGGCTGTGTTCATGATTTGAGGTGTTTTTGGCCACTTTATCGCTGCTTGCAGCTATATTTATTATTATTAATATTATTTTAAAAAATTGTGCACTTCATAGGCATGTTAGATAAAGGTCTTTAGATTGTGTGTAGAATGTTTCATGCAAATTGCTAAAAAGTCCCAGGCTAAAAACAGGTTTAAGCATTTTACAAACTGCTCAAAATTATATAGCGCCCCCCTTTGGCCATTTGGGGTAAGATTGGTTTCAGTGGTATTTGAACTAACCCTCTACACTATTTTGTCATGAAAATGTGACTTAGTGTGTATGTTTTAGAGGTAGAAGAACAATTTGCATAAAACTGCAATATTCATTGAATTATTAAAAAGAATGTTTCAATTTAAAATAAATCGATCAGACAATTCTTTAGATATCGGTCCAAAATGTATGTAAAAAAAGTGCAGAGCACCTGACGCAAAAATCCCAGGCTAAAAACGGGTTTAAGCGTTTTACAAACTGCTCAAAATGGCGGAGAATCTAAGGGCGGAGCTTACTTAACAAAGACACAGATGTCTTCCGCTTGAGTCAAAGCACGCGTGTAAGCAAGTTGCATGTCTTCAAACGAAATAAGTCATGACTTATGCCCGTTTAAAGTTTGAATTTTCAAGCGCTTCGTATAGCGCCCCCCCCCCCCCCCCTTGGGCCAATTGGAATAAGATTGGTTTCAGTGATATTTTGACTATCCCTCTACATCTTTGCCAAATGCCATGAACGTGTAACTTTGCATGTATGATTTAGAGGCAGAAGAATAATTTGCATAAAACTGCAATATTCAGTGAATTATTAAAAAATAAAGTTTCACTTTAAAAAAAATCTGGTTGATCAGTTTGACCGTATTGGTCCAAAGTTCATGTAAAAAAAAGGTTTGTGGGCGTAATGCAAAAATCCCAGGAGGAGATAGATTTTTACTTTTTTTCATATAATTCAAAATGGTGGGGGATCTAAAGGTCAGAGGTCAAAAGTCAGCGTGTAAAAGTTGTTCGGCATGAGGAGACTCATAAGTGTATAGGTTTCATGGCTGTACCTCAAACAGTGCATGAGCTATACCTGTTCAAAGTTTGCACTTTCGAAGGCTTCCTACAGCGCCACCATTTGGCCGATTGCTGTAAAAAGTAATAGCACACCTTTCAGGCGAGCCCACAATAATGACAATATCTAAAGTGTGCTCACCTTTCAGGCGAGCCCACAATAATGACAATATCTAAAGTGTGCTCGCCTTTCAGGCGAGCCCACAACTACACTCTCGCCATTAATATTAATGGAAGAATATGGACTTTGTCCCACTGCATAACTCCGCCCCTGGTAGCAAAAGATAATGATTTTTCTGGTTGGTCAGTCAGGGACCAATCAGAAGGCTGACAAAGGGTGAATTGTCATGTCATGTCATGTCATGTCATGTCATGTCATGTCATGTCATAATGGTGACAGCCCTATCCATGTGTTCTCTGTAACAGTCCTCAACATGACAAGTGCCTCCAGCTTCGAGATGCTGCTCGTGATCATCTTCACGGGCCTGCTGTCCGTGGTCTTCCTGGGCGAGTGGACTGGCATCATCATCACCACCCTGGGCCTGGTGGGCATGGCCGAATTCAGCGGCAAAAAGGACGACACGCACAAACTCAGTGACGTCATCACCGGTAAAGTGTGTGTGTTTGTGTATGTGTGTGGTGGGTTCACATGGTTTCATCACGTGGGAATACCATCCTGGACTACTGTACTTCAGAGGTTCTCAAACCTTTTCCATGTCAAGGAACCCCAAATGTATACAGTATATATCTGGCTGCAGTCCCCGATCTGAAAGTGCCAGGAACACCCAGAAGAGAACATTTGTGTTTAAAGAAATAAATAAAAGTTGCAATCCTATTGGGGCAGCATCTAGATGCATGTTGAAATCACACTTTCTACCACTTTTTGTAGTCACATGTTCAGATACTGGATTCTGATTGGCTTAAAACAGTGGTAAAGCAGTCAACAACCTTGAGTTGGCTCATGGACCCCGCCCACTGTTGTGTTGCAGTTGATTGTAACTAAATAACCTGGCAAGTTACAACTGTGTTTTCTTTCATTTATATGGTAGAAGTGGTAGAAAAGCAATTTACCATTCGAGGGTCGTGGCTCCGCCTCGTGACACAACCCTGAAACAGTGGTAAATCAGCCAACAACCCACTCCCTCTCATGGTAAATGGCTTACATCAGGTTTCTTGTATCTATATCTATATTATTTCTCTCCAAATCTTCGCTGTACTTCAAAACAAAAACTGAAATATCTTTTGCTCTTTTTTTCTTTTGTTACTTAGACATGGGTGCTGACTGTGATGCTCTCTGAACAAACAAAAATAGCAACTTTCTTGAGGATCAAGAATAATGTCTTTTTCACAGACCCTTGAAAACCATTCAAATATCCTTGGCCATAAATGTAAGAGTGGACAGAGCCAAACAATATGTATTAATCATGTAACCCAGGGGTGCCCAAAAGATAGATCGTGATCTACCAGTAGATCGCCAAGGGTGTGCAGGTAGACCACATGACATGCCTCTAAAAAGATATAATTTTAAATAAAAAGAAAATGTCAATATGACATCAAGAAGGGCCTTTTAGCTCCCTTCATGGCTTCTAAAGCAGGCAAACCTCCAATGCAATAATTTGTTCAAGTGTCAGTGGCATTACAAAGAACCCAAAAACCTACCAATTCCATACATAATGGGATGAAGACATTTCCCCCAGTATTTCCCATTTATTTCCCCCTTACAGTAAGTGTGTTTGTCTAAAATGTAACGCCAGTGCTGCTATTCCAAAGCCCACCTCAGGCTCTCAGCCAAAACATTTTGGATGGGTAGATCATGTTGAGCTAGTCATTTTAAAAGTAGATCTCACGTCAAAAAAGTGTGGGCAACCCTGATGTAACCTCTTCTGCCTTACATCTATCACACAGAGGAGAAATTGTAGAAACATTTTTGTTTCCTTCTGTCGTGGAATAATGGATCCTATGCATAACTTTATGTTTTCACTAGAAAATATTGTTCCTTCGAAACAATTGTGGGCTCGCTTCAAGCCAGAAAACAATGGCTATAAAAGTGCAAAATGTCAAGATCGCAGGCAGAGCTCTCTTTGACGTTACTAACGCAATCGGACGCTGCATGCATGATTCGAGACATTTTGTTCCAAAAATGTGTTATGCAAAAGTTGAACCGCTGGTGACGCTATAACAGGCCAATGTGAGAAGGGTGGCATCTGTTCCTTGACCTAGTGGGAATGTGCTTGAAAGATTTCACGCACATCGCAGGTGTGTTCATGATTTGAGGTGTTTTTAGCCACTTTATCGCTGCTTGCAGCTATAGTCTTTATTATTAATATTATTTAAAAAAAATTGTGCACTTCATAGGCATGTTAGATAAAGGTCTTCAGATTGCATGTAGAATGTTTCATGCAAATTGTTAAAAAATCCCAGGCTAAAAACAGGTTTAAGCTTTTTACAAACTGCTCAAAATTATATAGCTACCCCCTTTGGCCATTTGGGGTAAGATTGGTTTCAGTGATATTTGAACTAACCCTCTACACTATTCTGTCATGAAAATGTGACTTTGTGTGTATGTTTTAGAGGTAGAAGAATAATTTGCATAAAACTGCAATATTCATTGAATTATTAAAAAAAGAATGTTTCATTTAAAAAAAAATCAATCAGATAGATCTTTAGATATCGGTCCAAGGTTCATGTAAAAAAAGTGCAGAGCACGTGACGCAAAAATCCCAGGATAAAAACGGGTTTAAGCGTTTTACAAACTGCTCAAAATGGTGGAGAATCTAAGGGCGGAGCTTACTTAACAAAGACACAGATGTCTTCCGCTTGAGTCAAAGCACGCGTGTAAGCAAGTTGCATGTCTTCAAACAAAACAAGTCTTGACTTATGCCCGTTTGAAATTTGAATTTTCAAGCGCTTCGTATAGCGCCCCTCTTGGACCAATTGGAATAAGATTGGTTTCAGTGATATTTTGACTATCCCTCTACATATTTGCCATGTATGATTTAGAGGCAGAAGAATAATTTGCATAAAACTGCAATATTGGGTGAATTATTACAAAATAATGTTTCACTTTAAAAAAAAATCTGGTTTATCAGTTTGACCGTATTGGTCCAAAGTTCATGTAAAAAAAGGTTTGTGGGCGTAAGGCAAAAATCCCAGGAGGAGATAGATTTGTACTTTTTTTCATATAATTCAAAATAGTGGGGGATCTAAAGGTCAGAGGTCAAAAGTCAGAGCGTAAAAGTTGTTCGGCATGAGGAGACGTGTATACAGGTTTCATGGCTGTACCTCAAACAGTGCATGAGCTATACCTGTTCAAAGTTTGCACTTTCGAAGGCTTCCTACAGCGCCACCATTTGGCCGATTGCTGTAAAAAGTAATAGCACACCTTTCAGGCGAGCCCACAATAATGACAACTAGAAAAAAGCCCCCTGCGGGGGCCTGGCTCCTTTCCTATGTGAAAGTCCCCTGTACCCAGAGATGTCTACAGTCCAGTGGGCAGCTAAGCAATACAAATTTAGGATGGCTCAACATTAAATATTAAGTTTTTTCCAAAATGCAAAATAGTGTAAATGGCAATCCATCCACATCCATCCATCCATCCATCCATCCATCCATCCATCCACATACATCCATCCATCCATCCATCCACATCCATCCATCCATCCATCCATCCATCCACATCCATCCACATCCATCCATCCATCCATCCATCCATCCATCCATCCATCCATCCACATCCATCCATCCATCCATCCATCCATCCATCCATCCATCCATCCATTCATCCACATCCATCCACATCCATCCATCCATCCACATCCATCCATTCATCCATCCATCCATCCATCCATGCATCCATCCATCCATCCACATCCATCCATCCACATCCATCCATCCACATCCATCCATCCATCCACATCCATCCATCCATCCATCCATCCATCCATCCATCCATCCATGCATCCATCCATCCACATCCATCCATCCATGCATGCATCCATCCATCCACATCCATCCATCCATCCATCCACATCCATCCATCCATCCATCCATCCACATCCATCCATCCATCCATCCATCCATCCATCCATCCATCCATCCATCTACATCCATCCATCCATCCATACTCTACTGTACTTTACTGTACCTTACTGTACCTTACTGTACTGTAATCTACTTTACCTTACTGTACTGTACTTTGCTGTACTCTACTGTACCTTGCTGTACTGTATCTTACTGTACTGTACTCTACTGTACCTTACTGTACACTACTGTATTGTTCCTTACCATACTGTACTGTACTCTACTGTACCTAACTGTACTGTACTGTACATATTCTGTGTTCTAGATCTATGTTTTTTATTCTTGTTCAAGATCCCCCCCCTCTCTCTCTCTCTCTCTCTCTGTGTGTGTGTGTGTGTGTGTGTGTGTGTGTGTGTGTGTGTGTGTGTGTGTGTGTGTGTGTGTGTGTGTGTGTGTGTGTGTGTGTGTGTGTGTGTGTGTGTGTGTGTGTGTGTGTGTGTGCGCATCTGACCCCCCCCCCCCCCCCCCCCTTCCCTCTTGTAACCTGAGACGTTGGTGATGATAATGACACTTCACTCCCAACTATGGATTGCGCAATATGCCGCCTACAGGCCAAAATTTGAGAAAAAAATCGAAACATTCTGTTATTATGAAAAGTAGAGACGCATTTGAAGGTGGAAAAGTTGATGGTCATCAAGGCATATGCGTTATTGTTTTTTGTATTATGTTTTTTAGACAACTGAACAACTGCTGAACGTGGAGTTGCAGATGCACAGATTGCGCACACACACACACTACCCCATTCCGATTAGGTTGTGAGGATATCTAAAGTGAGCTCAACTTTTAGGCGAGCCCACAATAATGACAATATCTAAAGTGTGCTCGCCTTTCAGGCGAGCCCACAACTACACTCTCGCCATTAATATTAATGGAAGAATATGGACTTTATCCCACTGCATAACTCCGCCCCTGGAAGCAAAAAAGATAATGATTTTTCTGGTTGATCAGTCAGGGACCAATCAGAAGGCTGACAAAGGGTGAATTGTCATGTCATGTCATGTCATGTCATGTCATGTCATGTCATGTCCATAATGGTGACAGCCCTATCCATGTGTTCTCTGTAACAGCCCTCAACATGACAAGTGCCTCCAGCTTCCAGATAATGCTCGTGGCGGTGATCATCTTCACGGGCTGGCTGTCCGTGGTCTTCCTGGGCAAGTGGATTGGCATCATCATCACCATCCTCATCACGCACAAACTCAGCGACGTCATCACAGGTAAAGTGTGTGTGTTTGTGTATGTGTGTGGTGGGTTCACGTGGTTTCATCACGTGGGAATACCATCCTGGACTACTGTACTTCAGAGGTTCTCAAACCTTTTCCATGTCAAGGAACCCCAAATTTATATATATCTGGCTGCAGTCCCCAATCTGAAAGTGCCAGGAACACCCAGAAGAGAAGATTTATGTTTAAAGAAATAAATAAAAGTTGCAATCCTATTGGGGCAGCATCTAGATGCATGTTGAAATCACACTTTCTACCACTTTTTGTGGTCACATGTTCAGATACTGGATTCTTGATTGGCTTAAAACAGTGGTAAATCAGTCAACAACCTTGAGTTGGCTCATGGACCCCACCCACTGTTGTGTTGCAGTTGATTGTAACTAAATAACCTGGCAAGTTACAACTGTGTTTTCTTTCATTTATATGGTAGAAGTGGTAGAAAAGCAATTTACCATTCGAGGGTCGTGGCCCCGCCTCATGTCACAACCCTGAAACAGTGGTAAATCAGCCAACAACCCACTCCCTCTCATGGTAAATGGCTAATACATATATCAGGTTTCTTGTATCTATATCTATATTATTTCTCTCCAAATCTTCACTGTACTTCAAAACAAAAAACTGAAATATCTTTTGCTCTTTTTTTCTTTTGTTACTTAGACATGGGTGCTGACTGTGATGCTCTCTGAACAAACAAAAAGAGCAACTTTCTTGAGGATCAAGAATATTGTCTTTTTCACAGACCCTTGAAAACCATTCAAATATCCTTGGCCATAAATGTAAGAGTGGACAGAGCCAAACAATATGTATTAATCATGTAACCCAGGGGTGCCCAAAAGATAGATCGTGATCTACCAGTAGATCACCAAGGGTGTAGAGGTAGACCACATGACATGCCTCTAAAAATATATAATTTTAAATAAAAAGAAAATGTCAATATGACATCAAGAAGGGCATGTCAGCTCCCTTCATGGCTTCTAAAGAAGGCAAACCTCCAATGCAATACTTTGTTCAAGTGTCAGTGGCTTTACAAAGAACCCCAAAACCTACCAATTCCATACAGAATGGGATGAAGACATTTCCCCCAGTATTTCCCATTTATTTCCCCCTTACAGTAAGTGTGTTTGTCTAAAATGTAACGCCAGTGCTGCTATTCCAAAGCCCACCTCAGGCCCTCAGCCAAAACATTTTGGATGGGTAGATCATGTTGAGCCAGTCATTTTAAAAGTAGATCTCACGTCAAAAAAGTGTGGGCACCCCTGATGTAACCTCTTCTGCCTTACATCTATCACACAGAGGAGAAATTGTAGAACATTTTTTGTTTCCTTCTGTCGTGGAATAATGGATCCTATGCATAACTTTATGTTTTCACTAGAAAATATTGTTCCTTCGAAACAATTGTGGGCTCGCTTCAAGCCAGAAAACAATGGCTATAAAAGTACAAAATGTCAAGATCGCAGGCAGTGCTCTCTTTGACGTTACTGACGTAATCGGACGTTGCATGCATGATTCGAGGCATTTTGTTCCAAAAATGTGTTATGCAAAAGTTGACCTGCTGGTGGCGCTATAACAGGCCAATGTGAGAATGGTGGCATCTGTTCCTTGACCTAGTGGGAATGTGCTTGCAAGATTTCACGCACATGGCAGGCTGTATTCATGATTTGAGGTGTTTTTGGCCACTTTATCGCTGCTTGCAGCTATATTTATTATTATTAATATTATTTAAAGAAATTGTGCACTTCATAGGCATGTTAGATAAAGGTCTTTAGATTGCGTGTAGAATGTTTCATGCAAATTGTTAAAAAATCCCCTGCTAAAAACAGGTTTAAGCATTTTACAAACTGCTCAAAATTATATAGCGCCCCCCTTTGGCCATTTGGGGTAAGATTGGTTTCAGTGATATTTGAACTAACCCTCTACACTATTTTGTCATGATAATGTGACTTTGTGTGTATGTTTTAGAGGTAGAAGAATAATTTGCATAAAACTGCAATATTCATTGAATTATAAAAAAAAAGAATGTTTAAATTAACGCTTCCAGTGCCAGCCCCTAGATGGCGCCGTTGGAATGCCAGACTTTCTCCCGTAGGCGAGCGCTTCAGCATCCAGGGGCTCACGTTGCAGTGACGCGCGTGCTCACGTTCGTGCACATCATGGAAAGGTCCCGGATGTTAATGCTAACAGAATAGCTATTCCCATCTAGTCATTTTAAAGATCATTTTTAGGCGATTTCGCCGTAAATAAACCTCGGCGCGCATCCCTAAAAACACAATCCAGAGATATGGGCCTCCAAAGATGTGGTTTTTCATTGGATTCGGCGGCGATTCGCGGCCACGTTCGCGGCTCACGGCCGGCATGGCTTCCCCAGGATTTGGACCACTGGATTTTCAATTTAGGCCGAGGCTTCAGAAGGCCTCGGATCATTTTATTCATTTAATTAAATATCCCGAACTTGTTCGGGATAGGCACACTGGATTACGTTCCGGAAGCGGCACTGAACATTTGGTGAACATTGGGGGTCTCAAAAATGTATTTTAAACCATTTTTAATGGAATATATCGTCGGACCATGTAAAATGGCTAGCTGGCTAGCGTAGGACGAGCCAGGACCACCCACGACTATACAAGCAGCTCAGGGTAAGTCAATTAATAAAAAAAAAATTGTATTGGACTGGAAAATATCCCGAACATGTTCGGGATAGGCACAGAATGAGTTAAAAAAAAAAAATCAGACAGATCTTTAGATATCGGTCCAAAGTTCATGTAAAAAAAAGTGCAGAGCATGTGACACAAAAATCCCAGGATAAAAACGGGTTTAAGCGTTTTACAAACTGCTCAAAATGGCGGAGAATCTAAGGGCGGAGCTTACTTAACAAAGACACAGATGTCTTCCGCTTGAGTCAAAGCACGCGTGTAAGCAAGTTGCATGTCTTCAAACGAAACGAGTCATGACTTATGCCCGTTTGAAGTTTGAATTTTCAAGCGCTTCGTATAGCGCCCCCTTGGGCCAATTGGAATAAGATTGGTTTCAGTGATATTTTGACTATCCCTCTACATCTTTGCCAAATGCCATGAACGTGTAACTTTGCATGTATGATTTAGAGGCAGAAGAATCATTTGCATAAAACTGCAATATTCAGTGAATTATTAAAAAATAATGTTTCACTTTAAAAGAAATCTGGTTGATCAGTTTGACCGTATTGGTCCAAAGTTCATGTAAAAAAAGGTTTGTGGGCGTAATGCAAAAATCCCAGGAGGACATAGATTTTTACTTTTTTTCATATAATTCAAAATGGTGGGGGATCTAAAGGTCAGAGGTCATAAGTCAGCGTGTAAAAGTTGTTCGGCATGAGGAGACGCATAAGTGTATACAGGTTTCATGGCTGTACCTCAAACAGTGCATGAGCTATACCTGTTCAAAGTTTGCACTTTCGAAGGCTTCCTACAGCGCCACCATTTGGCCGATTGCTGTAAAAAGTAATAGCACACATTTCAGGCGAGCCCACAATAATGACAATATCTAAAGTGTGCTCGCCTTTCAGGCGAGCCCACAACACTCTCGCCATTAATATTAATGGAAGAATATGGACTTCGTCCCACTACATAACTCCGCCCCTGGTAGCAAAAGATAATGATTTTTCTGGTTGGTCAGTCAGGGACCAATCAGAAGGCTGACAAAGGGTGAATTGTCATGTCATGTCATAATGGTGACAGCCCTATCCATGTGTTCTCTGTAACAGCCCTCAACATGACAAGTGCCTTCAGCTTCCAGGCGGTGATCATCTTCACGGGCCTGCTGTCCGTGGCCTTCCAGGGCCAGAGGATCCTCATCACCCTGGGCCTGGTGCTGGTGGGCGTGGCCGTCTTCAGCGGCAAAAAGGACGACATGCACAAACTCAGCAACGTCATCACCGGTAAAGTGTGTGTGTTTGTGTATGTGTGTGGTGGGTTCACATGGTTTCATCACGTGGGAATACCATCCTGGACTACTGTACTTCGGAGGTTCTCAAACCTTTTCCATGTCAAGGAACCCCAAATGTATACAGTATATATCTGGCTGTAGTCCCCAATCTGAAAGTGTCAGGAACACCCAGAAGAGAAGATTTGTGTTTAAAGAAATAAAAAAAAGTTGCAATCCTATTGGGGCAGCTCTAGATGCATGTTGAAATCACACTTTCTACCACTTTTTGTGGTCACATGTTCAGATACTGGATTCTAAAACAGTGGTAAATCAGTCAACAACCGTGAGTTGGCTCATGGACCCCGCCCACTGTTGTGTTGCAGTTGATTGTAACTAAATAACCTGGCAAGTTACAACTGTGTTTTCTTTCATTTATATGGTAGAAGTGGTAGAAAAGCAATTTACCATTCGAGGGTCGTGGCTCCGCCTCGTGACACAACCCTGAAACAGTGGTAAATCAGCCAACAACCCACTCCCTCTCATGGTAAATGGCTTACACATATCAGGTTTCTTGTATCTATATCTATATTATTTCTCTCCAAATAATCACTGTACTTCAAAACAAAAACTGAAATATCTTTTGCTCTTTTTTTTCTTTTGTTACTTAGACATGGGTGTTGACTGTGATGCTCTCTGAACAAACAAAAAGAGCAACTTTCTTGAGGATCAAGAATAATGTCTTTTTCACAGACCCTTGAAAACCATTCAAATATCCTTGGCCATAAATGTAAGAGTGGACAGAGCCAAACAATATGTATTAATCATGTAACCCATGGGTGCCCAAAAGGTAGAGGGTGATCTACCAGTAGATCACCAAGGGTGTGCAGGTAGACCACATGACATGCCTCTAAAAATATATAATTTTAAATAAAAAGAAAATGTCAATATGACATCAAGAAGGGCCTGTCAGCTCCCTTCATGGCTTCTAAAGTAGGCAAACCTCCAATGCAATACTTTGTTCAAGTGTCAGTGACATTACAAAGAACCCCAAAACCTACCAATTCCATACAGAATGGGATGAAGACATTTCCCCCAGTATTTCCCATTTATTTCCCCCTTACAGTAAGTGTGTTTGTCTAAAATGTAACGCCAGTGCTGCTATTCCAAAGCCCACCTCAGGCTCTCAGCCAAAACATTTTGGATGGGTAGATCATGTTGAGCCAGTCATTTTAAAAGTAGATCTCACGTCAAAAAAGTGTGGGCAGGGTTAGGGTTAGGGTTGATGTAACCTCTTCTGCCTTACATCTATCACACAGAGGAGAAATTGTAGAAACATTTTTGTTTCCTTCTGTCGTGGAATAATGGATCCTATGCATAACCTTATGTTTTCACTAGAAAATATTGTTCCTTCGAAACAATTGTGGGCTCGCTTCAAGCCAGAAAACCGGCCTCATTCATCAATCTGGTCGTAAATAGGGTGTATTTTTTTCCTTAAATTTCATCTTAAATTTCAGTAAGTCCAAACGTCAGTCAAATTCATCAAGCAGTGTGTATATCCCATTTTGTGCTTATCCACAGTTGTATGTCATGATGAATTTGGACGTAAATCTAAGTGCAAAAACAAGGGTAAAAACGAGAGAGCAGCTTCCATAGTACTTATGGCTGGACCATATATGGTAGAGAGAGTAAGCACTTTCTGCTCTGGGAACCCATTCACACCATAGGCTACTAGAAATTAATCACAACTTAAACTTGGTTATGCTGTTGAACTTAATTGTGTCTTGTCAAAAAAAAAAAAAAAAAAAGAGAGAGAAAAAAAAAAGAATAGGCTGCCTATTTTTTCTTCTCTATAGATCGGCACATTTACAAGGCTACGATTAGTCCTCAATCACAAAATAATAAACATGGGATGGATATTATAATCCTTTTCTACTGAACATTGCCAAAAAGATAATGTTGGAGGAATATACAGTATGAGCTGTGACACAGGCTGCTTTCCGATATGGACCAGACCAGGTCGCGAGCTTTATTATTTATTTATATTATACTGAGGGGAATTTTTTTCTTTGAATTAATATTTCAACACTGTCCTGTAAAGCCACCAGTATCCTTATCAGACCGAAGGTAAGAGTTATTTTGCTTTTGTGTGTAGCGTTATGTGTCGATGTGATCAATAGGCCAACAGTAGCCTAGTCTATTATAAATTAAAGCCTAATCAGTGGAGGGTCGCGACGCCCCCCATCTTCTCGCCGGCAGACGGAACTTGAACTTGGACTTGCTGCATATAAAAACTTCAACTTGTCTCGTCAAAAAACAGAGGAAAAAAAGGAAAGAAAAACATATCGGTGTCACATTGACAACATAGGATATGAATTAAAACTGTTCTGATCCCGCATATTGCAAAATGGATGCTGAACGTAATGTCGACTATAATAGAATAAAGTAGTTTACAAGGTTCAATCCATCACTGAATAATAGGCTACACTAAAAATGATGTGGAAATATCCACAAAGTGAAACGCTGCTATTCTTCATCAGAGGTAAGAATATAGGCTAGTGGCAAATACAGTAGGCCTAGGTAGTGCAGTGGGTCTCAACCAGTGGTCCAGGGACCACAGTGCTGTGCTGGGGGTTACAAGTGGTCTGGTGGTCTCCTGCTAAATGAAGGAGATTTGGTAACCAAACAGACACTTGGGCCTTTATAGATCCTTAACTCTTTAAAATGAAACCAAATGGACGAGTGCGGGTAGTCATCATGCGGTGCATGAGTGGTCCCCCATCGGCGGGTCCATTTGGTTACAAACTCAGTGACAGCTAATCCACGACTGAATATGTCATTTTTTGACAATTGACATATTCTTTAATTTTTTAAATACATGTGTTGGCACATGTTGGGCAGAATGGACTAATAAATATTTTATTTGATGTTTGGCACAATTTAAAATTGATTTTGCATGAAGAAAAAAGCATTCTAAATATGCACCGTGGGCTGATGGCTTATTTCCCAACCGAAAAAAGCATCCTAAATATATGCAAAGATTTACACCATGGTCGGAGGTGGTGTATTTTCCATCGTATTTCCAGCACAAATCCAAGACCAAAACACATTGATGAATTTGACCCCCTCTTGAGAATCGTCCTAAATGCCGGTAAGAACAAAATATCATCTTATTTTGATCTTAACTCTATCAACGCTTTGAACGTTCCCGTTCGCCCCATTTTTGACGGCGGCGCAACGCCAATTGTACGTTCTTTGGCTCGTTCTTTTGTACCTTGGTTTGATGTCTGTAAACTGATGAGGGGTCGCGCGGGTGTGTACCGTTGAAACAGCTCCCGTAAAAGTACTCTCAAAAACCCACTGGACGTTAGCATCAATGGAGTAACAAAACACTTCCATGTGATTTCCTCTGGATCTATTGCTCTGTAGCGACTGAGCAGCCTTGAGCAGCCTTGACAAACGAGAGCCTATACTGAGACCATTTTCACATTAATTCTTGCATGAGGCTGCCCCCTACTGCTGGTAGAGCCACAGTACACCTCTTTAAGGAGAAAATTTAAAAAAAATCGAACCTCTGTTCGAAGTGGAGCTGTGTGTGTGTGTGTGTGTGTGTGTGTGTGTGTGTGTGTGTGTGTGTGTGTGTGTGTGTGTGTGTGTGTGTGTGTGTGTGTGTGTGTGTGTGTGTATTGCAGTTGATGCTCAGGGCAGGCTAGACTCAACAGCACCTCTCTGGTCACCCAGGATCATGTGTACCGATTTTTGTGACATTTGAAGAAAATATGTAGGAAAAGGAGCAAAAAGTGTGTTTTGGAGAAAATTCAAGATGGCGGAAAGTCTATCCTGGCGCAAATGGGCGTGGCCTATATGGGGAGATGCGTCTTGACCCAAGGAATCCAGGGAAAAAAGAATTTGAATTTTCCGATCTACGGTTCAAGAGTTACGGGGCCGTTATAGCGCCACCATGAGGCCGAGTGATGTAATTATTTTTCGATTCATTCTTAAAATCATTATGAATCTCCTCTCCGAGATTTGAAACTGTAGCTCCTATGCTTTGCGAGAGAAAAATACTTGAATGTGATGTCTTGCATTGTCCCATTATAAGTCAATGGGGACAATTCAGCGTAGTTTTTTGCCGATTATGTCGCCATTGTAAGGCGGATCGTAAAGAAAGTTACTAGCACACCATTCCCGGCCGAGCCGCACGTTTTGATGTATATATTGCGGGGGTGGCGTAAATGGTGCGGGACTAGTAGCGTGCCGAAGTTTAGGCTACATACAGACACGGACGGACGGACGGACGGACGGACGGACGGAGACCCCCACACACGGCCACGTATAGGGAGCTTGTGTTCCACACAGCTCCAAAAAAATAATACATCTTTGTCTATAACATCGCAAAGGTAAGGTGCTTTTGCTGGCACAAAACCCAATAATAAATAACAACATCTGGCAGGGAAAAAGTTAAGTGCTTGATGAATGAGGCCCATATGACTATAAAAGTACAAAATGTCAAGATCCCAGGCAGTGCGCTCTTTGACGTTACTGACGCAATCGGATGCTGCATGCATGATTCGAGGCATTTTGTTCCAAAAAATGTGTTATGCAAAAGTTGACCCGCTGGTGGCGCTATAACAGGCCAATGTGAGAAGGGTGGCATTTGTTCCTTGACCTAGTGGGAATGTGCTTGCAAGATTTCACACACATGGCAGGCTGTGTTCATGATTTGAGATGTTTTGGCTACTTTAGCTGCTTGCAGCTATATTTATTATTATTAATATTATTTAAAAAAAAAATTGAACCTCTGTTCGAAGTGGAGCTGTGTGTGTGTGTGTGTGTGTGTGTGTGTGTGTGTGTGTGTGTGTGTGTGTGTGTGTGTGTGTGTGTGTGTGTGTGTGTGTGTGTGTGTGTGTGTGTGTGTGTGTGTGTGTGTGTGTGTGTGTGTAGCACCTCTCTGGTCACTCAGGATCATGTGTACCGATTTTTGTGACATTTGAAGAAAATATGTAGGAAAAGGTGCAAAAGTGTGTTTTGGAGAAAATTCAAGATGGCGGAAAATCTATCCTGGCGCAAATGGGCGTGGCCTATATGGGGAGATGCGTCTTGACCCAAGGAATCCAGGGAATTTTAATTTTCCGATCTACGGTTCAAGAGTTACGGGGCAAAACGCAAAGTGGGCCGTTATAGCGCCACCATGAGGCCGAGTGATGTAATTATTTTTGGATTCATTCTTAAAATCATTATGAATCTCCTCTCCGAGGTTTGAAACTGTAGCTCCTATGGTTTACGAGAGAAAAATACTTGAATGTGAGTTTTTGCAATTCCCATTATAAGTCAATGGGGAAAATTAATTCACTAATAAATTAATATCAATTAAACTATAGAACCTTTCTCTTAGCAAGTTACTAGCACACGATTCCCGAGTAAGCCGGTCGAAAAAACAAGGGTAAAAACGAGAGAGCAGCTTCCATAGTACTTATGGCAGGACCATATATGGTAGAGAGCATGACTAAGCACTTTATGATCTGGGAACCTATTCACACCATAGGCTACTA
Organism: Nannobrachium achirus; assembly: GCF_963921795.1. Lineage (NCBI taxonomy): Eukaryota > Metazoa > Chordata > Actinopteri > Myctophiformes > Myctophidae > Nannobrachium > Nannobrachium achirus. Next base: position 47,896,438 of record NC_137829.1, on the reverse strand, counting down.
GAAATGAATCACAACTTAAACTTGGCTATGCAGTTGAACTTAATTGTCTTGTCAAAAAAAAAAAGAAAAAAAAAGAGAGGGAGAAAGAAAGAAAAAAAGAATAGGCTGCCTATTTTTTCTTCTCTATAGATCGGCACATTTACAAGGCTACAATTAGTCCTCAATCACAAAATAATAAACATGGGATGGATATTATAATCCTTTTCTACTGAACATTGCCAAAAAGATAATGTTGAAGGAATATACAGTATGAGCTGTGACACGCACTGCTTTCCGATATGGACCAGAGTCACCAGACCAGCAGGTTGCGAGCTTTATTGATTATTTATCCTATACGTATATACTGAGGGGAAATTCTTTTTTTGGATTAATATTTCAACACTATCCTGTAAAGCCACATGTATCCTTATCAGACCGAAGGTAAGACTTATTTTGCTTTTGTGTCGTTATGTGTTGATGTGATCAATAGGCCTACAGTAGCCTAGTCTATTATAAATTAAAGCCTAATCAGTGGAGGGTCGCGACGCCCCCCACCTTCTCGCCGGCAGATGGAACTTGAAATTGCTGCATATAAAAACGTCAACTTGTCTCGTCAAAAAACAGAGGAAAAAAAGGAAAGAAAAACATATCGGCGACACATTGACAACATAGGATATGAAATACAACTGTTCTGATCCCGCAGATTTCAACATGGATGCTGAACGTAATGCTCTAATGTATAGAATGTAATAGAATAAAGTGGTTTACAAGGTTCAATCCATCACGGAATAATACACAAAACAATTACTGTATGTGGAAATATCCACGAAGTGAAACGCTGCTTCATCAGAGGTAAGAATATAGGCTAGTGGCAAATACAGTAGGCCTAGGTAGTGCAGTGGGTCTCAACCAGTGGTCCAGGGACCACAGTGATGTGCTGGGTTTTTCTGGTGGTCTCTTGCCAAATAGACCTTTGGGCCTTTATAGATCCTTAACTCTTTAAAATGAAACCAAATGGACGAGTGCGGGCAGTCATCATGCGGTGCGTGAATGGTCCCCCATTGGCGGGTCCATTTGGTTACAAACTCAGTGGCAGCTAATCCACCACTGAATATGTAATTGTTTGACAATTGACATATTATTTTATTTTTTAAATACATGTGTTGGCACATGTTGGGCAGAATGGACTAATACATATTTTATTTGATGTTTGGCACAATTTAAAATTGATTTAGCATGAAGAAAAAAGCATTCTAAATATACACCGTGGGCTGATGGCTTATTTCCCGACCGAAAAAAGCATCCTAAATATAAGCAAAGATTTACACCATGGTCGGAGGTGGTGTATTTTCCATCGTATTTCCAGCACAAATCCAAGACCAAAATACAATGATGAATTTAAACCCCAACTTGAGAATCATCCTAAATGCCGGTAAGAACAAAATATGATCGTATTTTTGGTCTTAAGTGCTTGATGAATGAGGCCCCTTGTGTTCCACACAGCTCCAAAAATCGTGCACTTCATAGGCATGTTAGATAAAGGTCTTTAGATTGCGTGTAGAATGTTTCATGCAAATTGTTAAAAAATCCCAGGCTAAAAACAGGTTTAAGCATTTTACAAACTGCTCAAAATTATATAGCGCCCCCCTTTGGCCATTTGGGGTAAGATTGGTTTCAGTGATATTTGAACTAACCCTCTACACTATTTTGTCATGAAAATGTGACTTTGTGTGTATGTTTTAGAGGTAGAAGAATACTTTGCATAAAACTGCAATATTCATTGAATTATTAAAAAAGAATGTTTCAATTTAAAATCGGACAGATCTTTAGATATTGGTCCAAAGTTCATGTAAAAAAAGTTCAGAGCACGTGACGCAAAAATCCCAGGATAAAAACGGGTTTAAGCGTTTTACAAACTGCTCAAAATGGCAGAGAATCTAAGGGCGGAGCTTATTGAACAAAGACACAGATGTCTTCCGCTTGAGTCAAAACACGCGTGTAAGCAAGTTGCATGTCTTCAAACACAACGAGTCATGCCCGTTTGAAGTTTGAATTTTCAAGCGCTTCGTATAGTGCCCCCCTGGGCCAATTGGAATAAGATTGGTTTCAGTGATATTTTGACTATCCCTCTACATCTTTGCCAAATGCCATGAATGTGTAACTTTGCATGTATGATTTAGAGGCAGAAGAATAATTTGCATAAAACTGCAATATTCGGTGAATTATTACAAAATAATGTTTCACTTTAAAAAAAATCTGGTTTATCAGTTTGACCGTATTGGTCCAAAGTTGTAAATGTAAAAAAAAGGTTTGTGGGCGTAATGCAAAAATCCCAGGAGGAGATAGATTTTTACTTTTTTTCATATAATTCAAAATGGTGGGGGATCTAAAGGTCAGAGGTCAAAAGTCAGAGCGTAAAAGTTGTTCGGCATGAGGAGACGTGTATACAGGTTTCATGGCTGTACCTCAAACAGTGCATGAGCTATACCTGTTCAAAGTTTGCACTTTCGAAGGCTTCCTACAGCGCCACCATTTGGCCGATTGCTGTAAAAAGTAATAGCACACCTTTCAGGCGAGCCCACAATAATGACAATATCTAAAGTGTGCTCACCTTTCAGGCGAGCCCACAATAATGACAATATCTAAAGTGTGCTCGCCTTTCAGGCGAGCCCACAACTACACTCTCGCCCAGTGGCGGTTCTACGCGGAAGCTTTTGGTGTATTTTCCTGACTAGCACCAGTATTTTCCGGATCCAGTATTTTCCTGATCGGGGCTTGCAAAATCGGGAGAGAGACGAGACGGTCAGACGGAGAAAAGTGTGATAACCAAGTGCAGTACTACTCCTAAACAACAGGAGGCGTCGGCATGCCCCGAGGCAATAAAAAGCAGAGAAGAATATTTCAAGTCCCTTGAAGCGTCAACACGACTCGCACACAACACAACACACACACAGACAGATACATACATACCAGCCGGGCGGCATCGAGGCATGGAAAGATTCTTTGGGAAGCCCTCAACTCGGACAAAATCTGCACATACACATACAACAGACCACTGAGATGAATGTCATTTAGACAGACATCTCAACTACTCTACTCACTATATACTAGTCTAGGCTCATAACAGCAGTGGGATGAGGAGCTTAGTGACTATAGTGCAGTGGTGGGGAGGGGATTGATGGCTAACTTAAGTATAGTATTTGACATGTGGTGATATTATAGTGTATATATATTGTTGCTTTAACCACAACGTAGTGAACCATGTTAATATGTAAAAGAAATCAAATAGTGTATAAACCTGTTATATTTTAAATGAGTTATTATGACTGACTAAGGCATAATCTGAGCAGTGAACTCTGCTGATAAGTTAGAAAAGCAGCAACCATCCAAAAGCGAGTGTCACTCACTCACTGCATACCTGATTCCCTGCTCTCAGTTGGGGCAAAATTTACCTAAAGCGAGTGGGCGGGTTTATGAGCAACAACAGGAAGTGAACTGGTCTGGGACCACTGCATGCAACATGTTTGTGTTGTTAACTCATTTGCTGCGATGGCCGTGAATCCCGTAAAAATCCCGCTGTACGTCCCTGCCACGCCCGTGAATCCCGCCAATGTGCTTTTAAATTATGTAATGCTAAATTAGACTCTCCCACAGCTCCTCAAAAAGTTTTAGCCTTCTATCTTATAAGGAAACCAAAATATCACACATCAAAGTGAGTGTGTTTGAAAACAAGAGTGTAATAAATGTATAAATCTCAATAAAATCAACAGAGAAGGAACAGTGCTGGCAACCGCTGCAGCCTCCAGCACACAGAATGCGTCTTTTTTTTTCCAGGCTCTTTTTTTTTTTTTTTTTTTTTCCTCACTCCAACATGCATCCATTCACACACACCCCCATTCCAACACCAATGCCCTTGCCCTACAATGGAAGTGTTGCCAGAAGTCAATCTGAATGGCACCATGTAGGAAGCCCCCCAAGCGGAGGCTAGCCAGCCTAGCCTATAGCAACAACTAAACAGTTCAGCTCGATGAGACCGTTCTTCATAAATCAAACAAAATCCTGTGACATTTTCACTTCAAAAACCATAATCTGCTATGGGCCTCCACAACCCACAGCTTCATAACCCCACACACCACACTATTGTCCAGATTTGCAGCCAACTAGAGAGAGTTGGAAGCATCTCTGCCTCATGACTGCCTGAACCAAAATAAACCATCACAACAAATAGATAACACATCTGCACCTCACCTCACGTCAGCGGGGGTCCCCTCGACTACATCCCGATCACAAGGCACTGCTCGCGGCAGAGTATATGTCCCCCCGTGTCCTGGACTCCTGGTCAAGCAACCATGTCGTGTCCGGAGGCTGATTTGACCACAAACAACATCTCTATTCGCGTCGGTAAAACTTATAAGACATCCTCGTCGAGCGTTAGCCTTGTCTTCTCCGTGTCTGCACGCTAACAGATGGATCCCATCGGGAACAGTGGAGTAAGCAATCGCGACGATTCATTGAAAGTAAGTTGCTTTGTTTTCATCCAAAGTTTCTGTGCTTCCCGTGTCGGTGTCCCGTTCCCTGCACGCAACGTGCAGACTGAAAAGAAAGTGAATATCGATCCATCGTGGCGCTCCTGCATCTCCCCCTGAGTGTGATCAGCTGCAGCATGTGTATCGCACACAGCATTGTAATGTTGTAATGCGTTCTTCTTGATGTGATCAATAACTCTATGCTTGTGATCCGTTCTAATATCCGGTTATTTACACAATCACATACATAAACGTTTCCGCATCCGGTATAGAAACGGACCTGATCAGCAACTACATATGGCAACTGTACAGGGGCGTCAATTGGGTATGGCAGGGGTATGCAGCTGCCATGCCTTGGCTACAGGGGGAAATAATAAAATGTACTTTTCATTGTGCCTGTTGCTAAGGTATGGCAACATGTCATGTTGCCATACCTTACCTTTTTCTGAACTGACGCCACTGCAACTGCACACTAACGGATCCCAACAGATTCAATTCGGTGGAGCTTTATTGACATGAGAAAACGCAAGTGGTTTGTACTCGCCAAAGCAAGTGTCACAAATAAAATAAAAACATTTGAAAATGGGTAACATAATACAGTTGGAGGGGGTACCATTCCCACCTGCTTAGCAATATATATTTATATATATATATATAGATCTGCTATTATGTACATGTATGTGTATAGCCTACAGTATAGTTAGTGTGAGTGTGTGTGTGTGTGTGTGTGTGTGTGTGTGTGTGTGTGTGTGTGTGCGTGCGTGTGCGTGTGCGTGTGTGTGCATGTGTGTGTGAGGAGGTACTGCAGACCATCGTGGGCCAGTCCAATATAAAAAGCGTATTTCTCTTTGTGTGAAGTAAGACGCCCTAAGGGCAAGATGTGGCCTATTACAGCACTATTACACAATTCCAGTTATACACAATTACACTTATTACACTAGTACACTCATCTGATAAGTGCCTGAAGCCATAAAGACAGATATCAAGTGAGTTATTTCCTTGAAAAGAGAACATTCACAAAAACTTAAATAACTCCTTTTCATTTGATTTTCAAGCTCGGAAAATCAAAAAACAAGGTTTTTGAAATGGCTATAACTATAGAATGGTACATCGTAAATGCAAGATTATATTTTTTTCGTGAAACTACAGCTTGTCCTCTTCCATTTCCAGTAATGTATGACATGGTCGTGCAAACACAGAATTTAGGAAAAATCTAAATATAAAAAAAAATATTCATTATACAAAATGGCAGTAAAGCCATACAGTGCAATGTTAAAATGGCAGCAAATGAGTTAAGAGAGAGGGGCTTTGTTTTCATCAATCTTTTTCCAAAAACTGGGACAAAAAAATGGATAAACAGGATAAAATATGCTACTCTGCTGTTGATTGTTGCTTCTGGTTTTGGAATCTAATTCTTCTGAATGGTGAGTACACTTGACTGCTGCTGCAGCTTGCCTAACTCTTTTCTTGATGTCAAAAGTTGTCCGCTGAGACAAATGTTACTTAAATCATCAGTTGTTTTGCTTAACCTAAGGGGTGGGTGGGGACTGGGAGAGGTGAATAGGGCAAAATGGCTGCAAAACTTAAAAAATAAATTAATAAAACTGCGGTATAGTATAGACTATCTTGCTGGCTGGTGCATGTGGAGACTGAGAGGCAAAGGGAAAGTGTAGTGTCCCGTTCCCGATTGTTTAGCAAAGAAATAAACCGCGGAAATCCGAATAAAACGCGTTCAAATCCGCGAAAAACCGCCAATTACAGCGCGCGCGCGAGACGTGCACGCGCGGGCGCATAAAGCTCCCTGTAGCACCCCCTACTGCTCAGGGCTAGAACCGCGCCTGCTCTCGCCATTAATATTAATGGAAGAATATGGACTTTGTCCCACTGCATAACTCCGCCCCCGGTAGCAAAAGATAATGATTTTTCTGGTTGGTCAGTCAGGGACCAATCAGAAGGCTGACAAAGGGTGAATTGTCATGTCATGTCATAATGGTGACAGCCCTATCCATGTGTTCTCTGTAACAGCCCTCAACATGACAAGTGCCTCCAGATCCCAGATGCTGCTCGTGGCGGTGATCATCTTCACGGGCCTGCTGTCCGTGGTCTTCCTGGGCAAGTGGATTGGCATCATCATCACCATCCTCATCATGCACAAACTCAGCAACGTCATCACCGGTAAAGTGTGTGTGTTTGTGTATGTGTGTGGTGGGTTCACGTGGTTTCATCACGTGGGAATACCATCCTGGACTACTGTACTTCGGAGGTTCTCAAACCTTTTCCATGTCAAGGAACCCCAAATGTATACAGTATATATCTGGCTGCAGTCCCCGATCTGAAAGTGCCAGGAACACCCAGAAGAGAAGATTTGTGTTTAAAGAAATAAATAAAAGTTGCAATCCTATTGGGGCAGCATCTAGATGCATGTTGAAATCACACTTTCTACCACTTTTTGTGGTCACATGTTCAGATACTGGATTAGGATTGGCTTAAAACAGTGGTAAATCAGTCAACAACCTTGAGTTGGCTCATGGACCCCGCCCACTGTTGTGTTGCAGTTGATTGTAACTAAATAACCTGGCAATTTATAACTGTGTTTTATAACTTTTTTTTTTTTGTGTCTTTCATTTATATGGTAGAAGTGGTAGAAAAGCAATTTACCATTCAAGGGTCGTGGCTCCGCCTCGTGCCACAACCCTGAAACAGTGGTAAATCAGCCAACAACCCACTCCCTCTCATGGTAAATGGCTTACTTCTAAAACGGCTAGTTCCATTCCTTGATTCTGATTGGCTGGTTGCCATGGTATACCTGAGACTGTAACCCATACCTTGAATCAGTTTATATCAAAGCCAGGTGCGTTATTTCTTTCCACTGTGCCGTGAGGCTGAACTAAAGAAGCGAGCGTTTGATTTCCTCTCAAATCCTGCCGTGCGGGTGCTTCTAAGCACCGCCCGCATGCATAGGACAGTGACTGAATGGCTCCGGGCGGGGCTTGTAAAGGCAACAAGCGCCCTCTATTCTCCAGGCACCACTCGGCTGTTTAGCTTAGGTTGCTATGCTAGCGTTTTGATGTGATGTTCACCCACATAGCAGCTAAATCTGGATGAAAATAAACATGTCTATGGATTGAATATGGTTCTTAACTTCTTAACATGAGACTGATCTAACATAAGTGTTGTTTCCCTATTTCTTTTGGCAAAAAGAATGACGTGACTTTGTAAACACTGGCTTCCGTAAGTCCCTTTCCTGTATGTGGCTGGTAAACGCAAGGAAATGTCTCTTCCTGGTGGCGGAGAAGTGTACTTCTTTCTTTAAATGATGCAATGCTATGATTTTCATGTTGCAATATTGTGACCGTTTTAGAAAAGCAATAAGCCACGCGAGGCTTGTGGTTACCGGGGGAGTATACACCGGCTGAGAGGGTCGGAAACACTCGGCTGCGCCTCGTGTTTCCCAACGCCTCTCAGCCGGTGTATACTCCCCCGGTAACCACTCGCCTCTTGTGGCTTATTGCTTTAATATATCAGGTTTCTTGTATCTATATCTATATTATTTCTCTCCAAATCTTCACTGTACTTCAAAACAAAAACTGAAATATCTTTTGCTCTTTTTTTCTTTTGTTACTTAGACATGGGTGCTGACTGTGATGCTCTCTGAACAAACAAAAATAGCAACTTTCTTGAGGATCAAGAATAATGTCTTTTTCACAGACCCTTGAAAACCATTCAAATATCCTTGGCCATAAATGTAAGAGTGGACAGAGCCAAACAATATGTATTAATCATGTAACCTCTTCTGCCTTACATCTATCACACAGAGGATAAATTGTAGACACATTTTTGTTTCCTCCTGTCGTGGAATAATGGATCCTATGCATAACCTTATGTTTTCACTAGAAAATATCGTTCCTTCCAGGCCAGTTCAGATCAATAACACACAACGAGACACAAAACCATCTAAGAACACTGCAGAGGAGAATTGCTGCAGTGTGGAGTAGACTGTCTCTTAAACACAGACAGCCTACCAAGGTCGCCTCTGCTTGGCCCCATCCTTTTTTCCCTCCACACAAAATCTCTTAATAGCAGCCGTTCTACAGCTGTAGAGGTGTATGGCAGGTAGACCAAGCAAGAGAGCAGAGTTAACTTCTAGTTCTTATTCTTTACTTTTTATTTCTCCTATCTTTCCACTACTGTATGTAATTTCAATTCCAGCCACCAACACGGAAGCCATGGTGGGACCGGTGAAGGTCAAGGTGTTCAGTGGTGACATCACTCGGGAGAAGACGGATGCTGTCGTCAGCAGCACCAACGACTCCCTCGATCACAGTTCAGGTACAGTGATGCAGCTTTATGGTGAGGCCAGGACTCGGAAGACACAATGGTTTTATAATATCTTAATTTCTTTTACATAAATTATTTGATCATAGTCAATCCAACAAGTGTTGGATTCAAATAAAAATTATCATCATACATGACGGTTCTACGAAATATGCTACTCGTTAGGTTCACATTAAGTTACAGTTACAGATTGCTGAGTGCAATCTTTCTAGTTCTGTTGTGGGTATAATACTAGTAAGACACCTCAGGGTGACTTGCGACGCGCCAATTCTTGGCCATCTGGCCAACCACAGCGTGTCTCTGACGATTCTAGTTGTTGTCATTCTGGAGGGAGTTTGTTCATGTTTTTGTGAAGGTATCAACCCTAGGAGACACGGGGAGAACATGCAAATTCCACACAGAAAGGCCCTATCGCCAACCCCACCTACTGTAGGGTGTGGGCACTGATGATGCGGAGGGAGGAACACGCCGCCCATACATGTCCTTAATATTGATAACATAATATCCTTAATAATGTCCTTAATATTGACAATATATGAATCTCCATATATGGGCATAAAACGTACATAAGTAATGCCAAGCAGGGCCTTGGTGAGTTAGGGCCTTGGTTTGATGCCTGTGGATCTCCATATATGGGCATAAGGGGGTACCCTAACATTCTCATTTTCGGCCTGGGATTTATGACATCAGAAATCTCCATGTATGGGCATAAAAGGTTTTTTCTGGGAATGACCATATATGGATTAATTATAATTAATAATAATATGTATCCATATAAATACAATATATGTTATGCCCATACATGGAGACGGGCATAAAAAACGTATGTTAATTAGTAATGCCAAGCAGGGCCTTGGTGAGTTAGGGCCTTGTTTTGATGCCTGTGGATCTCCATATATGGGCCATATATGGTACCCTAACATTCTCATTTTCAACCTGGAATTTATGACATCAGGGATCTCCATATACCTGTATATATGGCATAACAGGGATTCTGTTAGAGTGGTTCCCATGACATCACAACATACAATATATTATATGCCCATACATGGAGATCCCTATCTGAACCAGCCACACAGATATATGCCATGTCTTGGCCATCTGGCCAGTGATATATACCGATGACATCAGGGATCTTCATATATGGGCACAAAAGGGATTCTGGGGAATACCCATATATGGACTTTTACATAGGTGATGTCACCTGTGCTATCACCTGTGATGTCACAGTGATGTCTCAAGGGAACCACAGTGTCAAGATGTGCTGGCCATCACAGTGACATCAGAGCATGATGTCAGAGCAGCAAACCCATGACTGTAAAAATGTGTACAAATCTACACACGGACAAGGTGTGATGTTTCTCATAGTAAACAAATAAATACAGTAAGCCTGTTGGGCAGATTCGCTTTTGTGATGAAAAATCACCATCTACCATTCTCATTGAGGGTGATGTACTGTACTGTATGCCAGAGATGAGTGGGGAAATGATTGTGAAGATGGATTTTTGACTTTGTAACATTCTACCGTATGTTTCTGTGTGTAGGTGTGTCAGGAGCCATTCTGAAAGCTGCTGGGAAGAGCGTGGTTGATGAATGCACCGCTCTAGGTAAGATGTTTAACAGGAATTATAGGATTCATCGCAATACGATTTCTAGGCCCTCAACGGTTGACCACCCAATTATTTTTTCTTATTCTTTATCCTCACTTGGACAAGTCATCTAACTATTAATTTACTGAATGTCTGTCTGTCTGTCTGTCTGTCTGTCTGTCTGTCTGTCTGTCTGTCTGTCTGTCATATTATTCTGCCCAACGTTAATTTTTTAATTAAATTCTTCTACCTGCAGGCTGTCAACTCCTAATCCAAATAATCTTAAAGGGCTGATAATATTAAAGGGGTTTATTATTAATGCATGTGTATTTCTGCTCTGATCCCATAAGGAACCCAACCCAGCGATGGCGTCGTCATCACCAAACCTGGCAACCTCTCCACTAAGCACATCATTCACATGGTGGGACAGACCAAGGAGACGACGATCACCAGCTCCATGCGGAAGGTCTTACAGATGTGTGAAGACCACAAGCTTCAGTCTGTCTCCTTTCCAGCACTCGGTACAGGTAGGGTGCACCTGTGTTATTTATCCCACAACGGTATGAACCACAATGTACAGTGTACAGTCTATGAATGTACAGTACAGCCTATGTTATTTATTAAAGGACGACTCCACCACTATTTATCCCACAACGGTATGAACCACAATGTACAGTTTACAGTCTATGAATGTACTGTACAGCCTATATTATTTATTAAAGGACGACTCCACAACTTTTCGACCTATCTTCATATAATTCGTCATGTTCAAGATAAAATGGCACCATTTTTTTCTACTCGTCTGTCTTTTAGGAGAGCTTTGGGCAGTTCAAAAACCCATCTGCCAGTGACATCGTTAGGCAGATCATTTAAAAAATATATATTAAAAATATAGATATATATAATAAAAAACATTATCACAAGAACAATGGCTTCCATTATAACATCGTAACTTTTCTGGAATAGAAAGCCTGCAGTTTCTTGGATTTCCCATCAATGATGTCACTAGTAGACGGGTCTCTGAACTGCCCACATGAGGCAGATTAGAAAAAAGGTGCTATTTTTTCATGAACATTAGTAAGGGCCTATTACATTAAGATAGGTTGAAAAGTGGTGAAGTCGTCTTTTAAATCTGTATAGCTGACTTGGTCTCCCGCGCGAGTGCCAACTACTGGTCAGCTAAGATGGTGAGCCAAGTTGAGGCCTGGACAGCTAGGGTAGTGGTCTGGGCACCTAGGCTGCTGATGCCTGGCAGCGTATCGCTGGTTCGACTCCCAATCTCAACAAACTTTGTTGCGTGTCACTCCCCTTCTCTCTCTCCCCATTTCAGTGTCAGTCTACTGTAATCTATCGATAAAGGCAAAAAGAAATGCCACCTCGGATTTTTCATATCAGCTTCATGGTGGTGCTATAACAGGCCAATTAGTGTTTTTACCTAAACTCTGCCAATCAGTGTAAAACCTTGTATGCACACTCCCTAGAGGAAGGAAGGAAGGAAAAGCCTTTGCCCTATATTTTTCACATCGGCCGACTTATGTAATCACGCAAATCAGTACGCACAGTATCTCTATAGTCATGTGATCAAGACGGATCTGTCCAATATTTCATATTCCATCCTAGTTGGCTAATATTGGCTTCTAAAGTTTGCAGGATTGGTCCGTTTTGAACAAAAGGCTGAAAATCATGAACGCAGCTTGTGATTTCCATGACATTTTTCACACACAGAGACAGGATAGAAGAGTGAGAGCAAATGGAAGATAGAAAACAAGTTAAATAGGAGAAATAGCTGTATACCGATCAGCGAGTGTGAAAGCAGACTATATACATGATATTTTGGATGTTAGCGCCATATGCAGGTGTGTACAGGTTATATTGAAACGTTAGCATCATATGTATTGATTGATTGATTGATTGAATGTTTTAGCAAGTTTAGCAAACAGTGCTACAATACAGATTATTTACTAAACCATTATGGATTTCCACTTTAGAAACAAATAAAGATAGGATCCAGTCTTTGTGCAAGGATGGTTAAAGGGTATTTATTTTTACAGGAGCTGGGAATCTGGGGGCCCTGCAGGTTGGAAATGCAATGATGGCAGCAGTGGAAGAACACATAAAAAGCACCAAAACCACAACTCTTAAAACCGTTCACATTGTGATATTCCAAGCCAAGATGCTTCAGGACTTTGAGGAGGTCCTGAAGAGATTCAAGAAACCTGGTAAGCAATAAACATCGAGCCTAAAGGCCAGTTCAGATCAAAAACACACAACGAGACACAAAGCCATCTTAGAACGCTACAGAGGAGAATTGCAGCAGTTTGGAGTAGACTGTCTCTTAAACACAGACAGTCTACCCAGGTGGCCTCTACTTGGCCCCATCCTTTTTTCCCTCCACACAAAATCTCTTAATAGCAGCCGTTCTACAGCTGTAGAGGTGGATGGCAGGTAGACCAAGCAAGAGAGCAGAGTTAACTTCTAGTTCTTATTCTTTACTTTTTATTTCTCCTATCTTTCTACTACTGTATGTAATTTCAATTCCAGCCACCAACACGGAAGCCATGGTGGGACTGGTGAAGGTCAAGGTGTTCAGTGGCGACATCACTCGGGAGAAGACGGATGCTGTCGTCAGCAGCACCAACACCTCCCTCGATCACAGTTCAGGTACAGTGATGCAGCTTTATGGTGAGGCCAGGACTCGGAAGACACAATGGTTTTATAATATCTTAATTTCTTTTACATAAATTATTTGATCATAGTCAATCCAACAAAGCGTTAAGCAAGCGTGCTGATTCAAAGTTACTAGCCATTGAAAGAATGATAGCAAAGTGTGTTTACAAACAAATGCACGTTGTACTTTTACAACTATTGAAACCGGAGAAGAACAATGGAACGTATGTAAACATGTGGAGGAATGTTCCAGCCCCCAAATAACCACGGAAATTCTTTAAAACAAGAGACATTTACACAAGCTAAGTATAACCATTTTATGGACCTAAGACGGCTATTTGTTGTTATAAAAACCTTCATCAACATTCAAACTGTGTTATTATGCCTAGAAACAAAAAAACAAAAAAAATAAATCGAATGCATTTTGTTCTATTGTAGAAATCCATTACCCCCGAGTTGTGTCTGAAAACTCTGTGAGTGGTCACAAATATGCTACTTGTTAGGTTCACATTAAGTTACAGTTACAGACTGCTGAGTGCAATCTTTCTAGTTCTGTTGTGGGTAGAATACTAGTAAGACACCTCAGGGTGACTTGCGACCTCGAGGTCGCGCCAATTTTTGGCCATCTGGCCAACCACAGCGTTTCTCTGACGATTCTAGTTGTTGTCATTCTGGGGGGAGTTTGTTCATGTTTTTGTGAGGGTATCAACCCTAGGAGACATGGGGAGAACATGCAAACTCCACACAGAAAGGCCCTATCGCCAACCCCACCTAGGGTGTGGGCGCTGATGACACGGAGGGAGGAACACGCCGCCCATATATGTCCTTAATATTGATAACATAATATCCTTAATAATGTCCTTAATATTGACAATATAGGAATCTCCATTTATGGGCATAAAACGTACGTAAGTAATGCCAAGCAGGGCCTTGGTGAGTTAGGGCCTTAGTTTGATGCCTGTGGATCTCCATATATGGGCATAAGGGGGTACCCTAACGTTCTAATTTTCGGCCTGGGATTTTGACATCAGAAATCTCCATGTATGGGCATAAAAGGTTTTTTTCTTTTTCTGGAAATGACCATATATGGACTTTTTATTTTATTTTATCCTTTATTAATAATAATATGTATCCATATAAATACAATATATATTATGCCCATACATGGAGATGGGCATAAAAATAACGTATGTTAATTAGTAATGCCACGCAGGGCCTTGGTGAGTTAGGGCCTTGTTTTGATGCCTGTGGATCTCCATATATGGGCCATAATGGTACCCTAACATTCTCATTTTCGACCTGGAATTTATGACATCAGGGATCTCCATATACCTGTATATATGGCATAAAAGGGATTCTGTTAGAGTGGTTCCCATGACATCACAACATACAATATATTGTATGCCCATACATGGAGATCCCTATCTGAACCAGCCACACAGCCATGTCTTGGCCATCTGGCCAGTGATAGATGACATCGGGATCTTCATATGGGCACAAAAGGGATTCTGGGGAATACCCATACATGGACTTTTACATAGGTGGTGTCACCTGTGCTATCACCTGTGATGTCACAGTGTCAAGGGAACTACAGTGTCAAGATGTGCCGGACATCACAGTGACATCAGAGCATGATGTCAGAGCAGCAAACCATGACTTTTAAATGTGTACAAATCTACACGTGGACAAGGTGTGATGTTTCTCATAGTAAACCAACCAGTAAGACTCCCTAAGCGACCGTCAGGTGGCAGCGTGATTTTAGGGCAAAATGTGTAGGAGCAGTGTCCAAAAATGGGTTTGAAAAAATCAGCCTGTTGGTGGCGCTATATGGGACAGATGCATGTTGATGAGAAGAGTGTAGCCATACTGTGTACCGATTTGCGTGATTTTAGGGGAAAATCTGTAGGAGTAGTGTCCAAAAATATGTTTCAAAAAAATCGGCCTGAAGGTGGCGCTAAGTGGGACAGATCCATGTTGATGAGATGAGTGTAGACATACTGTGTACTGATTTGCGTGACTTTAGGGCAAAAATTGTAGGAGCAGTGTCCAAAAATGTGTCTTGCAAGAATCGGCCTCACGGTGGCGCTAGAAGAGGGCCATGTGAGAATTGATGGAGGTGGAGGTTGTGGTGGAGGTTGTGGTTTGGCAGGCAAGGAGTGTGTGTGGAAAATTTCACATGGATAGGGGCAACGATGGCGGAAATACGAGCAGACTGACGGACAGACGGACGGACGGACGGACGGACGGACGGACGGACGGACGGACGGACGGACGGACGGACTGACAGACAGACAGACAGACAGACAGCCGGTGGAGGTTCTGATAGTAAATGCGACCTGACGGTCGCAATAAATTCAGTAAGCCTGTTGGGCAGATTCGCTTTTGTGATGAGAAATCACCATCTACCATTCTCATTGAGGGTGATGTACTGTCTGTATGCCAGAGATGAGTGGGGAAATGATTGTGAAGATGGATTTTTGACTTTGTAACATTCTACCGTATGTTTCTGTGTGTAGGTGTGTCAGGAGCCATTCTGAAAGCTGCTGGGAAGAGCGTGGTTGATGAATGCACCGCTCTAGGTAAGATGTTTAACAGGAATTATAGGATTCATCGCAATACGATTTCTAGGCCCTCAGCGCCTGACCCCCCAATAATTTTTTCTTATTCTTTATTCTTTATCCTCACTTGGACAAGTCATCTAACTATTAATTTACTGAATGTCTGTCTGTCATATTATTCTGCCCAACGTTAGGTTTTTAATTAAATTCTTCTACCTGCAGGCTGTCAACTCCTAATCCAAATCATCTTAAAGGGCTGATGATATTAAAGGGGTTTATTATTAATGCATGTGTATTTCTGCTCTGATCCCATAAGGAACCCAACCCAGCGATGGCGTTGTCATCACCAAACCTGGCAACCTCTCCACTAAGCACATCATTCACATGGTGGGACAGACCAAGGAGACGACGATCACCAGCTCCATGCGGAAGGTCTTACAGATGTGTGAAGACCACAAGCTTCAGTCTGTCTCCTTTCCAGCACTCGGTACAGGTAGGGTGCACCTGTGTTATTTATCCCACAACGGTATGAACCACAATGTACAGTGTACAGTCTATGAATGTACAGTACAGCCTATGTTATTTATTAAAGGACGACTCCACCACTTTAAGACCTATCTTCATATAATTCGTCATGTTCAAGATAAAATGGCACAATTTTTTTCAACTCGTCTGTCTTTTAGGAGCACTTTGGGCAGTTCAAAAACCCATCTGCCAGTGACATCGTTAGGCAGATCATTTAAAGAATATATATTAAAAAATATAGATATATATAATAAAAACATTATCACAAGAACAATGGCTTCCATTATAACATCGTAACTTTTCTGGAATAGAAAGCCTGCAGTTTCTTGGATTTCCCATCAATGATGTCACTAGTAGACGGGTCTCTGAACTGCCCACATGAGGCAGATTAGAAAAAAGGTGCTATTTTATCATGAACATTAGTAAGGCCCTATTACATTAACACATGGGAAGCCAAGGTTTCTAACATTTCTAGCTGTTGCTGCTACCGCCGTTCACTCACGCTTTATTTTGAAGAGCCTCGGAAGCTTTGTGCGTGTGCACTAGGGCATTCACGAATAGTGATTTTTAGAATTCAAATTATTCAACCTCAAAGTATGTGAATATTCGGGTATTCGACGGGTGAAATATCATATTTTTGTAGTCTAATAAATCATTAAAACGCTCCTTTGCGAGCCTTAAAAACAACCAGCAATTAACGGGTTAACCTTTGTAGACGGGACAAAATGCGGGGTTCGTGAAATAACAGCCATCGATTGGCTGTGAGAGGTTTTCACTGGTGGATGCGGAACTCAAGCAGCAGAGAGAGAACAGACCTACAATGCACAGTGCGTCGCGGATAGACGCGTTGTGAGCTTGTAGATCTGCTATTTTTGACACGCTTCACTGTCTTACGACTGAACATAGCATAAACATGCTGATGAAACTTGCGACGAAAAACGAGTTCGTTTTACTAGGAAAACTCAGAAAATAACTGTTCAAGCCTATCCTAACTATGTTCAACAACAACCACATGTATACTGTCCATCCTTTGTTTAGAATTGTTTAGCCTCGGGATTCAGGCATTTAGTGATTATTTGATGGGATATGCACGCTATGTTAATGACTTCACACACATGTCGTTAACACCTACGCTACTTAGCAGGCCATTAATATGTACCGATACTCATTCCAATGTTAATGAAGGCTGGTGTGACTCGAGTCTCGACCAGTACAACAGACAAGGCTAAGATGGGTTATGATTACATGCTAAATAGTATAGAAGTATACACACAAGCTTTACAAGATCATCAATTCCACTCCAATCCGTGTCGCGAAACTCTCGACCCGTTATCATAAATAAAACGCCGGACGCTTGTACCTTTATGGTTTAAGATGAGATACATTTGAATATGAAGCATGACATCAACGCGGTTGCGGTGAAGCGCGGTCCGAAAGAGCTACTGTAAAGAGAAGGGTGTCCTCTAAACTGGATATACTCGGCAAGAGGAACGAAACTCAGCATCAATAAAGTAAAGTAGCCTAATGTATTACACACTTTTGTTTTGTCAGCAACAAGCATTGAGCTTGCTTGTTCTGGAGCGCCCCTCCCCTCCTACACTGACTGTCTCATCTACAGTGACGGGCCAGCCGTGTATGTCGGCAGTCGGCACATCGATCACATAGGCTAGCCACTACAGTGGGGTTGGATTTGACAACAATCAAACATGAATGGATTAGGAGAAATACTAACACCAGAGCTCACAGCTGCATGTCTGCTGTAGAAATATTGTAACGGCAAAAAAAAGGAAAAAAAAATAAATAAGAAAATAATATTAAAATTAATTTCGGCGAAAATTCGAATAGTGATTACAGTAATCGAATAGTGTTTTGATATTCGAATATTCGAATATTCGGTGAATGCCCTAGTGTGCACGTGAGTGACGATTGAGGAAGAAAATCCATTTGTTTACAAACGTTCGCGAAATTAAAATCCAAACCGGGGCCGACCTTCGCGGTAAAGTGTCGCCGTGAAAACAATCAGATCTCTGCTTCCCTGGCGTTCTTTGCACCTCATTCATAGATAAAGCCCTTTTTATGTTTCAGCCTAGAATGGAAATCGATGCAACCAGGTCGCGCCATTTTCTCTCTCTCTACGAGCCACGGTGTGAAGTATGGACTAGGGTCATTCACAGGGCACACAGCATGCGCGCAGAGCTGTACAGTTAACCCTTTGTTGTCTCGTTGAGGAACGAGACAACTCCTTTTGACAGAGTGACCCCTAGTGGCCTTATCTCGTTACTGAACGAGTTTGGCCTGTTGGGTGTTAAGATAGGTTGAAAAGTGGTGAAGTCGTCTTTTAAATCTGTATAGCTGACTTGGTCTCCCGCGCGAGTGCCAACTACTGGTCAGCTAAGATGGTGAGCCAAGTTGAGGCCTGGACAGCTAGGGTACTAGGGTAGTGGTCTGGGCACCTAGGCTGCTGATGCCTGACAGCGTATCGCTGGTTCGACTCCCAATCTCAACAAACTTTGTTGCGTGTCACTCCCCTTCTCTCTCTCCCCATTTCAGTGTCAGTCTACTGTAATCTATCGATAAAGGCAAAAAGAAATGCCACCTTTCAAAACAGCCTCATGGTGGCGCTATAACAGGCCAATTAGTGTAAAACTTTGTATGCACACTCCCTAGCTAGAGGAAGAAGGAAGGAAAAGCCTTTGCCCTATATTTTTCACATCTGCCATTTATAGTGCCACCACAGGAGGCCGACTTATGTAATCACGCAAATCAGTACGCACAGTATCTCTATAGTCATGTGATCAAGACGGATCTGTCCAATATTTCATATTCCATCCTAGTTGGCTAACATTGGCTTCCAAAGTTTGCAGGATTGGTCCGTTTTGAACAAAATGCCTAAAATCATGAACGCAGCTTGTGATTTCCGTGACATTTTTCACACACAGAGACAGGATAGAAGAGTGAGAGCAAATGGAAGATAGAAAACAGGTTAAATAGGAGAAATAGCTGTATACCGATCAGCGAGTGTGAAAGCAGATTATATAAATGATATTTTGGATGTTAGCGCCATATGCAGGTGTGTACAGTTATTTTGAAACGTTAGCATCATATGTATTGATTGATTGATTGATTGAATGTTTTAGCAAGTTTAGTAAACAGTGCTACAATACAGATTATTTACTAAACCATTATGGATTTCCACTTTAGAAACAAATAAAGATAGGATCCAGTCTTTGTGCAAGGATGGTTAAAGGGTATTTATTTTTACAGGAGCTGGGAATCTGGGGGGCCTGCAGGTTGGAAATGCAATGATGGCAGCAGTGGAAGAACACATAAAAAGCACCAAAACCACAACTCTTACAACCGTTCACATTGTGATATTCCAAGCCAAGATGCTTCAGGACTTTGAGGAGGTCCTGAAGAGATTCAAGACTCCCAAGAAACCTGGTAAGTAATAATCATGGAGCCTAAAGGCCAGTTCAGATCAAAAACACACAACGAGACACAAAACCATCTTAGGACACTACAGAGGAGAATTGCAGCAGTGTGGAGTAGACTGTCTCTTAAACACAGACAGCCTACCCAGGTGGCCTCTGCTTGGCCCCATCCTTTTTTCCTCCACACAAAATCTCTTAATAGCAGCCGTTCTACAGCTGTAGAGGTGGATGGCAGTTAGACCAAGCAAGAGAGCAGAGTTAAAGGAGCTATAGTCAACTTCTTCTTGAAAAACGGATGCTAAAATAAAAATGTTTCGAAAATATTTTATAAAAAGATAAGATTCATATATGTGTTTCTATTAAAAAATGACCACAAAAAGTGTAAAATAATGATAAAATAATCATTTTGGCCATTGTCAGACCGACACTTTGTTTACATTCTAGTCTATAGACTAGGATGTAAACAAAGTGTTGGCCCTACAATGAAAAAGTTGACTATAGCTCCTTTAACTTCTAGTTCTTATTCTTTACTTTTTATTTCTCCTATCTTTCTACTACTGTATGTAATTTCCTTTCTACAAACCACAACAACACTGCAAGAGGAAAGTGGACAGTACTACAACTAAAATGAATACTGAGGAGGACACAACCATGTGATAGTGCACTGGTTCTCAACCTTTTCAGGCCGCGACCACAACCACTGTGATAGTGGACCGTACAGTAACTACATTCTCCCAAGTCCCGGAAAAGACGTGCTGTGATTGGCCACTTGTCACTTTGAGGCACCTTCAGTGACAGTTGGGGCAAACGCTCACTCCCAAACATGATTTACTATTCTGTCCCTATCCGGACGTAACTCGAAAGAGTCGGCTCAAGCGACCTTCACAGCGTTCAGCACGGCAACTCGCTCGCTTTAGCTCACTCGGCGGTGACTCTCAAGGTGCTTAAACAGAGTTTTTGTCTCCTGTATTAGAATGTGACAACGCCCCCACTGTTTGATCTGGGGGCGTGCATCCTTATTTTCTCAGTCTTGCATTCAGCAAATCGAACGCAGGCAAGGCAGCACTTGGGAGAATGTAGTTACGATCCACTATTATGTATTATGTGGACACAAGTCATGATGATGCTGAATGTTCACCTCAGAATAGGGACACTAGGATTCATGTGGTTAAGCCAGGGCTGCCAAGTCTCACGCTTTGAGCGTGAGAGTCACGCAATTTAACCTCTTCTCACGCCACACGCCACACATGCCATTTCTCACGCATTTTTACAGCCATCCCACCGACCTCTCCCGAAAGTTGCGGGGGTTTTCTCACTCGGTAAAAGTCGCACGGAGAATTCTAAGCGCAGTGAATGCAGCTGCTCTGCTCCTCCACTCTCTCTCCCCTCTACACGTGGGTCAGTGACGTGACGCCCCAAAAAATGTGTTTTTAAAAAAACTTTAAATTGCAGGCATAAAAGTTATTTACTTTTGTTCTACTCACTCTCAACCTTATGGAAATACATTTTGTTTTTAGATATTTTATTGGAATCAGACTTTATTCAGCAGTTTGTTGTACTTGTGCCTAAAATCGTCATATGGTGTGACATGAAAATAATTGTTCATAAAATGAAAATGGAGTACATCTTTCTTAAGTTACTCACTTTATCAAAGTCCTTTATCATAACTAACCAGTGATCCACTATAGTTTTTTGAAAATTAATTATATCTGTATATTTTTTTCATAATCGACACTCTGTGTGAGGCCCATGTTCATGATCTTACAACATATTTTAAATGTATTCTGTCAAAACTTTCTCTAAAATTACACAAATATTTGTGACTCTTCCTGATAATATTCTCTATGTAATCCATAAACATTTTTTTGGTTTAATTATTAATAAAGGTATGATTTTTCACTATTTGGAATGTCACACCAAATGATTTAGTGTCACACCGTATGATCATATCTTCATGTGTCAAAGCAAACTGTGTTTTAACCTACCTATTAGTGAGTACTGAACTTTACTGATTGATTAAACAATTACCCAGGATAACATGGCCTTAATATTTCTGAACAGGATATTATTGTAGGGCTTTAACATGGGATAAGAAAGAATTGTAGTAGTAGATGGATGATGAGGATGTGCACAGGAATGTTACACACACCTAAGTCTTCTGCCGGCCCACGGCAGAAGGATCCTAAAGAGACAATAAGGCGCATAGCCACACTTGGAGCCAAGGCAACATTTTATTAACACCAATTAGTGGAAACAGAACTCAGCATTCAGGTAAATTGCTTTTTTCCGAAGTCTCCTGAACTTGAACACAGCATTTTGTGTTGAACAAATATAATTAGGAATCATGACATTACACCACATCTCCACTAGCTAAAGAGTGCTGGGTTGCGCAACTCCGAAAATAGCTGATCTACAAGCTCTCGCAGCACAACGTGTTGAGAGCTTGTAGATCAGCTATTTTCGCTAGTTTTGTCTCGGGTCCTACCTTAACACTGTCCACTGTCCAGTCCAGTGAGTGAAAGTACAAAAGTATTAGATCAGATTAGATTATACATTTAGACTGTATTGTACATCAGCCAGTCGTATTTGGTGAGGGTAGCAAACCGGCTGCCTTGTTGCGGTTCTGCTATGCCACAGACAACCTCCTGCTCTTCGTAGAAAATGCAGTCTCGCCCCTTTGGCTCCTCTCTCCTTGCTGGGTCATTGTTTAGTTTCTCCCTGTACTTTCTCGTTCTCTCAGCACTTGTCATTTTCCAGCTGACAAAAGAAAATGGAATGTATAGTTTAAGACAAAGAGAAAATATTGTTTAGATTGAAACAATATGTTAAGGTTTCTGTGAAGGGGTTTCTGCTCTGTCTGATGAATTTGAAGTATCACTGAATGAAGCTAAATTACATTTTATGTAAAAATGTTTAAAACAAATGTTTAAATGTACAAAAGAAAAATGGAACTTTGTTATTTATTGTTATATCTGTAGTTAAATACAGTATAAATCATATGGTGTGACAATCAAGTCATATGGCGTGACAAGCAGACATGTCACACCATTATGATTAAGTGTCACACCATATTACGTTTTCTGCATTTAGGTTTACCTTGAGGCTACTATGTACACATTAGCATGCTAACAGCATGCTAGCTATAACAAAGCAACCTAGATCTACATGGAAATATGACCAAAACTTCAAATAACTTAAGCTTTTTTTAATGAAAAGGTGTCACACCAACAGACATCCAAAGTGGTGAGTTTGTCAAA
The DNA here is from genome assembly GCF_963921795.1 of Nannobrachium achirus. NCBI lineage: Eukaryota > Metazoa > Chordata > Actinopteri > Myctophiformes > Myctophidae > Nannobrachium > Nannobrachium achirus. Next base: position 47,873,571 of record NC_137829.1, on the reverse strand, counting down.
GTTTCAACAAGATGGCATTTCATGAAAATGTTAAAATCATAACTCACCTCAGACACCTGTCTTGCAGTTGTGCTGGGAGTGCTGAATAGCCTTACAGAAGAAGGACCTCTCTAGCCAATAGGTGTCCAAATAATTGCCTGTTTAATTTCTCCAAACTAGTGTCACACCAAATGATTTTGGTTTGGGGGACAAAATGTTTTTGATCAGAAATTACTGAAAACATTATGCTTTGACTTTGAAAAGATATAGGCTCACAAATAGACATTTTTTTAGCCTAAATTCATTTTCAAATGATTTTTAGCAATTCTTTTTCTTAGTTTTATTCAAGTTCCCACTTTGAGAAACAAGGTCAGGACAGTCACACCATATGAGTTTTGCCATGTTTGGTTGAAAATTCTGAAGAAATGAGGAATGAAATGTTTTAATCTTGAGTAAGTTCACTTAAAGCTTAATGTCCTGCACAATATTCAGAAGGTTTTTGACAAATATATCTTTTATTTATACATGTTTGACACCGAGGACAGCGAAAACGTTACGTCACGTCACCCACCTTACACACATGCAGGCGACGCAGCGAGACGGAGAGCCCTACAGACAGCTGCGATGCTTTCTCGCTTTGATCTGCAGGGCCGGGGATCGCGCCGCCCCCGCGGTGGAGAAACACACTCGCTCCGGGACAAAACGCCGGGCGATATTTCACAAAGATGACCACAATCCAGCTCTTGCCTCCCACGAGCGCATGCACGAAAGAGCCCACACGCAATAATTTCATGGGTTACTATTAGGGTGGCCATACGTCCGGATTTTGGCCGGACAGTCCGGTTTTTGACCCTGCTGTCCTCCTCCCAGCTCAATCTGTGGCCGGACGCATTATTGTCCGGCTTTTGTAAATCTCCCGTTAGAATACAGGTCTGTGCAGCCAGTGCAGTGCCACTAATCAGCCAGCCAGCCTGCTGGCTTACATTTGCATATCACGGTGATTCATAGGTAGAAAAATAGCAGATATATAAGCTTACGGTCACAGTGCGACACCGCACCGCACTGTTTAATGCTCGTTCCTAACTGTTACACTGGACGCTAGAGTCGCTCCCCCCACGCTTTGTTTAGATGAAACCGACGTCAAGGTTTGCCCAAAGACGCCGAAATGAAACTAAATTTAGCCAACAATGGAGCAAGGTCAATACGTTAATAAAGAAGCACAGAATTGACGACAAGCATCATGCACTTAGTTTGCACTGCTGTGTGTAACAGGTTGATGTCAGCAAAGGGAAGGTAGGACGCAATGACATGCTTTGACTGACTGACAGGCAATGACTCAACGTGCTGAAGGTTTTCCTCTTGTCTTCTTTCCCCCCGTCGTATCCCTAGCCTATTCCCCAATTGTGAACAAAATAACTGCAGCTGAGCTATGCAGTACCCATATATCCACAAGTCTCCCCTTCTCTTCCCCTCTCTCTGTTTTATTATTTCTGATATGCCAGTCACGTGGGTTAGATTTCGAATGGACAATTTAACCCAACAAAAGAATATTAATTGCAAAAAACTATTTACGGTGTAGGCCCATCATAAAATAAAATAATTGCGACCGTAGGTAGCATTTACGACCATTTACTACCAAAACCTCCACAGACTGTCCGTCCGTCCGTCCGTCCGTCTGTCTGTGAGTCAGTCACACTTTTGCCCTGATCATATCTCCACAACCGTTGCCCCCATCCATGCCAAATTTTTCACACATACTCCTTACCTGCCAAACTACAAACTCCAAGCACCCCCAGAGCTCCAGGGACCCCCAGGTCCCTGGGGGACCCCCAGGTGTAAAAAAATATCCCTCCGTGAGTGACACGTCACACGTCACACTTTTGCCCTGCTCATATCTCCACAACCGTTGCCCCCATCCATGGCACATTTGGCACACACACTCCTTACCTGCCAAACTACAACCTCCAAGGACCCCCGGAGCTCCAGGGACTCCCAGGTCCCTGAGGGACCCACAGGTGTAAAAAATTACCACATGTGCAAAAATGACCAAATGACCACCCCAACGGGGCTGCTCACGGGGAATTCCTGGGGATCACCCACTCCTGGTGCTCCAGAACGGATGCAAAAGTGGTGGCGCCCCCAGTGGAGGACCCCCTCCACTGCAGCTCACATCAAATGCCGTAACTCGGGCTAGGAGCGTCCGGGAGAGCCGGGGCCGGTACCTATTCATCCGCCAAGGCAACGCGGAGACCCCACCCCTCATTTCTCACATGGCCCTCTTCTAGCGCCACCTGCAGGCCGATTTTTAAAACACATTTTTGGACACTGCTCCTACAGTTTTGGCCCTAAAATCACGCAAATCGCTACACAGTATGTCTACACTCATCCCATCAACATGAATCTGTCCCATATAGCGCCACCTTCAGGCCGATTTTTAAAAACACATTTTTGGACACTGCTCCTACAGATTTTGCCCTAAAATCACGGAAATCACTACACAGCATGTCTACACTCATGTCATCAACATGGATCAGGAAGATTTTGGAAAAAAACATTTTTGCCCTATTTGTGGAGATAAGCAACCTACGGTCGCTTATCTCCCGATTAGGGAGTCTTACTGGTTAATGAAGAGTCTTTGGGTGCATAAACAAGGGAGGTATAGGCTTAATTTAAACCACTTTACACCTATTTTGCACTATAGGCTATTCGAAATAGCCGATCTACAAGCTATGAGCTTGATCTAGTTTTTTTCAAAAAGTGTACAAATCTGGAATAATATGTGGGTCCCTAATATTTTGAGAAGGGGGTCCGTGACTAAATTGGCCTACATATCATTTTCGGGGTCCCATACAGCACGCCCCGGAAAAGTGTCCTCCTTTCTGAGGTCCTACTGGTGGCCACCCTAGTTACTATATCCACTTGTATTGAACCCTAATCTATCCCCATATTCTGAGGAGGACTTTAGAAGAGATAGGGTGGTTTGCACTAACACTACCAACACTACTCTACTAGAGGGAAGAATACCAGTAGCCCAGTGGTTCTCAACCTGTGGGTCGGGACCCCGAGGGGGGTCCCCAAATTATTTTGTGGGGGTCGCCATGATTAACATAGGGTGCGTTCGGAAATGCGCACTCAACGCACTGGTGTGCCATGTTGTCGTTCGTTTATTCGGTGCAATTGGTGCGTTGTCGTTCGGAAATCCAGTGCGCGGCGCACTGGTGTGTTGAGTGCACGCACTGACCAACCCTACTTAGAAGATGGGGTTCGGCGGTGTGGTGCGGTGTTCTGATTGGTTGGTTTTCTTGGCCGTGTCTCGAATGCTTCTCAGCTGTGAACAATGGAGGAAATAACCGCAAATACAGCACTTGCAGCTTAATTGGTCGTTTGAGCTTGATAGTTTCACACACATCAACGTGTAAACTAACAGCAGGTATGCCAATGCTATGAATTACATCTCCTTTCAATATCAACGTTACGTTAGCCTGTTAAAACTGGTCGTTCGTAAATAAGCCACACTGAACGCACTCTCCAACGTCACGACCCCTGCACTCACTACATTGAGCACACACCCGGTGCGGGTTTCCGAACGCACCCTTAATGTGCAACATTGTTTTCTCACTCATCAGTAAACAAACCAACATAAAGTTTAAGTGTATAGAGGGTATCTGCACATTTCTAAAGTGACAATTTAAGGGCTTTTTAATAGCTCTAAAATGACAAATTAAACTGATAGTAAAATATGTTATTGTTGTTTAACATGGTATAGATACCATTTTCAGTGTCATGATGTTTTCGAACAACTAACTAACGCAGGAGAATGACCACTGAGAGATGCCAATCAGGTCATTATGTACAGGACACGGGATAATGAAAAGCCAAAACATTCTACATCCTTGGCTTCTGAGTCCACGAGACTCAGTCACAACAACATCCCATCAAATCCATGTTATGTTTAATTGTCCAATCAGAATGTGACTAATGTATTCTGTAAACTCCATATATCTGTGAATCATTATGCTTTGTACTCAGAGATACTATGGGTGGCAATGCTCTCTACTGTACTTATACAGTACCTACAATTTGAACTCTGACTAAACTTCAACACAAAACGGATTTACGCTGTGTGGTCTCATTTCTTGTGTGGAGTATTTTATTATGATTGGGGAAAACTGTTTATCCATATGGAATATGATTTTAAATCCCATCATAAACATTGGCCAAATTGTCAAGTATTAGAGGCAGACATTGTGAAAATAGCAGATCTACATGCTCACATGTATCTGCTATTTTCACAGTAGAACCGTGTTATACAAAATGTTGCCTGAACTCTTATCCCCAGTTAAAATATGATTATTTTGGGCAGAGTCTGAAAAGGTTGAGAACCACTGATGAGAGTTTTAACTCATTTAGTGCCAGCGCCCTCTAGGGGCCATAGAATGCCAGAGTATCTCTCATAGGCGAGCGCTTTAGCTTCCAGGACCTCACCTTCCAGGACCTCACGTGCTCACGTTCATGCACGTCATGGAAAGGTCCCGGATGATAATGCTAACAGAATGGCTATTCCCATTTTGTCATCTAAAAGATCATTTTTGGGCGATTTCGCCATAAATAAACCTCGCGCCGCTTCCCTAAAGACACAATCCAGAGATATAAGCCTTCAAAGATGTGGTCTTTCATTGGATTAGGCGGAGATTGGCGATTTCGTTCGCAAATAACGGCCGGCCGGGAGGTTGCTAGCTTTCGGCTAGTAGCTAGAAAAATCAGGCCAGGCTTCAGAAGGCCTCTTATCATTTTATTCATTTCATTAAATATCCCGGACTAGTTCGGGATAGGCACCCTGGAATACGCCTACAATGAACATTGGGTGAACATTGGGGGGGTCTAAACTTTATTTTAAACCATTTTCAATGGAATATATCGTCGGACAGAGTAGAATGGCTAGCTGGCTAGCGGCTAGCGAGCCGGGACCACCCACGTTGCTCCAAGCAGCTCGGGGTAAGTAAAATAGTAAATAAAAAATTGTTTTTGATCCCGAATATCCCGAACTAGTTCGGGATAGGCACTAAAAGGGTTAAATGTTTGATAAATACACAGTGCTGTCAAACAAGTCTATGTATCTATGACATCTATTAAGATTTCATTTGCAACAGAATTTTGATACAATATGTAGTGGGGGTCCTGCTTCATCTCCCTTTAGCTAAGGGGTCCTTGACTTGAAAACATCTTCTTGCCTGCAGTGCCTGCCTGGCAAACAGCCAGTAGCCACAAATCACAATATAAAAATAGAAATGATTGCCCAGGATATTTTATCAGCTGTTATAGTAACAACAACAACAACAACAATAATTATTATAATAATTATAATTAATTAAGAATATGTTTAAAATGGGACGTTGGTTTGTCTGGAGCCCTGCATAGCAGCAGAGAGACAGCCGCTGCTGGAGCAGCAGTGTTCACTGTTCAGCCTGTAGGTTAGCTGCACTTCATCAACCATTCCAGCCCAAGGACCGCAGGTAAAAATAAATAAATAAATAAATAAATAAACCATAGAAACCCGGGAAAAACATCGAAAAACCCGAGAAAAAAAAAACGATTTATTTCGCCCACGCGGGCTTTGCCCGGGTGGGCATGAGGGTACCCCCGAGCCCCCCCCCCCCCCCCCCCCAATGTCTCACTCCTAACTTTTTCTGAAACTTGGCAGCCCTGGGATAAGCAAATCCTATTTTAACTTTTTTGTAATTAGCCGATCTATCATTCATAACACATATTTGCCTATTGACAGATCGCCTGTGGAGCGCCTGCAGCGCCGTGTCCTTCCCCACCATGGAGGCAGAGGTGATGGGCTGCTCTGCTGCCAGCCTGGCCCAGGTCAAGAAGATCCTGGACGACCTGATATCAGATGAGAGCCACAGTGAGGAGTGGTCCTCCAGCCAGCTGCCCCTGCTGCTGGAGGCAGAGAAGCAGGCCATCGTGGATCTCAGCCACAAGAGCCAGGTTAGTTAGTGGTTTATTTATTTTGGTCATGATTTTTTTTAACATAGCAGTTTTGAACATAGTAGAGTACAATAAAGGCAACAAGCTTCTTATTACAGTTTACATTTAATCAAAGTAGCATGAGGAAAACGTAAGAGCAAACAGAAGACAATTAAGTATCAACAAAGCTCCCAAATATTACACTTCAGAACAAGCGAAAAACAATAGGAAACAAAATTTCGCTTAACATCAATTATACAGAAGAAACAATTTAGTGTAGGCTATACCTTATACTAAATCATATTATAACGATATTTCATATTACTAGTAGAATGTGTACCATCACTATTACAGTGATTATGTAAACATTTTATATTTATATATTTATATTTTTATGTCAATGTTTATTACAATAAGAATGAACATATAATGCTAACCACTGTATTACACAAAATCACTGTTCTGTTAGGTGAGAGTGCTGGTGTCGTCGGCCCAGGACAAAGTCAGCGTCTCGGGGAAGAAGGATGACGCTCTGGCCGCCGTCATGCAGATCAGAGAGTTCCTCCAGAAGGCCAAAGACAGAGAGAGCAGGCGGGAGGAGGAGAAGAGGCTGAGTGAGACGGTGCGTTGGGAGGAGGCGGTGGGCGAGAGCTGGAGAAAGATGGACCCGAGCGTGAGCCTGGACCTGGAACATGCATATTTTAACAAAGATCGCAATTTCAGCTACCAGCACCGGGGTCAAACGTACACCGTGGACCTGAAGAGCATGCAGTGCAAAGATGCTAAAGGAACCATCACACGGGTCAAAAGAACCCTAAAGGCTGATTCTGAGACAGGTACATCGTATTTCTAATTATAATGAATTATAATTATTAATAGTTAATTATAATTATTACAAAGTTTTATTTACCGTATATTTCCAAATGGCTGCCGAGAACCAAATAGCCTACCCACCGCGGGTTGCACATCGACCATTCAAATGGACGCAAATAAGTATCGCAAATGGTCGCCCGGTTCTTTTAAACGCCGGGGATCAGAGCTGCCAACCCTCACGCAATGAGCGTGAGACTCACGCAAATGACCCTCTTCTCACACTCTCACGCCACACATCGTATTTCTTACGCCGTCATATCACCAGCCGTCACAAAGTGGAAAACTGCGTCAACTTAAGCGTCACTGAGACATCCACTTCGGCCGCGATTTGAGCAATTAGAGGGCTTCAAATACTGTATCTGAATCTGAAGTAATTGATTAGATGCGTTGCGATGTGTGCGTGAGCGTCTGGTGTGAGGAAGGCTGCGTGCACGTTCCCCGCGCACATCATTCTCTACAGTAAGATCGACAGGCGACAGGAAGATCTACAACATTAATTCAACACGTCCAAAATGCCCATTGCTTACTAGCACTAGCAGGCAGTTTAAATGAGGAGGGACTTTGGATGGATGTGTGTGCAAAAAGAACAGATCTTCAAGCAAAAGACGTGTTACTTGCAGCTTAATGTAAACATTTATCCATAATTTTCCCATCCTAGTAAAGCCTGATAAAAGTATCAAACTCCCTGTAAAATGCAACAGAATACAGGAAATAACATCACATTTTTCCCCCCACCAGAATGAGCCACAGTAGGCTATAACTACGTTTCTGCCTCAAAATTACATATTCATTGGGTTAGATTTGGAGAATTAAATAACACCCTCCAGTGCAACAATACTGTACCTTGACGTAATAGTGACTCCAAGGGTCGAATACAATTATAATAACAAAAAAATATTGTAATATTTGTTGAACATAGGCTATATTATAGTATCATTTTTTTATATATATATTTTGTGGCACCAAAGAAAGTTGGCAGCCCTGCCGGGGATTCGAATTGATTTTGCGAATTAAACACCCGGGCTGCTATTTGGAAATTATATTAACATACTGAGTGCCCTTGATTAAACAATGATTGAATCGTCATGACACGGTATTTTGTAGATTTTATAGAGTATTTCCTGATTATTATTTTTTTCACTCAGAACAGACAAATGACAATCACGGTCATCAGTGCTTTTGTAACGGCCAGTATAGAGGGACTTGTTTTAAACATAAATGTGATCTGCTTAGATTACGAGATAAATCCAATTTTGTGAATCTTATAACACTGGCTTGTTTTGGGCAACCGGGCTTCCTGGTCACGTTATCTTCCGTTGCATTTTGGGAATTGGAGTGTTTCTCGTCAGCCGCGGCTGCCTCGTACATTAAGCTACAGTTTGATATAACGTAAAACCTTATCTGAATCGCTGAACGCGCAGTGGGCACTCGGAGACATGAACGAGTTTAATGGGTGGGCGTGTTGTGGGCATCCGATGTGTTAAATGTACACAATGTATGTATATTTAGTTAATATTTAAGTAATGCTACTTTTAATTGTAGTGCCTTTCATACAGAATGTTCTCTTTGTACCAGGCCTGGAATTTCTTCATTCTAGGGGCAAGGCCACTTGGCCTTTAGTGTCAATTTCTTTAGGGCACAAATGCCAGGGCAGGAAGGCCATCAAATAAAACAAGATCTTAGTCCTTTGAAAGAATTCATTGAATTTAAGGGTTAAGGATGATTTAATATCTAGACTATCTGTAGTGAAATAGATAATATTTACAATCTGATCCATGCTAATTGCTAAGCCAATCAAAGTCAGTGGATTGGTTTAGAGATGGGAACTTGAGGGAGTTATGAATTATGAATCTTAACAAAAGACACTGGTGTCTACATGACCAGACAGTGTAGACAGTGGTACAGTCAGCTGGGGCATTAAGGCCATTGTGGCCTCAGGTCATGCCATTGGTTTGAGGGGCACAAGGCCAAACTGAGGAGCAACAGCGGCCATGGCCTTCATGGCTTCCCTGAAATTCCTGCCCTGCTTTGTACTAAAATGTCCCTCTCTCTCTCTCAGCTGTCATAGAGTCTCCACCAACCTGGTCCCAGATGCACAACAAGGACATGGACATAGTTGACGTTGCTCCAACCTCAGGGGAGTACAAGACAGTTGTGACAGAATTTATCAATACATCTACAGATCCACGTGATGGTGTCAAGCTGACCATTCAAGTTGTCAAGGTATATATTTAAGTTAGGTCTGTAGGTGGGTGTGGTTGGTGTGCTGTACATGTATGTCTTGGCCAATTTACACCCTTGTGTTGTCTAAACATATATAATTCACAAGAGTCACATTGACACTAATAAAATTGAACAATATCCCTCTGGCAATGTCCACAGGTCCAGAGGATCCAGAATAAAGACCAGTGGCAGAGGTATGCTGTCAGGAAACAGATGCTGGATAAGAGATATCCCACCAACAGGAATGAGATCAACCTCTACCACGGCACCAACTCAGCCATCTGCCAGAAGATCAACGTCTATGGCTTCAACAGGAGCTTCTGTGGTAGAAATGGTGGGTACAGTAGGGGTGTACTTTAGTACTGTGGACCTGCCCTGATGGCACCTTTTTTCCACACATAAGATTCATCACTATAATGAGTTTCCTCTTGATTCTGTGTTCTCAGCCACTGTGTATGGTAATGGCACCTATTTCGCCCAAAAATCCTGGTATTCATTACAACCCATCTACGCCAACCCTGATGCCAATGGCAACAAGTACATCTACCGTGCTCGAGTCCTGGTTGGGAAACCCTGCCAAGGGGCCAGCGGCATGTTGGAGCCATCACCTCTCAACCCCGCTGACCTGGAAGCAGGCCTGCATGACTGTGCCGTGGACGACCCACTGAATCCTTTCATCTACGTGGTGTTCTGCGATGCAGGCGCTTATCCTGACTATCTGATCACCTTCAAGACGTCATGAGGAACACTGGGAAACAATCATACAAGTGCAATGTGAAGGTTTGCACTAAAATAAATATGGCCTCATGATGAACCAGTTTGTTCTCTTATCAATCCCTCGTAAAAAGGATTTAAAGTTAATCACATTTTGGCTGTCTTGTTTTGTTTTTGTTTTTTATTGCACACTTTTAAATTGTTTATACTGTGAGCACCCTGGTGACTCTCACTTTATGTCTTGAGCACAACCAAACTTTTAATGATTAGTTTTTGACAAATTGTCAATATATTTTCACTCCGTTATGGCTACACTGTGGGAGTGTTTTATGACCAAAGATAATGTGCCTTATCCCTGCAAGGCCCGAATTAATTTCTACTGGCCTAAACATTTTAAAAAAATCAGATGGTGTTGTAGCAGTCCTAATCACAGGATAATGTAATGTTAAAAAATTAATAATGTTTTTGTAAGGTTTTATAGCCATAAATCATAAATCATGCTCTAATTTGCATTTTGGGGATATTTTTCACAATATTAACATATGTACATGTTCTAGACATTCTAATGATCACGAAAAACAATATTACAGGCATTTTACTTATGTTTTAGTGAGGAATAGCTTCAGTTAAAAAGTGAGATGTTGTTCGTCCAGACTCTGTAATTTCAACTTCTCTGGGAGGTGTGAATGTGAGCCCCTGTGGGGGGTATTTATATGCAAATATCGTGGCCAATGGCATTGTAATACTAAACAATAGGATTTAATGGTGATGTTAATGTGAAAAAAGAACAGGAAAACTAATTATAACATTTTTTTAAAAATGATTTAAAAAAACGTAGACAAAAAGCAACGCTGGGCCTTGCAGGGTTATGGGCTGTATTTACACTGTGAGTCATATCCAAAATCTGATGCTGTTAAAATAATTGTTTAACTTGTTTGCTTTTATAATTGAATTGACAAAATTGTCTAAACTACAGTAGTAAAACGTGTGATACTGTTGGTAAACAATTATTGACTTCTTTAATAAAGTTCATACCTTTGCTACTGTAATGTTGTTGTTTTTCTGCACTGCCAAAATGTCATACCAAAGAAACAATTTTATGAATAAAGTTAAACCATACTGTAGTTTAAAAGATGGATGTGTTTTGTTCCTTCATTTCCATGGACCACTTTAGAAGTAACACCGATATAATTGCTCCTGCTTGCATCATTTATTTGGCAACGTTTCAAGCCACGCAGCTCTTAAGGAAGATTGAAACGTTGCCCAATAAATGGTGCAAGTGGAGGCAAAATATTGGTGTGAGGATTTAATTCTTTTTCACCACATGCTGAACTTTGCGTGCGTGGTGCGTGGACTCCACACCCGAACCATGGTGCGTTCGGAAACCCGCACCGGGTGTGTGCTCAGTGGAGTGCAGTGGGCGTGACGTTGAAGAGTGCGTTCAGTGTGGATTGTTTACGATCGACCAGTTAAGAGGCAGCTTTTTCACTCTGAAGGTAAACTTTCTGAAAAGCAGCAGTTGCTAACGTAACGTTGATATTGAACGGAGATGTAATTCATAACATTGGTAAACCTGCTGTTAGTTTACACGTTGATGCGTGTGAAAGTGAAACTATCAAGCCCAAACGACCAACGAAGCTGCAAATGCTGCATTTTGCGGTCATTTCCTCCATTGTTCACAGCTGAGAAGCGCGAGACATGGCCATGAAAACGAACCAATCAAAACACCGCACTGACGCACCACACCGTCAAACCCCATCTTCTGAGTAGGGTCGCTCAGTGCGTGCACTCAGCACACCGGTGCGCCGCGCACTGGATTTCCGAACGACAACGCACCAAGTGCACCGAATAAACGAACGACAACATGGCACACCAGTGCGTTGAATGCGCTTTTCCGAACGCACCCATATGTTGTAACCAACATACGTACATAGAACTTTTGAGGTCCAACCACCTTCACTTAACCGAAGTGGTGTCACTATCACAATTGTTGGCGTGAATTTTTAGGTGCTTTGTGTCTATAAAGCCACAGGGGGCCGTCACAGAGCATATTATGTTAATACAATAATTGCAGCTTTTAATATGGACTAAAGACATTACCTAGCCTACCTATTAGCCTACCTAATAAGATACTGTATAGCCTATAGTTAAACTTAAATCACCCTTACCGTGCTGTGAGTGCAGCATAACTTGTTGAGATCTGCCATGGCTTCAGGCTGTTTTTACTAAAATGAAACGTACACATCAACCTTTCTGAATATTTTATATATTAAATCATTATTTCAAGTAGCCTAACAGCACCAACAGGCGATTACAAGTAGTCTTACCTGTGGTGGTTTGCCAAATAGAACCAGCAGAAATCAAATAAATGGTGCATTTACAGTATATTTCATGAAGCCTTTATTATTACGCATTACATTCACCCATTCATGCACCGATGGCGGAGGAAACTATGCAAGGCACCAACCTGCTTATTGGGAGCAACAAGGGGTTCGGATTCTTGCTCAAGGACACTTCGACACTAAGCCTGGGGGAGCCCGGGACCGAACTGGGAACCCTTCCCTTTTCCCTTTACCACAGAATGTACAGTAATATGTGAGAATTGAGGAAGTAACAAACATACTTTTCTTCTTAAGAAGTACATGTGGTCAGCTGACACAGTTAAAACCGTAACCAACAGGCATTTAGCAAAATATGTATGCTCCGGTTTACAAGGTAGGGCCTGGGGAACTCTAGGGGTCCTTGAGGTGGTTCCAGGGGGTCCCCAGTTAAAGGAGGAATAACTGAAATTCAAAAGTGAAAGTAAAATATTGGTGGGTGTTTTCAAGCAGTGACAATCACGACACGCAGAGACAGGGGTAGGCCTACAAAGTTACAACCACCCTGTCCTGTTTAGAGACAGTCAGACAGTGTGTGTACAGTAGCCTACTACTGTCATCTGTCAACATGTCCAGTAGAACTCTCCTTGTGGAGGGTCTGCCTGACCAACTGGACAAAAAAAGACTGGACAGAAAAAAACTAGAACTCTACTTCAACAACAAAAGGCATTCTGGTGGCGAGATGTCAGAATTAAACTTGCTGCTCACACACTAATGTATCCCCTTGCAGACCTATTCAACCTTTCTGTCTACCTGCTCATTTCCATCAATATGGAAATGTGGTAGAGTTACTCCCATTTTTAAAAATGGGGACCCATCCATCCAAATAACTATCTTTCCATTTCTATAATCTAAAATCTAATTAATCTTTAATCAGTTCTCACAGTATTTGAGTCTCTTCAACATCTTATCCCCAGTCCAATCAGGTTTTAGACAACATTTTCCACCACCACAGCCTTATTAAAATTCACCAATGATGAATGAATGAATGATATCCTCTGGCAAAGGCCTTCTCACTGGAGCAATTTTTATAGACTTGTCCAAGGCCTTTTACCTACTCCTTGATAAGCTCCATTCAGGGACATGCTGGGCCCCTGATTGAGCCCGGGAAAAAGAGTTGTAGAGGCCCTCATTGTGCGTATAGAGTGAGATCTCTCTCTATAGCGCTGCTGCTACTTAAAGATTTGCCATTTCAGATCATGACAATTGACAAGCCAGTGGGCCAATTACATGAGTTATATTTCGTCGTTGTCACCCGACAACGTCCAAAACCATTGTCCAAAATGTCCAAAACCATTTTAAAAATGATTTAAACTAGTGAAAACAGCCGATCTACGGTGCGAGGCGTTGTGTGCTTGTAGATCTGCTGTTTTCACTACTATTGTGCGATAGCCTTGTATGATGAAGCAGGGCTTTGCTTTGAGAAAAAAATTACAAATTTGAAACTTGGAGATACAAGGTTTCTGCCTGACAGTGACAATTTACTTTGTTGGCCGCCCAACAAAGTAAATTGTCACTTTTGTCACCATGGCATTTTCCTAATGGCCTGCCTGGACCGGCCGGGAATGAACCGGCCGTTCGGGAGATGTCCCGCTTTTCCCAATGGCCAGCACGTCCCTGGACCAAACCAGAAAGGCAGAGTGCAGCAGAAGTATCTCTCTGCTGGCCGGACTGTTCGAATGACATTTATACCATATTGTACTGTGTAATATAATTGATCAAACTGATGTATAGTCACATAAATGTACTGCCCTAACATGACAATATGGGCAGCTCACGATACAATAACTGTGGCGATATGTGGCCCAAGATTACGATAATATCACAATACCTGCGATAGGCCTATCAACGATAATGTCACAATATCTCTAACTGAAAAATACAAAAATATCCATAAAAGGCAAAAATCTTCACATTTTGTACTTTTATAGCCATTGTTTTTTGGCTTGAAGTGAGCCCACAATTGTTTCGAAGGAACAATATTTTCTAGTTCCTGCCCGCATGTGATTATTCCTGTTCCTAAGAAGTCCAGAAGTCCATACTGTCAGTGTGAACGATTATAGGCCTGTCGCCTTGACTTCTGTTGTTAAGAAGGTATTTGAGCGTATTGTCTGTAATCACCTGTCCAATGTCGAGATGGACAGCTTTCAGTTTGCCTATCGTGCCAATAGGTCTGTTGAGGATGCTGTGTCTATGTGCCTACACAGCACTTAGAGGCCCCTGCCAGACACCATCACTGGAGACTATCTCTCTATACATTAGCCAAATCTCTGTCTGTCTGTCTGTCTGTCTGTCTGTCTGTCTGTCTGTCTGTCTGTCTGTCTGTCTGTCTGTCTGTCTGTCTGTCTGTCTGTTTATGTCATCCAATGGGAACACTATTAAAGCATAAAATAACGTTTAAAGTGAAAATGCGTAATAATGTGTTCTTTAATGGATTGATACATTATAATGTAGCATTCTAATAGAATTACTCCCTCATTTTGTTTGTTTAAAGCACTTTGCCATTTACAATGTTGGTGTGCAGATAAGGGTGTGTGTTAGTGTGTCAGTGTGTAAGCGGTGTTGTGCTTAGGTGGCTGGCACGCGCTCGTGTGTGTGTGTACTGTGTGTGCGTGTGCGCGTGTGCATGTATGTCAAGTAGTGGAACAGCGTTGAATGCATGATTTCCATGGGATGTGGTCTGTGGTTGAGAGAAGCAGAAAGAACGTTAGTGACGCTGCCTGTGTGGGTGTGTGGGTGTGTGGGTGTGTGTGTGTGTGTGTGTGTGTGTGTGTGTGTGTGTGTGTGTGTGTGTGTGTGTGTGTGTGTGTGTGTGTGTTGAAAACCAGGACAGTGTGCACATTTCAGATAGGAGGTCCCCGACCACAGAAAACAGTTTGAGCCATAACTGAGCCATAACTTTTTATGTCACAGGCATGACTGTTAAGGCCCTCAAAAGATTCCGATGAGACAACCTGTCCTAGCTACTCTGTCCACTCATTATATGTGAACTGATGCTCACCACTAAACTATATGAATTGTGAGTTTTAAGGTAACAGCCGTGTGGAATTCAGATACTCACAGAGGGCTTCTTACTTTAAAGAAAACCTATTTATCGTTACAGCAATATTTCAGAAAATGAGGCTTTGTTTGAAAAGCTCACCTTTATTTTGCTCTGTTCATAGTGGGATTACAAATATGTATTTAACAATGCAAATGCAAATACAAGAAGAATAGAAATAAAATCCATTAAGATTTACCAATGCTTTAATTTAGGCTATAGTTCTAAGATAATTCTTCAAAACCCCAAACGGAAACATTCTTTTTAAGACACAAGTTGGCACCTCGACAGAGTGCAGTCTAGTTCAATATTTCATTTATTCATTCATTTATATTTTGATCGTGGTATGCTCATCAGCAGCCATTTGGTGTGATAAACGTCCATCTCACACATCCTCCATTTTGTCACCTGCCTATGTGCTCCTCTGTCGTATGTAGGGCAGGTTGTGGTTCAGCTTCCTGTTATCAAGAACGCTGCAACTTTCCAGCGAAACCACGTGATGATCAGATAAGGAGATTAGACATGTCACACATAAAGACACTGATGACAGCGAGCCTCGATCAGTGCTGTTCAGGACATCAAGTGTTTATCAGTGCAGTTCAGTTCAGGACATCACGTGTTGATCAGTGCAGTTCAGTTCAGGACATCACGTGTTGATCAGTGCAGTTCAGTTCAGGACATCAAGTGTTGATCAGTGCAGTTCAGTTCAGGACATCAAGTGTTGATCAGTGCAGTTCAGTTCAGGACATCAAGTGTTGATCAGTGCAGTTCAGTTCAGGACATCACGTGTTGATCAGTGCAGTTCAGTTCAGGACATCAAGTGTTGATCAGTGCAGTTCAGTTCAGGACATCAAGTGTTGATCAGTGCAGTTCAGTTCAGGACATCACGTGTTGATCAGTGCAGTTCAGTTCAGGACATCAAGTGTTGATCAGTGCAGTTCAGTTCAGGACATCAAGTGTTGATCAGTGCAGTTCAGTTCAGGACATCAAGTGTTGATCAGTGCAGTTCAGTTCAGGACATCAAGTGTTGATCAGTGCAGTTCAGTTCAGGACATCACGTGTTGATCAGTGCAGTTCAGTTCAGGACATCAAGTGTTGATCAGTGCAGTTCAGTTCAGGACATCAAGTGTTGATCAGTGCAGTTCAGTTCAGGACATCACGTGTTGATCAGTGCAGTTCAGTTCAGGACATCACGTGTTGATCAGTGCAGTTCAGTTCAGGACATCACGTGTTGATCAGTGCAGTTCAGTTCAGGACATCAAGTGTTGATCAGTGCAGTTCAGTTCAGGACATCACGTGTTGATCAGTGCAGTTCAGTTCAGGACATCACGTGTTGATCAGTGCAGTTCAGTTCAGGACATCAAGTGTTTATCAGTGCAGTTCAGTTCAGGACATCAAGTGTTGATCAGTGCAGTTCAGTTCAGGACATCACGTGTTGATCAGTGCAGTTCCAGTTGAGAATCCAGTGTGAGTGAATCCAGACATGGATAAAACAGGGATAATATTCCTGCTGCTCTGGAGTTCAAGTAAGACTCTGTTTTCATGCCACTTGTTGGTTGATGATGTGAAACACACTGAGGAAGACGAGCCAAGACAGGCGCTTATAGCTTTATTCCAATGTTCGATAGTACAACATTCCATTGGTCCGATGCTGGTGAATGCTAACCTGGTGAAATGCTAACCTGCCGACATTGGTGAATGCTAAACTGTTGAATGCTACTATGCCTAAACCTAAACCTAACCCTAAAACCTAACCCTAACCTTAAACCTTAGACGGACTAATGGGATGTCGAAATATCGAGATTTCCCCAGCCAAGACAACCATGATGCTTAAACACAGCGCCGGTGGATGCTTTTACTGTGTGTGTGTGTGTGTGTGTGTGTGTGTGTGTGTGTGTGTGTGTGTGTGTGTGTGTGTGTGTGTGTGTGTGTGTGTGTGTGTGTGTGTGTGTGTGTGTGTGTGTGTGTTGAAAACCAGGACAGTGTGCACATTTCAGATAGGAGGTCCCCGACCACAGAAAACAGTTTGAGCCATAACTGAGCCATAACTTTTTATGTCACAGGCATGACTGTTAAGGCCCTCAAAAGATTCCGATGAGACAACCTGTCCTAGCTACTCTGTCCACTCATTATATGTGAACTGATGCTCACCACTAAACTATATGAATTGTGAGTTTTACGGTAACAGCCGTGTGGAATTCAGATACTCACAGAGGGCTTCTTACTTTAAAGAAAACCTATTTATCGTTACAGCAATATTTCAGAAAATGAGGCTTTGTTTGAAAAGCTCACCTTTATTTTGCTCTGTTCATAGTGGGATTACAAATAAGTATACAATACAAATGCAAACAATACAAATGCAAATACAAGAAGAATAGAAATAAAATCCATTAAGATTTACCAATGCTTTAATTTAGGCTATAGTTCTAAGATAATTCTTCAAAACCCCAAACGGAAACATTCTTTTTAAATAATTCAATGAATATTGCAGTTTTATGCAAATTATTCTTCTGCCTCTAAAACAAAGGCCCAAGAACACGTGGCACCCTTTTCACATTGGCCTATTAGCACCACCAGGAGGGCAAAAAAAAACCTACCTGTCCTGCCCGAGCCCTGTTCTCGGAAGAACAATGCTTATAGTTTTTCTTTGATTTCTTTTCCCACTTTTCTTGCTTTTCCTGCTTTTTTCCTTTCCTACTGTTTCCTGGCAAGGCCACTTTATCGCTGCTTGCAGCAATTATTTTTTATTTTGATTTAATTGTCCATACCGTTAAGTTCACTGCTTGTCTGAATTGTAGTTCGATTACCACTTTATGTCAGTAACGTCAAAGAGAGCATTGCCTAATCTTGACATTTTGTACTTTTATAGCCATTGTTTTTTGGCTTGAAGCGAGCCCACAATTGTTTCGAAGGAACAATATGTTCTAGTTATCAGAAAATGATATCAGGGATTATGATATTAGGTTAATGAAGTTATAACACTGTTTGTGGTTACAGAAAATACTATCTATACTATAATTTTGCGAATGTCTGTCTGAGTGAGTGAGTGAGTGAGTGAGTGAGTGAGTGTCTGTCACAGCGTTTCTCCTCAGTGGCTGGAGCAATTGATCTGAAATCGCATCACCATTAGCATATGAACACACCTGACATAACTGTGAAGCCCGTTTGTCACTTTCACAAATCGTATGCTGTATATTAGCATTTTTATGCTGTATCTATATCTATTTAGCCTACAGTACCTTTTGTGACCACACATGTTAACACTTTGACCGCCACGGAGGTCATATGACGTCACGCTTTTACACCCCCCGCGCTGCCACCGGCGTCATATGACGCCGGAATGTCTTTTTTTTAATTAACACAAGATTAGGAGCATATGTATCACTGACGCTTGGATTCAGCCGTCCTGGGCCCTGGAATGACTAAAATCACCATGGTTACCATTGTGTGGCCAATCAGCTTGTGTTACCTTGTGTTACCATGGTGATTTGGTACATGACCGTCCTCCCCAGGCCTGGGATTGCTGGATGGACGGCAACTTTGGCAAGAAACAGCAGCCATGTGTTTGGGGGGGGGGGTTTAGTTTAGTGCTTTACTATACTACTGAGGACTACTTCTACAGCCGTTACATGTGATCTGAAAAGTTTTACTGGATCGTCATGGTTCATCGACCAGGCCACCAGGGACCACCGAGCCGCGGCGTCGCAGCGAAAAGAAGCAGCAGCCATGTGTTTGGGGGGGGGGGGGTTTAGTTTAGTGCTTTACTATACTACTGAGGACTACTTCTACAGCCGTTACATGTGATCTGAAAAGTTTTACTGGATCGTCATGGTTCATCGACCAGGCCACCAGGGACCACCGAGCCGCGGCGTCGCAGCGAAAAGAACTGCTATATAAAGTAAGTGGTTGTTGCTAGATTGATTGATTGATACATACAGTGGTGTATTGGCGTGTTTGGGGGGTCGCGACGTCGCTCCGAGAGCAAGCATGAGATGAGAGATGATTATGCTCATCTCGGATCACAACAGGCGCGCGGACCACCGATCGAGCAGGGCGTTTAGCTCAGCGGCGTCAGTTCAGAAAAAGCTAAGTTATGGCAACTTGACTGGTGTCTTTCACGCGTGCGAGGCTCGCGTGCAAGACACCAGTCATGTTACATACCTTTACAACAGGCACGATTACAGTACATTTTATTATATTCCCCCTGTAGCCAAGGTATGGCAGCTGCCATAGCTTGCCATACCCAATTGACGCCTCTTTAGCTTAGCTTGGTGAGAAAGGAGGACAGATGCTCCATTTAGTGCAAAACAAACACATCCCAGCAAAACAACCACTATAAGTCACTCGCAAACGTCGCAGTCTGACCAATCCAGCGAGATGGATTGGTCAGACCTTGTACCAGTTCACTGGTACAAGGTCTACTAAAAGGAGATCATGAGATCCATGAAAAGACTAGGCTTATTTCCATAGTAAACCATTGCAGTATCTCATATAACATTGAATGACAGACGGATAGAACACAGTACTATGCAGTAGATATAGTCAGGAAAAAAGGGGGAAATAAAAAACAGTATAAAAACATACAGTAGGTAAATACAAAGAAGGGATTGATTGATTGATTGATTGATTGAAGACTTTATTAGAAGTTTGCATAGGAAAAGGTACAGTTTCATGACGGTACAGTTCACTGGTACAAGGTCTACTAAAAGGAGAGCCATGAAAATACTAAGCTCATAGTGCCTTGCTGGGCTATGAGCTTGTAGATCGGCTATTAGGCATCATATGTAAATGGCAGATCTACAAGCTCATAGCGCGGTGCCGGGCTATGAGCTTGTAGATCTGCTATTTTGGAAATATATGTACCTGTGTATATAAAATGTATAGCAAATAATTATATATACCTTATGGTAATTATGTTTTTTTTTTTTCATAATTACTCTTACTTGCAGTTGCCTGGTCTGGATTCTAACATGGTGAAGTTTGTCGCAGTTGGCTTGACTTTGTCAATACAAACATTTCCATATGAATGTACATCAATTTTTATTTAATTTTATGTATTATGACTTTGAATTGCTCAGGGTAGTTTGACCGTTTTAGTTTGAAGTGACTAAAATGATGATTGCAATGGAACACATCTACAACTATACTGAAGTGAAACAGCAATGTAAAGTTTTTTTTTGTTATCTTTATCAGAGTTTTTATCTTTATTTTTGAGATGTCTGATGTCTAACTGAAGGCTTGAATAAAAAATCCCAGGTCAAAACACAGTGGATTCTACTCTGTCTCTCCTTCATCCTGGGAAGATGAAAAAAGAGCCTCTGTCAGTCTCCTGGCTTCTTCCACTTTCCTGCCTTATAACTAGACCACGGTACAACTTTTTTTAACTTTTTTTTTTTTACATTATTATGGCCTGCACCCTGTTCTTCATTTAGAGGTACTGTGTGTTCTTGTACCATTTACCAATTTGTTTCTAGGGCTTCTGAAAGTTTTTTTCCTTTGACCTCAATTATCTCAGAAAGTAAATTTCTGATGCTCCTTTTTCATCTGTACAGCTTTCGCTCTCCCTCAGGTTTCTCCACAGCAGAACACCACAGCAGGACGAAATTTTTATGGTGAAAGCTAAGGTTCCGACTCTATATTCTCTGAAATTTTTGTCAATTTTCGTACATCCTACCATTTTCAATTTATTCCGTCAAAAATGAATGGCCGTCTATGGTGGCAAGGGTTTTACCCTTAAAACCCTTAACATTGTGGCAGTCAAAGTGTTAAGGGAGGGGCGCTGTTGTTCAGGCCATGCACAATCACACACAAACCACACACACACACACACACACACACACACACACACACACACACACACACACACACACACACACACGGGGGGGGGGGGGGAGTGTGTGTGTGTGTGCAGGCGGGCGGGCGGGCTGGGGGGGGGGGGGGGGGGACAAACGGGTTTCTTACATTGATGCTCCTACATCATGCAAGCACCAGTTAAAGTTACTTTCCATCCCTCATATACTGTGTGCACAGTGCACATCCCATAACCCACACACTGCACATCATTTTGGAGCTCATATCTTTGAACGGGTAAGGGCTAGTGTTATCAAACCAAACGACGAAGCTGAGATAAAAGTCTGTCAGAGACTACACCCCCTTGTTTAGTAATAAGAATTAAGAAATCATTTTAGTAACGCCTTTTTAAGGGATATCTGTTTAGTCCAGATTATAACACCTCATGTTTTTCATGAGTCCAAACAAGGTCTTGAAAAGTACATCCTTTGTTAATGCATTTAGCTATACGACTGTGACTGCGTGTTTGACACTGTGTTGATTGACATAACAACTTAACTGTTTGTTCTAACTTGTCTAGGTAATATTAGCTCGCATGATTGTGTTTTAATTTGATTTTGAATGTGGTTTTATTCTTTTTTTTTTTTTACAGCAAAAGTCAAAGCAGTGAGTGTCCCAGGTGAGTACCGTTTAAAGTCGGTGGACTGTATGTTCTGAAATACTTTTTTAAACAAACCTTTAAACTAGCTGTTGTAGGCCTACCTGTGAGCGGTAGCGGACAAAGTACTCAACTCCAAGAGTAAAACTTTACTTAACCTCAAGTGAACTGAAAAAGTCAAAGATATTCCAGAAACAATAGCATATTATGCACAAGAAAAGGGCGAAAGAAAAGGGCGGAATCATAATAGCATTTTATGTCATTGTTATTACATCTCAGCCATTCCTCTGCATGTTGTTGACCACCCTGTATGTATAATGTGGAGTTAGGACATTGCTGGTCATTGAAGTCGTCGTGTATGTACTGGTACTGGTACAGTATACTGGTAATGGTGCAAGGCAACAACTGGTCTATACAGTACTTGCTGCTTTTGTATAAGACCTATGAGCGGTGGTAAACCGCTCCATAGAGTGGCTGTGTGTGTGTCTGTTGCCATAGCATTGTGTGTGTGTGTGTGTGTGTGTGTGTGTGTGTGTGTGTGTGTGTGTGTGTGTGTGTGTGTGTGTGTGTGTGTGTGTGTGTGTGTGTGTGTGGCGTAGCCTGTACATCCTACACTTAAATCCCAGTCTGAAGACGTTATGCAAGCAAGACCACTGCTCACTTCACATTGGGTGTGATTTTTTATTTGCATTGATTGTAGTTTATAAGCTGCTAGGCAGCCTGGCTGGAAGATCTGATACTCAGAGGTAGGACACAGGGAGGGGGCGGGGCTAGGTGACCAGTAGTGTAGCGGTAGGGTGACCACCCGTCTACCATGAAGGTCTTAACGTGAGTAACAAAATGGACTGTTGGTTCTGTAGTGCTATACAGTAGGATCACTCCAATATGATATATGTGGCATTGCAAAACCATCATCAATCATCTTCAGCATCCTGCATCTCTCCTCTGCACATGTTTGAATCATCTCAACCTTGCCTTTCTTGTTTTATCCCTAAACCTTCTAACCTGGGCTGATCTTCTAATGTAGTCATTTCTGATCCAATCCTTGCCACTCCTAAAGACTGACTGGGAGAACAGGTGGATAAACAGGATGAACCCGGCTGGTGGAAAGGCAGCTGGAACGTCAAGTTGGGGGTTCTTGGACAACTTGCAAGAACTGGAGGCATCTGTTGAAGACAAAGAGCCCAGTGATGCTGCAGCAGATAAGACAGGTAAGACTGACAAGATGTCTGAGCTTTCCATTAAAGATCTGCTACCATGAAATTAACCGTAGCATGACGTCCTTTCTACCCCCAAAAATAAACAAAGTACAGTATATTAAATATAACCAGTTATAGTAAGGGCTAATACATAAAAATCTGAACTTACATTTTGGGAATTTTTGAAAATGAGTCTCTGAACAGGCCATCTCATTTGATGTCCCATGTGACGTCACAGGTGGATAGAATAGGATACTAGGATACTGGCCAATTCAAAAGAACATTTTCTCAAATCCGCCAATTTGTTATTGTGGGCTCGCTTTAATCGCGCTCCTCCTCCCACAGTGTTGTTGGCATGCACTTGCCTGGGCCACATGTCAAATCGACCGGCTTCATCGGGACACGCAGGGTTGCATTTTGTTAAGAGATTTGTTGTATAGTTTAATTTATATAATTTGTGAATTAATTTTCTCCATTAACTGCAAAAAATGTATGTTCTCCAAATGGAGATGACATCATAGATGTCTGATGTCATAGACCACATGAGACTGACACAGTATGTCCATACTGAATTTATTTCAGCCCAGGCCACACTAAAATGCCTTCAGTTTCTTGCTCTGACTGAAACCTGGATAGCCCCAGAAAACACGGCGACTCCTGCTGCCCTTTCGGTGGCTCATAAATTTACACACAGTCCCCGCCTAACGGGCTGTACAGGGGGTGGCACCGGTATTCTAATGGCTCCCAAATGGGATTCCCGTGTGTTAAACCTCACTCACCTTGCTCTGTCCACATTTGAATGTCATGCTATTTCAATAACACAACCTGTACCTCTCACCATCATTGTACTTTATCGCCCCCCAGGGACCCTCGGGGATTTTCTGGAAGAACTGGACTCTCTGATCAGCTCATTTCCGGAGGACGGAACACCCCTGATTCTACTGGGTGATTTCAACCTACCAACTGCAGAGAAGCGTCTTCCCGTTACATCCCTATTGTCGTCATTCGACCTGTCCCTCACCCCTTCCCCTCCCACCCATAAGGCAGGGAATGTATTGGACCTTGTGTTCTCCCGAGCCTGCTCCCCATCTAACCTTACTGTTACCCCTATGAAGTACTCAGATCACTGCTTCATAACCTTCTCCCTCTCCCTCTCTATCCACAGATCTAAACAGACCCACCCTCGGACTGTCACCACACGACGCAACCTGAAGACCCTGGATCCCTCAACTCTCTCCTCCTCCATTCTCTCCTCCCTCCCAACCCCAGATACCCTTCCCTCTCTCCCTCCTGACACTCTAACATCTTCCTTTCTCTCCTCTGTCTCCTCAGCGTTCGATCGGCACTGCCCTCTCTCGACCAGGCCAGCACGCTCAAATCCACCGGCTCCGTGGCTATCTGAAACCCTCAGAACTGAGCGAACACCTCTCAGGGCGGCAGAGAGGAAGTGGCACACGTCGAAGCAACCAGAGGACCTAGCTCACTTTCATGGACTCCTGTCAGGTTTCTCAGTCGCACTCTCCACTGCAAAATCATCATTCTACCACACAAAGATTCAATCATGTACCTCAAACCCTAGGAAACTGTTTAGCACCTTCTCAACCCTCCTCAAACCCCCTCCTCCCCCCCCTCCGTCATCCCTCTCAGCGGATGATTTTGTCACCTACTTTGAAAAGAAGGTTGATGATATCAGTAGTTCATTCTCCCATCTCCCCCAGAATACAGTGTCTAACACACGGAATTGTATCCCTAACATAACATGTCTGTCCTCCTTCTCCCCTCTCTCTGCAGATGACGTCATAAAACTAGTGACTTCCTCTAGACCTACCACCTGTGCCCTGGATCCAATCCCTTCTCCACTCTTCCAGACGATCGCACCTGACCTACTCCCCTTCATAACCGCCATCATCAACAGTTCTGTAACCTCAGGCTGTGTCCCAGCTGCCTTCAAGGCAGCCAGAGTATCACCACTCCTCAAAAAAACAAGAACTACAGACCGGTATCCCTCCTCTCATTTCTTTCAAAAACCCTTGAACGTGTGGTCTCTAACCAGCTTTCTCTCCATCTCTCACAGAACAACCTGCTGGATCCCAACCAGTCAGGTTTTAAACCGGCCCATTCTACAGAAACGGCACTCCTAGCAGTCACAGAAGCACTCCATGTTGCCCAGGCTGCCTCCCACTCTGCAGTCCTGATTCTTCTGGATCTATCAGCAGCATTCGACACAGTGAATCACCAGCTGCTCCTGGACACCCTTGCTGACCTAGGCATCACCGGGACGGCACTAAAGTGGTTCGCCTCCTACCTGTCGGACCGGACCTACCAGGTCTCATGGAAAGGTTTGCTTTCATCCCCCCGAACCCTCCACACGGGAGTCCCCCAGGGATCCGTACTTGGCCCTCTGCTTTTCTCCCTGTACACCAAATCCCTTGGTGCCTTAATCTCTGCTCACAATCTATCCTATCACTGCTACGCTGATGACACTCAACTGTTTTTGTCCTTCCCCCCTTCTGCCACCCAGGTGGAAGAACGCATTGCTGCATGTCTGGCCGACATCTCACAGTGGATGTCAGCCCACCACCTTAAGCTGAACCCGGACAAGACGGAGCTACTCTTCTTCCCAGCTAAGTCTTGCCCCATGCAAGATCTCACTATTTCCATAGATAATGCATTGGTGACTTCAGTTCCTACTGCTAGAAACCTTGGTGTGGTCCTGGACAGCCAGCTATCATTCAAGGCACACATTGCATCAGTCACCCGGTCCTGTAGGTTCCCACTCTATAACATCCGTAAAGTCAGACCCTTCCTCACCCAGGAGGCAGCCCAGCTCCTCATTCAGACATCTGTCATATCAAAGCTTGACTATTGTAACTCTCTCCTCACTGGTCTCCCGGCATGTGCACTTAAACCTCTCCAACTGATCCAAAATGCCGCGGCACGACTGGTCTTCAACCAGCCTAAGTTCTCACATGTCTCTCCCCTTCTCCGCAGCCTCCACTGGCTCCCGGTTGCGGCCCGCACTGAATACAAAACACTGATGCTGACCTTCAAAGCAGCCAAAGGTATGGCTCCTCCATACCTCCAAAACCTGATCAACCCCTACACCCCCACCCGTTCACTTAGATCAGCCAACACAGGGATGCTGACAGAACCCTCGCTAAAAACTCCAGGGCAAAAATCCACTCGTCCGAGACAGTTTGCCCTCCTGGCCCCTAAGTTGTCGAATAAACTCCCTGTCGCACTTAGAACAACGGACTCACTCGCTAGCTTTCGCCGTGGACTGAAGACTCACCTTTTCAGACTCCACCTAAACCCTTAGCACTACAGAAAAGTCAGTGACCATACATGAAGCTAGTTAGCATTAGTTTTTTGTCTTTAGGTTTTTAGAACTTTGATTATACTGTGTTTTTTCTAGATAGATATCCATTTGCATTTGTTATATTGTTGATGATGTTCTGACATATTATCTTGTTTATTATTGTGATGTTATCTGCTTATTGTAAGTCGCTTTGGATTAAAAGCGTCTGCTAAATGCCTAAACTGTAAACTGTAAACTGTAAACATACATGGGCATTCCAAGATATGGGCTTAATATTGATAATATCAGGGATTTCCATTATGGGCATAAAAGAGACAAGAAATGACACAGATCTCCACATATTGCCATACATTTATTGTGGGCTCGCTGAAATCGAGCACACATTATGTTACCTTCATTATTTCTTTATTATCTAGTATCTCCTCAAAACTTTGGCACCCATCTACTCCTACATACTTACGCCTAGAAACACAATTCAAACTTGTGTTCAACTTACTGTGGAGACGTGTGCTTGTACTTTTCTTTTTTAAATGTTTTATAGTTTTTTTTAAATATTTAACTAACACTTGTCTACAAGGGTCCCTCCTCTGTCTTCCTATTTGCTGGCCTTCAAACAGCTGTAACTCCAGTTCGCAGCATGTATTAGCCTCGCATAGCTAGGCTTACTCATCTGCGAAGAGACAAAAAAGCCTGGTGACAATATGAAGCAGAGACCGTTCTCGGAGGTGGGGCTGAATTTTCACGGAAGTTGACTTTTTTTCACAGTGCAGTGTTCCTGCAAACGTATTCCCTGCTGGAATAAACAATATACAAACAAAAACATTGATTCAGGCGATGTAACTGTGTTACCTGTGTTACCAAAGCACTAAATGATAACCAACCTGTGAGTTTACAACAAACTGATGATTGTCATTGATTTTTATTTAGCTAGTTCTAATAGAAATGATTGTTCCTCATTCCCACCCTGTGAATGTCAAATAAAATGCAGCAAACAGGAGAAACAGAGGACATCTCGTCCTGTATTTCAACAGGTGACACCAGCAACCAACCAGCTGTTAGACTGAAGCTCATTTAGTTTGTTATGTTTCTCCTCAGCTCTCAAGACTGAACGACCACACAACACACCAGGTAGTCTGTCTGTCTGTCTGTCTGTCTGTCTGTCTGTCTGTCTGTCTGTCTGTCTGTCTGTCTCTGTTTAATTAAATCACAGCCTCTTCAAAACATCCCTCTAAAACTAAAGCTAAAACTAAACTAAACTAATTTGAACCAGTGAAATGTTGATGTGTATTTAAAGTGAGTCAGTAAATGCAGCAGCTTCACTGTGTCAGTGATGTGTCTGACAAAGAGAGGCAACACATCCTAACCTAACCTTAAAAGATGGTGATCAATAAGTTTACATTCATAAGATTATTTATTAGGGGTGTAACGATACATTTAATAGCGATGCCATACGCATCACGAGACATCGTTGACGATACAATACATGAACAATATTGGTTCATTCAAGGCGATACGATTCGATTTAATGATTTAAAATCGATATGGTAACTATTTAGCAAATAAATTAAATATGTGTGAAACGTTTTTATGAGCCTATTAATTAACCCATTAAGACCTGAGACCGATTCTACAGATGTTTTCTAAATCAGTAGTTCTCAAACCTCTGCCAAGGACCCCCATCTGAATATGTAGTGACCGGCAGAAGAGAACATTTGTGTTTCAAAAATATTCAAATGTTCAGCAGATCACACACATCTACAAAAGAAATCAAAAGCCTGTAGATCTGTAATTTTATAATATCCAACGTTAAAATCTAAAATGACCAGGATGCTTTCCTGGTTTTTGTATATTTTTAAAGCTAAGCCAACCCAAATGTAATGTGTCACTTTCTCCAGAGGTAGAGCCCTTCCTCAGCGTAGCCACCAGCTCCAAGCTGATGAAGATCAACTTGGACGGCTCCAGCTCCACAGAGACAGAGCTCAAACAGGTGAACACCATTAGACATAAAAACACATCCTATGTAATCCTATACTATATTCTAGTACACACACTGCTTTAGACTTGCTAGAATGTATTCCTGTCTGAGACCAACACAACTGATGTGATGTGACAGGACTTGAAGGATGTGACGGCTCTGGACTTTGACTATCAGCAGCAGATGATCTACTGGGCAGAACGGAACTCCCCCATGGCCCCCAATATCAGTCGCATGCAGATCGATGGCAGTGACCTCCAGGTCAGTGTGACAATACGATGAGGATGAATGACAGGGAAGACAAACTGAATTCAAATTACTTACAGTAGCCTACATGTAATTCAGAGTATTTATACGTGTATTTAAAATACTTTGTGACATCAATATTAAACATAAAAGCAGAAAAAAGTTACTCCTCTTTCTGTTCTTGGTTTCCTGTCTCTCTACACCAGGACTTCACAAAAACTGTTACATGACAAAATAGACAAGGACTCTGGCTGGGCCCATGATTGCTAAATGGATAATAACAAAATAAGCATTGTGAGCTTGTAGATCAGCTATTTTCTAAAATCTAGAACATTTTGTAAAACAAAATACATGAAACATACTCTACACCACTGCTTCCGAAACTTTTTAGCTTGACATCCAAAAGAGAAATTTGATGTCTGTCCGGATAGTTGACCTAGCGGTCCAGTCAACTAGGCTCAATGTATTCTGACAGTGACAGACTGTTGTGGATTTGAGTGCCTGTCTCTCTCCTTGTTTCCTTCCTTTCTCAAAATAACGAAAGAAAGGTGTTGTAAAGTTCTTGAATGAATCCCCACAGCAGTTCTTTAACTCCAAACAGTATTTATTTTAACTTCTTTACTTGGTAACATGAGAGCAATCATAACGTGTCCTTCACTCGCAATGTCAACATCAAATCTGAATCTACATCTGGGGCACTGCCTCAAGTGTGTTACTACTACTAGTATATTCCAGTGCCAAGCGCCCCCTTGTGGAACAAATATAACATTGTCAGACCATGAACATTACAGGTGTCTGCCCAGGACCCAAACCAGTGGAAAAAGCAGATCTACATGCTCACAATGTGTCATGATGCACCGTCCACATTGTGAACTTTTTCAATACTTATTAAACATTTGTGTTTTCTAATTCATAACATATTTTATTTTTTTACATGTTTTTAAACAGTAATAAATAGAAACAAAATGTTGAAACTTTTTTTGTCCTTTTTTTAATGGTTGATTGACAGGTCCTTCACAACACGTTGATCAGTGTACCAACCAGTCTGGCTGTTGATTGGGTGGCAGGAAACCTGTACTGGTGTGGCAGAGCCCGGACCATAGAGGTGTCCAAACTAAACGGGTCGTACCGAACAGTTCTGGTCAACACCGATCTGGACTTGCCAACCGCCATGGCTGTGGATGTACGCTACGGGTAAGAGCACTGTGGTGACATCATCGACCTCAATGTATCAATCATCCTGTGAAACACCATGGACAAGAATACTGAATTACATCTAAAAAAGAAAACTGATGTGTAAATTGAAATGTAAAAGTCACATAATGGAGTGTGTTTTTGTAGTAGAACAAGAAGGGTAGAGATTACCACATGAGGACAATTGAGATAATTAAATAGTATCATGTAAGAAAAGATAAGTTGGGGGGCATGGTGGCACAGTCAGTAGCGATGTCGCCTCACAGCTAGAAGGACCTAGGTTCGATTCCTGCTGGGGACACTGTTGGGGGCGTGTTCTCTCCTCCACGTCATCAGTACCATACCCTAGGTGGGATTGACGAAAGAGCCTTTCTGGAGTTTGCATGTTCTCCCCGTATCCCCTTGGGTAGGTACCCTCACAAAAAACATGCAGTAATCCTGGTCTCTATAATGCTTCCCACTAGCCAGCCGGGTGCTTCCCCCCTAGCCAGCCGGGTGGAGGGGAAAGGAACTGTTGGAATAACGTGTTCTATCCACGCGCTACGTCCAATCGGGAAAACTCCCCCTTGTCAGGTGACAAGAAGCAGCCTGCTCACTCCTCATGCATTGAAGGAAGCATGAGCTCCATCCGGGGCTCTCCCCAGGTCGGCAGAGGGAGAGCAGCGCCCAGGATTACAGCTTAGGCAAATGGCACTGGGTGAAAAATGGGTTACAAAATTCGCTGGATAGATAAGATAAGTTGTCACTCACTGAAAACTGCACTACATTGAGTGCGTGATTGGCTGTGCTTTCTGGAGCATTCTAAAACGAATTATCAAAATTACAGAATGTAGGATTTGTTGTGAGTAATGTTGTTTATTATTATTTATTCCCTATGTATCCCTCCACACACTTGTGTGACACACGCACCCATGTACATTGTTTTAAAAACTATTTAAAATAGTGAAAAAAGCCGATCTACAAGCTCACAATGTGCTGCATCGTAACACGTTGTGAGCTTGTAGATCACTACTTTTGTGCAACACTTGTAGGTATGTTGAAGTAGGATATTGATTAACCCTGCAAGACCCCAAAAAAGACCTTGCAAAAAAACATGACAACCTTTCAGATGGTGTTGTAGGAGTACTTTGGAGAGTAAAATGCAATGTTTAAAAAAAAATGTTGTAAGGTTTTATAGACCTAAATCATAAATCATGCTCTAATTTACATTTGGGGGATATCTTTCACAATAATAACATCATTATGTACATGTTCTAGACATTCTAATGATCACCAAAACATTATTACAGGCATTTTACATTTTTTGTGAGGAATAGCTTAAGTGAAAGAGTGAGATGTTGTTCGTCCAGACTCTGGACTCCAGAGATCTTTAAGTTGTGTGAATGTCAGCCTCTGTGGGGGGTATTTATATGCAAATATCGTGGTTATGTTAAGGTGGAAAAAAAATGAAAAAACAAAACAAAACAAAAAAACAGGAAAACAAATCATTTGCAGGGTTAATGGGAAAAATAGTTAAATTGTGGATATAATTCAACAACAATATGGTACGTTGTCAGTAAAGATGTCAAACAGTGACCCTGACTCAGTCACTGAGTCTCAGTGTCTCCCTGATAGGTTCTTGTACTGGTCAGACACAGGTACCAACAAACCCCACATAGAGAGGATAGGGATGGACGGAACCAACAGGAGCGTCATCGTGGAGAATAAGATCTACTGGCCAACGGCTTGACAGTAGACTACATCAATCTACTGGACCGACACCGTGCTGAAATACATTGCCTTTTGCCAACCTGGATGGAACCAACAGACACACAGGTAACACGCACGTGCATGCATGCACGCACGTGCACACACACACACACACACACACACACACACACACACACACACACACACACACACACACACATGAGGAAGAAGTACTCCGATTATTTACTTAAGTAAAAGTAATCCCTATTATAATTAGTTGACTGGACCCCCAGGGGTCTATACTCGGCCTCTCCTTTTATAGGCTACTCTTTGCTTAAAATATATTTGCAGAACAAGCAAATATATTAAAGTTGTCACTCACCTTGGGCCTGAAACCTTGTCCTGGACCTTTTAGGTCCAGGACCTAAAAGGTCCTGGACCCCTAGGGGGTCCTCAGAGTTACTACAGGGGGTCCTCCAAAACTGAATGATAGAAACCTTTTCCCCAGTCCATATTCTGATAACTTTAGCCAAAAGTAGCAGATCTACAAGCTCACAACGCGTTGTGAGCTTGTAGATCGGCTATTTTATGATGTATATAATGTACATATGTACATAATGCACATTCCTGTGTGCAGAAAATGTTTTTACCTGTGTCAGCAGTAGCAGCAGCAGCAGCAGCAGCAGCAACAGAACCATCTCTGGCGGTTGGCTGGACATGAGAGGCACCTGAAAGACACACACAATATAAAAAGTTTAGATTCAAAATGTGCTCATTGCAGACTGTTGCAATTCCATGTCACTAGATGCCACCTGTTGGCTGTGAACAGATTCACATGCCCATATAGCTGGCTGTGTTGCACTGCCCCCTGTTGGTTGGGAACTCGATTCACATGCAGTCATCCATCTATGAAATGGATCTGATAAAACAATGTCTAAAATAAAGCCAGGTGTCCGTTAGATCTAGAGATTGTTTGAGGTCATTCAAAGGTTGGCTTTGAACTTTTCTAAACAGGTGACGGTTTTCCATTGCGACGTGTTGCCACTCCGACATTGACTTCTTATTGTCGGTGTGGTGACACTTCCATGGGGGTTATGTTTAGTTAGGGTAAGAGATAGGAAAACATGTCGGAGTGGCGATGTGTAACCGTTTGACTAAACACAGCTTATCGCATGACTCGTGCCAATAAACCCCCTTTGCATTATCACAGAATGCAGAGAAGACAATCTCAGTAAATGAAAAAGAATAAAATAAATTCTTTCTTACCTCCATCGGAGACCGGCTCTGGAGTGAAGGAGATATGTGACGAATACTCCTCATCAATATCTAAAAAACAGACGATATTTGAGTCAGTGAATATTGTATGTAAAGCGCAAAAGCAGCGCCGTTTGAGCTTGCAGATCCGATGGGATCTTTTATCCCAAAACCAAAGCAAATGAAGTTTACTGTACATATGAGCTCATATTGAGTCAGTGGAAAAACATTTTAGACCTACAATAAAGCCATTTGCGCAAAGCGGCGCCGTTACGCAGATCCAACGGCTTATTTTATCCCAAAAACAATGAAAAAAAAAAAAAACCTTGCAAAAATAGCGAGGAATGTGGATACATTACAACGGCACTAGATTTGTTTGATGTGATCTAAAACGCGATAGATACACCATGCATGGATACAATGGATAC
This sequence comes from Nannobrachium achirus, assembly GCF_963921795.1. Taxonomy (NCBI): domain Eukaryota; kingdom Metazoa; phylum Chordata; class Actinopteri; order Myctophiformes; family Myctophidae; genus Nannobrachium; species Nannobrachium achirus. Next base: position 47,840,639 of record NC_137829.1, on the reverse strand, counting down.
ATTGTATTCATGCATGGAAACCTTGCAAAAATAGCAAGGAATGTGGATACATTACAACGGCACTAGATTCGTTTGATGTAATCTAAAACGCGATAGAGACACCATGCATGGATACAATGTACGCGACAATTATTCAAACATGATACAAGTCTTACCATATCTCAATTGCTCAACATCATCACGGGAGGGCTGCCATTCGACGTCCAAATCATGGTCCGAGTCCGAATCCGGGGGGATAGGGGCCTCCAAGACCGCTGTGCGGGCTCTGCTACTCCGGCGAAGTGGCTGGCCTTCTCGCCTGGAGCCCTCTGCCCTGGGTGGCGGCGGTGCTACTAGAGGCGCGGGGCCTGGGCCCTCGTCTCTGTCTCCGGCCTCATTGTCAGAGATCTCGTTGTCCGTAATCTCAGTCTCACCCGCAACATTACGAGCAAGAACGGCGAAGAAATCTGAGATCTTGGACTGCTGTTGAGCACCACCATCAGATGATTCCGCTCCCAAAGAGCTTGTCGAGGCGGCGCGTTTGCGTTTTGGTGGCATGGCTACACACACCAAAAACACTCAGGGAAGGACGAACGTAAAGACGCAAGACAGTAACACTGACTAACAGACTAACACTAAACACTCAATAAAGCTACCGGTATCTAAATAAAATCCTAATCTAAACACAAACTATAACTAAATCTAAAACTACGGTAAACTGTACTCACTCACCACACACACACGACACTTTTTTTTTTTTTTCTAGACACACAAACGCACGCACACACACACACACACACACACACACACACACACACACACACACACACACACACACACACACACACACACACACACACACACACACGCACACCAACTAATCTAACCTAAAAATACCTAAACTAAATGCTAAAAAACCTACTTAATACTACTAAACTACTTCTACTACTACTACTATAAACTAAACTATAAGAACTGTCGATCACTGGCTCACTAACACTGGCTTTCTCTCTCTATATCTCTAGCTTTGTCTTGCGACTCCACTGTTCTCCTTACTCCCACGAAATGAAAGGGGGCGGCTCCTGTCCTTTTATACCCTGGAAAATCTTTGTCACATGGTTTCTGGTTGTCCTAGAAACCGTGTATGCATCGCGGAGGGGTGGATCTTTGTCACAACACAGTTCAGACAGTACTCTATTGGATTATATAATAAACCATATTTCGCGAGACATCTCGGGATTGGCACTGCGGACATCAAAGGGAATTTCACGAGATATCCCGGGAAAGGCACTAAATGAGTTAATAGCCAAAAGTATAAAAATATTATGGTTAAAAAAAGAACTAAAAAGAACTAAGTTAGTTCATTTTGGGGAACCATGAACTTTAGTTCTAAATGTAGAATTATGAACTATGAAATGAACTAGTTCATTTTAGAAGTTTTGAACTTGAACTTGAACTAGTTCATTTTGAAAGTGAACTTTCCCAACACTGCCCTACGCCAAGATCCACACACACTAAAAACGGATGGGTTGAAAATAACCCGATCTGGGTTGTATTATAACCCACCCCTGGGTAACTATTGGACCTACCCAACAGTAGTAAATCTTACACAAAAAAATGGGTAGGTCCTTTCTACCCAGCACGTAGTAAGATATTCTACCACATCCTGGGTAGAATTTTTTACTCAGCTCTGGGTCAACCACTATTATTTAGTATATATTTTACCCACATGTGGGTAGTATATTTTACTCATCACAAATGACCATGCTAATATTATTTGACATTAACATAAGACTAGAAGCTGTAGTCGGCGACCTGGCCAACTCGGAACAATGTAAATAGGGAATGAATGCCCCGCCCTTTAATGCAAATCCCATTATACCTGTTTTCATAGGACCCGTTTTGACCATCTGTCTGCCTGTGTCCATTTATGCCCATATATGGAGATATCTGTATCTGTCTGTCTGTCTGTCGGCGTCCATTTTATGTCCATATTGGAGATCACTGCAGTTATAGTTCTGGGTCCATTTTATGCCCATATATGGAGATATCTGTCTATCTGCGTCCATTTTATGCCCATATATGGAGTATCTGTCTGTGCCTCCAACTGTGTTGCAGACACAGTGCCGGTTCCCCCTTTAATGCAAACCTCATTATACCTGTTGTCATAGGACCCGTTTTGAACATCTGTTTGCCTGTGTCCATTTATGCCCATATATGGAGATATCTGTATCTGTCTGTCTGCGTCCATTTTATGCCCATATATGGAGATCTTTGACCATCTGTTTGCCTCTGTCCATTTATGTCCATATATGGAGATATCTGTATCTGTCTGTCTGCAATCCATTTTATGCCCATATATGGGGTCCTCCACTGGGGGCGCCACCACTTTTGCATCCGTTCTGGAGCACCAGGAGTCGGTGGTCCCCGGGAATTCCCCGTGAGCAGCCCCGTTGGGGTGGTCATTTGGTCAGTTTAGCACATTTGGTCATTTTTTACATCTGGGGGTCCCCCAGGGACCTGGGGGTCCCTGGAGCTCCGGGGGTCCTTGGAGGTTGTAGTTTGGCAGGCAAGGAACGTGTGCAAAATTTGGCATGGATCGGGGCAACGGTTGCGGAGATATGAGCAGGGCAAGAGTGTGACGTGTGAGGTGTGACAGACAGACTGACTGACGGACTGACGGACTGACGGACGGACGGACTTACACTTTGTGCAGGGTTTGATAGTAAATGCGACCTACGGTCGCAATAATAGGCAGCTCGAGTGACTTTGTCTGAGCTATTGTGTTTCTGTTATGTTTCCAATGGGACTACAGTTCAGTGCAGTGGCTACTTCCGATACTCGCCGTTCGGGACAAAGAGATTCTATAATAAGAGACGGCACTCCCTATACATCCCATTACAACAAGAAGCACCCATGTTGCTCCGCCATCTTGGAATGATGACGTCTTCCGGTGGTTAAAAAAAACATAATAAAGTCATGCTGTACAATCAAAAACTTGTTTTTATTTTGTTCTACAATGATATATTTAATGATTATATATAACTGGTCTGTGTTGAACATATGCATACTACTACCAGTAAGACTCCCTAATCGGGAGATAAGCGACCGTTGGTCGCTTATCTCCACAAATAGGCCAAAAGTTTGTTTTACCAATTATCAAGACATACGGGCAGTTGACAGTTTGCCATGGTTACTCATTGAAGTTGAATCTCCATATATGGAGATAACCTACGCATCACACTAAGTCTGACCTCACCAGCCCATATTTGGGCATGAGCAACTTATGTATCCATATATGGAGATATGATGACATCACACAGTCCTCAGCCGATGATGTGGCGTGATGTCATACAATACACAAACGAGCCCTACAGTATAAAGGGGCAATTCTTGCCAGGAAAGAAGCATTTCTTCGACTCAGACCTTATCGCCAGGGTTGGCTTATAGCAGCTGTCGGTAGATAATGCCGGTCTTATATAAGGGTCATTTGTGTACGGTGTGATTTGCCATGGTTACTCATTGAAGTTGAATCTCCATATATGGAGATAACCTACGCATCACACTAAGTCTGACCTCACCAGCCCATATTTGGGCATGAGCAACTTATGTCTCCATATATGGAGATATGATGACATCACACAGTCCTCACCCGATGATGTGGCGTGATGTCATACAATACACAAATGAGCCCAGATATGAGCAGGGCAAAGGTGTGACGTGTGACGTGACGGACGTGACGGACGTGACGGACGGCCGGTGGAGGTTTTGATACTAAACTGCGACCTTACGGTCGCAATAATAACCCATAATGGGTAAACCATTTTTTACCCAGATTTTGGGTAGATGAATCTACCCAGCAGTTTTTAGTGTGCAGCGAGACCCTGTTTAGAGAAGGAAAACTCACACCGTCAATTACTATCCTGGGTAAGAAGACTCGCTGCAATGTTAAGTGTGTATTGTTGCTGTCAGACAAAAACCTCTTAAGCACTAAAATGTTAACTATAATGTAAGATTAATAACAAAACAATATGTAAAAAAAAAACTAAAACAGACATGGTATTTTTTCTTTATTTAAAACCTTGAAAAATGTGTTTTCGTTGTGATGCTGATTTAAATAGCAACATAAAGTATACACTGGGTATTCTTTGTAACACGTTAGTTCTGTTGATCCAAGACGGAAAAGCGCAATGTTTTGTGTGTGCATTTTCAGAGCATGTTTAGTGTGGCCCTGATCCAGAAGACGGGGTTGGGAGCCTGTGTGGCATGTTGTGGATTTCTGTGGCCGAGTTCTTCTTCCACAGAATTGATCACAAAGAGTCGTGAGACAAAACGTTGATTTATCTCAATTTATTCATGCAATGCAGAGGTTAGGTCTACAGAGACAGCAAGTGTGATACAGATTGTCTGAGGCTCATCTACCCCTGACATTGTTTTTTATACCGCCATTAATATCCCTCATCTTTCAATGCATCTATAAATCATGTTGTGTCCTTAACGATAGACTTTTTGCCATGTCATGTGTAACCCAGGGTTCAGATTGTATATTTTTATTTTTATTTTCAAATGGAATGTTTTCTTCATTTCCACATGCAATGGTTTGGTCCCGGTCCCCAAGTCACAATCAGTCACAGCTGCCCCAGCAATTAGCAATCATCACCACACCCAGTATAAAAGCAGTCAGTCTGTAGTTTGCTCAGTGAGGTGCACATCACTGGAGCTGCTGCATGTCTGTACACTTTTCATTATTTCAACAACTATTCCAATTTCTAACAGTTTTAATTCATTATACTTACCCATACAACAATTTGGCTTTTAGATAACCCTTACCTGAACATACCTACCTGATCCACTCGGAACACTGGCTGTGTGTGATAAAGGAACAATGTGACTTGGTGAGTGACCACATGCTGAAATGTTTGTTATGATGTTTTTGTTATTTGGGATCTACATGTAAACCCTTTTCTTTTGGGATGTTAATGCTTGTATGTAAGCTGCAACATTGATTATAGAATTGATGTATTTTGAGTGTAATGCCAATGCCTAGTTGGGCGGATTAGTAGATTATTTTGTTTTAAGCCTGTAGTGCAGCAGATTATTTGAATTTATTATTTTGTATTCATTTGGCCTTTTCCTTTGATCCAGGCCAGGTTTTAATGCCTAGAACTGAAACTGAATGATGGCGAGCCTACAGAAAGACTGATCCCAGCCCTGTTCGATCCCTGTGTGATCCCCAGTCCTGTTTAACCTACAGTATGGTCATGGGTAGGAAAACTCAGCAGCTGTAACTCAAACATTCCCCCCAAATGCCAAACTCCACTTCCCCCTGAACATTGAATACATTGAACTCTGACTGACTGACTACCATGAACTTTGACTCTATTCAACTGAATCTCAACTTAAGGAATATCAAGTGAATGCATTTTTGTTTTTTGTTTTTCAATACAATCCCTTGCAATGCAGTTCTGTCTCTCTGGTTTTATTTAATGTTTTCCATCAATTTAATTCCTCCAACCCACACCTACTTCTGCGACAACTGGTCCATCAGCATATATACTTTTCATTCACAAAGCATATGCTACATTAATTTGGCGAGCCAGCCAGGAGGAGGTAATTGATGAAACATTGAATATTTGTTATTATACTGTCATAAATGGAGATTTTTGAGAATATGGGTATCAAACTTCCTAATGCTGTTTTGGTGCATGGGGTCACTGAAACTGATGATTATGAGGAAGTTTTGGATTTTTTGAAGAATTATGGTGCCATTGACAGATCTGAAATAATCAAAGACAGTTTGTCAGAATTTAACCATTACATGGTGGTTGAATACTCTTCAGGGATTGCGGTCCAGTCTCTAAAACCCATTCTGCCGCACAAATTTGTCACTGATGACAAAACGAATACGTTTATCGTGCAAGGTCTGTCTGACCTTTACACGGAAAGTGTGGGCAAAACCACAACTCAATCCTATTTGGCGGATTTGAAAAAATTGGCTCACTTAAGTGGAAAGGACTACAGGGAAGTTCTGAAAGACATGGTGTCTCAAATTGGTGAGTCCATTACTGATCCCAAGACACCTGGGGAACGAACCGCCATTGAAAACTTCACCCCAAACTTCACCACAAAAACTTCCCATTGCTCCTGAACTCAACCCTCCTGAAATCCAACGTTATGTTGTCGAGCATATAGTCAAAAGTGAGGATAACCCAGTTCACATGTTTTCCTCTCAACGACTGAGAGTCTTCTCCGGCAAGGTACCTAGACCCTCTCATGAAGTCGACTATGATTCTTGGAGATCCAGTGTTGATTTAATCATGAAAGATCCAGCTGTGTCTGATCTTCTGAGATCCAGAAAAATCCTTGAAAGCCTTCTACCTCCAGCTGCAGATATGGTGAAGCACTTGAATCCAGATACTTTGCCTGCTGTTTATCTGCAACTGCTTGATTCAGCTTTTGGCACAGTCCAAGATGGCGATGAGCTATATGCTAAATTCATGGATACTGTTCAAGATGCTGTTGAAAACCCATCTACTTACCTTCAACGTCTTCATGTAGCGTTGAACCTCACTGTCAAAAGAGGTGGCATTCCTGCTGAAGAAGTAGATAAACATCTTTTAAATCAATTCTGTAGAGGATGCTGGGATAATGCTCTTCTCTCAGAGCTACAACTGAAACACAAGAAAGCAAATCCCCCATCCTTTGCTGATCTGCTCTTGCTTTTGCGCACAGAAGAGGATCGCGAAGCAGCAAAAACTATGCGCATGAAACGACATCTTGGAGCAAAACAGAAAGTGACATCTCACTGGCAGGTTGCCTACAGTGATAAGGAGGAGCAAGGAATGGGTGCTACATTCAATGTCAACCAAACACTCACAGTGCTCTCAAAGCAAATTGCTGAAATTCAAAACCAGCTAGCATCTCTAACTGCTAACCAGCAAAGGCCCGCTAGTAACAGTAAGCCTTTTGAGAAAAAGAAATCACCTGCAACTGCTAAACCCATGCAATCCTCATCAAAGAACACAACCAAACCAAATCCTGGATACTGTTTCCGTTGTGGAGAGGATGGACACATCAAACCTCAATGTGACAAGGAACCCAATCCTGCATTAGTTGCAGAGAAAAGGAAACGATACAATTTGAAGTGTCAAACATGGGAGAAACAAAACCCGGATCATTTAAACTAACCGCAGTTCCTGTTACTGGACGAATGGGAACTGTAAAGGATCAAAAATGTCCTAAACGTAAACAATGTGCAAAGCTCAAAATGACAAGTGCAAAGAATTCAATCACTAAACTTCCAAAAGGATTAATTGGTTCCAGATGCACAGCAGTAGTCAACATTGCTGGCAATGACGTCAATTGTCTCATGGATACCGGTTCTCAAGTAACCACGGTTCCAATGTCCTTTTACAAGAAAAACCTGTCTGACCAACCACTCAAACCTCTCTGTGATCTGTTAGAGGTTGAGGGTGCTGCAGGACAGTCTGTCCCATATTTGGGTTATGTGGAAATGACAATTCGCTTTCCCAAAGACTTTGTGGGAACAGACATTGATGTACCCACCCTTGCACTTGTTGTTCCCGATATACGTCTTGAAACTCCATCTCCAGTTCTAATCGGAACCAATACACCTGACGTACTCTTTGACCAATACTTTGGTGGTATGACATCACATCAACCCCGTCAGTATGGTTACCGAGCAGTACTCAAAACACTTGAGTTACGTCAACAACAGAACCGAGATGGAAGTGTTGGAGTTGTAAGGATGCTTAGTAAGACACCTACCATCATTCCTGCATGCCATAGTGTCATACTTGAAGGCTCAGCTAAGGTCCATAGTCCATCTGCTGACCGCTGGGTGATTGTCGAACATCCCACCCAGTCATACTTACCTGGTGGCCTATGTGTCAAGAGTTGTCTAAGCACTCTTCCTTCAAATGCTCCTTACAAAGTTCCTGTGATGATCACAAATGAAACCGACCAAGACATTACAATTTCACCACACTGTGTTATTGCAGAACTTGGCAGTTTTCATTGCATTCTTTCACAACACAATGTGACAACTGCTCAAGTCTCTGAACCTCAAAAACCGAACATCAACTTTGGTGATTCACCACTGTCAGTGGAATGGAAAGAGCGTATCACCACCAAGCTCTGTGAAATGCCAGAAGTCTTTGCTCTTCATGATCTTGACTTTGGGTGCACAGACAAAGTGAAACATCGCATCAAACTACATGATGAAACTCCCTTTAAACATCGTGCCAGGCCTATTCATCCTCAAGATATCGAGGCAGTTCGTAAACATCTTAACGATTTACTGGAGGCCGATGTGATCAGAGAGTCTGAATCACCATTTTCTTCACCCATTGTGGTCGTACGGAAGAGAAACAACGATATACGGTTATGCATAGACTACCGTAAACTCAATCTTCAGACGGTGAAGGATGCCTATGCATTACCTAATCTTGAAGAGACCTTTTCAGCTCTAACAGGGTCCAAATGGTTTTCGGTCCTTGATCTGAAGTCTGGATATTACCAGATTGAAATGGATGAGGCTGACAAGGCTAAAACGGCTTTTGTGACACCACTTGGATTCTGGGAGTGGAACCGTATGCCACAGGGGGTAACAAATGCACCCAGCACATTCCAGAGATTAATGGAGAAATGTATGGGAAACATACACTTAAAGGAAGTTCTTGTCTTTCTTGATGATCTAATTATCTTTTCTGATTCTCTGGAAGAACATGAAAAACGTCTACTCAATGTACTCAATCGTCTGAAGGAGTACGGGTTGAAACTGTCAATGGAAAAATGCAAGTTTTTCCAAACCTCAGTGAGGTACCTGGGACATATTGTCTCACAGCATGGTGTTGAAACAGACCCACAGAAAATCGAAGCCATAAAATCCTGGCCAAGTCCTCGAAATCTCAAAGAATTGCGCTCATTCTTAGGGTTTTCCGGCTATTATAGAAGGTTTATAAAGGACTACTCTAAGTTTGTGAAACCCCTGAACGACCTGACTGCCGGGTACCCACCACTCAGAAAGAGTTGCAAGGTCACAGGCAAATACTTCAATCCGAAAGAGCCTTTCGGAGGAAGATGGACAGAAAGCTGTCAACAGGCTTTCGAGACAGTCATCTCAAAGCTCACAACTGCCCCTGTTCTTGGTTTTGCAGACCCCAAGAAACCCTACATCTTGCATACCGATGCTAGTACCACTGGACTTGGAGCCGCTTTGTATCAGGAACAGGATGGGAAACTGAGAGCTATTGCCTTTGCCAGTCGAGGTCTGTCCAACAGTGAATCCAGATATCCGGCCCATAAATTAGAATTTCTTGCGCTCAAATGGAGTGTAACCGAAAAGTTTCATGATTACTTGTATGGGAGTCATTTTACTGTAGTCACAGACAGTAATCCCCTTACATACTTACTTACCTCTGCAAAGTTAGACGCAACCAGTTACAGATGGTTGGCTGCTTTGTCTACTTTCTCCTTCAAGCTTCAGTACCGGGCTGGTAAACAAAATCTTGATGCCGATGGTCTCTCCAGGCGACCACATGATCCGTATCTTGATGAAGGCCAGTCTGAGAAAGAAAGGGATCGCATCACCCGTTTCACCCAACAACACTTGGCTGATAGCTCCATTGAGGATATCTCCTCTGATGTCGTCAACGCCATCTGTCAAAGTAGTTTGGTCAGAACACTTGATCCACATGATCTTACTCTTGTGGAGTCTTTGGCAGTTTCTGCTGATGCAATTCCAGACAGCTATGTCTAAGAGGATCAACATGGCTTACCTGTCATTCCTTCTCTATCCCATCTCGATCTTAGAGAGAAGCAGAGGGCTGATCCAAGCCTTCGTGAGGTCATTTTCCTTCTGGAAACGGGAGAAAAAGTTCCTCCAACTGTTAGGAAAGAGCTCCCTGACCTTCCACTTCTCCTGAGAGAGCTGAACAGATTGGAGTTGCAGAATGATATTCTGTACCGAAGGAGACGAGAGAATGAACAAATCTCATATCAACTTGTTCTACCTGAAGAGCTGCGTGCAACTGTCTTGCAAAGCTTACACAATGACATGGGTCATATGGGCATAGAAAGAACTCTTGATCTTGTCCGTACAAGGTTCTATTGGCCCAAAATGTCCGCTGCTGTAGAGCATAAAATCAAGACCTGTGATCGTTGCATACGCAGAAAAGCCCTTCCAGAAAGAGCCGCACCCTTGGTGAACATCAGAGCAACACGTCCTCTTGAATTGGTGTGCATGGATTTCCTTAGTCTTGAACCAGACACCAGCAATACAAAGGATATCCTTGTACTAACTGACCATTTCACCAAGTTTGCCATCGCTATTCCCACTCCCAATCAAAAAGCTAAAACAGTAGCTAAATGCTTGTGGGATAACTTCATAGTGTATTATGGTATACCTGAACGACTACACACTGACCAAGGTCCTGATTTTGAATCGAAACTGATCAAAGAATTATGTGAATTCTCAGGAATCAAAAAGTGTCACACAACTCCGTACCGTCCAAGAGGAAATCCCGTTGAAAGGTTTAATCGGACATTACTCAACATGTTGGGAACCCTGGAAAATAAGCAAAAATCGAAATGGCGCGAGTACGTGAAGCCCTTAGTTCATGCTTACAATTGTACCCGCAATGAAGTAACCGGGTTCACTCCGTATGAACTTATGTTTGGACGTTCACCACGGCTGCCAGTTGATCTCGCTTTCAACCTACCTGTGAGAGGAGATCAGCAGAAATCTCACACTCAGTACGTACAAAATCTCAAATCCCGATTGGAGGAGAGCTACCAATTAGCTTCTCAAAATGCTCTGAAATCAGCGGAAAGGAACAAAGTTCGTTTTGACAAACGGATAACTACCTCAAAACTTGAGGTAGGGGACAGAGTCCTAGTCAGAAACGTACGCATCCGTGGAAAACACAAACTTGCGGACAAATGGGAAGAAGAGATCTTTGTTGTGATTAACCGTGCAGGAGATCTTCCAGTATACACTGTGAGGCCAGAGAACAAAGAAGGGCCTAAACGCACGTTGCATAGAGATCTTCTCCTTCCTTGTGGGTTTCTTCCCATGACATCCGAGGAAGAATGCCCTCAGCCCATTTCTGTCCGTAGGCCACGAACCCGTCGTCACCCTGGTGACACTGAAACTGATCCTGTTGATGCAGACTTTCCAGTGGAGGAGGACTCTGATTATTGGATCTCACCAAGGCATACTCACCCAACAGTTAAGCCTACTGTGGAGGAATCCTGTTCTGAAAACCGTAATGTGGAGGACTTACCTGAATCTGCTGGAATGGAAAACTTACCTGAATCCGCTAACATGGAACACTTACCTGAACCCGCTGAAAAGGAACACTTACCTGAATCTGAACTGGAACACTTACCTCAATCCACCAATGGAAGGAACAACCTGCCTGCAATTTTGGAGGAAATGGAGGAAATCTTATTCATCCCTACTCAGTCTCCGGATGGAAACTTACAGGATGGAAACTTACCGGATAGCGAAACATCACGTGAACCTGAAACTGAACAATCCACTGAACCTGAAATTGCTCAAACCACTGAACCTACTGTCATTACAAGTCAACCTGAACCTGAAGGTTCAATCAGGCGTTCGAATAGGCGCAGAGTCGAACCTAAAAGGTTTCAATATTCAGAAATGGGCAACCCTTTGATTAATGTTGTACAATCTTTGTTTCAAAGTTTATCTACAGCATACACTGATGCTTTGAGTGAAAAGGGTGTGCCTAAATCTTTCCCCAACCCACAAATCCATGTAGTGTAACATGCAACGGGACGTGCATGGATTTAGGGGGGGAGGATGTAACCCAGGGTTCAGATTGTATATTTTTATTTTTATTTTCAAATGGAATGTTTTCTTCATTTCCACATGCAATGGTTTGGTCCCGGTCCCCAAGTCACAATCAGTCACAGCTGCCCCAGCAATTAGCAATCATCACCACACCCAGTATAAAAGCAGTCAGTCTGTAGTTTGCTCAGTGAGGTGCACATCACTGGAGCTGCTGCATGTCTGTACACTTTTCATTATTTCAACAACTATTCCAATTTCTAACAGTTTTAATTCATTATACTTACCCATACAACAATTTGGCTTTTAGATAACCCTTACCTGAACATACCTACCTGATCCACTCGGAACACTGGCTGTGTGTGATAAAGGAACAATGTGACTTGGTGAGTGACCACATGCTGAAATGTTTGTTATGATGTTTTTGTTATTTGGCATCTAAATGTAAACCCTTTTCTTTTGGGATGTTAATGCTTGTATGTAAGCTGCAACATTGATTATAGAATTGATGTATTTTGAGTTTAATGCCAATGCCTAGTTGGGCGGATTAGTAGATTATTTTGTTGTAGTAGTGCAGCAGATTATTTGAATTTATTATTTTGTATTCATTTGGCCTTTTCCTTTGATCCAGGCCAGGTTTTAATGCCTAGAACTGAAACTGAATGATGGCGAGCCTACAGAAAGACTGATCCCAGCCCTGTTCGATCCCTGTGTGATCCCCAGTCCTGTTTAACCTATACAGTATGGTCATGGGTAGGAAAACTCAGCAGCTGTAACTCAAACATTCCCCCCAAATGCCAAACTCCACTTCCCCCTGAACATTGAATACATTGAACTCTGACTGACTGACTACCATGAACTTTGACTCTATTCAACTGAATCTCAACTTAAGGAATATCAAGTGAATGCATTTTTGTTTTTTGTTTTTCAATACAATCCCTTGCAATGCAGTTCTGTCTCTCTGGTTGTATTTAATGTTTTCCATCAATTTAATTCCTCCAACCCACACCTACTTCTGCGACAACTGGTCCATCAGCATATATACTTTTCATTCACAAAGCATATGCTACACATGGCCTTTGGGATTTAAGCACGAGCCACATTTACTGGTAGTTATTACACAACCTTCCTGAGGCATGAGACCTTGTTTGTTCCCCCAGTTTGGTTTAGGGCAGTGGTTCTCAACCTGTGGGTCGGGACCCCCAGGGTGGTCGCCACTCGCCAAATTATTTTGGGGGGGGCCCCAGATGATGAGCTTAATGTGCAACATTGTTTTCTCTCTTAACAGTAGACAAACCAACATGAGGTTTACCGTAAGTGTATAGAGAGTACATGCATATTTCTGACATGACAATTTAAAGGAGTAGTTCACCCCCAAAATGATTTTTTTTCTATTGATTAGTCATGCCATGGAGACTAGAGTTCAATATATTTTGTTTGTTTTTTGTCGCATTCCTAAGACAAAAATGTGATAACAATAAATTTACCCCCATTCATTCCGGATGGTGACCCGTTTCGAAACGGGTCACCATCCGGAATCAATGGGGGTAAATTTACTCGAATCAAATTTTTGTCTTAGGAATGTGACAAAAACAAAACAATATTGAACTCTATATTATAATATTATTGAATATTATTGAACTCTACTCTCCATGGCATGACTAATCAATAGAAAAAAAGTCATTTTGGGGGTCAACTACTCCTTTAAGGACTTTTAATACCTCTAACAAATTAACCTCTGACAAATTAAACATTGGCCAAATTCTCAAATAAATTGTGAAAAGAGCCGATCTACATGCTCACAACGCCTCGCAATTTTCACAATAGAACCGTGTTAGGCCTATACAAAATGTATTGCCTCAACTCTCGTCAGGGTAGGGGGGTCCCCAGTTAAAATATGATTATTTTGGGGGTCACGGCCTGAAAAGAACCACTGCTTTAGGGCACGCTATGCCCTTTCGTCTGGTATCATTAACTGCCGGACGTACGTCTGTCTGGTGGTGATGTCCACCTGCGTCCCTTGATAACACTTTCCATGAGATGGAGACGTTTGTCGTTTCCTAACAGGCAATGTAGTGACATCTACTGGAATACATTATTTTACTGCCATTTTATTGATGCCAATGCATGGACACACTCAGTGGTGTAAAGTAACTAAGTACATGTACTCAAGTACTGTACTCAAGTATTTGCAGTTTTCAGTACTTTGCAAATATTTTAATTTTCACTTCACTACAATTATTTGACAACTTTAGTTGCTAGTAGTTACTTTGTAGATTTTGATTATTATTACAAAACACATATTAACCACTTCAAACATATATATATAGGCCTATATATATATATGCCCTTGCATACATATATTTCGGCCATTTGAAAATTAGCCGATCTACTTTGCACATCACACCAGAAAGTATCAAATAGTGATATCCTGGCTGTAACGTCATGTCATGTGTAGTTAAAACCCCCATGGGAAAACCAAGTTCCCAGAACCATGGTAGTACGTTGAAGCAGCCTTCGCCTGTTGGTCCAACCTGGGAGTGCAGTTAATGTTCATAATATTTTGAGTGCAGTTAATGTTCATACATTTTGAGTGCAGTTTATGTTCATACATTTTGAGTGCAGTTAATGTTCATATATTTTGAGTGCAGTTTATGTTTATACATTTTGAGTGCAGTTAATGTTCATATATTTTGAGTGCAGTTAATGTTCATACATTTTGAAAAATAGTGGAAATAGAGGCTATGTGCGTGACTTCATACCCGGAAGTTATGCGGAAATGCCTACTGAGTGGCAAAAAAACTAGCCCATACATCCAAACAGAAAAAAATCGGATTGCATTAAACAACGTTAAACAACTCACTTTGCCACTCACTTTATGCATGCGCAAGCCCTCTATAGCAGATCTACAAGCTCACAACGCATTGTGTTGCGAGATCGGCCATTTCCACATTTCCAATGTTCTTTTTAAAGTATAAAGTTGTCAAATTTGTCAGTAATATACCGGTATATTGTATATTTAGGTAATGTGTCATATCTGCCGTGTGCAACTTCAAAGCCTAAAAGCCAAACAGAAATGTAATTGTCAACGACAAAAACACACTTAAATCGTTAATCGCAATTATTTGAGTTGACAATGAATGGTCATGTAAAATGTCATGATGGTGACAGCCCATGTCTGAATCCTTTGTGTCTCCTCTCCTGCAGGTTGCAACGTGACCATCCCCGCCGAGGTCATCATTCTCAACTCCATTGTCCTCCCGCACAAAGACCTCAACCGCAGCTTCAAGAACCAAATTATCCTCTAGTTATCTGTGCCTGGACGCTGGCTGTGTGGCTCCGCTTACACTGTCATGAATGAAGGATCGATTTCGTCTAGAGCCGGGCCGCCCCTGACACTGCCTCTTGAGTTACTGTATACAAGACTTCAAAAGAGAGAAAAGATAATGGGACATTTGTTTGGTTGTTTTGAAAGGAAGATACAGGAATATTTGGATTATCATAATTGATAATGATGTTATTATTGAATGAGAGCTTTGCTTTTTTTTACAGGCAAGAATCTTTATTTTTATCTTTATTTTCTTAACAATCGAACTCGAGATTCTCTGGGTTGCCTGGGGGAAGTCGTTAATGTGGGGGCGAATAACTTTGCTGGGTCTTTTCTTTGTTTTATAGCATCTAGTTAGTAGATGAGTAGCCTTCCCTAACACAGGCTGATTTTGGTCTAGAGGGGGCGGATCCACCGGCAGAAAACAGCCGGTGGATCCTTTTGGTTCACGATCTGTGCCATGGCCCGCCTCCCACTTCCTATGCCAGAAATTGCAGCAGGTTACCCCAAGCTTTTCTTCCTATAGCCAAAATAAAAGCCTGGGTTTCCGAGGCTAGTAGATGAGAAACAAAGATAATCAAACTAGGAGAGGTCTCGAAAGTGGATAAAAGAAACGTTAACCACTTAAACCTGACAGTCGTATGGTGAAAAATAGATTGACTGATCTGCTATTTTCGCCACGTGTGTTTAAAATAAGCATAATAGGCCTAGGCTATTTTTTAGAATTTCCTCCTATAAACTAATCATCTCTGTCGGGTGTAAACCTCACACGTCCAAAACTTTGAATTTTCAGGATACAAATTCAAAAAGCGCTTGTTTTGATCTCAAGGATCTGCTACTTTTGCTTTTGTGTGACGCTGTAGCATTTAATAAAAAAAAAATAGAATATTATGGAGATATGAGGTTTCTTCCTGACGCCGGGTTTAAACATGGCCTTTGTCCTCCAGCGAGACGACCTCACCCGCTGCTTCAAAATCCAAATTATTCTCCAGTTATCTCCTGGACGCTTTTGTCCACTTAGTGTCATGAATGAAGGATTCGTCTAGAGCGTCCCTGACGCCACCTCCCTGAGTTACTGTATATAAGGTGTCAAAAGAGAAAAGATATGGGACATTTATTTTGCGGTTTTGAAAGGAAAAGATTTGTATGTATTGTTCGACGTGGAAGCCGCTGTGCATTCTCCGCCTGTCAGCAACAATGGGACAAAGAGGGGGAGGCTAATCGCCTCTCCCGCTTGATTCACCTTGAAAACCTTTCCCTGAACTTTATATTGGATTTTCGTGGAAAATTACTGAGCTGGAGAATTACTGACACCCTTGTAGTGTAATGCAATTAGCTTGAATTTAGTTTGATTTAGGCAAAGTTTTATTTGACAGTCGCATTCTTTTTCCTCAAGGGTACCTCTCTGGCGACCGCAGTTTTCCCGGTGAACCTTAGCGCAACGGTGGGGGCACGGAGGGTCGCGAAACAATTGCGTGCATTAGCGCAAGATAACGATAAAGGAAATCATTAAATGAAAAACATTAAATTAACTTCTGAAAAGCCTACTAGTAACTAGGCCTTAAAACCTGGCAAAAACAGTTGTGTGCATTAGCCCAGGATTAGATGAGGATAAAGGAAATCATTAATGGAAAACATTAAATTAACTTCTTACCTCTTATCAGTTCTCGCCGGCCGTACTTTGACAAACATTCACGTCCACGCAAGCGTGTGTTTCACCTAAACGGGCATGTCGCATACCTATAGAAAGCCACGAGTCTTGTGATTACAGCGCTGCAAACCCCGTGGTTGTAGCATCAAAACTCGCTACTATCAACGTTGAAGTCCAACATACATAAACAAACAAATGTTGATAAAGTTATTGCTACTCACGTTCAAAGTTGGATTCTAGTCCACCAACATGATCTATTTCCACAATAATGATGTCCTTATTTCGTGGAAAGTAAACATAATCCAAGCCATTGATTGAAAATAGTCCAAACCATGTTTTCCTTCATGATATCACTGTTCCCATTACCACCGCTACAAACGCAATGACGACAATAACAATTCTTCATGTTTTCTTCCTTGTAAATCCAGTCCACATTTTCATTATACCAACATTTCCTGGTTTCTAAAATGGCTGGGGGTCTGTTCCAAACTATGACGACACTTCATTTCACCCAATTGGAGCTTCTAGTCCTGTCCCACCCCCCCAATAGCGACCAATGGACTGTGTTCATAGGAGGTGCATAGTCACGTTTCCTGGGCTATAGATTCAGCCAATGGCTTCAGGTTGTTCTGATGACTGGCACATCTTATAGCCAATGAAATTCTCAATAGAATTATGTCTACTTTTTTTTGGTAGAAGTCAATTACATTACCCAAAACCCCATGCGCAACAGGAACGTGGCCATGCGTAAATACGCACAGGCACGCTGAATGTCAGACGAAGAATGTTAGAAAAAGCAGTAAAATAAATAAATAAAATGATAATAATAATAAATAAATAAAAATAATAAAAAATAAAAAATAAAAAAATCCAGTCTATTAGCCCTTTTTTGACCTTTTTATATAATATATGCAAATGTCTCCAAATGAAAACGCATAGACATACAATTACTAAAACATGTGTAAAATATTCATATTCTGTAGTTTTATCATGTCCTTTGAAATTGGGCAAGGTAAGGCTTCAAAATGTGTCCACATTGTGTTTTTCAGCTCCTATATGATAATAACAGTGTTATGCAGGCATCTATTTATTGAAAATATTTAGGCGAGGATTAAATACCTGCTATTTCAGTAAGTTAAAACTTGCATTACTCAATGTCAGTTGCACACAGAGTGATTATTTATTTCTGGGGGAAACCTCAAAATGTTTCCTTCAAAATGAGACCATGCCCAATGCATTACTCCAAATGGTTTAAAAACAGCAATCAATTTACTTTGGGTATGCTGTGTATAGGCGTTTTTTGCAAATTATACAGGATTGTTAACAGGTTAAAATGCTTCCAAGCCTACAGCCTACAAGTAAAACTAGTGGAACCCGATGTTTCCACACGTGAATAATTGTGGTTGTAAACAATAATACAGACAATATAAATCCTTATTAGTCTTGTAGTGGGAAGAAGAGGTTATCATCATGGCCCAAAATAACTTTTAAATATCTTGCAATTGGTGACGATCGAGACGATCGAGCATCATCTGCAATAGTCAGTGGTGTGTGTTCCCCACAATCATCGGCCCCCACCTTTGCGCTCAGGTTCACCGGGGAAACTGCGGTCGCACCTCTCTGTTGTTGGTTGGATGGGGGTTGGGTTTGTTACTTGCACTAGTGGCTGTCTTTTTTTTTTTTTTTTATGAAATAAAAAAAAAAACTTGGGTCACCCACTGTGTGGTTAATGAGGGGATGGGGATGTGATTACATTGTTTGCAGCATTTTAATTGTGACTCGCCTTATAGCCATTCCGACTAAAGAAATGGGATCTTCGATTTAAACTGCAATCAAACTAGAAACTACAGTATGTTGTCTTTATAATGTGAAACTAGCAGGAGGCATCAAGTCTGATGCTATGAATAGTCTGTACCAACTTAATTAGAAGCCTTTGATTTCAGAAGGTCATGGCAAAAAAGGCTTGTATTAGAGTTAACAGTATATGATCATAGTAGTTTTAAGATTAAGTGCTTTCCATTTTTCATTAGAGCGTGCCCTGCTGTAAGTGGCCTAACAAGTCTAATTCATCGTTGCCCAAGGTATTTTCATTATGGTCGACCATTATCCACTTGGCACTGAGAGGCTCTTGGAGTAAATATAGCAACCCCTTTTCACAAAGCATTGAGAGTTTATATTTAAAGCAGGGGACTTCAACGTTTTCAGGCCAAGGACCACGTAGTTGAGCGAGAGATGAAGCAGGGACCCCCACAACCTGTTCATAGATTCCATATAGTTTCATCGTTTGACAGCACATCATCGGTGTATTTTGGATTCATGTCAATTTGTGTTTTTAGATGTTTAACCACTTGAACCGTCAATACTTGTGTATTGTCCAATTTCACAGGTTCAAAATTAATACAAAATAGCTGATACTACAAGCTCACAATCTCGATGCTTGTGAGCTTGTTGCGACCGTCAGGTCGCACTTACTATCAAAACCTCCACAAACTGTGAGTCAGTCAGTCAGTCCGTCCGTCTGTCTGTCACACCTCACACGTCACACTATTGCCCTGCTCATATCTCCGCAACCGTAGCCCCGATCCATGCCAAATGTTGCACACACACTCCTTGCCTGCCAAACTACAAACTCCAAGGACCCCCGGAGCTCCAGGGACCCCCAGGTCCCTGGGGGACCCCCAGATGTAAAAAATGACCAAATGTGCAAAAATGACCAAATGAACACCCCAACGGGGCTGCTCACGGGGAATTCCCGGGGACCACCGACTCCTGGTGCTCCAGAACGGATGCCAAAGTGGTGGCGCCCCCAGTGGAGGACCCCCTCCACTGCAGCTCACATAAAATGCCGTAACTCGGGCTAGGAGCGTCCGGGAGAGCCGGGGCCAGTACCTATTCGTCCGCCAAGGCAACGCGGAGACCCCACCCCTCATTTCTCACATGGCGCCACCATGAGGCCCATTCTTGCAAAACACATTTTTGGACACTGCTCCTACAGATTTTGCCCTAAAATCACACAAATCGGTACACACTATGTCTACACTCGTGTCATCAACATGGATCTGTCCCATATAGCGCCACCATCAGGCCGATTTTTTCAAACACATTTTTGGACACTGCTCCTACAGATTTTGCCCTAAAATCACGCAAATCGGTACACAGCATGTCTACACTCATCTCATCAATATGGATGTCCCATATAGCGCCACCATCAGGCCGATTTTTTGAACCACATTTTTGGACACTGCTCCTACACATTTTGCCCTAAAATCACGCTGCGACCTGACGGTCGCTTATCTCCCGATTAGGGAGTCTTACTGGTATAGATCATCAACTCGATTTGTTCGCGAACGTCCCACGGACTCCCACCTCTAGTAACGAAGACTGTTCTGATTCTGAAGTTGCCTTGCATTCTACCTTCTCTACACAAGTAAAATTACCCCAACAACTAAGTGCTGTTTGTCTCATAGGCGTACGCTTAGATAATTGCGACCGGCAGGTCACAACTTACTATGAAAAGCTCCACCGGCTGTCCGTCATGTCACGTCACATCACGTCACGTCACGTCACGTCACGTCACGTCACGTCACGTCACATCACGTCACGTCACACTTTTGGCCCTACTCTTATCTCCGGCACCGTTGCCCCTATCCATGCCAAACTTTGCACACACACTCCTTGGCTAGCAAACCACAACCTCCGTCCCTGATTTCTCACATGCCCCTTTTCTAGCACCACCATGAGGTTGCTTTTTGCAGACAACATTATTGTGTAGGCCTATCCACCTCTTTCCATGGGAATTTACTGGAGATTTTTTTGCACCACACTTTCGGTTAACAGCAGACATACAAGCTCACGCCGCGTTCGCAGATGCAACCGTTGTGAGCTTGTAGATCACACTCGGCCGCGGCGCCGGAAGCTCTGTGCAACTTCTGCGCAATGCACGATGGGATGTTGGAAAGTTGTGGATACATGGCACCGTTGCCCTATGCCGTTGCCCCTATCCATGTTCCCCCTAGTTTCGCGAGGCCAGACTGTTGCCTCTGCGATTTGGGCAAATGCTCCCGGCATACAGTCTGGCAAACGGAAATAGAAACGATGAGTGCGAGATAAAGCAGAATGTGACGCAACCGCTCCTTTGGTGCAGTTACAATAACAAGTCCTACTGGAAATGTTAAGTCTCCTTTCAACATTTCTGGGGGCGTTATTTCGTCTTTCTCTGGTGTTATTGGTGTTACCTCCATGATGTTTTCAAAAGTTTTCTTAAACTATACACTCATAACAAGAATAGGCCACTCGAATGATTAGCTATTATGTTTCTGTATGTTTCCAGTGGGACTACAGTTCAGTGCAGCAGCAGCTACTTCCGATACTCACGTTCGGGAGCTGCCGTTCCAGACTCTATATAGCATTCGGAGATTGTGGAATAGTTGTCTGGCTACGCGAGACTATGTTCCCCCTAACATGCACGCATGCGCACGACTCGTGTGTGTGTGTGTCGCAGTAAGAGTTTTTGAGCGGTGGTCACACCGTCTCCATAGAGTGGCCGTGTGTGTATCCGTGTATGTGGGTGGGTCTGTATGTAGCCTCAAGTGGTGTAGTACCTTTTATGACCACACATGTTAAGGGAGGGGCGCTGTTTTCAGGCCAGGCCAGGCCAGGCACACACACACACGCACACACTCACATACACACACACACACACACACAGGGGGGAAGGGGGGAGGGGTTGGTGGGTAAGAGGGTGCTGTTGAGACTAGCCTGGGGGGGGGGGGGGGCGGGGGGGGAGGTGACAGAATTCATAGATCTAGAACACATCGAATTCATAGATATAGAACACAGAATATGTACAGTACAGTTAGGTACAATAGAGTACAGTATACAGTACAGTTAGGTAAACCACCGCTCAGTTCACACGGGTGTGATTTTATTTGGAGCACAGTAGTGACACATTTTTCAGTACGTTTTTCTCTTTAGCAAAGTTACAAAGTTTTCCCTTTATTAAATAAGCACAGTACAATTAAGTCAGTTTCAAGTTTTTTTTTTAGCACAGTTTATTTTGAGCACTGTAGTGAGAAATTAATAGTTGTGCATTGTGCAAATGCAGGCTTTTCTCAAGTACAAGTCTTCATGCCTCTGACTTTATCCACCCTCCATGTGTCAGGCAGGGATTTCAGCCACTCCTGGAAGTCCTCGCGTTTCCGCGAGGCGGGTCTTAACTCAAGCCTGGTGGGTTTAGGAATCACGCGTGTCGCACACATGGTCGCACACAAGAACAGGCACGGTCTGCCTGCAGCCTAGCTCAGGTCCATAGCGTTAGTACGCTTGACCAGAGCTACCTGCAGCCCTGCATACGCTGCTTTGCATACTCTCTCTCTCTCTCACACACACACACACACACACACACACACACACACACAAACAGAGACTGCGGCCGGTGGGGGAGCTTACGTGCTGGTGGCCTACTATTGTCACGCTAGCAAGTTGAGAAGAAACATTCACAACAAATGTTTTGCACTGTAGAACTACCTTCGCTGTCTCCCAGCAAGTCGACAGTTTGACAATGCGCTTCTACCGTGCATTAACGAGCAACAGCTTGGCTTATACCAAAACAAAACGCATGTGCTTTTGCGTCGCGCATCAAAAGGACCAATTAAGGATAAAGTGCACAGTTTCATAACTAAAGACATTCCCCTTGTGCACAGCAGAGAGAACCCCTCTCCAGTCCTCAGCATCCAGGTATGAACTTTACCCACTGCTCAGTCTGCTGCTGGATGTCTTGTCTGTACCTCTGTGAAGTTGGCACCCCATATGATGAAAACATATATACAATGGTGTCATTCTTAAAGTTCTGTTCAGATTCACTACACCTTCGTTCTGTTCGGGTCATTTTGACCCGGGGGATATTTGGTTTAAAAAAAACAACACTAATATAAATTTGAACTTAACAAATCATCATGATACATTGACTTTGACTCAATACCAAACAATTCATATGATATATATGGTAAATGTTTGCATTTCTGCTTTGCTATATCACATTAAACACTTAAAGAGCTAGGCGTTTTTACTGATTTAGCTGAAATTCATGTAAAAAAAACTACTTTATTTAATACTGGGCAATATTGCTCATGCTTATAGGAAAACAATAAAATCAGTCAATGTATGAACTTTTTTTTTCTCCAACATGCCCATTAATTGAATACTTGTGGTTCAAGAACAGATCATCATTCTCACATAGAGCTGAACACACATGTGAACACACATGAACGTCACATATGAATATACACTTGAAAGTATACACTAGGACAAACACTTACTTGAAAGTATACACTAGGACAAACACTTTGGTCTCAGGGCACCCCTGTAAACAACATTTTCATCCACAGCACCCCTGAATTACAGTGTTACTTTACAGCACCTTATGTGTATGTAAAATAATGTAAAATTTCCCCTAAGATACAGTACAGTCACAAGGAAAACTTCAGATAAGTGAGGGGTGAGGGTGAGGGGTGCTGTGGATGAAAAGGGTTCGGAATGGGGCTTTGGAAGGGGGTGTTTTCATCTGCAGCGCAGCGGGCAGCAGCGGCCCCGTGTAGCCGTGGATAGTGAGAGGAGAGGCGGGGTGTGGAGCTCTTTCTAGCCGGAGATAGTGAAGGGAGAGGCGGGGTGGCCAGCTCTCTATAGCCGGGGACAGCGATAGAAGAGGCGGCGTGTAGCCGTGGATAGTGAGAGGAGAGGCGGGGTGTGGAGCTCTTTCTAGCCGGAGATAGTGAAGGGAGAGGCGGGGTGGCCAGCTCTCTATAGCCGGGGACAGCGATAGAAGAGGCGGCGTGTAGCCGTGGATAGTGAGAGGAGAGGCGGGGTGTGGAGCTCTTTCTAGCCGGGGACAGTGATAGAAGAGGCGGCGTGTTTAAGCTCTCTATAGCCGGGGAGAGTGAAGGGAGGACCGGGACAGTGACAGAAGAGGCGGGCTGTCTGCTTAAGCTGCTTGTCGCGGCCAGGACCGCCGCTCTGTCCACCGGTCTTTTGTTTCCTTGTTAGAAGGGACGAAGCTTGGGTCCTCGCAGTCTATAACGTCACATTTATAGTGCAATCCAGGAACGTTAAGACTTCTCCTTGGACATGTTGATAGCAAAAATGTTCATAGAATAAAAGTGAGTGAGAGCACTGAGTGAGCAGCCCCAGAACAGTAAGCCAGCTGCAGATGGAAGTGGAGGCTAAGCAAATTAGAAACAAATGAGGGGCTGGGTTTAGAAGAGTAGCTCTGGTTTTTACCCGAAGGGCGGGGGGGGGGGGGGAGAGGGGGGGGACGCGTGTGACGTCACATGCGTCAACTCTCAGAACAGCACTGTTCTGAGAACCCGTGGAAAGCTTTTCATCTCTGTCTGCCCAAAACCAGAGAAAGACACAACGGTCAGAAATAGGAGGATAGAAGGTGCCAGTGGGACCCCAAAAAAAGGTTTTAAAATAGAAAAAGTTAAAATTCATGGTGTAGGTCCTTTAAGGTACAAAAAATATGAGGGCGGTGTAGCATGGGTGTAGTGCAAAAATATTTTTTTTACATTTTCATCTCAGAAGAATCTTTAAGGCCAGTGAGTTTCAGGTGAAAAAAAATTAAACTTCTACCTTTTTTTTCCAAATGAAAATGTAAAACGGGTCAAAATGACCCGAACAGAACTTAAGGGTTAGTACTGGATTTGTGAATTGTGCTGTAAATGTTATAATTTGTGCTGGTATCATTTTTGAGATTCTACATAACACCACTGTTCTGCTCCTATGTTCTACTGTTAAGCACTGCTGCTCTCCATCGCCCTCTGTAGGCCACACCACTGTAATGCTGCTAAATCTTCTAATTCATAACCATATAAATATTTACATAGGGTTAGGGTTTCCTCCAGAGTCCTGTAATGCATTGGTTCTCAAAGCGGTTCCGGGGACCCCCAGAGGTCCTTGAGGGAGTTCCAGGGGTCCCCAGCTAAATTTAGCAACCAAATGGACCCCATATGTAACTCAGAGAGTGTACCAATGGAACCACACTCAGAGTCAGAGTTACATTAACATTGAATTTAACTGTCCTATAGTAGCCTAGAGTTTATTATTATTATAACCTATTTTATTTTTTATTTTATTTTCATCCCACGATTTTGTAACCCATTTTCACCTACTGCCAATTGCCTATGTAATCCTGGGCTCTGCTCTCCCTCTGCCGCGCCTGGGGAGACAACGGACTGACCTCATGCTTCCTTCTATGCATGAGGAGTTGCTTCTTTTCAACTGACAGTGGGGATTTCCCTGGTTTGGATGTAGCGCGTGGAAGGAACACGTTATTCCAACCAGTTCCTTTCCCCTCCATCAGGCTGGCCAGGGGGAGGCATTATTAAGACCAGGATTACTGCATGTTTTTGTGAGGGTATCAACCCTAGGAGACACAGGGAGAACATGCAAACTCCACAGAGAAAGGCCCTATCGCCAACCCCACCTAGGGTGTGGGGTTTTCTTATTCTTTAATTAGATTTGAATAAGCCATAACTTGACATGACACATTATGTTACTCTGCAGTGCTCAAGTTGCGCTCAGAAGGATGGACTGTTTGCTCAGACCAATGACAATTTTGAGGGAACATTGTCCCCTATCCATCTATCCATGCCAAACTCTGCACACACTCTCCTTGGCTGGCAAACCACAACCTCCGCCCCTGATTTCTCACATGCCCCTCTTCTTGCGCCACCACAAGGTTGCTTTTTGTAGACAACATTATTGTCTATACATGCGACCTGGCGGTCGCTTATCTCCCAATTAGGGAGTCTTACTGGTGTTCTTTAAGACAGAGATGGTACCGTATATAACCTGTAACAGCAGCTCTTACTTCTGTAAGTGAAGCATGAGGAAGACCGGAGTGTCTCTGACTCTGTTGACCTTTGGCAAGTCTCTGATGGCCTGGTACATGAGAGATGCTGCATTCTCCTCATCAGCCATCTCTGGAACACACACACACACACACACACACACACACACACACACACACACACACACACACTACTGGTGCAACACCTACTGTACAGTTGATGAAAAACTCTCCCCCTGCCTTCGGCTGGTGGACAATTAGTGTTGATTTTGTCGACCAAAACCGATGAAAAATGTTCATCGCTATGATCGCTAAGCTATGACTAAAACTATAAAGACTAAATATACTGAACATGTTATGTTTGGTTGCGCTCTTAAAATAGAAAATCTACAAGCTCACAACGCGTCGCTGCGCGAAGGGTTCTTAGCACGAAGGGTTCTTAGATAATATGCCCCCATATCATATTTAAAAACTGTTTGGGCAGCACCTCTGTGTCTGATAGGTGCTCTGCGGCCCACTAGTGGTTGACTGGTGTAGTGTGTGCAATTGTCAGCTGGTAATGGGGATTTGTTTTCCAAACTGAAAAACATTAAGTGAAACATTAAGCGTGAACTTTAAGGGCCCAGAGTTATTCCTATCCCCCATTTTTATATAAGTGGTAAAGTTACGCCTCTTTAAACAGAGAGAGAAGTATATCAGCCCTCCTGATTTGGAACTAAAAGCCACTACACGTTTTACAGAATCCACCAGAGTCAAGCCTAGTTTCACTTCAGTGGGTAGAACACTTTCAGAAACTCATCTCTGCTCTTCCTGTGGCCAAATGCTAATCGGCAACAGATGGAACACAAACAATGTTACCAGGGGCGTCGCACCAAATTCTGGGCCCTGGGTACAAGGATTCACTCACATGTGCTTTGTGCTTTAACTATTGAAAAATAGCAGATACTCATCATGGAAGAGAAAAGCCTGGTGACAATATAAGGCAGAGACCGTTCTAGGAGGTGGGGCTGAATTTTCCCGGAAGTTGTATTTTTTTTCACAGTGCGGTGTTCCTGCAAACATATTCCCCGCTCAAAAAAATCTGGTTTACGTCTCCTGCTCCGTCAGTTGCGCACAGAGGCGTAGCCATGGGTGGGCCTGACTAGGCCTAGGCCCACCCATTTCGTTTTTGTGCCCACC
Organism: Nannobrachium achirus; assembly: GCF_963921795.1. Taxonomy (NCBI): domain Eukaryota; kingdom Metazoa; phylum Chordata; class Actinopteri; order Myctophiformes; family Myctophidae; genus Nannobrachium; species Nannobrachium achirus. The sequence goes on along the minus strand of NC_137829.1, from coordinate 47,813,821 downwards.
CAAAAAAATAAAATAAAAAATAAAAAATTATATATTTTTTTTATTTATTTTATTTTATTACATATATTATATTTTTTATAGCATATTAAGTCATTTTGATGATAGTCGCATCCTTACAACAACTAAAATAACATAACATCATCATGTGGACGCTATAATGTGCAACAAGCGTCCTTCCCTGCTCGCAGCCAAGCATGTCTAGACTAGTGTGTCATGTAATTCTAATTTAGTCCATTTACTTCCTGTAAGTAGTCGACTTAAAAATAAAACCAATTGCTTATATATCATCATATTACGGCAGGGTCTTATTTTGAAATCCACCGTTACAGGAAATGCTTAAGCGTGTTGGGCTACTTGTCAAGAGTTGTTGCAGCCTGCACAATGTATACAGGATTCACGTGGATTATACTGACTCAAGCTTTTTGACTAATCTAAAGTTCATATTCATGATATGAAACCATGCTCCTGGGACTTAAAACAATACACAGCGTTTGAAAGCAGCAATAGGTGAGTGAGACTGGTTAATTACGTTCTGCTGGCTTGGCTGTTTTTGTTGTGGGAGAGGGAGAAGCGTCAGAGCTCTGATAAAAAGTTGACGGTGCAATTAAACATTTCGGTCTTTTCTCTTCATAGTTGTTTATTTTGTCTTGCACCAGTGACTAGGCTACTGGGTCAGTCTGCAATATCTCTCTGTGATACATTAGCGTTGTGCTCCGTGTGTAGTCTTATACTAACAGGAGTGTTGTCAATTAAAATAAGCATCTCATGCCGTCATGTTACCGGCTTCTTCTCTAATATGCCATTCTGTTTTTGCACGGCTGGAATGACCCGCGCATCACTAGTGGACACCACGCATGAATTGATTATTTAATCATGCAAACCCGACCCAAATCGCACCAGAAGACCCGATCCGACCCGAAAAACATGGATTTTTTTTCGCGCGCCGCGCGATGCGCACCCAGGCCCACCCAGTTGGGCTCAGGCCCAGTCGCCGGTTCGATTCTGTCTACGCCACTGGTTGCGCAGGCAATAAACAATATACAAACAAAAACATTGATTCAGGCGATGTTACACCTATTAAGAGCGAGTTAAGAGCTACAATCTATTTTAGTTTTTTTCGCTGGGATCTGTTTACATTCCCCAGTACAGACCCGCACCGCATGGTGTAACTTCCGTCAAACACAGCACTTCCGCTAGAACTCTCTGAACCAACCGGAAGGCATATTGTCTACAGGGTGGCGCGCTTGTAGATCTGCTATTTTGTTTTAATCGTGACATTTTTTGCAAGTCTTTGAATATTTCAAATCCTTCTAAGGTTTTTGGAAAAACCTATGTTTCTATGTCAGTGGTGCTCAAACGTTCTCATGTGAATGACCCCCAAAATGATATGTATTTGGCCACGGACCCACTTATCAAAATATTTAGTTCCAGGGACCCCCCAGAAGCAAAATTTGAGTTACAAATGTTCGCTTAAAAAGTACATATAAAGATTTGCACACATTTTCACGACTTTTCAAAAATAGCAGCTGTGAGCTTGTAGATCTGCTTTTTTTTCAATAGCTAAATTATAAAATAATTAAGGCCCCCTCCCCACCTTGGGCCCTAGTGACTCAGTCCCAGTCCCCCCCCCCCTTGTGACGCCCCTGGTTGGAACACAAACAGTGTTTGAAACAATGTCACGTTGCACTGAAGAGTGAAGAAGACGCTCGCCGGTGGTTGAATTACATTTATTCCGTTTAAATCATTCATAATGCCATGAGAAGGTTTGTGTTGCAATACAAATGTCCTGTGTCATTTTGTCACGTCTGGTCCTTGTGGCAACACAGGAAATTACTTAACAAGTTTAGCATTTGATTACGTTGACCCATGGGGCTTTGATAGAAGCTAGAACAGACATTCCGGGGCTGCACGAAAGCACAATTATTAGATTTATCCGACAATGAAGGTGAACAATAATTAATTAACCAACAGTCAAATAATCACTCCATAATTCACCTTGTCCAGGAACTCGCCAGACATCCTCTCCCTGCTCAAGGGTGCCATGCACACGGATGGTGCCACGGGTGACCTCTGTGAAACAAAGAAAAGTGGATTACATCCCAACGTTGTTGTTAGTGGTTTGAGATCAAATATAGGCCGGCTTACTGCCACTGAAATCTAGCCTGAATCAGATCTGAGTCACTTCAAAAGTGGAATCCGATTTTTTTAAAATAGTCTAAATCCAAACATGTCACATTCAGGTCACATGAAATCCGATTTTGAAAAACCACATCTAGAGGTAGTTTCAAATCCGATCCATATCGGATCTGAGGACATCTGACACAGTCTGAAAGCAGCAACCACATCCACCCCATTGAGTTATGTGCAGGTCACATACAAGCCACTTCAAACTGGCCAAGCGTCACCGAGCGCGGCTGTAAATTACATCATTACAGAGCGCGAGTATTTACTATTTGATTACAGCGCATTGAGCACATGAGAAAAACAAAAGAGAAGAGAGAAAACACGTGAGCTAAACAGTGAAAACGAGAGAGAAGAGCGAAACACAAGAGTAAAGAAAAGAAGAGAGAAAAACAATATTAACGTGTGTTTACTATGGTCTATTATGTCGCATTTCCTGAACGTAATCAGAACGTAATCAACCAGCGTCGCCGTAGTGACGTAACGCCATGACGCCTACGTCGTTACCACGGTAACCAAAGCATGCATGTCGCCGCAGAGCAGCTTTGGGCTAACGTTGTCTGAATGCACAGATCAGATCTGTGTCACTTGCAAATGCTGTGTGAAAACTCTGGCCAAAAGATCAGATTTGAAACCAAATCGGATTTGGGCTGGATTGGACTGCAGTGTAAAGCCGGCCTAAGACTCAATCCCCAAAGGGTGAATGGGTTGTGACCGGTTGTGACACCAGTAGTTTGGTGCTGATGGGAGAGCTGTAATAGAAGGATGAGGGATTTAGCTGCAATATATACTTCCAAGTACAGTAGACTATGACCCCAATGTCTGGTGACTGAATAATAATCAAAATGGCTGCATTCATTTTTTGTCTTTTCATGTTTTTCTCAGGGGTCTGATGACGGTCGTGTCCACTGTCCAGGTCCTGAATGAATTTACAAGAAAAGTCAGGGGTGAAACGGTGCCTTCCCCCGCTCGCTGCGTCACATCTCCTCTTCTGTAGGTACGTATGGCTGCAACGTACCACATACGCGCGCGCACACACACACACACACACACACACACACACACACACACACACACACACACACACACACACACACACACACACACACACACACACACACACACACACACACACACATACTGTACACACACACACACACACACACACACACACACACACACACACACACACACACACACACACACACACACACACACACACACTGTCTCCTTTGTGCTGCCCAACACTGATTTCACTCAGCTGCGACCCCTGCCTGGGTGCATCATCAGTCAAAGACAGCCCTAGCATCTCTGTGTGTGTGTGTGTGTGTGTGTGTGTGTGTGTGTGTGTGTGTGTGTGTGTGCGTGTGCGTGCGCGTGCGTGTGCGTGCGTGTGTGTGTGTCTTGTGTGTTTTGCCATTGCCAGATTTACAATGACTATTTCTTTAAGTCTGTTTCCCCGCTCTTGCGGTCGCTTCTCGCCTTAAGGTGTCTTACTTGTCAATGCAATCACGGATATTATTGTTTCAATGCACTCATGTTGGTGCCGTGTCATTGTTCTGACAGCGACTTGCCTAAGCCTATCCATAACCCAAACCGCACGCGTAGCCACGTGGTCGGAGTAGGCCTATAATGAGATGTCGGACTTGTGCCCCTCATGTTTACCTTTCTTTTCCTCTCAGAGTCCCTGTATCGAAAAGGACAGCATGTGTGGAAAGTACCAACAACTTACTGTAAGTACAAATAAATCAAACCAATCGGCATGAACAAAGCTAGGATCCGGATGTTTTATTAACAAGAGGGCGTTTGTACTGCAATAATGGATTGATTGCGGGAGGTCAGGGGTGTCGCATCAAATTCTGGGCCCTGGGTACAAGGATTCACTGCGGGCCCCCGCACAATTATTTTGTGCTTTAACTATTGAAAAATAGCAGATATACAAGCTCACAGCGCGGCACCGAGTGCCGCGCCGCGAGCTTGTAGATCTGCTATTTTTGAAAAATTGTGAAAATGTTTGCAAGTCTTTGAATGTTTCAAATCCTTCTAAGTTTTTTGAAAAACCTATGTTTCTATGTCAGTGGCGCTCAAACCTTTTCATGAGAAGGACCCCCAAAATGATATGTATTTGGCCATGTATACAAGCTCACAACGCGGCACTCGGTGCCACGCTGTGAGCTTGTATTTCTGCAATTTTTCAATAGCTAAAGTATAAAATAATTAGGGCCCCTCCGCCTTGGGCCCTAGTAACTCAGTCCCCCCCTTGTGACGCCCCTGCAGGAGGTCACCAGAGGACATGCCATACAAACAAAGACATTAATATGTCTGCTAGCTTTGCAGATGCCTTTGAATGTAGTCCGTGGCAGTTTGCAGAAGCCCAGTGCCAAGTGAAAAAGGCCTCTGGTAATGTGGGGTTGGGGACTGACTACTAGAGGCTTCCTGATTTATGCAACGGGGTAGATGGTCCAAATGTGTCCTCCTGCAATATTTATTAAGACATGCACGCCATCACTCTGCATTCCGAAGGCAAATGGTGTTGGGGAAGATGGAACGCCATTCGTCTCATTGCATAATGCAAGGCTGTCACATATTTATGGGGTGGGGATGGCAGCAGTGATTATTTGCATCATTTCCATAAGATCATCATTTTGCACATTCTGTACATTTAAGATTAAGCCTCAAATACCGGCTGGAACACGTGCCCGAGTCACGTTCGATTTGAACCATTTTAACCATTGTTTTATGCTTTAACTATTGAAAAGGCAAAAACTCCACGCACACTGTCTTCAAATGCAAAAAGGGGAATTTAATAAAGTGATGCAACGTTTCGGTATTTAAACCTTCATCAGGCAAACTTTTGCTTTAACTATTGAGAAATAGCAGATATACAAGCTCGCAGCGCGGCACTCGAAAATCTTGAAAATGTGTTCAGGTCTTTGATTGAATATCTTTGACACGATCTTTGACACAACTAAATCTAAATCCTTCCTCTAAATCTGTGGTTCTCAGACCTTTTCATGTCAAGGACCCCCAAAATTACATTTATTTGGCCGCAGACCCCCATCTCTAAATATGTTGTTCCAGGGACCCCCCCGGAAGCAAATAATTCTAGGCCTAAATGGGTTAAAGTGGCGGAGGGAACACCCTGTCCTAGGGGGGATGTATGTTTCTGCTGTGCTGACAGCGGCTGTCAGACAGGCCCTGCATGATAATAAGACTTATATTGATGCCTTGTCAAACTATAGTTATGTTCCCCAACAAATCAGGCTCTTTCCCCTGCTCTGAGTGAGCAGGTTGTTGGACTGGGGCCGGCAATCACACACCTTCTGAAGACAGACACCGCCACGATTATTTTGTACGGTTGACAATTGACTGTTTGATGTGAAATATTGTGCCGTTCTGTTTAAAGACGATTGGGCCCCGATTCAATAAGGTGGTTATACGGCCAGCTTTGAACGTAAAGGAATGTACCCAACTCCCGACGTTAAGCACCTGATTTATTAATCTTTTATTGACCTTGGTCCGCTCGTTCTTGCGTCTGCTTGGAGGCTGACTTGCAGTACATGGGACCAAAGCTTGCATATGTCATTAGAATGCCTTATTCTTCATGCAAAATCAATTACAATAGTGCTAAACCACGAATAACATCTGCCCAACAAGTTGTATTAGCCTTTGTTCTTGAGGTTAACTTGGTAAACTTAACTTCTTATTCTGATTACATGTGAGAGTTTGTATTAAGTTTTGCTTATCTACAAGTTGTCATGCGGTGCGTCCCGCCACATCCATTCTGTCCATTTTGAGGGGTGGTGACATCACAGGACATTTTTTCGATTCCGGTTGCCCCTTGGCGTGGAACAATGCAAATGATTCTCCACGTGAACACGTGCCCCTGACTGCCAGACAAAAATGAGGAGCACCTGCGATGCACATGTAACCAGGGCTACTGTAGAGAGACAGGCCAGAGCTCCTCTTACTTCCTGTTTCCTGAATTGTTTGCACTATAAAAGCACACTATCATGCCACAGGCTTTCCCTCTGTTGTCCCCGTGGTAGCAGGTTGAGTTGTTGTGTGCCATGTCCTGGGTAGGTTTCTATTGCAAGTAATGTGTGAAGCAATACTTGCCCTTGAGACTGACCTGTTTGTTTGTCACTTTAGGCCCTGCTCCTAGAGACTGCTGCCTCGTTGTGCCTCCACATGGGTTGTTTTTATTTATCAATTAGACAGAGGTAAATGTCACTATTTCGTTCATATTTATACAGTATTATATCTCTTTTATGGCATATTAACATGTATGATTTTCCTTTGTAGCTAGACTGCCACTGCCGTTTTCTTCTGTTTGGGTTTTATTTTCTTTTTAGTTATTACTTTTCTTTAATAATAGAACTGTCATTACAACCATACACCTTTGTTAAACTTCATTGTATTTCCCCCAAGAAATATTGATGGGTTTACTCAAACATGGTTTCTGGTAATCTATTGCTGTGAATATAACCTCAATCACACCTCAGTTTGTGCTCAGAGAAAATACACCCGCTTTAGTCACTTTATACATGCTATTATAAAAATAGTCTTAGAGTTTCAAACGTGGTAGAAATGAGACAGAGAAGGGAATTTCATTCAAGTGTCTTTGTTGGTAAAACCTTCCCTCCATTTCAGTCATCAGGTCAACAAAACGTTAGAACTGTGCAGTGGTGTCACCTCCTAAAAAGAAAGTCTGACTATATACCCCGAATTGAAATATTTGCTCCCCCTTATCACTTACAGTGTTAGGTAATCCCCAAAACATTCCCATTACCAGTAAGACTCCCTAATCGGGAGATAAGCGACTGTCAGGTCGCATGTATACACAACCTCATGGTGCTGCTAGAAGTGAGAAATCAGGGGCGGAGGTTGTGGTTTGCCAGCCAAGGAGTGTGTGTGCAAAGTTCATGGATAGGGGCAACGGTGCCGGAGATAAGAGTATAGGGCCAAAAGTGTGACGTGATGTGATTGACAGACGGAGGGACTGACTGGACTGACTGACGGAGGGACTGACAGCCGGTGGAGGTTTTCATAGTAACTTGCGACTTGACGGTCGCACTTACAAAACACATCAAACAAAGATAAATCCCCTTACAGACAGTATCACCAGCTTAGTGAATCAGAGACATCTACACAATACGGAAGAACCTAACGCTTTCCCACCTCTGTGGTGGGGAGAGAGGCTGCTGCTGGCTTCCAATTCACAATTTAGGCATTTAGCAGATGCTCTTAATCCAGAGCGATTTACAATAACCAAGGACAGCACAAGGTAATACATCAACATCAGTACATCAAATGCATAAAAATAGTAATTGGTCTAGGTAGACCAATAATTCAGTAAAATCAAAACAATCAAAACATCAATTATGTGTACATCGAAGCTACTGTATACACACTATAGCTTCGATGTACAATAGGATGACAAGTCGAACAAATGCTATGGTAAGGTCTATGGGTGAGTCTGAAGAGGTGAGTCTGAAGAGGTGAGTCTTCAGACTACAGAGGAAGCTAGGTAGTGAGTCTGCCGTTCTATTTGCAATGGGGACTTCATTCCAGAATGCAAATATACTTTTAGAGCCTCCACAATGTGTTAGTTAGAGTAGGTCTAAAAGTGACTGACAGCTGTCGATTTTCCAGCATTTGATTGGTGGCATGGTCATGTAATTGTGTCATGCAAATGTTTGTATGTAAGCACTCATGTTGAGGCCTGCCATGGAGTCAAAGTCCAGAGCGAAGCGATCAAGTCACAATAGAAAGACGACAGCACAAATTCCTGGTAAGGAGAAAATTAAGTCTAAAATGAAAATATGTTTTACATATATTTTTACCACCTGTTTCTCAAATTATGGCTTAGTTATGTGTTTCCAGAATGTGTGCCCTTTAGCAAAGAGTCCATTCTTGTCAAACCTCTTAAAGTGGACCTCTCTGTCTCCAGCAGAGGGCAGTGTGGGCATTCTTTCAGGGCCAGTATTGTTTGTGTGTGTGTGTGTGTGTGTGTGTGTGTGTGTGTGTGTGTGGGTGTGGGTGTGTGTGTGTGTGTGTGTGTGAGACAGACCATGGTCACTGATTATAGCAAGGCAAGGCTTGGTTGTGTCTTGTTGACTTTATGCCACATATTGTAAAATAACCTGTATTGCTTCATTATAGGTTTTGTACTTTTTCTTTTCCCTTCCGCACCTTTGTATAGTAACTACATTACCTAGAATTAAACTGCACCACATTTACCGTAAATCTCAACAGCCTTTGAAGCCGATAAAAAGGTTGCACTCTGCTTGCTCACTGGATACAGATGCAAGGAGAGGTCTAATTGCAGGTGTTTCGTCTTGCCCTTGATATTTATATAGCTAAAATAATAATGTATGAAATAAAATAGGAGACTCGTATTGCGAGAGTGAATCGACCCTGTTTCACCAAGATGGTTATTCTGAAGAATGTGACATAATGCTACCAGTAACTACTAGAACGATGGTTCTCAATGTGGGGTCCGGGGATCCTTGAGGGACTTCCAGGGGGTCCCCGGCAAAATATGTCAATCTGGCATTATAATAATTTTAATTATTTCAATATAGCGTGACAGTCATTTTAACCCTATATACATTGGCTATTTCAAAATAGCCGATCTACAAGCTCACAATGCCTGCACAGTGTTGTGAGCTTGTTTCAAGCAAATCTAGAAAAAATAATGTGTAATGGGCTACTTTTGAAACATTTAACATTTAACACATGGGTAGCCTACACATGAATAGGGGCCCCTGGCCATAAACTATTTTCAGAGCCAATAATACTAATAATAATTTGGGTGCCCTCAGCATAAAAAAGTGTATTCCTGGAATAGAAAGATGTCAAATTAAAAGCATTAATGACTGAGGCTATTTATGGACAGAGATGGGCTATGTTGCCTGATGGGGCCTGTTGCAGAATATAATAGGGCTGGGCAATTATCTGAAAATGTCTAAACCAATCTTTAGAACTCACCTGGGCTTTTTCATGTAGCTTAAGTGAATAATCAAATAGTAGAAGCAGAAGATACAACAACATATGTTCAAAACATCGGTAATCAGTGGTTTAGGATTCTCCAAAATCGGGATCGTCATCAATGCAAAAACCTGTTCTCGGCCGGGCTCTAATTCACCCTTTATGATGGACAAAGATAGCCTTCCCCCCCATGCAGGAAATGCAAGCCTGTAACCATAAATGATTATAATTTTTAAGCGAGCACTAGACCATACAATGTGTTTTAGGTGTTGGAATAGTTTTTAGAACATTTTACATACGCAATGTATTATTCCTCAACCCCACTATGATGCAAATGAAAATTGATACATAAGGTAGATTGGGGGGGGGGGGGGCTAAAATGATGATGAATTCTCCTAGGTGAGTCTCCTCTCAAGCACCGCCATCATCACCTCATTTTCTATAGCAGGTCTGTTTGAATGAGAATAGACCAGAGCACTTTTTAACGGATCCTTTGAGTAAGGCAATTTCTCCCTAGCAGCCCCTTTCTCCCCCTCTAATGCACTTTCTCTGCTCTCAACTCACTGGCGCTCTCACTTCTTTCTCTTTCACAGCAGCACGTAGGCATTGGCAAGCTTAGTTTTTTTTTTCTCTCTCCTTTTTCTAGCTGCCCCCTGAACACCTAACCCCTTTCCCCCATAGTTCCGCCATCTGTTTTCCACCGTGCATACAATTCCACTGTTATTTTAGAAACAGAGTCCTGCTCTATGAATGCTCTTGCCATGCCACATTGATAAAATAATAATAATAATTCTGATCAGGAGCGGCATTGTGTGTGAATGCAGCCTTTTCATAAATGGCCGGTTTCTGAAACTATTGTTTGGAAAACACTTGGCATAATCGGCGGGTGATAATAAAGACATTTGATTCTTTTGAGGCAAAATTTACATGACATTTACAGTATTTAAGAGAGTCGCTATTTGTTCGAAGAGTTACTGTAGTTCACATGAGAGGGAAAACTTTAATTCTGTAGCCTCCTAAGTTGGGCTGTTCTTCCTCTGAATAAGAAGCACGGTGTTAATTGGTTTTGTGTGATGGCTGACGAGTGCCTATTACAGTATGAGCAGCAATAATTATGATCAAGGATTAGATTATGAGCCCAATACTTCTCTTAACCCTTTAATCACTTTCAACCTACCATATCTATTTTGGTCATGTCAGTGTAGGTGAGATTATTTGAAACAAATCCCACCCAGTGGGAGTGAGCGGAGCCTTAGGCTGCTCAACAGCGCCACTTGAAGGTGGTATTGCAGCTGTTAAAGCCGTGCTCATTCGGACCAAGGGCATAGTATCCGTCTTGCAAGTTGAGGCGATATAGGAATTAAGGCCTGATTTACACTGCCAGCCAAATCCAGCCTGAATCAGATCTGTGTCACATCAAGATTGGAATCTGATTTGCTTAAATTAGTCTAAATGCAGACAGGTCACATGCAGGTTACATGAAATCCGATTTTTACAAAACACATCCAGAGGTGGTTTCAAATCTGATTCAAATCTGATTTCTAAAGATGTGTCTCAGACTGAATGCACTAACCTGATCTAACGAGCCAAGTCACATGCAGTGCGACCCGAGCGCAAGAATTGCATTTTGATTTACAAGAGTGCAAGGGTGTAATGAAAATAAAACATTTCTGCATAGGTTTTACACTACAGAAGAAATGCGAGCAGCATTCAGTGGACATAATGGAGAAATTCAACGCCTTCTAGCACTTTGCTACATGAGTACATGAGAAATGTACAGGAACAATTAAGGCAATATATGAAGACATACCTCACATCATGGCAGAAAATGGGTTCGGAAGGTCCTAACTGCAATGTCAGGAAAATTGAAAAATGTAAAAACACATAAAGAGAGAAAAGTCAATAAGTCATGACGCCTACGTTGTTACCACAGTAACCAAAGCAGATAAGTTCTGATCAGATCTGTGCCACTTGCAAATGCAGTGTGAACAGTCGGGCCAAAAGATCGGATTTGAGATCTAAATCAGATTCCGGCTAGATTTGACTGCAGTCTAAATCCAGCCTAAGAGACTTCAAGAGAAAGTTCATATGAATGGCCGCTTACCGCCGCTAGTTTCGCTGTAACCAAAAAGTATATATGTTCCAGTCAAGTGAATGGGTTTGCGTTGCAACGCGTTGTGAGCTTGTAGATTTGCTATTTTTTGGCAAATGTTCCACCCCAGGATAATGGATGTTGGGGATATTTTGATTATCAGGATAATATGGTAAATCACGATTTCTTTGGTCACAATAATCGTGATATGACATTTTCATATCGTCCCATAGTTGTCCATCTCTTTCTTACAGTCTATGATTCGGACAGGCATATGGACAGACGGACGGACGGACGGACGGACGGACGGACGGACGGACGGACGGACGGACGGACTGACTGACTGACTGACTCAAATGTTGAGCGGTAGGCAGCACTCAGAAAAGTTCAGAAATGTTCTGATATAACAGATCCACAAGCTTTCATATCTCTGCTGTCGGGCCAAAACCTCCTAACTCCGAAATGTTCATTTTCGGAAAAATGAGCTCAAGACAAGTGGAGTTAGGAGGTTTTGACCAAAGGGCTTTTTACTAATTTTCATTGGTTCAATATTATTTTAACCAACACACAGACGTAAAGGCTGTTCAATAGCACATATTTATGAAAAAAAGAGAGGGCCAATCGGAATTAGCTGGTTTGGCAGAAAGTGTGGAGTTAGGAGGTTTTGTAAGCACTTTTTACTACTTTCCATTGGTTCAATATTATTTTAAGCAACACTCAGCTGTAAAGGGTGTTCAATAGCCCTGATTTATGCCAAAAAATCTAAAACCTCAAAAATGGAGTTAAGAGGTTTTAGCCAGACAGTGACGATATGTAAATGCCCTTTTCTTTTATGCATAGGCCTATAGATTTAATGAGGTAAGGCTACAGTATATAAAAGTCAGTGTAAAAGTGCACATGGAAATGTATCCCAGTCGCCATGCAGGAAAACCTTCACTCTTCCATCACTTGTAGGAACACACAATTTGCTTATCCGGGTACTATTCCACAGTCCACACATACACATACCTCCCTTGTTTACCTACGTATATCCCTCTTTTCTATTTCCATATATCGGCTTACATATCTTTTTCAGTGTATATGCGTACCTCTTTTAGTCTTTTTCAATATGTCATCACTTTCTGCATTTGTCACTTGCCCTTACCATGACCCCTGAAAGTACAACTACAGCATATTTATATGTTTTATATTTATATTTTTATACCGTCAAGAAGAGGATACGAAAAACCTAACAAACAAGCAAACAATAAAACACAGGGGAATCTAAAAGGTATATTGTCAAGACAAATATGTGCCAATGGTTCTACAAACTTGATACCTAGTATGAAAACATGTTGCTGTTGTGCATAAATCTCTTATCTCCATAGTTGAATACTCTAGCAGGTTTCCCCATATTTAGGGGAGAAAGAAAAGCGAAGTTGTGCCGGAGTTGCAGTTATCTTTGACCACAGGGCCATAATGTACGGTTCTTTTTAAAAGCCCTATCAGACCAAATGCTTTTGAGCTGGCAGTGTCTTTATTAGCTTATACCTTTTTTCACTTTGGCATATACTCCTTTTCTCTTCTCTTTTTGTGTTCTGATGGTTCTTTAAAGGGATATTCCACTTTCAACCGGGAGCAGTGGTAGGGCTTCTCTCCACATACAAACCCATTGTAACTTCAAACTTAATTTTAACCATGATAGATTAATTAAAAACACCCATCATTTTTTCTGGTGACTCATACTACCCTCCTAATACGTGAGCAGGCCGTGTTTTTTCGATAACTTTTTTCATTTATTTTGTATAATTATTTGGGAAAATGGAAAAAATGAAATACAAAAAAATAATTATTAAAAATAAATGAAAACAGTTATATTGACTACTAAGTCAAAGTTCCTCAGTCAAGTACAAAAAAATATCAATAATGATAATTTTGAAAGTTTTTGACACAAATCTTCTTTTCTGGGGGTTAGGGTTTTCAGTTGAGGGTATGTGGTATACAATACATAGTATAGTTTTTTTATATACATAGCATTGTTTTGTATTTTATCATTTAAAAAATGACTTAAAACTATTGAAAAACTATTTTCACTAGTTTTGTGCGTATATCACTTTGGAGGTCCTTGACATGAAAGAGTTTGAGAAGTTACCACTGGCTTAAGAAACATAAATTGCAGTGAGGTGTTGAAACACAGCTAGGTTGCCAGGCCGCCAGCCAACCGACAAGCAACATATTGTTTTCCTTGAGCGGTATTGGTAATAAGTTCCCCATCCACCTGATGTTGTGTGAAGGCAGCCGCTAACAATACATTAATTCATAATGTGTTGTTTCACACCTGCTACATTTAAAATGACTTGGCTGGGTAAGGTCATTATTCAACGGACATAGGCCTAGTTTGGGGCCTGGGAGATTTTAGTTTAATTTTTACTTTTTAATAATCAATTATATTTTAGTTCTTGGAACATCCATTTCTATTCAGTATCAGTATTTTAATTGCTCCAGCACACACCACGTTCCATTCCTGAAGCACCAATTCTTGTGATATTCTGTGCCAGCTAGTGCAAAAACATGTTTATGAATAGCTTGAAACCAAACAAAATGTTAACCACTAATGAACACTAGGCTAGCTCTCTGCATGTCATAATAGGTGAACTTTGTGAGCTTGTAGACCGGTTATTTTCAAATGGCCGAAATGTATAGAAGTTTTTAATGTATGTTTTGTAATAATAAACAAAATATACACAGTAACTAGTAACTCAAGTTTTCAAATCATTGTAGTGGAGTAAAAAGTGCAATATTTGCTGAGATTTTAGTGGAATAGAAGTAAAAGGGGGATAACATTATTGGAAATTGGAAATACCCCAGTAAAGTAAAAATACCTACCTCAAGTACTTAAAGGACAACTTTGTTTTTTTTACAACAAGGGTTCATATTTCAGATAGTCATTAGAGAAAAGAAAAGATGAATGTTAAAATGTTATCATTTTACCTCTTTCTATCGTTTTAGTGATTTCAACGATTTTGATTTGCATGCATGCCCCCAGTTTGGGAGCATGCATGCAAGTGGCTAAATATGCATTTTTAGACACAATAAGCCCATTCCCAAGATGCACCGCAATCTTTCATGTGCAGACGTGACTTATGGGGGCTGGGTGTAAACGGTAACAAAGATAGTTCCGGCTTATTGTGTCTAAAAAGACATATTTAGCCACTTGTACGCATGCCCCCACCCACTGAAATGAAGATACTAAAATCGCTAAAACAATAGAAAGCAGTAAATGAAAACATTTTATCGCTCATATTTTCTTTTCTCTAATTACAATATGAACACTTAAAGTTATCCTTTAAGTCCAGTACTTGAATAAAAGTTACTTTACACCTCTCTTGTCTTGTCAGTCTAAGCCGCCTGCAGAAAGTAAAGCACGGTTATGAGTGACACATAGTATGCTCAAAATGAAATGACTGTCAGAGCGTGTCATTAATCAAATATGAGCGGTGAATAACTTCTCTTTGTGAGAGCGATATAAAGTTACCAGCTGTTCAACAGCAAAGCTTCCTCAGTCTTCAAATTCAACTTGGATTTAGTCTCCTACTCTGGGACTTAGAGAGAGTCTATGAAAACCCTTTGAAATATTATCACTCTTGTCACGTAGGGAACCCACCGGAGATACAGGCCCACAGCCCGTTTTGGGTTGCATCCCATAGTTAAGCAAATTAGGCCTAGAATTATTTACTGCTTTAACTATTGAAAAATAGCAGATATACAAGCTCACAGCGCGGCACCGAGTGCCGCGCTGCGAGCTTGTAGATCTGCTATTTTTGAAAAAGTCGTGAAAATGTGTGCTTCTGGGTGGTCCCTGGAACTAAATATTTTGAGATAGGGGTCCGTGGCCAAATACATATCATGTTGGGGCTCCTTCACATGAAAAGGTTTGAGAACCACTGACATAGTAGTCTCTCAAGAACAGACTAACTGAGCTCCAGTTAAGTGAAAAGGACCTTTTCTTTGACGATGGCTAGCCAGATTGCTGACATAGAAACATAGGTTTTTCAAAAAACCTTAGAAGGATTTAAAAGACACACCAAAATTCAAATGTTCACAATTTTTCAAAAAATAACAGATCTACAAGCTCGCAGCGTGGCACTCGGTGCAGCGTGGCACTCGGTGCAGCGCTGCGAGCTTGTATATCTGCTATTTTTTTTATAGCTAAAGCATAAAATGATATTCAATAATGCATACACGGTCTAACTGGCTTAAACAAATTAGGCTGTACAGCATTGATGTGACTCAGTGAGCTCTTGGCAGCTTCCAGTGGGCGAACCTAATTCTGTTGTAAACCTAATTTTTGGCCTATAAACAAGTCGGTAGATCTATGTTTTCTGTCAGGAAAAAAGTTGTTAATGCTGGTGTTTTGACCTGTCTATTGACAGCGCTTTTGAGCGGCGACCTCTCTCATCTACATGAAATCTGTAAAATATTTTCAAGTGGAGAAACGCTGCACCAGTGCCAAGACTTTCCACTTAGTAGCATACTTTGCTTAACACCACAAGCCCTTGAAACATTGATTTTTGGTCTTTGCGCATGTGTGTGTGCGTGCATGTGTGCGTGCGTGCGCCCGCAGGCATACATTGTGGTGCGTACATGCGTGTGTGTGTAGTACGCTATACAGTATGTTGAATAAGCACTATTATGAAGGCAATGTGTTATAGGCAGGGCAGGTTAAAGTACGCCGCTCCCAAATCCCCCCGGGAGCCATTATCAGCATCGCTGATGCAGGAAATGGATTCAACGCAGAAAATAATACCCTTGAATAATTAATCGGATGGGTTTTAAATGAACAACTAACACGTCGACTAAACACTCGGGGGGAATGAGTGCCAGGTAAGTTTACAAGTGGTTTAGAAAGATGTCGGACGGCATTGTGAGACCTCGGAAGGTAATCAATAAGAGGCCGAGGGGGATGAGATTAAACTTGATAATCAGCTTTGAAAGCCCATGATGCAAATGCCCAATAGTGCACTTTTTTTAGACTGAATTTACACAGAATATGGAGCTCCGGGGCGTTCAGCGGAGAGAGACTGCTTACCAGAGTGAACTTGGTCATATTAGACAGCGTTGCATGAAATGCGGATGGTTATTGATATCACATACTTAGTTTTGCTCCATGTCCACACTGACTCAGGGTCATTTTGGGGGTGAATTACCCCTTTAAAGGAGTAGTTCACCCCCACAATGACTTTTTTTCTATTGATTACTCGCGCCAATGTTTTTTGTCGCTTTCCTAAGACGAAAAATGTATTACAATAAATGTACCCCCATTGATTCCGGATGGGGACCCAAATGCATTCGGGTCCCCATCCGGAATCAATTAGGGGTGGATATTGGCAAGAATCTCGCGATGCAATGCGTATCACAATAATTGGGTCACGATAATAATAACAATATCACGATATATTGCGAATCTTTGCGATACGATACTATTGCAATACTATTGCGATATATCAGTAGTAAAACCTGAAGGCGCTGCTCTAATGTTGTTGTTTTCGTCGTTCGCAGCCATTTTCTCGAGAGACCTCACTCACTGAACTGTGGGAAGGGGAAGTAGCTACTATAGTACAGCGACATCTAGAGGCAGCAGAGTGTCAGGACCGGACTTCTACCATTGGTTCTATGCATGGGAACATATTTTATTTTCCTCAAAGTATCGCGATGCTACGGCCTAAGAATCAATACAGTATTGTTAAATAAGCTATCGCAATGTATTACCATATCGATTATATCGCCCACCCCTAGAATCAATGGAGGTAAATTTACTATAATCTAATATTTGTTTTAGGAATGCAAAAAAGTACAAAAGAATATTATTGAACTCAAGTCTCCATGTTATGAATAATCAATAGAAAAAAAGTCATTTGGGGAGTGAACTACTCCTTTAATGGTGCTAGGGCCCGACACTCTGCATGGTTTAATTAATGTAACTCCCAGAACACACCCATGACGAGGAAATCTCGCTCTTTCGACAAGTCATTCCTTCGACTATGAGCGTCGGCAGATTAGCTACTCACCCACGTCACGGTTAATGAGGTTAGGGTCAGGGTTTAGGTTAGGATTAGGCATAGAGATTAACATTCACCCGCGTCGGCAGGTTATAGCTTTTCACCAGGTTAACATTCACCTGTGTAGAATTAACCGTCGAACAGATGCTATGTCGCAAAATAAACTTAAAGGGATATTTCACTTAAAAAAAAACTTTTGGTAATTGTATTGTCTAATCAGGCTTTTCTGAATACCCTGAACAGTTTTTAATTAGCTTGATTGAATATTTAGATATTTGATATAAATGTTACCAGGCCCTCCAGGCCCAGGGCCTCTCCCCACACACACCCATTGTAACTTCAAACTTCATTTTAACCATGATAGATTCATTAAAAACACCCATTATTTATTCAATAACTTTTTTCATTTATTTTTAATAATTATTTTTTTGTATTTCATTTTTTCCATTTTCCCAAATAATTATTAAAAATAAATGAAAAAAGTCATCGAAAAAACACGGCCTGCTCACGTATTAGGAGGGTGTTTTTAATGAATCTATCTATAAATGCGAGAAGTCTCTGTCTGTCTGCGTGTCTGTCTGTTTGTAATCCGCGTATCTCGAGAACCGTTCGTCCCACCGGCTTCAGATTCGGCACGCGCGTTCCCCGCCGCCGCGCGGAGTGCAGTGCCGGGCCTCGACCCGACCCGACTCGCGGTTTTCCGAAACCGGCGCAAAACGTTCGGAATCTCCTTATGCAGAGCTGATTGTTGACATCAGGCTGTTCCGGAGGAAATCGGCGCAAGCGCTGACTCATTGTGACATCACTTCATAAAAGGCTCTGAGATCACGTACACCACATGAGTCAACAAAAAATGCCATGGTTACGTATTCTGATGTTCCTATATGGGCATAAAAGGACACAGGCAAACATATGGTCAAAACGGCTCTTATGACAGCACGAAAGGTTCGGATTCTGATGTCTGACATCAGGATTTTCTGGAACTGGCACTGTGTCTGCATAGATTAAAGGGTGGGGCATTCATTCCCTATTTCAAATTCGGCACGCGCGTTCCCCGCCGCAGCAGGTAGTGCAGTGCCCTGCCTCGACCCGATCCGATACGCGACAGATACGGATATCTCCATATATGAGCATAAATGGACACAGGCAAACAGATGGTCAGAGATCTCCATATATGGCCATAAAATGGACGCAAAAAGCCAGATACAGATATCTCCATATATGGGCATAAATGGACACAGGCAAACAGATGGTCAAAACGGGTCCTATGACAACAGGTATAATGGGGTTCGCATTAAAGGGGGAACCAGCACTGTGTCTGCAACACAGTCGGAGGCACAGACAGATACAGAGATCTCCATAATGGGCATAAAGGGACACAGACAAACAGATACAGAGATCTCCATATATGGGCATGAAATGGATGCAGACAGACAGATACAGATATCTCCATATATGATCATAAATGGACACAGGCAAACAGATGGTCAATACAGGTCCTACAGAGATCTCCATATATGGGCATAAAATGGACGCAGACAGACAGATAACTCCATATATGGGCATAAATGGACACAGGCAAACAGATGGTCAAAACGGGTCCTACAGAGATCTCCATATATGGACATAAAATGGACGTAGACAGACAGAAATCCCCATATATGGGCATAAATGGACACACGCAAACAGATGGTCAAAACAGATCCTATGACAACAGGTATAATGGGGTTTGCATTAAAGGGCGGGGCATTCATCCCCTATTTACATTGTTCCCGAGTTGGCCAGGGCGCCGACTAGACGGGCGGCCGAGCTTCTAGTGATTAAAATGAAGTTTGAAGTTACAATGGGTGTGTATGTGGAGAGAGTCCCTTCCACTGCTCCCTGTTGAAAGTGGAATATCCCTTTAAATAAATAGTTATGGCTAAGGAAAATAAAATAAAATAAAACACAATCTACTTGAAAATAGATTACCCAGACTGTTTAGCTATAAATGGCTAATGATGCAGTTGTTAAGTAGAGCTACAGTACATCTCTCTTGCATTTGCATTAGAACTATAATGGTGTTTTGGGTATGTTAATTGGTCGGGCAGAGCTTGTGGCCGTTTTTCAAGATGTTTTGGCCATTATCTCTGAAACGGAAGGTCCAATCTGCTCAGTTTAAAGCTTGTTGGGTGAGTGACTTTGAGGATAATAAAGTGGCCCGCAGGCCAGAGTTTAGTATCACTGGGCTAGACCACACTCTGCATCACCGCACATCACATCTTATTGTAGCCCTTATTTAATTATGTATCTCTCTCTGCCAGCATTTTTGCATTTTTCATTACCTTTGAAAACAATTTCGATAATCCCATGTAAAGTTAGATCATGTTGAATGGAGTGGACAGTATTAATAATGAATTGTATTTACCAGTTCGCGCCATGTCTTGGCCATCTGGCCAAAGGGATTTGTTTCCCCTGACATCACAGGAATTTCCATTATGGCAATAAAAGGGATTTGGTCCCCCTGATATCACAGTGATTACATATTGGCATTCAAAGATATGGGCTTAATATTGATGACTTCAGGGCTCTCCATATTGGCATACAATGGATTTGGTTCCCCTGGCATCACAGGGATCTCGTTATCTCCATATATGGGCATAAAAGGAATTTGGTTCCCCTGGCATCACAGGGATATCCATATATGGCAATAAAAGGGATTTGGTTCCCATGACATCTAAGTGATGTCAGAACGTGATGTCAGAGCATGAGAGTCAGATACAGTCAATATGTGACGGTTCTGATAGCAAACTGCGACCTACGGTCACAATAATGTACTTAACATGTGTGAAAATGTCAAAGTGCTACAAGCATTTTTTGCATGAAACCATAGAATCATTAGTCGCACCGCCGTAAAAGGTCTAAGAAACTGAAACAAAACATTTTTTAAAACACAAGGGCATAAAGCCAGTGTAAAAAAAAAGGGTAGGTCTTTAGTCCTCTCTTAAAAGAGGCAACCGACTGGTGCTCTCAGGTGGGAATCTTATGGAAAAAATTCTAACAACATTGTTAATGACAGAGGGGAAGGGTATGATCATTATGGGAGGTGATCTGAATTTAATTATGAATCACAAGGGACACAACATGTAAAAAAAGAAATATATATGATGAAAATGTACACATGTTTATTGACCAAATAAAGTATTAAAAAAAAGAAGGAAAAAAAAGATGCTGCATTCTAGTTCAGGAGAGTTTGGACAAGGCAATTGTCTTGAAGCCTGCCATTGGTATATGGCATGGAAAGAGGGCATTTTGTTTGTTTTGCCAAAGTACAAACTGCATTCATGGTCTGGAGAGGGCACTTTTTATAGATGGGTAAAAGGGCAGGGGCTCAAGCCCCCTTTGATGTCTATGTGTGCACGTGCCTGATGTTCCCCTTATTGTGACATACTCAGAATATATACAGTAGGGATGCGGATGCTAGGGTCCATATGGAACACAAATGATACGTGCAATAGCTTGTGAGGTTAGTTCAGGCAGATATACTCGAGAGGTTCACACTGTGCTGCACTATGTGGGTGTGTTCAGTGTTGTGCAAGACTCATACCCCATTCGCTGCATGACGTGGCAATCAGCTGATCAATTGGGCGGGTATTTAAGGTCACCTGAGTCTGTATTCATCCTTCTGGTTTGTTAGGCGCTGTTTGCTCCCACCACCACCCCAGCACCACCAGTGGGCTCTGCTATTAGTTCTATTCCCGGTTGTTTATATATCTATATATCTCCCAGCTCTTAATGGTTAATGATGGTTTTTAATTTTGCTGAGCAGGGAGAGAATGTAGCAGAGCCTGAATGCCAAGATCACATGTTTCATATACAATTGCATTCACGTTTCCGTAATAAAATATGTTGGTTCATTTATTCTATATTGGTTCATTCTAAACTTGAGTTATCTGAGTTAACACTATTAGTGAGCTTACTCAGCCTCCTCCTACAGTCAGTGGTGGAAAAAGTACTCAAATATTTTAAGTATCAATACAGCATCTACAAAGTAACTAGTAACTAAAGTTGTCAAATAATTGTAATGGAGTAAAAGTGCAGTATTTGCCTCTGTGATGTAGTGAAGTAGAAGTGACAGTATTGAAAATTGGAAATACTCCAGTAAAGTAAAAGTAGCCTATGTCAACATTGTACTTAAGTTCAGTACTTGAGTAAATGTACTTAGTTACTTTACACCACTGACTACAGTACTGTATACTGGCCTTTTGGGGGAATGGTTGCCTATACTAGTGGTTCTCAACCTTTTCAGGCCGCGACCCCCAAAATAATCATATTTTAACTGGGGACGCCCCCGATCCTGACGAGCACTAAAGAGTTGAGGCATAACATTTTGTACGACACGGTTCTATTGTGAAAATAGCAGATCTACATGTGAGCATGTAGATCGGCTATTTTCACAATTTCTGCCTCTAATATTTGACAATTTGGCCAATGTTTAATTTGACATTTCAGAGGTATTTAAAAGTCCTTAAATTGTCACTTTAGAAATGTGCAGATACCCTCTATACAGTGCGCTTAAACTTTTTATGTTGGTTTATTTACTGTTGAGTGAGAAAACAATGTTTCACATTAAGTTCTTCATCTGGGGACCCCCCAAAATAATTTGGGGACCCCCCTATGGGTCCCGACCCACAGGTGGAGAACCACTGGCCTATACTGTCTTTCTCCAAGCTCTCTCTGTCTCATTATATTGTGTGCTGTGGAAAAAAAGCGAGTTAAGGTTCAGCCTGCCCCTGGCTCGGTTTGAACATAGAGGAACTTTAGTGCCAAAGTTGAGTGTTTGTACTGTAAACGTTACTCTCCTCCTGAACTCTAATCCCTGTCCCACACACTGTGATCTATAGCTCTTCCCCAGCACAGGTCAACTTCAGTAGTGTATTTGAAATACTTACTTTTTACTCCAGTAAAAACTAAATCCCACGCGTATAAGAACATCACTTGTGAGAGTCTTAAAAGTACCTCACATTAATTTTGCCTGTGTATCAAAAGTAAAAAAGTATAAGTGCTTTTCATAGTACAAAGACGTACTGCTTTTTTTCCCTTTCCAACCATTTATTAACTGATTTGAACTAAAAAAAAAAAAAAATGAATAAACAAATACTTGAAATGAAGCCATATCGGACCAGATAATTTGTCCCAAGACCATTCTTGCAGAGTAAAGTTCCCACCCACGTACATGGTTGGAAATGTTGGGAATGTTTAAAAAAAAGTTTGTGTTCTTGCAGAAACCAACAAAGCAAGACTGTTTCACTTAATTTGTCTGACCATTGCTGCTGAATCTCACTGGTGGTTATTTATGTCAAACATTCTCCCAGCCAATCTCTGGCCGGGAGACCGGTGGACTCTCACACTGATGGACATGATTTCTCTGGAACTCTCAATCGCTCGATCTAACGGCGCAAAAGAAAACATACTGGACATCTTAAGCGCAGCACTGGAGAAACTCAAAAACATAACGATTTAAACTATTATTATTATATTTGTGTACATGAATGTATCCATCCTAACCATGTTTTGTTCAACCTGCAGGAGGGGAAGGGAGATGGGAGGGACAGATGTTGTGTGAAATAATAATTTGATAAAAATAAAAAATAAATCTCCCAGCCAATCTCAAGACGGCATTGTGAACTGCCTTTGTAGAGCTGTTTAAAAAAACATGTTATTTTATTACTATTTTAGCCACCAGGTATGTGGTCAAAGAGGTGGTACCATAGTTTTGTACTTTTTTCTGTTTTGTATGTGTCTATGGAGATAACATTACTCTTATAGACCACCA
This sequence comes from Nannobrachium achirus, assembly GCF_963921795.1. Taxonomy (NCBI): domain Eukaryota; kingdom Metazoa; phylum Chordata; class Actinopteri; order Myctophiformes; family Myctophidae; genus Nannobrachium; species Nannobrachium achirus. The sequence continues at coordinate 47,790,702 of NC_137829.1, read as the reverse complement.
GGTGGGGTTATAATGTGCAAATTTGCCTTCTTCCTGAATGCTGAAAGCCACTGAGTCAGAAGGCCCGATCGAAAAACACTGATTTAATGACATCATAAAAGCATCCCCTCCCCTTTTACCATACACCCAACACTGTGGGTGTGGCTAACTTCAGCTGGGTCACCACCCACCTGGACAACCAGGTATACTTAATGAACTGGTGGGTGTGGCCACATCAAACATATTGTAACTCTTTCTGTATACTTTTTTGGAAACAAATCTTCCTCCTAGTATAATCATAATACCATGTTTTAGGGGGGGGGAAAGAATCCTGGCACCCCTTCTTTAAGGGAACATAAGACCACACACATGCAGACTCGAGCAATTCTTTTTTAGGGTAACATTCCAGTGCAACCGCTGATTAAGGATGTCAAATGACTTTAGAAGTTGAGCAACATGCTTCAGTCCACCCTTTCAGACGCTGGAGCTTTATTTATGACATCTTTTCATCTGTTCATCTCAGACGCTTCTCCAGAGGGAAACCATCATTTTGCACACTGGAAAAAAGAAGCAATTATCTCTGAAAACATGACCCACATGAATTGAGATTAAAAATGAGGGAGAGAGGGAGAGACCAGAGGGATGAGCCGAACCACTGGGGCTGAATGGCAGATCATTCTTTCACCGCCGGCAGAAACATTTTTTAATCTTTGTCAGATGTCTTTGTTCCAGCTTGAATAAAACCTAAGTGGTGGTGTGTATATTAATGGGTTGTGAGAATATAGTCCACCAGCTTAGCGGTTAACCTGCGGGGACAATCACGTGTTTGTTCATGGCATGTTTGTAGTCGTCTAATCTACCGTATCTGGATCTGGTCCAGAACAAGATGTTATTAATGACAGGAAAAAGATCAACTCCCATGATCAAAATGTGTCTATGAACAAAACATACCTCCCCACGGCAATTTTCCCTTCACAAGTTGGTGCTTGTGGTGCAATAGTAGGCTGATGTGGCTGTGGCCATTACTTAATTTAGTATTACAGGCCCTCACACCTACATTGCACCGCAGATCTGACCGATATGCCTGGCCTCATATAGGCCTACTGTATGTAGATCTCTGTATCTGTCTGTCCTTGTCCCTTTCATATCAATATATGACCATATATGGGAATGACCCCTTTTGTGCCCTTATTGACTGATTTGTTTGCGCTTGATGCCGTGACAACACTCCATATTTGGGCGTAGCTGCACTGGGAACTCCTTATGGCTGAGTCACAGTGACACGAGTGTGACGACGTGGTCCTCCGGCCCTGCCGGCTGGCCGGTCCTCATGCCAATTTTAATGTAGAGTGCACCCAGGATGAGTTCAGGACGTTCACATTGATTCCCAGTGCAGACATAGTTATATTCCTGTGGAATATCATCAATGCAATTTTGTGAAATCTCTCTAAATAAAATTAACTTGGTGGACTATGTATAGCTTTTCAGGCAATTGGAAGTGGGTGAAAAAGGAGTTACAAAATGTTGGGATAAAACATATAAAAATAAAGAATCATTTGGTACTAAGGAAACACGCTGCAATATGGGTTGGGACGTTATTGTTTTTGTCAGTTTGAAACAGTCTTTCTTTAGAGGACCACATTTACATTTGAGTTTGAGCAGCATGCTTTGTACTGTACTTCCAGTCATTCATGGCTTTTGAGGATCCATTTGCCTCGGTGACCACAAAATGAGGGGAAAACAATTCCATAAATTTATGTGCAAATTAATCTCCCCCCTCACAACCCCACATGCGCTATAAATATGCTTCTGTTAGCGTTTATTTGTAAACAGTTAACCACAGGAAAGGGAAAGTCTTATTGAGGAATGGAAATAATGCAGTTTATCTAATCCATCATTTAGGCAGACATGGAAATATTAATTAGCCGGGGTGCCATAATTTTGTGAAACTAATTATACAGAAAGGACACGGATTGGAACTCTATCTCTGCTACGATAAAAACTGTGCTGATTCTGCTCGGCTAAGTTCAGGGTAATTTCTGAACATTAGGAGGACATTTTAATTTGACTGAGACTAGAAAATCATTATCACTGTCTAATGAACATGCATTGTCATCCTGCGACTTTAATACGTCCACAATGAACCAAATAATAAACAAATGGTAAGAAGATTAACTATTATTGTTCTGTATTTTGCATGTCTGCAGACCTAAGACCTAAGAAGTGTGTGCAATACTGCCACTGATGGTTTAACATAGATTGGGAGAGCTGTACAATCAAGTGTACAAAAGAGCAGGTCTAAGCTGTTCATTGTGCCTTTGCGTGCAGAAAGATAAAGACTAATGCATTTCTTTGTTTAGCCTACTCGCCTCCTATAAAGCCATCCAGCATAATACTAGCCTGCTTATTGAATGGGTTTACATGAATTGTTGTGGCACCAAGATAAACGACAAATACTTATAGTAGCATGTATAAACTCAATAGTTAGAATCAGTGTTTGATTGGGAATATAGGGCAAAGGTCCCTCCCTAGCACTTTCACAGCATTTGCTTGCTGCTTTAGTTTTCTTTTCTTTCTTTTTTCATTCTTTCTTTTCTTTTGAAAATATCTGAATTACAGTATGTATAAGTACAGTGCTGTGTTGTTGATTGTTTTAACTGTGTTAATGATTGTCAAGCTTGCCATAAGCTTGCCTGGGCCAGCAGGTGCTCAGGAGGTGGAACAGACATCGTCTTTTGAATAGTTTGTCTCATTTTGTCTGAAATGTTTAAGTTTAGTTGACTAAATATCATACAATTTACAGGCCAAAATGTGACTTATCCTGGTATAGCGCCACCATGAGGCCAATAAAATAAAATAAAACACAGATCGGAGATTTGATGTTCACGGACAGAGGGGCGGTCTATACTTTTGGTACTTTAAAGGTATTTTAAGTGATTTCATTTAATTAAAATAATAACAAAATGGGTCTATGTTCTGATAGTGTTGGGTCCATATAAGGACTTCCACCCTATCCCCTGTGAGGAGAAAAAAGCAGGTTTAAGTCCTTACCAAACACTATAGTAACTAGTACAATCAGAACATAGACCCATTTTGTTATTTGAATTAAATGAAATTGTTTACCCTACCTTTTAAGTACATTTTGATTCCAATATGTTTGTACTTTTAGCCAAGTACGTTTTGAATTCTTTAACTTTTACTAACAGTGTTTCTACATTGCAGTATTGATACTTTAACTCAAGTAAACAAGCACTTTTCCACCACTGTTGGCCATTCAATTTATGGAGCTCTCTTTATAACTGATTCTTGCCTAGCCGCTGGCTGTCTGTCGCTAAAACCCACCTCCACTCCTGCTCTTGCTTTTTATGCATGGTCTGATTTTATCAATGGCATCGTCTGATGTCATTGTTGCTTCTGCTCTGTTCTGTAGTAACAGGGGAGGGGTCTTCGCTTGCTGCTCTCCCTGCCCCTGCTCCTTCTTTACTTACTTACTGTTTAGACTCTTTTTTTTTGTTCTCTCATTTTTCTTTTCTTTATATATCTACTGCATAGTACTGTGTTCTATTCGTCTGTCATTCAATGTTATATGAGATACTTAAATGGTTTCCTGTGGAACTAAGCTTAGTCTTTTCATGGATCTCCTTTTAGTAGACCTTGTACCAGTGAACTGTACCGTCATGAAACTGTACCTTTTCCTATGCAAACTTCTAATAAAGTCTTCAATCAATCAATCAAAAAATCAAGCCCTGTGGCGTTCCATGTGGGGCGGGGAAATCCCAGAACATAAGCCATGCCAACCAAACATGATAAATAGGAAGTGTCTTGTTTGGGAATTTCCTGCTGAGAGCAGTTTTTCTTGTTGGAACTAAAAACCTCACCTGACGACACGTTCAGGTGATTTTCAGTGATGTCATCAGAATCTAAGATATACAAGCTCACAGCGCAGCACCGAGTGCCGCGCTGTGAGCTTGTAGATCTGCTATTTCTGAAAAATCATGACAATTTGTACACATTTAATATCTCATTTTTAAAGTGAACATTTGTAACTCAAATATTTGCTTCTGGGGGGGTCCCTGATACAAAATATTTTGAGACGGGGGTCGGCAGTCAAATACATATAATTCTAGGGGTCCTTGACAAGAAAGAGTTTGAGAACCACTGACATAGAAACATAGGTTTTTCAAAAAACCTTAGAAGGATTCAAAAGACACAGAATCGGGTCAAAATCGGGTAAAAATTCAAATGTTCACAATTTCTCAAAAAATAGCAGATCTACAAGCTCACAGAGCAGCACTCGGTGCTGCGCTGTGAGCTTGTATATCTGCTATTTTTCAATAGTTAAAGCATCAAATAATAATACGCATAATACCCGGTCTAAATGGATTAACAGATGACAAAATCACTTGGGCCTACGTGAGCATGAACACAAAAGTCAGTCTAATCACTGTTGATAACAGTTTTTTAGCCTTGTTTGGCCTGGCAAATCTGTGTCTCATCCTTACTGCGGTAATGCAATGACAACTGAATATGGACCAGTAAAGGTCTATCTACTGTATCTTATCTATTCTCAACTGCATTAAATGGGATTTCTTTTTTTCTTCCCCTGGGTTGAAATGATTTAAAAGTTATCTGAGGATGACATAATCTCACACTAATGGCTGTGGAAGTGCTGTCAAATCTCTGCCAGATTTTGTCGGTTTGAAACCTCATTGTTACCCCTGATGGCTTGATTGTCTGTGGTTAGATTGAGCTAAATAAAGGCATTTGAGTTCATCTTAAAGGAGGACTTTGCCACTTTTCAACTTGTCTTCATATAACAATGATAAAATAGCAAAACAAATCTTCTCTTCCGAGTCTCTTAGCCGGAGAGCTGTGGGAAGTTCAAAAATCCATAGTCTTGTGACATCATCGCTTGACAGATTGTTTTTTAAACAATATTTTTGAAAAACTTTTCAGGAATAGAAAGCCTGCATTTTCTATTAGCTTGGATTCTCCATCGGTGACCTGCCCACAGCCCTCCTCTGAGACACAGACCGAGTAGAAAACAATTATGCTATTTTATGAAGATAGGTTGAAAAGTGGTGAAGTCCTCCTTTAAGTAAAGACAGTGTCTGTCTGTCTGTCTGTCTGTCTGTCTGTCTGTCTGTCTGTCTGTCTGTCTGTCTGTCTGAAACTGCTGGACCGATTAGTGTCATTGGTGTCAGTACAATCCCATACATGGAGATCCCTACTGTATCTGCAGCCACACAGATATATATGGGCCATGTCCTAGCCATCTGGCCAGTGATGTATATCGATTCGATGACATCAGGGATCTCCATATATGGGCATAAAAGGGATTCTGGGGAATACCTGTATATGGATGTGTCACGTGATGTCACCTGTGATATCACCTGTGATGTCACAGTGATTTGTCAGGGGAACCACAGTGAGAGGCGTGACAGAGATACGGACAAGATTTGCTGGTTTTCATAGTTAACTCTGACCTACGGCCGCAATAATTGTTGCCCCCCCCCCCCCCCCCCCCCCCAACTTCTGAAATGATTCTGGTGCATCTGTGCCTTTTAAGTTCAATTCCTATGTTCTAGTGCCCTGCACATCTATGCCTGTCAACAAGTACTTCCAGAATGCAGTTGCGGGGCAGAAGGCCAAACAATGTTGAACAAAGACAGCAGTTTAATAGAAACTGTGCTCAGGCTGGGATAGCCTTTTTTTACGGTATAGTCCAGTGGCTCATAACATCAGTCGGGAGAAGACGGATGCTAGAGCGTGTCTCACGGACAGCACAGTCCATCTTCCTGATACTAGAAGCGTTGAAGTTGGGTAAAAGAAGCATGCATGCTTAGGGATGGGACGATATGCGATATTATCGTTTATTGTGATAAAAAACACTCATGATAATCGTATTATGGAGATTTAATTTATCGTGATATCGACCTCCGTCATGCACTGTACTGGGATCAATTCACCTTTTATTTGGCAAGTTGCATATTATCCAGTACCACTTAAACCCTCTATAATTGGTAAAAGGTACCAATAATATACGTATTGATCTTTTTTTCACTCTCTATCAAATGTCTGCCCAAAAATAGCCCATCTACACGTTGTGAGCTTGTAGATCTGCTATTTTTTGGAAATGTTCTGCCCCAGGATAATGGATTTTGATTATCGTGATAATATTGTAAATCACGATTTCTTTTGTCACAATAATCGTGATGTGAAATGTTCATATCGCCCCATCCCTATGTGTGCTGGGTGTGGGATGTAGTGCTACCTGCAACACTGGCTACTGATATGAGAGGAGAGGAGAGGAGAGGAGAGGAGAGGAGAGGAGAGGAGAGGAGAGGAGAGGAGAGGAGAGGAGAAAAATACACTGAATCACCTGGGAAATCTCGCTATTTCTACGTCCCATCATTTCGACTAAGGGAGTCGGCAGGTTAGCTACTCACCCACGTCACGGTTAACTCTCAAATACCTGGAACGCGCCCGAGTCGCGTTAGATTTTAACCACTTTAACCATTATTTTATGCTTTAACTTTAGAAAAATAGCAGATATACAAGCTCACAGCGCGGCACCGAGTGCCGCGCTGCGAGCTTGTAGATCTGCTATTTTTGAACATTCGTGAAAATGAGTGCAAGTCTTTGAATATCTTTGACCCGATCTTTGACCCGACTTCTAAATCCTTCCTCTAAATCATGCTGTTCTCAAACCTTTTCATGTCAAGGACCCCCAAAATTACATGTATTTGGCCACGGACCCCCATCTCAACATATGTTGTCCCAGGGACCACCCAGAAGCACATATTAAAGTTACAAATGTTAGCTTTGAAGTAGATATATTCAAAGACTTGCAAAAAAAAACATGATTTTTCAAAAATAGTAGATCTACAAGCTCGCAGCGCGGCACTCGGTGCCGCGCTGTGAGCTTGTATATCTGCTATTTTTCAATAGTTAAAGCAGTCAATAGTCCTAGGCCTAAATGGGTTAATGAGGTTAGGGTCAGGGTTTGGGTTAGGTTCAGGCATAGAGGTTAACATTGACCCACGTCGGCAGGTTAGCGTTTCACCGGGTTAACATTCACCCGTGTCGAAAGAATGAACCGTCGAACAGATGCTATGTTGCAATATCGACACGCTCCCGAATCACCAGCTTTGACAAAGCTGGCTTTACATTTCTGGACTATCCATAATCTCTCTACACTACTGAAACCCATCAGTAAAATGGATTCAAAATGCTGTACCCCCTCCGACTGCACATACAGGCAATATACAGTATGGCGTTGGCAATGTAAACCTATGTAAAGCTATGTTTATGAAGCTCCTTTGAATTGAATTGATTCATTTTCTTTGAATACTGTACGTAAAAATATTTCAAAATTAGTCGTCCACTAATTGTCGACTGAAAAGGCTTCAGGGTTTTTCGTCATGGAATCACGGATCCGCCGTAGCTTAGCGGTTAGAGAGGATGTCTGGTAATCAGCAGGGTGGTGGTTCACCTCCCGACCCCTGGTCCATGTGTCCCTGAGCTAGACACATAACCCAAGCTCCCCCTCCAGCGCTCATCAGAACCATCTTAGCAGCCATCAGATGGATGAAACTGAAACTGAATTTCACCCACAGGATTATGAAAAAAAAAAAAAAAGGGTAATTTCTTTTTTTTTTTAAGAGAAACACAGGTTTCTGGAATCCGGCTTTGAGAGGGTGTTCACTTCAACGCAAATTGAACAAGGTGTCTTTATCTGATTAACATGATTACCAGGGAGTGATTCATCTTTGAGACTTGACAGTGACACTGCACTTAAACACTATTTAATTAATGAATTAATTAATTAGTTGGTCGGGGGCTATCAGGGCTCTCTCTCTACATGCTATATGTCCGCTACACAGTATTTGTATTTCACAATCTCTTCACTGAAAACAGATGATCTACCAGCTCACAAGGCACCGCTGTAAATGCATTGTGAGCTTGTTGTCTATTAGGGGTGTAACATTATAGTAACTGCATCGAAATATCGTTTTTAACTTAAAACATCGATGTATATCGAAATAAAAACGTCTAAAATCGAATCGTTTGATTTTGTATCGTATCGAATCGGCAGTGCAAAGAATCGATTGTATCGATACTACCTACTTGTGCATTGTATTTAGCATTTTTAAGAAGAAAAAATTAAACGGAAGGGTTTAATTACTTTTCCATTCCATTCCATATAGCTACCCTAACCCTAACCCTATCAATAAATGTGAGTAATCTCTGTGTTCATGTCATGGTGCAGGTTTGTCAATATACAATGTCCATGTATTTGGCAGATAATCACAGTATTTACTTATTTATATCCATAATAATACATGTTTCCCTTAAAAACCTGCACTATCCACACCTTTCACAGAGTTTAATGTATTTGCTAAATAGTTACTATATCCATTTTAAATCATTGAATCGAATCGTATCGTATCGCCATGAATGAACCAATATCGTCCATGTATCGTATCGTCAACCATGTATCGTGACATGTATCGAATCGCTATTAAAATGTATCGTTACACCCCTATTGGCTATTTTTGGTGAATGTTTCTCCCAGAATAAGGAAGCTAGGGTTCAAGTGGTTAAATTATTTGCATGAAGTATCACTCATACCAATTATCCCAGTGTACAAAACGAAAAACGTGGGGTGCAACACTCATTAATTAAAAAAATATATAATAATATCCCCAGAGCAAACCACATTTATAAATCTAATAGCTTGTGCTAATGTATGCAAAAAAAGAAAGTTGGCAGCACAAAATATAACATTTAGAAGAGAGAGAGAAAAAAAAAACTAGATGGAATATAGCAGACATACTATAACACAGATAAAACAAAAACGCATGGATGATATATAGAACAACATTTTTCTAAGGCCAAGAAGAAAGGGTATGTTTTTAGCCTGGATTTAAAAGTGTTCATAGAGGGAGCAGCCCTAGCAGAGAAGGGTAAGCTGCAATCAGTGGTGTAAAAAAGTAAACATTACGTTTAAGTTCTTATTTTGCACAGAGATAATGTATACATACTGTATGGAAATCCTTGTTACATTTATGAATGCATCCAATGGGGAATCACAATTAGACATTATGTGTTAATTTCACGACAGGGGATAGGCCTATGTGATATTGTTATCTTACATTAGTTTTGGTGAGGGGAAAAAAAGACAGCCTATTATCGGTATCTGTTAATATCGGTATCGGGAATTAAGAGTTGAATATTATTATCGGTAAAAAAAAGCCAATATCGGACAACCCTATTTGTAACTCTTAACTCACTCTTAATAGGTGTAACTTTGTCAGAATCCATGTTTTTGTTTGGATATTGTTTATTACGAGCGCAACCAAAGGATTGGGAGAAGTAGAACCTTTTTTTTTTTTTTTTTTGCCAGCGGCACATCACATCTGGTGAAATTCTCCCGGAGAAAGTAGCACCATTCTATATGCTGCTTCAGCCTATGGTCGTAACCAGGGTTTTCTCTTCGCTGATGAGTAAGCCTGGCTACGCGAGGCTAACCCCCTTCAGGTAATATGTTTACTATTATGGCCACAGGTAGTGCCATTTATCCTGGGCTGAGATTTTTGGGTTATGCCATTTAAGGGGGCAACAGTGTCACAATTTAATGCTTTAAACAGGGTTAAATAAAGTGACCAACTCATCAACCTCAATATTGCTGCAGTTTAAGAGCAGAGCATTTAGGAGTTTTAGGATTGGCTGGCTTTCAAACCTTTAATAGGGAGAGGGACGGCCAGGCAGACAGGGATTGAGTGTTGGGCAGGGAAGATTCCACCAAACATAATGGGCTTGTGATCGGATGAGCGATGCACTCAGGCACATATTTCAACATTACAGACAGGGAGTCCATTGGAAAGAAGATCAAGTATGTGGCCAAACTGGCCATACTAGTGCATAGAGTTACGGAACATTTTTGGACAAGATTAAATTACTCTTGTCTAGGGCAACAAACATGAATATTAACTTCACCAAGAAGTAAGATTCTTTATCATTATAGGCATAGTCGAGGCCCGCAGATCATAAAGGTCTTGTCTTGTATTTAGGTGGTCTGTTAGAAATATACACTATGGATAAAAGAGTTGGACAGTTCAGCTTCAAATATCTGTAATTGAAATTGTACTGTAAGGGTTGGTGGTCAAAGGAATGTTAGAAAATGTTTGAGTCAGTGGGAGTCTGGATGAGAGTTTGGAGAGGGGGCTTGAGTCTGACACACTGGGTCATAGCAAAGTCTCAGTCACAAATAGAAAATCGAATCCTCAGGATGTGAAGAAATCGTTCATAATGAATTATTTGTCAGACAGCGATCTGTTAGTCGGAGTCATTTGGCAAAAGGGGCCGCATGTCTCAACCTGTCTTGACGTTCAGAGGGTCCACTTGCCACTTGTTTACTCAATGTGTTGTCCAAACAGGATCAGGGAAGGTTATGTTTTTCAGAGTAGGCATGTTGTTGAGAGTGGCGATCTGCAGGAGAGGAGAGAAGGACTGATGGACAAAGCCATGGAGAGACGAGGCTGCGACAAGGGCCTATCAGTTTTAATGGCCAATGGAACATTACCTACAAGAAATATATCTATCAGATAAACCACCAAACTCACTCACTCACACACTCACACACTCACGCTCTAACGCTCTAACGCTCACGCTTATCTACGTTTATCTATTCACTCGCTTCAGCAACTGATCCCAAAAATATACACTCCTCCATGAGCTGCTCCTTACATTATGATGCTCCCACATATTCTCACGCACGCACCACAGTAACTTTCCCCACAACCCACACTCTGCATATATTTTGGAGCACATATCTTCGAACGGGTAAGGTCTAGTAGAGATAATGTTAAAGATCATGATAGTGTACCTTTATGTTTGAAAAGACCAGACAACAGCACAGATGTGATTGATTTGAAGTATTCTTTGTAGAATATTCAGATTGAGGGTATGCCCCAGACCATAAAGAGTAATATCCACCAGTAAGACTCCCTAATCGGGAGATAAGCGGCCGTCAGGTTGCATACACAAACTTTAGAAGGCAATGGTAGGCAATCAGGAGGGAATATGGAAATGGGACAGATCCATGTTGATGACATGACTGTAGAGATACTGTGTACCGCTTTGCGTGATTTTAGGGCAAAATCTGTAGGAGCATTGTCCAAAAATGTGTTTTGCAAGAATCTGCCTCATGATGGCGCCAGAAGAGGGCCATGTGAGAAATGAGGGAGGTTGTGGTTTGGCAGCCAAGGAGTGTGTGCAAAGTTTGGCATGGATCGGGGCAACGCTGGCGGAGATATGAGAAGGGGAAAAGTGTGACGTGACGTGACAGACTGACTGACTGACAGCCGGTGGAGGTTACTACGATCTGATGGTCGCAACAAACTAGAGATGAAAGTATACTAGATACTGTCTGCTGCTGTGGTTTCGAAATAACATTGAAAGCTTTTCGATCAAAGCCATTTTCATACAGTATCGCACTCGATGTGTTGTTGCTTGATCAATGTGAATACAGTTTACAGTTTACAGTTTAGGCATTTAGCAGACGCTTTTAATCCAAAGCGACTTACAATAAGCAGATAACATCCCAATAATAAACAAGATAATATGTCAGTACATCATCAACAATATAACAAATGCAAATGTATATCTATCTAGAAAAAACACAATATAATCAAATTTCTGAAAACCTAAAAACAAAAAAACAAATGCTAACTAGCTTCATGTATGGTCATTGATTTGTTTCTGTAGTGCTAAGGGTTTAGGTGGAGTCTGAAAAGGTGAGTCTTCAGTCCACGGCGAAAGCTAGCGAGTGAGTCCGTTGTTCTAAGTGCGACAGGGAGTTTATTCCACAACTTGGGGGCCAGGAGGGCAAACTGTCTCGGACGAGTGGATTTTTGCCCTGGAGTTTTTAGCGAGGGTTCTGTCAGCATCCCTGTGTTAGCTGATCTAAGTGAACGGGTGGGGGTGTAGGGGTTGATCAGGTTTTGGAGGTATGGAGGAGCCATACCTTTGGCTGCTTTGAAGGTCAGCATCAGTGTTTTGTATTCAGTGCGGGCCGCAACCGGGAGCCAGTGGAGGCTGCGGAGAAGGGGAGAGACATGTGAGAACTTAGGCTGGTTGAAGACCAGTCGTGCCGCGGCATTTTGGATCAGTTGGAGAGGTTTAGGTGCACATGCCGGGAGACCAGTGAGGAGAGAGTTACAATAGTCAAGCTTTGATAAGACAGATGTCTGAATGAGGAGCTGGGCTGCCTGGGTGAGGAAGGGTCTGATTTTACGGATGTTATAGAGTGTGAACCTACAGGACCGGGTGACTGATGCAATGTGTGCCTTGAATGATAGCTGGCTGTCCAGGACCACACCAAGGTTTCTAGCAGTAGGAACTGAAGTCACCAATGCATTATCTATGGAAATAGTGAGATCTTGCATGGGGCAAGACTTAGCTGGGAAGAAGAGTAGCTCCGTCTTGTCCGGGTTGACATCCACTGTGAGATGTCGGCCAGACATGCAGCAATGCGTTCTTCCACCTGGGTGGCAGAAGGGGGGAAGGACAAAAACAGTTGAGTGTCATCAGCATAGCAGTGATAGGATAGATTGTGAGCAGAGATTACAGCACCAAGGGATTTGGTGTACAGGGAGAAAAGCAGAGGGCCAAGTACGGATCCCTGGGGGACTCCCGTTTGGAGGGTTCGGGGGGATGAAAGCAAACCTTTCCATGAGACCTGATAGGTCCGGTCCGACAGGTAGGAGGAGAACCACTTTAGTGCCGTCCCGGTGATGCCTAGGTCAGCAAGGGTGTCCAGGAGCAGCTGGTGATTCACTGTGTCAAATGCCGCTGATAGATCCAGAAGAATCAGGACTGCAGAGTGGGAGGCAGCCTGGGCAACATGGAGTGCTTCTGTGACTGCTAGGAGTGCCGTTTCTGTAGAATGGGCCGGTTTAAAACCTGACTGGTTGGGATCCAGCAGGTTGTTCTGTGAGAGATGGAGAGAAAGCGGGTTAGAGACCACACGTTCAAGGGTTTTTGAAAGAAATGAGAGGAGGGATACCGGTCTGTAGTTCTTGACGTCCGAGGGGTCAAGAGTTGTTTTTTTGAGGAGTGGTGATACTCTGGCTGCCTTGAAGGCAGCTGGGACACAGCCTGAGGTTACAGAACTGTTGATGATGGCGGTTATGAAGGGGAGTAGGTCAGGTGCGATCGTCTGGAAGAGTGGAGAAGGGATTGGATCCAGGGCACAGGTGGTAGGTCTAGAGGAAGTCACTAGTTTTATGACGTCATCTGCAGAGAGAGGGGAGAAGGAGGACAGACATGTTATGTTGGGGATACAATTCCGTGTGTTAGACACTGTATTCTGGGGGAGATGGGAGAATGAAATACTGATATCATCAACCTTCTTTTCAAAGTAGGTGACAAAATCGTCCGCTGAGAGGGATGAAGGAGGGGGGGAGGAGGGGGTTTGAGGAGGGTTGAGAACGTGCTAAACAGTTTCCTAGGGTTTGAGGTACATGATTGAATCTTTGTGTGGTAGAATGATGATTTTGCAGTGGAGAGTGAGAGTGAGAAACCTGACAGGAGTGTGTGATAGTGAGATAGGTCCTCTGGTTGTTTCGACTTGTGCCACTTCCTCTCTGCCGCCCTGAGAGGTGTTCGCTCAGTTCTGAGGGTTTCAGATAGCCACGGAGCCGGTGGATTTGAGCGTGCTGGCCTGGTCGAGAGAGGGCAGTGCCGATCGAACGCTGAGGAGACAGAGGAGAGAAAGGAAGATGTTAGAGTGTCAGGAGGGAGAGAGGGAAGGGCATCTGGGGTTGGGAGGGAGGAGAGAATGGAGGAGGAGAGAGTTGAGGGATCCAGGGTCTTCAGGATGCGTCGTGTGGTGACAGTCCGAGGGTGGGCAGGTTTTGATCTGTGGATAGAGAGGGAGAGGGAGAAGGTTATGAAGCAGTGATCTGAGTATTTCATAGGGGTAACAGTGAGGTTAGCGGGGGAGCAGACTCGGGAGAACACAAGGTCCAATACATTCCCTGCCTTGTGGGTGGGGGGGGAGGGGGTTAGCGACATGTTGAATGACGACAGTAGGGATGTAACGGGAAGACGCTTCTCTGCAGTTGGTAGGTTGAAATCACCCAGTAGAATCAGGGGTGTTCCGTCCTCCGGAAATGAGCTGATCAGAGAGTCCAGTTCTTCCAGAAAATCGCAGAGGGTCCCTGGGGGGCGATAGAGCACAATGATGGTGAGAGGTACAGGTTGTGTTATTGAAATAGCATGACATTCAAATGTGGACAGAGCAAGGTGAGTGAGGTTTAACACACGGGCATCCCATTTGGGAGACGTTAGAATACCGGTGCCACCCCCAGTACAGCCTGTTAGGCGGGGACTGTGTGTGAATTTATGAGCCGCAGATAGGGCAGCTGGAGTCGCCGTGTTTTCTGGGGCTATCCAGGTTTCAGTCAGAGCAAGAAATTGAAGGCATTGTCTGGGCTGAAATAAATTCAGGCATGCGTTCCTTAGTTGCGGAGCGGCAGTTCCAGACGCCACAGTTGATCTTAATCTGATGACTAGGTAAGCGCTGTGGGTAGATGAGGTTATTGAATACTGTACAATAGAGAGTCCTAACTGTTTTATTCCACTGATATATAGATGTACCTTTATTGATCCCACGTAGGGATGTGTAGGGCATCTGTCAATGCTATAACACCTATAACAATACACCTTACAAAGAAAGCAGTTTTCTACCACTTGTTGTGGTCACATGTTCAGATACTGGATTCTGATTGGCTTAAAACAGTGGTAAATCAGTCAACAACCTTGAGTTGGCTCATGGACCCCACCCACTGTTGTGTTGCAGTTGTAACATTTCCAAGATCAATGCAAGTTACAACTGTGTTTTCTTTCATTTATATGGTATTTAAGTGGTAGAAAAGCAATTTACCATTTGAGGGTCGTGGGTTGTTGGCTGATTTGCCTCGTGCCACAACCCTGAAACAGTGGTAAATCAGCCAACAACCCACTCCCTCTCATGGTAAATGGCTTACATCTATATGCTTTGCATGCAAATTACCGCTCCTTTGCACATTTAGAACACTTCATTGCCAAGTAAGAGCGTCATTTTACATGAATTTGTGTTTGGCACTTGGTGCAGAGACGAGTCATAAAACGATAAATGTGTTACCAACAGTGAACATGAACGTAAAGGGCCTTTAAGCTCAGAGCTGATGTGAAGAATATTAACTGTAAGACGTATGTTTTATGGGTAGAGAAAGTGATTAACAGAGTCCTAGGGCCCAGTGTAACTACTTGGGGTAGTGATATACTGTGATGCTGCTCTGTAGGTCATACTAATGGCAGGGACAGGTGCTTGACGGTTAACCACTTAAAGCCTACAGTATATACTTCATTGACAGGGGTCCCCCAGAGGTCTTCTTTCCCCCCCTTCCTCTTTCCCTCTACGTCAAATCTCTTCGCTACACGCGTGTAGATGTGCTACTTTCACTGAATGTTAGCCTGTTTTCACTGAAGGTTCACTTATTATGACATGCACGGATCACGGGCTTAGGGCATTCACGAATCACGACGACTGAATTTGAATAGTTGTCGACTACTAGCACAAAGTAGTTGACTAGTTGTGTAGATATGTTTTAGATGTCGAGCGTAGCTAGACTGCTCAAACACAGCATTCTGAAATCAGTCCTGCAGTCACGTGATCAGACTTTAACTCCTCAGGCTGGCGGAGCTAGGCTGACATCACGTCTGTGCGTCTCATCTGTGGGAGTCGTGACACAATTCCAGCGTTCTAGACTTTGTGGCTCCCCTAGTTACTTTTCCCCCCCGCCTTCTAACATTTTGTTTCCACAGACCATCATTTCGACAACGGAGCTTCGGGATTGTAAGGGTTAGGTTTGGGTGTCGAAAAGATGACACATAGAAACAGCGAAACGCTCCCGGCATGGATGTGTATTTGTCACTGCCTGCATGTGTTTTGGCCAAATCTTTTTATGAGCGGATGCTGCGAGATGGAAAAAGTAGGCTACTGAAATGTTTTTACCTAAGTGAAAGTACTGTGTTTCAAGTAAAACAAGGGCTGTGTTTGCATGTGTTACTTTTTTATAAGTAAAACTACTCTATTTATAGCCCCTCTCGCAACCCTTATTGTTACTTTTTTTATAGGAACATTGCGTGAGTGTCTGTTTTTTATTTTTATTTTTTATTAGCAGCTGCTTTTTGTTTTTCTGGCAGTTAGTTTTATTTATAAGTAAATGGAAAACAGTCAGTTGAATGTGAAACATTCACAGACAATTGTCGGGCGATTGGAATGGAGCGATTATTTGTTATGCTAAAGAAAAAGATAAGCGAGACAGCTTAATATTGCAATATTCAATTCTAGTTTCATCCAATGATGCAGCAAAAACCCTCATGATCAAAAAGTCTTGAATACGACCTGTAAAGTGTGAAATAAATAATAGACGGGGCAACACCCAGCTGGGTGTATAGGCTATGTGCAGTGTGATTTAAGAAGTCATGTGTGCTATTTGAGTGTCCCACACTAAAGGCACAACATCATTCCTGATCTTGACATGAGAATGTTTGAGAACCACTTCTCCAGCCACAGTTTTCCTCAAATACAGCAGGTATAGTCCCAGCCAGGCAAGGATAACTGAGGAGACATGGTGTGTTTGGCTCTTTTTTTATATGTAATATCGTCACTGTCGGGCAGAAACCTTGTATCTCCAAGTTTCAAATGTGTACTTTTTTCTCACAAAATAAAGCCCTGCCTCATCACACAAGGCTGTCGCACAATAGTAGTGAAAACAGCAGATCTACAAGCACACAACGTCTGTTTTCTCTAGTTTAAATCATTTTTGAAATGATAAATACAAAACGGTTTTGGACATGCAAGGTTTCCACCCGACAACGACGATATACTGTATATTAGCAGCAGTACTTACTCCCTTAACTCCACTTACTTACTTACTTACTCCACTTACTCCCTATATTGAGGTGCCTTACAACATAAGCCTCTTACTAGTGTATGAAGGCTCTTTCTGATTCAACCAGGAAGAGTGCACCACGCAGGGTCGATAATGAAACGGCTGGACTGGAGGAGTGTTTAAATGTGGGCAGGTTTCGATTTCCTGGTGGGTGGATGATGGGTGGCAGTGTTGATTTTCACTGCAAATTTTGATTTAGTTTAATCATAGACTTTTGAATAAAAATTTGTTTAGTTTTAGACACATTTTATTCCTCTAAAATCTTTTATTGGTCGACGAAATATCATATCATTTTATTCTACTAAATCTACAGATGATTTTGTCCTAAAATGTTTTTTTTTTTTTTGGCCAGCCGTGATGGCGTTGAAATGCCTGATTTTAGTGATTTATACTCAGATGTGTACCAAAAATAGCCGATCTACAAGCTCACAACGTGTCGTGCTGCGACACATTGTGAGCTTGTAGATCAGCTATTTTCAGAGCATTTTTCAAGTATTAAACAACTTGTTTTAGTTCTACTGGATGGAGTAGTCCCTCTTTAACATTTGTTGACTAAATTGTCAATATATTTAGTCTTAGTTAGCTTTCAAACTTTTTTGTCTCAGGGTACCCCATAAATATATATTTTTTTAATCCGAGGCACCCCTATATTATAATTTTCACTCCCAGCACCTTATATTTATAGCATATCGTCGTTGTCGGGTGGTAACCTTTAAACCTTGTATGTCCAAAACCATTTGTTTTCTATTTATCATCTAGAAAACGTATTAAACTAGTGAAAACAGCAGATCTACAAGCACACAACGCCTCGCGATGCTTGTAGATCGGCTGTTTTCACTAGTTTTGTGCGACAGTCTTGTATGATGAAGCAGGGCAAAAGACGTACACATTTGAAACTTGGAGATACAAGGTTTCTGCCCGACAGTGACGATATCTTAGTGATTATGTTGCGAGGAAAACGTTGAGATAATAGCCATTTTGGTTAGAACTGACTGAAAATAACTTTGTACTTCAAGTTTAAAATGATACTGTCCAAATAAATTCCATATATTATCAAATGATCTCGCGGCACCGGACTGCCGTCACGGCACCCCAGGGTGCCCCGTCACCCACTTTGAAAACCCCTGGTCTAGTCTACTAGATTATGTTGGCCTATTTGCAGCTTGTGAGTTTTATATTTGTCATGCAAAGAAGTATAGTCAAGGCTTAAGTGTGTGTGTGTGTGTGTGTGTGTGTGTGTGTGTGTGTGTGTGTGTGTGTGTGTGTGTGTGTGTGTGTGTGTGTGTGTGTGTGTGTGTGTGTGTGTGTGTGTGTGTGTGTGTGTGTGTGTGTGTGTGTGTTTCTTTGTCTTTTTGTCTTTTCAAATGAGTCCATCTTCTGCCATTGCCTCTCGTTCACAGGCAGCATTAGATTGTCTAGTGAAGTAAAAAAATATGCAAAAATTCTACAGGCTGTTGCTCAATCTGAAAAATAGAAATATATATATATATATATATATATATATATATATCTGTGTGTGTGTGTAAATTGGACCTGATTGAATTTGGTTTGCCGGAGTGGGTTCAAACAAACTAGCGCCCACTTTGAATGCTCTCTCTCAAATCTCTTGTTGTTGTGCAAGACATTAGACATTAATGGTCAATCAATGAACCTTCATCATGCATCCTCTTTATCAGGAACCAGCGGGCACAAAGAAACCATTAAGAGCTGCTCTCTCTACACTCAACCCAAACATAGGATAGCTTTTTACAAAGTAATGTTTGTGTCAACTTTGCTTTTGTGTTTCTGATGAGATGCAGGTGATGTTTTCGTCCGCTTTTTAGTGATGATGGAGTGCTGATAAAAGGGACTCCAGCAGATAGAGATAATCTTTCTAATGGGGGAAATGCACTAGCTAGGGGTTTCCTTTTCTAACACATCCCGTGGATTTAGTTCTCTGTTGCCACATCTGATTTCAGTCATTTGGCTTCATAGTCATTGAAGTCAGCATGTATTCTAATTATATGGAAGCATGTGATGAATGCACAGAAACTAGGCCAACAGGCTCATAACGTGCTGCGATTTCCGGTTATTAGTTTATTTTAACATTAAAGAGCGTTGGAAGTGGTCAAATTAAGCAATATTACATGTATGTTATCGTAAATATTGGCACGCCTGCGTATATATATATACACACACATATATATATATACACATATATATATATATATATATATTTTTTTTTTTTTCATTTTTTTTTCTTTTTTTTTAATGCCCACCGGATTGAGAGTAGGCTACACTCTATTTCCCCTCTTGACGAGTGCTGAAATTCCCCATCAGATCAGTTACTTCAAGCCGTCTGTTTAGGACTGTTATCTGTAGTTTTTTTACAGCATGGTTCTGAAACTAATATCTGATTATCTTTGGTGGGCCCGACGCCCCCAAAAAAAAGAGTAGTAGGCTACAGAAAGTAGGATAGTGTTGATTAGTCCGTGACTCAGAGGAGGAACATAATTTCCTCAACTACCCAGATGTCCTCATGAACTAAGGTAATTAATAGCATTACCCTACCTATTGTGTTTTGATGGCTGCTGTTGCCTACTGTATTGTGCTGCTATAGTCAAAGTGTTGTTCTTGAGGTCAAAAGTAAACCGTAGAAACACAAAAGATGTTGGTCCTTTGTGTTCTGATGGCTGCTGTGCTGTGCAGAGTGCTTCTGTACTGTATTTGTGCCAACTGCTTCTGTGATTCCATGATTAATGTCAGAGTGTTTGTGTTGGAGCGCCTCAGTGCTGTGGAAGAGTTCCGGTGACTCCCGATATCCACGATAACACACACCCTCAAGTGTAATATTGCAATTATACCACCATTGCCCTTAAAAAGAAAGAAAAACACATTTGATAATTTTTTAATGCCACATTGAACTACTATGTCCCTGAACTTCACATGAAACTGCTGGCATAGCTACTTACAAGGCATCGCCTACGAAAACAATGATAGCAAGCCGGCAGCTTTTATGCGACCAGCACAGCGGATTTCTTTGTTTTATGAGACCCGTTCCATAATGCTCAATATCGCCACGGGTAGATAGCAATTTCAAACAAATCAGATTGCTTCGTCGGAACTACATATCTAGTAGTGATGCGCGGGCCGACCCGGTGCGCCGTTATCACCACTCTCATGTGCAAAAAATAAATACGAATAATCACCTGTTCTTATTTGCCTTTTATTCTTAATAAGAGTAGGCCTATAAGAATAAGAATACAACGTTTGAATACGAGCACGAGCGAGCGAGTTTTAAAATGCACCAGAGAGGAGCGAGGTTTCTCCTCCGCTCCTTAGTGCGAGGACCGTCCCAATTACGGGCCAATTGGGCCCGCGAACCACATTTTGCCAACATTTGACACAACGTGAGCACAGCAGAGAAGATGCACAAACAATTCAACGTGTGTCGTGAATCAGGATTTCACTTATATGTCTCTGTCATCCACACAAGTCCGTTTGTAGGCTAAATACTTTGTGTCGGTTAAGTTATATAACCAGCAAGTCAACGGATACGATTTGAAACACAACTTTCGCATGTGAGACAGATTTTTTTGACTGAATGAACCAACCACACTCACCTCGAGACTCGAGTCGCTACCATCTCTCCAATCTGGTGATCAATCAATATTAACAGGATTTAATATTGTCCGTCTTTTGCTGTCTGTTTAAAGTGCGAGGCGCTGTATAAATATGATTGACATAAAAATCTGAAACGCCATTCTTACCCCGACGATGCCCCAGAGAGAATGAACGTCTTTGAATGAATGTCTTTTAGGCTAAACCCCAATTTGAACAACACGTTTGTTTATTTAGCCCAAGACAATATTGTGCTACTGTAAACCTTTCTGTAAAGCGACTTTGGGAGCCGTGTATAAAGATGAGCTATTGTGGAGATGATATACCATCTTTTTTTTAAATGCGGGTTGCGGGGCGGGCGGATTCGTTGATTTAAATATATTGTTCTGCGGCGCGGGCGGGCGGGTTACGTTCCGTGCGGGCAGTGGGCGGTGCGGGTTATGAAAAACCCGCGCATCACTAATAACTAGCAATAAAATATACGTTTGATTTTCCAGAAAATGTAGATTGTTTGGCAACCAAAACATCCTATAAAAAAAGTCTATGCATGGAGTTGTGGAGTTGTTACTAGGGTGGTGTTTCTACTTGAGTTCTTACTCAAGCGCGAGCTGTTGTATGTCCTGCAGGGACTGGGACAGAGGCGTGATCTCAGAAAGATTGTTAAGTTGTCACTCAAGCCCCACTTCTAAAATAGTGAAAATAGTTGATCTACAAGAGCTGTAGATCCACTGTTTTCACTATATAATGAATAAATGTTTCTAAATGTTCACCTATACTGACATTCACAAAACAGGGATGCCATGTTGAAAGTGGTTAATAAATTAAGACCTTGAATTCTCTCAGCTGAAAAAAGAAAAAGTAAGATTGGTGTCATCTCTGAGAGAACCTTCCCAGCCATGACGTTTTTGTAAATATAAATCCTCTCAAGAGTGTCTTAACTGACTGCCTATGACATGGAACCCAAGTGATGGAGTTGTGTCTTGAAAAATCATATGGAGATCCTCCCCAGTGGTCATCAATATGTCTGCACATGGACAAATGTGTCCGTGGCAAGACTTGGTTTTGTCCGTGGCAAATTTATTTTTGACACACCATTATAATTTTCTTATTTTCAGCATCGTCTACAGGTTTTCTTCAGAATATGATTGACAAATAGGCCTATTTACTATGACACTATATTAGGAATCCACTAGTACTAGTGGTTCCCAAATGTTTTATTGCAAGGACCCCCATAACACCGAGTGGACCCTTATGGGTCCATTTGGTTGCTTTTGTACACTCTCAGTCTTACAGACCGGTTATGGTCATTCAGGGATATCTCTTCATGTTTCTTGTAATAATATGATTGTCTTCACATTCTGTATGTCCGAGGCAAACATTTAATTTTGACAAAAATGTCCACCATAAGCCAGCATGGCAATGACCCCTGTTTCTAAAACCTGGACCAACGGCTCCTTGTTTCAGCCTGTTTGACTGGAAAAGGCTATCTGACCGCTCGGCGGAGCTGGGTGAAGTCTTGTCGCATTGAGAAGGCCTGCCGCGTAGCAGAGGACTTTTGAGTCAGTGAGTCATTTTCTCGCTTGCCTTTGAACTTAATCCTTTCAGCCAGGCTTTTGGCCGCCAGGCTTTCACAGTTGTATTGGGAGATGTGAATGAACCACAAAATATGCATATATGTGCCTTTAGTCTATTGAAGAATCAAAGACTGTCGCGATGAACTTTTTTTTTTCTTTTCACCTGGCTGCAGTATGTGATTGGGTTCATAAGAGAGGAACAATGGAGGGAACACGATTCTTTTCTGTCAGTGTAGTAGAGAAAGATGGCCAATCAGGCGTTTTGGAGAAGATCACACAGAATTATTTTACATATGAATACTATTAACTAGACATCAAAGCTTGGGAACCTGTTCTGGTTGATGTCCCTGTCTTCTTGCCGTGCTACTAGATTATATAATGATCCACACGATTGGATTGGTTGACTGTACACATACCAGATACTTTAAAACAGTGGTTTTCAACCAGTGGTCGGGGGACCACCAGTGGTCCGGGGACCACCAGTGGTCCTTGAGGGGGTTCCAGGTGGTCCGCAACTAAATGATGGAGAGCAAAGCAAATGGATTTGGTTTCATTTTACACTCTCAAGAGTTAATTATGTTTAAACATCTGCATTAATTTGAAAGAAGCCTTCACAGTTTAGAGAATGTAGAAGAATTGCTATCTTGATCAACGTTTGCCTGTTATTTCTCCTATGGTACCAACATCAACACAGTATGGAATTGTGGATGTATCTTATCCAACTACAACAAAATAGTCTACGTTTTGGGTCTGAGAGGCAAAATCTCAGGACCGTGACTTTGTCAGTGTTTATTGGTTCTTGGACTTTATCCTGTGTATTCCTGTTCTGTTTTAGTTTTGTATTCTGTTGAATATGGAATATGATTCTGTTGACATACAGTGTGCTCTGAGCCGGCTGCTTTTCTGTTGTGTTGCTTCAGATTCAGATTCAGATTCAGATTTATTTATTAACCATTGTGTAATACACATAGGAATTTGCTTTGGCATACTACATTTTTGCATTCAAATAACATTTTTCACATATAACATAAACAAAAACAAAAACAAACAAACACAAAAACACCGACAGAACGCAACACACGTAGTCACCACAGCAGCCATGGGCGGCGCTATCTTGGAGAACCTGCGCAACAATTCAGGGCGGTCAAACAAGAGCTGCAGGAGAACCTTTAGTTTATTCCTACTCCTCCACTGTTGAATGTATTGAATATGATATTGTTGACATACAGTATGTTCTGAGCTAGCTGCCTTTGTGTTCTATTATTCTGAAGTAATGTTGCATTTCTTGTTTCCTTGTTAGGTTTGGCTTTACATGCCCATATCTTATTTTGTAGTAATAGTCCTAGTATTTCTTGTCTTTACTTACTGTAGTATTTGTTTCCTGTCCTGTCTCGCCTCTCTGTGATTGTTAGTTTTCCTCCTCCTGTGTCCACTTAGTCCCCCAGCCTATCCCAGTGTTGATTGTCAGTTGTGTTCACCTGTGTCTAGTCTATTTATACGCCCTTTCTTTTCAGTTCCTTGTTCGTTCGTAAAAGTAAGTCACCATATGTAGTCCTGTGTTCTTACCTAGTGTATTTTGTGTTCCTGTTTGTTCCTGTTCATCTATTTTTGGTGAATGAACCACCTTGCATTGGAGCTGCCCTGTGTCTGCCTCAACCTCTGTTTTTGTACTGCACTTGGGTCCTGCATCTCTGACTCAGATCACACACATGGTGGTCCTGGGCTCAAATGCTGAATAAATAATGGACCTTGATATGAAAAAAGGTTGAAAACAACTGCCTGAAAAGGTTTAATCAACCCATTTCATCGTCATAGGTTACGATGGTTATGAATCAGTGTGGTAGATGGTAGCTTCTTGTGTACAGACACATATATACACAACATATTTGTATGCAGCTTCCTTCAGACAATGTAACAGCCTAGGTAATAATAAGTGAAGCAAAAGAAAGAGAGAAAAAAAGAGAAAACATGTCTGTCATTTATTGACTACTACTGCTACTGCTGAAAGTACTGGAAGTACTAAAAGTACTTCTTAAATGTACTTTAACATAATATCATACAGTATTTCTCAGTTTACAGGAGAGCCTTTGCTTGGCACCCATCTGTAGAAAACATGCAGTCATGAATTAATAAGATTGATGCTCTGCTTTCCCCTATTTTGTCAAATTTATATTTTGTTCCTTTCTTTTCTGGCTGAACTCCAAAAGCAATCAGACTCCTCGAACCACATGTGCTTGGTGGATTATTCTATGATTCTGTGATTTACACTCTCTTTCAATTTGATTAGTGATCTAAGAGCATCAAGACAGATTAACTCGGCCGCCGTGGCGTAAATAACCTCGCCCAATCTCTACGACATCATTGGCAGCGACTGACAGGGCATTACATTGTGACGACTTCATCCTTAACCCTTGTGTTTGGGGTTTTTAATTAAACCGCCGTCCACCGGTGTGGCAATGCCACAGTGTGCGCGTATCATCAGGGGCGTCGCATCAAATTCTGGGCCCTGGGTACAAGGATTCACTGCGGGCCCCCCATGAATGTTCTTCATAGGGGGAGGGGGTTTAACCCTTCAAAGATTTGCACACATTTTCACGACTTTTCAAAAATAGCAGATCTACAAGCTCGCAGCGTGGCGTGCTGTGAGTTTGTATATCTGCTATTTTTCGATAGCTAAAGTATAAAATAATGAAGGCCCCTCCACCTTGGGCCCTAGTAACTCAGTCCCACTAACCCCCCCCCCCCCCCTCCCCCTTGTGACGCCCCTGCATATCATCAGGATGAGAGGTTTTATCACAGCGCGACTCTCAGAACCTCCTGGTAATATATGTTGAATTACAATGTTGGCAAATCACAATGCATGACAGCCACATCCTCAGAAATATTACCCTCCAGAAGAAATGCCACAGCCAATATCCCACCACTGTGGCAACGCTGAACTCGTGTTACAGTAAATGCCTTATGAGATTCTCCTCTCATTGAGATGCACGTGGCACAAATCTATGAGATATCGACTTGGATGAATCTAAACTTTTCCCCTCCTAACTTTGTGCAACACACAGTGGCAGATGGTCAAGAATTGGCCCTCAGACCCAGATATTCTTGGCCTCTTGGTTTTTCGGCGGATCACGTATCAAGTAAAACATCGAGCGGTTGCTTGGATTTTAGCATCCACACTTATCAAGAGGCCCCGGGATGTCAGGCTGAGCGTGGTATTCGAGGTGTCTCATGTGCTGGTGCACGTGGGAGAGGAACTTGAACTCGTGGCCTTGCAGAAACATAATTGGCCTCCAGATTATTCATGTACAATTACCATTCTGTGTTTAATCATGGCTGCTCGGCTAATGGACACACGTAGATTGTGAACGCATCACACGCATGCATTGGAGGCCGTTGATGTACAAAAGATCTATAAAAAATAACGCCCAGGCATCCTTGAGTCATCCTTTCGATAGGGCAGTTGTCCACCAGCT
This sequence comes from Nannobrachium achirus, assembly GCF_963921795.1. NCBI lineage: Eukaryota > Metazoa > Chordata > Actinopteri > Myctophiformes > Myctophidae > Nannobrachium > Nannobrachium achirus. The sequence continues at coordinate 47,765,067 of NC_137829.1, read as the reverse complement.
TAATCCCCACTTTATTACAGTGTAATTAACAAGACAAAAGAGTCTAGAAGCCCCACTAATGTTTAGATCCTATATGACATTACCACCCTTATGGAGCACTCAGCACTGTACTCGTACTAGTGGGAATACAAAAGAAAGTAATAATAATAATAATATTAGGTTGTGGGTGTACTGTATATATTCACTTAACACTTTGAGTGCCAGGGCGTCATATGACGTCAGACACGCACTTGGCAATGATGCCAGAAAATAATATTGGCGTCATATGACGCCAGATGCTTTTTTTTCATATTACAGTAGTACAGTGTTGGATCTATGCGGTAACCAAGATACAGCCCTTTTGGACGATGGGACGGTCGTCATGCATGACAATTCAGTGGCGTCAGTTCAGAACAAGCTAAGGTATGGCAACATGACTGGTGTCTGGTGAAGACACCAGTCATGTTGCCATACCTTAGCAACAGGCACGATGAAAAGTACATTTTTATTATTTCCCCCTGTCAAGGTATGGCAGCTGCATACCCCTGCCATACCCAATTGACGCCCCTGCATGACATCACACGCTTATGTGACCAAATTCAAGCATGCTGGTTGGCCGGTTCCCCCCAGAAACAAGGGTCTCAAATAGTTCAGTGACTTTTACCCTAACCGGACACACAGCAATCAGAGGGAGAGAGAGATATATTGAGAGAATGAGCTAGAATTAGTTATAAAATCATTAGATGTAGTATTATTTAGAGAGATAGAGATAGAGAGAGAGATCGGAAGGTAGAGAGCGTCCATTTTGTAAAAAAAGAAAACGCCGTCCCAGTTACCGGACCGTTGCTCCGCTGATCAGAGAGCAAGTCATGGCCGCACATGGAGACCAAGCAGGCAGCCGAACCATGCCCCGTGGCCGTGGACACCAAGCCCGCAGCCCAGCGCCGCCACCGACCATAATCAAAACCCGAAGCACCAGTTGGACTTTCGTTTGTTGCTGCGCGGCTGCGTTTGGGACTTGACTGAGGCGACGCGTGAGGATGAACGGTGATGCCGTTGAACGCTGATGCCGGCGATTTGAAGAGAATTCTGTGTTTTTGCTGCTGTGTCGGGGGAGCCAAGGAACGTCGCCAGCCATCCACAGTGGACGGAGGAGCTACGGCGGTGATCCGGACCGGAGGCAGGCTGTTTGGAGCAGTGTATGTCACTGTCGGAATGGAGATATGTCTGAATGGAAACATGTTCCCCTCTCCCCCTGCCCTGAAGGAAGCACTGCTGAGGTGTGCTGCGATCAGCGAACCGGGTAAGCATTATAAAGCTATGCTTTTTACGTTTCAATATGTTCTATACGTCTGTCTGTCTGTCTTTCCCTCCACACCTCGCCCGACTTGGGACACCCTCGCAGGCACGGCCTCTATACCTCCGTGATGGAGGAACAATAAAATATGAACGGCGTCTGCCCTCGTGAACCTTTCAAAGTAGCGTATTTGATAGGGATTATGTACTATAGCGTCTGCCCTGGCCAAACGAATAGTAGCTGATCGTATGCCCTCAAAAAAAGTCTAGAACACACCACTGTATGATATGCATAAAGTGTGTTCCTGTGGAAATGAGCCATGAATCTGTAGGTCTACTCTAATGCAAGCTTGTAATACATTCTTCAATCAATCAATAACCGATGTCAATAAGCCTGACCTGCTATTGTTTTTTTTCCACGTAGGGTGCATTTGGTAATATACAATTCAATTCAAAGGAGCGTTATTGGCATGAGAAAACATACGTTTACATTGCCAAAGCAAGTATCACAAATAAAATAAAATAAACAGTTGAAAATATACAGTTGGAGGGGGTACAGCATTGTTCAAACAGAGCTATGTCGCATTGTCATTTTATATATATACAGGGTACAAATAGCAGCATTATTTTCCTCATAGTACATAAAGGTATCAGCTCTGTTTCATACTGTATGTGCAGTAGGTCTAGATGTCAATCCATGGTTTGTAGTAGGTGTATGAAGTTCCTCCAACTTCTTCCAGTAAGAATACATTTCTTTATAGTTTAGTTTTTTATTGTGTGTGTATACCTAGATAGATAGTTTAGTAATACAATCTGTGTGTGTGTGTGTGTGTGTGTGTGTGTGTGTGTGTGTGTGTGTGTGTGTGTGTGTGTGTGTGTGTGTGTGTGTGTGTGTGTGTGACATAACTAGACCAGGTCAACCTGGTTGTGCCAGACCCCCTGTCTGTCATCATCATTTATGATATCATACCTTTTGTAGGCATGTCATCATCATGTCATCATCATATATACCCTTTATATAGAAAAGGGACAGACCGACATTTGCTTATGTAGGCCTACCCATTTCATGGGTCTGGCAATAATCTATCAAATCGATCTCAAATCTGTATCAAATTTGTATCAAAGCAGAGCCTATAGAATTCAGTGGCCACGTATATATACATACATTTGAAATTATTTAGACTAGTGAAAACAGCCGATCTACAAGCACACAACGCCTCGCTTGTAGATCTGCTGTTTTCACTACTTTTGTGCGACAGCCTTTGCTAAAGAACATACAAATTATACAGAAGCACGTTCATTTAGTATTTTGTATTTATTTCTATCATATACAGGGCCCGTGGAGTCTGACTGGATGGAGGAAGGATGGGAGCCCGATCTGCAACCAGACCAATGACAACGCAGAGGACAGTATGATGGCGGAGATAGCGAGAGCGGAGGAGTCAGGCATAGGTCATACACACTGTAGGTTCGCTGCCTGGACCAATGTCACTCTAGGGGAGCTGAAGAACTTTCTGGGACTTCTCTTCCTCACAGCTATCGTTCACAAGTCGGAGATTGCCATGCAGTGGTCAAAAAAACATTGCCATGCCGTACTTTCCCAGAACAATGGCAAGGAACAGGTACCAGGCCATTTTGAGGCACCTGAGGTACACACACACGCACGCGCACACACACACAAACACACACACACACACACACACACACACACACACACACACACACACACACACACACACACACACACACACACACACGGTGAACAGTACCATCTTTGACCTTGATTTGTGGTGCCTTTGACTCCTGAATGTTGGCTTGTTGAATGCCTTTTTTTGACTTTTATATTATTTTATTTATTCTTTACTTGCTGCACATTTATTTTATTTTACTTTTATCCAGTTATATTTTATTTTTGTGAAGTCATATTTGTGATTTTTTTTTTGGAAATATTTGTAAATATTGTTGAACATAAATATGTTCATGCTGGATGTGTGAGGTACTCACCAGGGTTAGGGTTCGATGTTGCCATAAAATAAAAGGTTGACATCGCTTTTCTGACTTTTTGTCTTCCTGACCTTCTAGACCAGGTAAAAACACAGTGAATTCACAGTGCATAGTTCTATCAAAATGTAAGGCAATTTCTACCTTCTGAGTCATTTCATACTTTTTCACTTTGCCCCCTTGAAACTAGACGATGGTACAATATTTTTTTAACTTTTTTTGCACATAATGAAAGTAGGCATGTCATTCTTTCTGTCAAGGGTACTTGTGTTCCGTTACCATTTACCAATTTGTTGCTATGGCTTCCTAAAGTTTTTTTTCTTTGAACTCAAATATCTCAGAATCTAGATTTCTGAGGTTATTGACTGGTTTGCGCAGTGCGCACTCTCGAGCACCTATCTCCAAAACCGCTCACCGAAATCACTCCAAAAAAAAAAAAAAAAATCCTCTTTTACCAAACCTCCCATTTTTGTTCCGATGTGAATATCGGATCATTTCCAATTTATTCCCTGGAATTGGGGCAGAAATGAATGGGACCTAATGGTGGCACTGGTAAGGGACGGGGGGCAGGGGGGGCTGGCACTCAAAGTGTTAAAGGGGAAGACCACCCATTTTCAATATTGAAATATGTCATTAATATACCTTAGAGGAGTTGTGTGGATTGATTTGGGGGTTTGTATTGTAAAGTACAATGTGTGATGTCATCAAGTTGTACTTACAACTTACAATACAAACCCCAAAATCAATCCTCCAGTTCTAGGCAACACAGAAGGGGGTGAACTTTTTTTCTATTTCCACACAACTCCTCTAAGGTATATTAATGATACAGTTCAATATTGAAAATGGGTGGTCTTCCCTTTTAAGGTGCTAGAGGAAATGGCTTTGGGGGTTTACTAAAATCAATAGAAAATGTGAAAGCATACAGTATAAGCTCCACACAGTAATAGTAGTAGTAGTAGTAGTAGTTCAATATTTTGTTGTTTGAACCAGAGCGGTGGACAGGACGGAGTGATGGGCTGACCAACATCACTATCCACGGAGCCCAGCCAAGCAGTGGGAACATTTGTTTATGACGTCACAGCGCGCCCGTACTGTACCTTAGTTATAATGTACTGTACCTACAATGTAAATTCTCGCACAGTAAGGGTGAGTGCCAAAGTGGCGCGGCGGCCGGCTCCCTCGGGTCGCACTCGAAGCCCACAGAAAGCAACTTCCTCTGCTCGCACAGGGCTACTAAAGCTAAAGCTAAAGACACGAAAATGTATATAAATCTGTGCATATAAAAAATTATATTTCCACACAAATCTGGTTGTCACATTCCCATTGTTCATGAGAATATGTTTGTTTGTTTATGTTTGTTTGTTGAAATGGCGGAATCGCTAAAATTCACCGAGAGGGGATGTTGCCTCTCGCCGGACAGCGGGGCTCTAAAAGCCCCCCTGCTCCCCGTAGCGGAGCGTGTCAGCGGCACTTTAAGTAAAAGTATCAATACTGCAATGAAGATATACTCTGTTACAAGTAGAAGCTTGTGTTCAAAATGTACTTGAGTTAAAGTACAAAAGTATCTGCATCAAAATATACTTAATGCTTGAAAGTGCCAAAAGTAAAACTACCCAAGTTCAAAATGTATAGTTTTTTATTTATTTATTGTAAAAGTAGAGTAAAAGTACTGGAAATTGAAAATAAACATTCCTCAAAATTGTAATTAAGTACAGTACTTGAGTAAATGTAAAAAAAAAAAAAAGTATCTGCATCAAAATATACTTAAAGAGTCATATACTTTAAAATCGCCCTGAAAAAGCAGCCGTTCGCAACTGGTAAAAACAAACCTATATACTAGCCCAGCCCAGCCCTACCCTCCCCTGCCCTTTTTTTGTATATACTTACTGTTTGTATTGACTTACTGTATTTTTACTGACTATATCTACTGCATAGTACTGTGTTCTATTCGTTTGTCATTCAATGTTATATTAGATACTTAAATGGTTTCCTGTGGAAATAAGCTTAGTCTTTTCTAGGATCTCCTTTTAGTAGACCTTGTACCAGTGAACTGTACCGTCATGAAACTGTACCTTTTCCTATGCAAAATTCTAATAAAGTCTTCAATCAATCAATCAATCAAAAAGTAATAGTACTCATTGTGTTTCAAGTTCAATAAAACATCTTTTGAAAATAGCTGATCTTCACTGCCTTCCATCACTGCTTGCCGCCAGCCGGGATTGTGTGTATCAAGATTGACATGTCTGTGATCTGACAAACAAGAATGAAGGTTATACGGCCATTACTGGCACATACGCTCTTTAGAGATGCAGCCAAGGAAAAACACGCTCTGGCTTTAGTCACTGTGTGTATTTATATTCACATTTAAATCCATCTAATAGTGCAGTGTTTATTTTACCATGCAGGTATATGTAGGTTTTATTTTAGAGCGAAGATGGGGGGGTATAAACCTTTCCATGTTTGGTTTAATCTCCAGGTTAAGCAAAGTTTAATGAATACATTTACGATGTTGTCATGCGGAGACGATGTTCTCATTTCCCGTGCAGCGAGTATCCATGGCAACTCCAATTCTGGTGGTTTGGAGCCGGATCGCCGGTGGTAATTGCTTCAAACGGATGCATACTTTTACCAAATTGACCTTTATCAAAAACCTTGGGCCATATTAATCTTTTGTTGAGTCTCCAGTTTTTTGGGGGCTGCGGTCTGACTTTACAGAGTCACCTTGATTTATGGAGGCGTCTGCCAGGCCGGCAACCGGACAACAGCACTTCAAATAGACCTGACTGGCGTCATGTCATTTATGAGAAAATGTTTTATAAAAAGGAAAAAAGAACAGAAGTCAAACAAAAAAATATCCATAACAAAATTGTCTCTGAGGCTTTATAGGCTCTATGCACAGCAGCAATATTGGAAAGACATTGGGCCTCTTCCATACTTCCTTCACAGGTCTCAACAATTACACTATTAAAGGGATATTTCACAAAAAAAAATGTCCTGAAACAGATGTGATTAGGAGTACAACAGTTAATCAAACGAATATATTGAATCTATTCGTTTGAAAAAAGAAAAAAAAAATATATATACATGTATTTATGTATGTACAGTATGTAGGGATGTTGGAAAGTTGTGGATAACGTTGTTGAACAAGCGATTAAAACATTTTTGGGGGAAAAACTTTAGAAAAAAAAAATTCTACTATTTTGTGTGTGTGTGTGTGTGTGTGTGTGTGTGTGTGTGTGTGTGTGTGTGTGTGTGTGTGTGTGTGTGTGTGTGTGTGTGTGTGTGTGTGTGTGTGTGTGTGTGTGTGTGTGTGTGTGTGTGTGTGTGGCAATGCTTATTTTGGGCATGTCATTATACACATTAGGTGAAAACATTCAAATTCCCCAAATACTGAAACTATCCAATCAGCAAGCTCACAGCCTCATGATGCGACTTGTTTGTGAGCTTATAGATGGAATAACACAAACACACACACACACAAACACACACACACACACACAAACACACACACACACACACACACACACACACACACACACACACAAACACACACAAACACACACACACACACACACACACACACACGCAACGTTTGTTGCCATTGTGTGTGCTAACGGCCAGCAATGCTGTGCGCACGGATGAAGCCACATAGGCGGATCCGCCGATCTCTGATTGTTTTGTAGGGAAAGTAAAAAAAAAAAAAAAAGATAAACAGGCCTTCTGCAGGAAGTAAATGTGTCAAAATCAGGGGTCATCAAAATGTGGCAGCAATTCAAGCCTTTAGAACGGGTACACATTGTGTATCATTATTTTATGCTTTAACTATTGAAAAATAGCAGATCTACTGCAAGCTTGTAGGTCTGCTATTGTTATATTTGCTATTGTGAAAATTATAATTTTGAATCCTAAGTTTTTTTTTTTAAAACCTATGTTTCTAGGTCAGCAATCTGGCCAGCCATCGTCAAAGAAAAGGTCCTTTTCACTTAACTGGAGCTCAGTTAGTCTGTTCTTGAGAGACTACTATGTCAGTGGTTCTCAAACCTTTTCATGTGAAGGACCCCCAAACTGACATTTATTTGGCCACGCGGACCCCCATCTCAAAATATCTAGTTCCAGGGACCACCCAGAAGCAAAATTTGAGTTACTTATGTTCGCTTTAAAAATACATATATTCAAAGATTTGCACACATTTTCACGACTTTTTCAAAAATAGCAGATCTACAAGCTCGGCACCGAGTGCCGTGCTGCGAGCTTGTAGATCTGCTATTTTTCACTGGTTAAAGCATTCAATAATTCTAGGCCTAAATGGGTTAAAGCCTTGTCCGTGGCAAAGACCGTTACATGTTCTTTTTTACACACCATTATAATGTTCATATTTCTTATCATAAAACCCAATTACTTTACTTTACTTTATTTATTTATTTGGACAGGACAGTACCAGTTAATGGACACATTGACATTGACATGTTGCATAATAAATACAAACATACAAAAATCTCAGTGTAAACCAGCCGGAGTTAGCTTAAAGCTAAATTTCATCCGTTGTCCTCACATAAAACAAGAAACAAAACAAGACTAACAATAGCAAGAACAGGACAGTACAGGGCGAACAAAACACAACAAGAACAAGGTGCTTGGTGCAACAGAGTTCCTAGTGCGACAAAGTGCTTAGTGCCAGAAGTAAGCTAAAAAAAAACACACAGGAGAAACTAACCTGGCAAAGTAATTCGTACCGGCATCAAATAGTTCTTATAGGTGGTTACATGTTTGTGCGCGTTTTAACCACTGCTTCAACTGCCCTTTAAAACGAATGTGAGGTAGGGATCTGGTTCCAATATTGGCATCCATTTATGGAGAGAATGTTTTTACTAAAAGTCGTTTTTCTAAAATCAATTTCACAGTCTCCCCTGGATGTTGACCTAGTACTGCGTCCAATATCCCTCTTCTTATGGATGGATTCCATAAGAGGAGGGGGAGCCAGATCATTAAGGCATTTATATATTAGACATGCATTTTTAAATTTCCTAAAATTTTCAAAGCTTTTTTTATTACTGAATTACTGAATGTCAAGTCTCCAGGTTTTCTTCAGCATATGTGGGACACTGATTCGCTACGACACTATGGCACATTATGAGTCCACTAGTACTAGTTGTTCTCAAATGTTTTATTTGCAAGGACCCCCTTAACTCTGAGAGTGTACAAATGGACCCGTACCAGTCCACCTGGTTCCATTTGTACACTCTCAGGGCTACAGACTTGTAATGGTCATTCAGGGCTAGCTCTTTATGTTTCTGATAATAGTAGGCCACTCATTTTGTATGCGTCAAGGACGTTTCGGGGCAATAGGATAGGAACCCTATGTATGGAGATGATCCCACCAGGTCAGGCTCAGTGCTAGGCATTGTGCCCGAGACGCTCTGTGCCTTAAGTATGGAGGTGCTGAGAGCCTATACGTATACGGAGATAACCCATCGTGTCATATGAGACTTAGACAGCATGCGTTGCCGGGGGCGACGTCATGGCCCGTACAGCGGCAACGGCCGTATAAGGGGATCTGTGCTATTGGGACGTGTCACGCCACGCGTCTAACTCAGTCTATATTTGTTTGTGGCAAAAATGGAATGTTGTCAAAATGTCCACCACAAGCCAGCATGACGATGACCCCTGCGGTCAATATGTGACTTTGAATGTATACCCAAACGTACTAGTTTTTGCAGCAACAACAAAATCTTTTGACTGTATATATTTATTCATCACCGATTATCAACTTCGCAACAGTCCTGCTGCGACCGAATCACCCACATTAAACCCCTGGTGTGGCTTATTTGCTCATCTGATATTCATCACCGGTCTCTTCCTTGACCCCGAGGAAGTGGTGGAGGCGGTAACATGCTTTCACACAAGCAACACACACAACAATAACACTGCACTCTCTGAGAGCATAATTAGATTCAAATCCTGTTCTCTTGATCGTTAACAACAACAGCCCATATCCCTCGTGTCGGTCCCGCGAGTACCGTTCGGTTCAGTGGTCGGCTTCATTTGCCTTGCCTCTCTCTCTCTCTCTTCTTTTTTTTCTCCTTCCCTTTCATCTTTTTAGCTGTGACCCCCCCGAAGCTTGTTTGCTAAGCAGAAGAGTGGAGAGGGGATTCACTTAGCTGTAAATGACTGGCTAATAGCGTCTAATGAGCTGTTTTGGCACTGGTGTCGTTGTTGTCTCGCCGAGCTTGTTTGCAACAGAGCGAGGCTATCCAATCCTATATACCCACATCTGAAACCCCCATGTGTGTGTGTGTGTGTGTGTGTGTGTGTGTGTGTGTGTGTGTGTGTGTGTGTGTGTGTGTGTGTGTGTGTGTGTGTGTGTGTGTGTGTGTGTGTGTGTGTGTGTGTGTGTGTGTGTGTGTGTGTGTGTGTGTGCGTGCGTGCGTGCGTGCGTGCGTGCGTGCGTGCGTGCGTGCGTGCGTGCGTGCGTGCGTGCGTGCGTGCGTGCGTGCGTGCGTGCGTGCGTGCGTGCGTGCGTGCGTGCGTGCGTGTGCGCGCGCGCGTGTGTGCACGCGCGCGCGTGCGTGCGGGGCACGGATCAGGGAGATGGCCCTGACAAGACTAATGGAGAGAGATGTACTGTAGGCCCAGATCGCGGTCCCAGTGGACGTGAAGCTCTCGGGCTTCTGTTTGCTTCTGGAAGAACGATGGTCCGACACAAAGAACCCTGCATGCTGTGCTAAAATATAACCTAAAAATCAAACCTCGGTTCGAAGTGGAGCGGTGAATCTGTGTGTGTGTGTGTGTGTGTGTGTGTGTGTGTGTGTGTTTGTGCCTGCACAACAGCGCCCCTCCTTTAACTTGTGTGGCCACTCAAGGTATTGCCAGGCTACAGACATAGCCAGCCAGCCAGCCACATAGCCAGCCAGCCACAGACATACCTGTCTATTGGGAGCGCTTTCACCGCTCCAAAAATATCACCTGCTGGATGAGAGTTCCAGATGTGTTTTACGAAAGCTCCTGTATAACAACATTATAATGGTTATTCGACAAGATGAGGTCCGGCCCTCTCCCATGCACCCACCCACCCACCCACACACACACACACACACACACACACACACACACACACACACACACACACACACACACACACACACACACACACACACACACACACACACACACACACACAATGGTCCCTCCACACCGGGAGATATTCCTAGTTCATAAGACTGGACACTTCTTGGCTATATAGTCAGGGACCCACATGCCCAAAAGCTCAAGGAATCATGTTCTTCATGATTCTGAATCCATTGCAAGCATTTGTTTTGCATGAAAAACATTCCTTGGGCTAAATCTCGTTCCCCCAAAACTGTGAAAAGTGGAAAAAAAAGTGATGACTCATCACTTTTCACAGTTTTGGAGGGCCGCAATTTAGCTCGCGATGTTTCCGGCAGAGCAGGCCTCTTATTCTGTGGACCTTTTAATGACCAAACTAATAGATAAATAGAAATAAAATGTACGGCAGAACATCACAGGTCCTCTCCCATTTTGGTGACTGTCCCCGGCTAATAAGGCAGAACTGAAGTCTCATGGCCGTCTTTATTTTAACACCTTCCAAGCCCCGGCAGAACCCCCTGAACCCCGGTACTGCCGTGCAATCAGCGTTTTATTTACAAACATGTTTTAAAAAACAAACACACCAAATGATAAACAACGCGCGCGGGTCGTTCAGTGCAAGCCAGCAGGACGTGCACACACTACGTGTTTGGGCGGCCACTTACTTAGAAGCTGCTGCTGGCTGTATTTCTGCCGTTCATTTGCATGGAGCGAGATGGGGTAATCCGCGAGAAAAAACAGCGTTCGAAAGTACATTACGTCCTCGTCGCACGCACATCGATCTAATTCCATGTATTCCACTCATTCCGAAGCCTTGATTTCGCCTGTCGTCTGGTTGAAAAAGACGAGGGGATGGGCTAAGCCAGGCTGCCGCACACACAAAGGAAAGGAACGTAATGGCCGCTCGTGGAGCCAGTGGCAGAGCCAGCCGATGACGTCATCACGTTTCTGACGTGATCCTATTGCACAACGTCTCTTAAAGAGACAGAGCACGACCTGCGACTGTATTTTTCAAAAAAATATGATTAATTTCATAAATTACGGGAAAGTACGGGAAAGTGCGGACGGCTAATTGGAGGTCGAGGCAAGTACGGGCAAGTGCGGACGGCTAATTGGAGGTCGAGGCAAGTACGGGCAAGTGCGGACGGCTTTGAAGGTGTTAATATGCACAATTAATATACCGTAAGAAAAGCCCCCTTTGAGCTTGTTGTGTAGACCACTTCGGACATAATGTCACCAATCATTGTTGTCGGGTGTCCAAAACGTTTGTTTTGTATTTTTCATTTTAAAAATGATTTAAACTAGCGAAAATAGCTGATCTTCAAGCACACAACGGCTCGCTGTGCGAGGCGTTGTGTGCTTGTAGATATGCTATTTTCACTCGTTTCGTGTGGCAGTCTTGTGTGATGAAGCAGGGCCTTACTTTACGAAAAAAATACACGTTTGAAACTTGGAGATACAAGGTTTCTGCCCAATAGTGACGTAATGCTAGTGCATTCAATGTAACTTTATTGTCACATCACATGTTTACAGCAGTTTAAACCTGGTTTACGGTTTTTGTACAAGCTTCCGTTATTTGCTGTTTTCGGGAAAAGAGAACAAGAATAGCGATGCGAGGAAAGAACAAGGACAACACAGGAAAGAAATGGCAACGGAATGAGGCGGTTACATTTAGCTACTTATACAGTACAGCACCTACTGCTGCTCTTTGTTTATTTATTTATTTGTCAGGGACAAAGCACATTGATCAACATGTCAGTTTTTCAACGTCAATGTAAATATGCCAGATTTAGCCATGAGCTAATTTCCATCTGTAGTCCCTGGGCAGGCTGTACAAAAGTGATGGTAAGGCTATCCTTACAAAACATACAATACATACATTACAATACAATGTTGCTACTATTGATGGTTGATTACATGATAATTACTGTAATACTGCTATACTACTAGCACTACTGTTGTATCTATAGATCGGGGGTCTTCAACAGGGGGTCCGGGACCCCTAGGGGGTCCTTAGAGTTACTACAGGGGGTGCTGTCAAATCCTTGTGTGATAGGATAACTCTTTTAGATACTTTAGCCAAAAATAGCAGATCTACAAGCTCTCAACACGGGCAAATAGGTTTGGTGTAGAGTTAAAAAAGAGTCAAGTTTACAAAAAAATATTAACGATTTAAGTGGTTAAATGTCTGAAAATACACATTAACATGAATCCAAAATAGACTGATGACAGTGCTGTCACTGTCCAACAAGTCTATGAATCTATCTATGAAGTCGATGAAAATCTCCATCACACATTTATCCAATATGTAGAGGGGGTCCCTGCTTCATTTCCCTCTTGAAGACCTCTGCTATAGATAATACTACTACGAATAATACTTTTTTTAGTATTAATAATAATTAATGAATTAATAATATATTGTATATAATAATTATTATTATTTTATTTTTTTTATCCCCAATAACACCACACGGTGTATTAAAATGGACTGTTAAAATGGTGTGAAGTGAAAGGGAGTGAAGATGAAAGCGGTGCTGCTTATCTGCACTCTGCTCATGTTCTTGTCCAGCGTGTGGGCCTGAGAAGAAGGCGGGTGTTATTTTGGATTTAAAGAAGAGGGATGGAAGGTGGAAGTGGAGGGATAGAGGGATGGAAGGAGAACCAGGGATAGAGAGGGGTGGAAGAGTTCCAGGCTCTGTTAGCAGACACTCTGAAAGCCCTGACAAATCTCCCTGTGTCTGTCTGCCTGCCTGCCTGGCCATTGTTGGAGGAGGCACAGGCTAGGCTACGCGAGAGAGGATGTGTGTGTGTGTGTGTGTGTCTGCCCACGACCGCCAAATTAACCACAATGTGTTCCGGGCATGATACAACCACCGATCATGAATTAATCTAACCCTTGATATCGTGGGTTGCATTAATTAGACATGCCTTTTTTTCCCCAGCTTGACCAGCTTGGTGATTAATAATTTATGCATAGCCTACTTTGTTTAACGACGAATCACAGTATTCAGCTTCACAATGTGTCGCTGGAGCGATGTGTTGTGAACTTCTAGATCTGCTATTTTTGGATGTTTTAATCTTTTGGAAATGTCCACATACTGTATGATGACATGCCCGGTGTATAGGGATACCAGATGAAAGTATTTGTTGAGTTGGCTTGAAATCTCTGGATAGTACATGAAATAGACCTGCCAAGTGAATTGTGTGTCCTACAACACAGTAAATGATTGGTTGATCAGGTCAGCCGCTGCAGGTTGTGATGCTGTGACGCTGGAAGTCCATAAAATGGCTACCAGTGCTCTTCGAGTTGGATTAAATGAAACGTGAACTCGGCGCACTTAGTCTTGTCATTTCATTGTAGCTTAGCCCGTCTGCTGGGATAATTCCGTTTGTCATGCAATTATGAAGTCCTGGCATATTTTAAATGTTACGGGAATGTGTGCTCTCTGCTTGAAATTAATTTCCCTGACCACTGTGAACTTTGAATTTAATAAGCTATTATCACATAATCTGTATGATGGTTAAATGCAATAACTATTGCTGGCAGATACACACGCACAAAAGGATGGCCTAATGATGTCTGCATGAATTATTGTCTGTCTTGCAGTCCGTTTCATTCGTGGCCATGCTAAATCGAATACAAATAATTATTAAACCTATACTGAACCGTCCGTTTGACTAATAATTGTAGAGCAACCTCAACATGTATATTACTTTACATCAGGGGTCTTCAACGTTTTCAGGCCAAGGACCCCTTATTTGAGAGAGAGATGAAGCGGGGACTCCCACAACCTTTTCATAGATTCCATATAGTTTCATCGTTTGACAGCACAATCATCAGTGTATTTTGGATTCATATCAATTTGTGTTTTCAGATATTTAACCACTTGAACTGTCAATACTTAATAAACTTGCCCTTTCAGTCTGCTCTTTTTTTCCCCTCTACACCAAACATCTTTGCTAAAAATGTGAGCTTGTAGATCGTCTATTTTTGGCTCAAGTTCCCAGAATATGGACACTATAGGGTTCATGTGGTTAATACAAAAAAGAAGAAAGTTTCTATCACTCAAAGATTTGGAGGACCCCCTGTAGTAACTCTGGGGACCCCCTAGGGGTCCCAGACCCCCTGTTGAATTATTATATTCAACTGTTACTCAACTATTATTACATTATACACACCCGGTCGGAGAAGCTCTTTCACCTAAACCTCTAAACCTTTTGATCCCCCTTCCTCTTCTCATCTCTGTGTCACTGCATGCCCCGGATGATAAATGCTTAAGAATAGAGCCTATTTTCAAGACCAAACTCCTCTTGGCCTTTTGTGTTTGCTCTGGAAAATCACCATACGCACACCTTATGTTGATACGGTATCTAGGAGTCGTAGTGTGAGCAAGCTAAAGGGATGAAGTCCCGACGGCTTAAACGTGCAGAGCCATTATGGTTTTGTATGAACCAAATCCACTGTAAACAGAAACACCCTGCCTCCCAGAAGAGGCAATATGAAGTTGGCTCAGATGTGCTACTGTATGCTTAATTGAGTACATGAGACGAATAACAGTCTTAAGTCCATATTATTATTATTTTTTTAATGTAGATATTTTTTGATTTACCAGACTGTAAGCCACAAACTAGTAATTTTTAATCTGTGAAATTGTTAATGCACGCCCCTCTCATTTTGTTCAATTGTCTGTTCTATGTTATCTGCTCCCTTTGACTGCTGAATATTGCTTGTACGGACTTATACTGTTGTTCCACAAACTGTGGAGTCTTGGAGATATACTGTTTTTCCACTTTCCATAAGTATTATGTCTTATAATTCCTAACATATATTCTCCTATCTAATTCTAATTCAACAAAATGAGGGGGGAGTGCATTAAGAATTTAACAGATTAAAATTGTCTAGTTTTACAAACAGGTATGCTGACTTCCGATTCAGGTATTTAATATTGAATACTTTGCAGCAGCGAGCAATTAACTTGAACATACCAAAACACTAAACACATCCCATTATTGATATGTTGAATATTTAGTTTTTTTAGTCAACTAAACTAATAATAGTAGATTGCATTATATAATGCTTCTCAAAGCAAGTTGCGAACCCAAAGCGCTTTACCCATTACCATTCATCATTCATTCAAACATTGGGAGGTGAAGCGGCGAACAGTCAACACCAGCGTCCTCGCTTCCCACATTCCCACACCAATGGTGTCAAGCTGGCACCGACCGACTCATTGGAGGTAATGTGGGGTTCAGTGTCCAAGGACACTTCGACATGTGGACAGGAGAAGCCTGGATTCGAACCGCCGACCCAAGGATCTTTGGACGTCCTGAGGCCACTGGAGTAAAGTGGATTTACAGTAACATTAAATTTCAGCAAAGTGTTGGCCAACACTTTCTGAAGTAGCTTCCAACAGGCCTAAACGTTGCTTTATACTCGCAAGACTAGTAAAAATTAAGACCAAATTCCTTTTCCAGTCAGTGAGACAGAAGCTCCTTTCTTGCAGAGCCTGTTCAAGGCTGGAATGTGCCTGCCTCACTCTTCTGTATGGACAGGGAATGGTGCTGCATTGTTGTTCCACCTTTGAGCCCACAGTGGAGGTAGTCACAGAGCCCGATTGACGCACAGCTAGCACTCAAATACTGTACAAGTTTCACTACATCTCAGAGGCAAATATAGAAATTATTTGAAAACGCATTTAGATACTTTGTAGATTTTGATTATAACTAGCCCTTACCCGTTCAAAGATATGAGCTCCGAAATGATGTGCAGTGTGTGGGTTATGGGATGTGCACTGTGCACACAGTATATGAGGGATGGAAAGTAACTTTAACTGGTGCTTGCATGCTAATATGTAGGAGCATCAATGTAAGAAATACCCGTTCGATGTAACGGCTACAGAGATACTGTGTACCGATCTGCATGATTTTTGGACAACATCTGTAACAGGGCCGATTTCAGATCAATTGCTCCAGCCACCGAGGAGAAACGCTGGGACAGACAGACAGACAGACAGACAGACACTCACTCAGACATTCGCAAAATTATAGTATAGATTACGAAACACATAGGCCTACTACAGTATGTATATTTTGATGCCAATCCAAATTTTGACCACCGAACTTTAACTTTTTACATTGTGTTATTGATACTTTTATTTAAGTAAAAAAAGGAGAAGTTTCTCCCTCTAAAAGCTTGCTGCTTCCCTTCAATTTATCCTCCAACGTATTGGTGATCACACAAATGAATCACACATCAACATTGTCCCTCTCTCTCACACATGCTCACTAGTGACGCATAAGGTGCGTCAGTCTTCTTTTCTTTTTCTTTTTTTTTACCTACTGTGCAACCACCCGCATTTTAAAATAAATGCAACTGCAGGTGCTCGGCCTGCTTCAAAGCACGACCCGGCCTGACCTGTTGTCACTTTGTCATTAAAGACATTTTCTGTGGAACAATACAAAGCTTTTCTTTTGTGAGAAAATGGGCAAAGACGTGAGTCAGTCTGACCTTGCAGTGGCTACGACAATAGATTTAAATCCATTAGTCTAGTCTAATGTCAAGTGTGTGTGTGTGTGGGTGTGTGTGTGCGTGTGTGCGTGTGTGTGGGTGTGCGTGCGTGCGTGCGTGCGTTTGAGAACAAGAGAAGGGGAAATAGTGAAATTACACAATGCAGTGAGTATGTATGAGTTATGTATAGTATAGAATTTTGTGTAATTGTAAAGCAATCTTTTTGACAGCTGGGTGGGTTACACAAAAATTGCTTTTGTTTTGTAAAAAAACAGCCTTTACTCTGTGAAGGTATTATATTCTGTGACTGCAGTCTGTAGGTAATATAACATTATGTTGTTCTGGTTCCTCTACATTGTAGTAGCTTTAATAATGCTGATGAGGATGATGATGATATATAATAATCAAGAAAGTGTGTGTGTCTAAAAGCTGTAAAGTGTTCTGGTGTCTTTGGCATTGTCCAACACACAGGCTGCCTCTGACCCCAGACAGGTAGTTGGTACTATAGGCTTGCGTGTTGGTATTACAGACACCCAGCCTGAGGTGTAGCCTGGCAGCGCATCGCGGGTTTGACTCCTATCGTCTCTCCCCATCTCTCTGTCCCTGTTTCCTGTCCGTCTCTACTGTAAGGCCCAAAAAGCAAAAAAAAAAGAAGAAAAAAATGAGAGAGAGAGAGAGAGAGAGAGAGAGAGAGAGAGAGAGAGAGAGAGAGAGAGAGAGAGAGAGAGAGAGAGAGAGAGAGAGAGAGAGAGAGAGAGAGAGAGAGAGAGAGAGAGAGAGAGAGAGAGAATGTTTACCTATACCAAAGTGGCTCCCAGGTCTGAAACATGGTATCAGATTCCACCAGTGTTGTAAAGTAACTAAGTACTTGTACTTAAGTACAGTTTTGAGGTATTTGTACTTTACTTGAGTATTTCCAAATTCCAATACTTTTACTACACTACATCTGGGATCCAAATGTTGTACTTTTACTCCACTACATTTATTTGAAAACTTTAGTTACTAGTTACCTTGCTGATATAAATTATAATATTTTAAAACATACATAAACCAATTTAGCCCCATTCTATACCTTGGCTATTTGAAAATAGCCGATCTACAAGCTTGTAGATCTGCTATTTTCAAACATTTTGTACTTTTACTTTTGGTACATTTTGATGCCAATACTTTCTTACTTCTACTCAAGTGCATTTTGAATTCTGGACTTTTACTTGTAACGGAATATTTCCACATTGCAGTATTGATACTTTTACTCAAGTAAAACATTTGAGTACTTTATCCACCACTATATTCCACACCTTCCCTATTGTTTTTTTTGTTTTGTTTTTTGGTGTTGTGCAAGCCACGTACACGCAATGGGTCGATAATCACAGATAAGACCCTGAGCCGGCTCTGTAATTGGGTGGGACGTAATAATGATCCTGAGAGACTTCATGACCATGATATCTCTCCCTCTTATCTATATGGACGCCTGTCTACATGGAGCCCGGCTACGCCGCCGCCGCTGCTGCTGCTGCTAATGCTGTCATCATTATCGCTGCCATGGAGATGGGAGGGCGGACAATGTTCTCATCCACAGCCATCATCAGGCTAGTCTGAGTTATTCCACCCTGCCCAGCCTGCTCTGGGTGCACTCGGCCCTGGAGTTCAAGCCAGGATAGCATTGGTGCCCGGTATATCATTCTGCATGAGACAGCAACTTCCCACAAAATCAATGTTTTGTTCAGGGATTTTTCTTTTTTCCGTCTCTTTTTTTTCTTTCTTCTTCTGAATACTGAAGTACAGGAGAAGAGGAGTCAAGATAGAAGATTAAACATTCGAGATTGTATTTGTTAACTTATCTGCCAAATACGTAGGTTAACACAAGGACAAGGAAAATTATTTGATTCCGGCTTTAAGAATAGCAATAAAGTAGCAAGATACAGGCCCACGATTTCAGATCCCTTACAGCCAGTTTGTAAAAAAGAAGGAAAAGAAAAAAAGGCCACAAATAAATAAATATATTAAAAAAATCTAACCTCGGTTCGAAGTGAAGCGGTGAATTCTTACTCTATGTGTTCTAGAGCTATGAAATCTGTGTTCTAGATCTATACATTCTGTGTTCTAGATCTATACTTTCTATGTGCTTTAGTTCTATATTTTTATGAATTCTGAATTCTGAATGATTTTGTCTGGAGGGCCAAATTGTCATGTGAAGCTTGACCAATCCTCAATTCTGCATGCACGGGACATGTACGGGACAGACAAAGCCACTCCTTGGAAGCGGCTTTCACCGCTTTAAAAAAAAAAAAATGTCCTTACTCCCTGCATAAGCCAATGGTCAATGCTTGTGTGCAATTTGAGGTCAGATGGTCATCCGCCACTGAGGAGACAAATAGAGCCTAGAGAACATAGAGCTGCACAGTATATCTATAGCAGGGGTTCCCAAACTTTTTTGACTCAGGGCACATATGTTTTTAATCCGAGGCAACCCTACATTATAATTTTCACTCCCAGCACCTTATATTTATAGCATCTATGTCCAAAACTGTTTGTTTTGTATTTATCATCTATACAATGTACTATTGGTAAACTAGTGAAAACAGCCGATCTACAAGCACACATAGATCAGCTGTTTTCACTAGTTTTGTGCGACGGTCTTGTATGATGAAGCAGGGCAAAAGACGTACACATTTGAAACATGGAGATATGTTTCACTGCCTGACAGTGACGATATTTTAGTGATTATGTTGCAAAGAAAACGTTGAGATAACAGCCATTTTGATTAGAACTGACTGAAAATAACTTTGCACTTCAAGTTTAAAATTATACTAAATATTTTTTCAAGTGTCTAAATAAATTCCAAATATTATCAAATAATCTCGCGGCACCCCTGGACTGCCGTCAGGGCACCCCAGGGTGCCCCGTAACCAACTTTGAAAACCCCTGGCCTATAGAACATAGAGCTGCACAGTGTATCTATAGCACCCATCAAACAAGGTGACAAGAAGGGATACAAGGAGCGAGGATTGCCAAGGGGGTGTTGGGATGCGCTAAGTGAGTGCAACAGCACGGTGCAATATCGCTTATAGGAGTTGGCTCAGGGACATGCTGGTCCCCTGATTCAGCCCGGGAAAAGTATTGTAGAGGCCCCCATTGCGCACTATAGAGAGAGATATCTCTCTATAGCACTGCTGCTACACAAAGATTTGCCATTTCAGATCATGACAAGTGACAAGCCAATTACTGTACATGAGTTATATTTCGTTGTTGTCGGGTGGAAACCTTGTATGTCCAAAACCGTTTGTTTTGTATTGGGGTTAGGGTTAGGGTTAGGGTTAGGGTACTTTTGTGCGATGGCCTTGTATGATGAAGCAGGGCTTTGCTTTGCGAAAAAAATTACAAATTGGAAACTTGGAGATGCAAGGTTTCTGCCCGACAGTGACGATTTACTTTGTTGGCCACCCAGCCCCGAAAATGGAACGAAGGCCAACATTTTATTTATATTTTTTCCCTAATGGCCGGCCTGGACCGGCCGGGAATGAACCGGCCGTTCGGGAGTTGTCCCGCTTTTCCCAATGGCCAGCACGTCCCTGAGTTGGCTTGATGCCATGATGGGATTGGAGACGAGACAGATGGAACCCAACTCATTTCAAACCCCAACCGATTGGCTGTTCATTCATTCAGTTCAACATGTATACTATACAGTATACTCATTTTTCATCTCATCTGCTGCAGCTCGTTTGATTTATGGTCTTGGGTTTCGGCCCATATTTCTCTCAGGTGAATGAAAGTGCACGCGGAGGCTACTGTTTTAGCCGCTAAGGCAGACTCGGGATGATAATGGTCCTGTAGTGCCAGAGTGGAGGGACTCATCCTTTGGAAACAGGGACGTGCTGGCCTTTGGGAAAAACGGGACAACTCCCGAACGGCCGGTTCATTCCCGGCCGGTCCAGGCCGGCCATTAGGAAAAAAATAAATAAAAAACGTCTGCCTTTGTTCCATTTTGGGGGCTGGGCGGCCAACAAAGTAAAATTGTCACTAGTTTAAATCATTTTTAAAATGATAAATACAAAACAAACGGTTTCGGACATACAAGGTTTCCACTCGACAACAACGAAATATAACTCATGTAATTGGTCCACTGGCTTGTCACTTTGTCACAAATCTTTGAGTAGCAGCAGCGCTATAGAGAGAGATCTCTCTCTATAGCGCTGCAATGAGGGCCTCTCCAACTCTTTTTCCCGGGCTGAATCAGGGGCCCAGCACGTCCCTGTTTGGAAAGACGGTGGTTTACCCTCATGGCCCCCTGTGTGCTCTTTTATCTCTGGCAGGGGAACTCTGTGTGCGTGTGTGTGTGTGTGTGTGTGTGTGTGTGTGTGTGTGTGTGTGTGTGTGTGTGTGTGTGTGTGTGTGTGTGTGCGTGTGCGTGTGCGCGTGTGTGTCCACAGCTAATCTCATTCTATACTACTAGGGTAAGCAGCGCCATATTTATTATGTGCACTGACAGCACCTCAAGGACCTTAATTATTGAAAAAGCTTCAAATCGGTCAACGACAACCACTTAATCTTTGTGAATTTATAATATCTGAGCAAACTTCCACTCAGACCATATAAGGGATAAGCATCCCGCCAGGCTGGCCAATCAGTGTGTTGCTAATCGCAGACATGCAAGTTGGCAGCAGACGTTAGAGTAACACCTAAATATACATTTACACACCATGGACCATGGTTGGACTGTAAAAAAAGAAATGGACAGTGCCACGCCATTGGTTTCCACAGACGAATCTGCCATCTTTCTATGATCTTGAATGCTGGAAATAACCCTATTCGTTAAATATCCATGGAACATGATATGACATGATGACACACATGAATTTCATGCACGCAACAGACTAAAAAACAACCCAGTTGCCCCTCGCTGTAGTATCTACAGGTAGGCTCTAAAACATTTGCGAAAAAAATGGCTTTTCATTTGAAATGGACAATTGAAAGTTTAGTTTTATTTATTGGAAGACAAGGATCATTGTTTGCGCTCAGATTCAACAGCTGATCAGTGGGACAGTGTTTTCTTTATCTGTGATCACTGAAAGACATAATATCCTGAACTTTGTTTGATTCCCCAGTTCACTTTGAATTGCGGAACAAGGACAATTTGGACCAGGACGCGCCACTGCAGGATCGAGGCGTTCGCCTGTACGTTGCCCGGCCCGACGACACCCCGGCACCGTTTTCCGACAGAGGAGCTGACCTGCAACAGGAGTTGACTGGGCGTTCGGCCCGGCAACGCAGCATTGTTTGGACGGAGGAGCTGCCCTGCACCAGAGGTTGATGTAACAGCGCTCAGACGAGAGGCGCTGTTTCAGTCTTTTTTTAAGATTAAAAGCCACAGACTGCCTGGTCAGCACACGGACAAAGAAAAATAGAGGTACGTAGCACGCTACCAAGGTACCTTTTTATGGCCATATAAAAAAACAATTGTGCACACAGGGTCGTTTGAGAAATATTTATACACAAAGGGACAAACCACAATCTATTCAATAAAGTTGAACAACTTCTGCACCTGGAACAACAGCCACCATGCATTCAAACACAACCACCATCTTTACAAAGACCACATGTAGATGCAGGACAGGACAATATTCAGCTGTATGCAACCTATTAAAAGACAAAATGAGATAGCAGCAGTGCTAGTGGAACAGCAAAGCACTTGTTTATTACCAAGAGAGATTCCCTGGTGTGATGGGGATCACCCTTTGAACACTGTGTAGAGAAGAACACAAGAAACAGAGGTGATTGATTGTACTTCTTGGAAAAATGCACCAGGGGTCAGCCCAAAGATCTTGTGCGTAGCAGTCAACACGTGGCTCTTGATAGGCTATGCCAGCAAACATGAAATATTGGTTTCCAAGCTTCAATTCGAGCTAAGAGAAAATTGGAGAATATTTCTGCATGTTCAATAATGGAAAGACACCATCACAGACCACAATTCATAGACACCACAATATACTACTACACAAACACACCTTTGTCAAGCATAACATTCTTTACAGCCTGTGCCTATCTCATTCTGATTCCCTTTCACTCCTCTGCTCCTCAAGTTTTCTAAACCTAATAAAAGAAACTACATGGAGAGGAGTGAGGAGTATCTGCTATTGTTACAGGGCGTACCACGTGTAATAGACTCTGTGGAAGTGTACTGCGTATTTTCAGATAGTCTTGACATCTAAAATGAAAACCGACAACTGAAAAATGGAAAGGCAGTGTCCTTCACTCATCTCTCATCTGACTTAATCCTCAGAGGGATCATGCCAGGCAGTATAGTAGCTTTACAGGATGGAAATAGACTGGCAATATTTTCAGGAAAAATATTGTTATGTTTGGTCTTTGATTGGAATTGTTGTCTGTGTTCTCTTTGAATAAGGAAAGGAAAACTGTTGAATTACAAGTGGGGAGCCTAATTGTTGTGATGGATTCAGTCAGGGGTGTCGCACCAAATTCTGGGCCCTGGGTACAAGGATTCACTGCGGGCCCCCCATGAATGGGAATGCATTATTATGCATTATTTTGTGCTTTAACCATTGAAAAATAGCAGATATACAGCACGGCACGAGTGCTGCGCTGCGAGCTTGTAGATCTGCTTTTTTTTTTTAAATCATGAAAATGTGTGCAGGTCTTTGAATATTTTTGACACAATTCTATAAATGTATTTTAAATCCTTTTCAGTTATTTTTTTTTTTTTTTTTATGTACGTTTCTATGTCAGTGGTGCTCAAACTTATTCATGTGAAGAACCCCTAAAATTATGTATTTGGCCATGGACCCCCATCTCAAAATATTTAGTTCCAGGGACCCCCCAGAAGCAAAATTTGAGTTACAAATGTTATTAAAAAATACATATATTCAAAGATTTGCACACATTTTCACAACAAAAATAGCAGATCTACAAGCTTGCAGCGCAATAGCTAAATAATTAAGGCCCCTTCACCTTGGCCCTACCCCCCCCCCCCCCCCCCCCCCCCCCCATGTGACGCCCCTGGATGAAGTGCACGTTGTATTGCACTATAGTGTTGTTATGATGGTGTCCATGATTATCGATCCGCATGGTCATTATTTTTCTCTCAACTGTGCTGTAGGCCATTGTATTGAACTTAATATATTAATAGTATCTGGCTATCTGCCAATAAAAGCCATTAGTTTGTATTTAGTGGAGGTTGAGGCTGGAATTGATTTTCATTACATTGTAGTTTGTAGCTATACCCACGAAAAAAAAACAGCAACTAGATAATTCATACTGTATAGTGCTTGCCGAGTATGAATATTATTGGCTACAGTCAGTAGTGTAAAGCAACTAAGTATATTTACTTAAAGGACCAGGTCACCTCTGGGACAACCAGATCTTATTTTATTGTTGTGTGGGACACGATCAACACAATTCTGAGTTATTTTTTGTGTTCAATCTGTGTTTTTAGATATTTTAGTATTTCAGCCGATTTCAGCATGCTACAACTGGTCATATGATGCAAATCACAATTACATTGTAGCTACAAACTACAATGTAATGAAAATCAATTCCAGCCTCAACCTCCACTAAATACAAACTAATGGCTTTTATTGGCAGATAGCCAGATACTATTAATATATTAAGTTCAATACAATGGCCTACAGCACAGTTGAGAGAAAAATAATGACCATGCGGATCGATAATCATGGACACCATCATAACAACACTATAGTGCAATACAACGTGTGGGACACGATCAACACAATTCTGAGTTATTTTTTGTGTTCAATCTGTGTTTTTAGATATTTTAGTATTTCAGCCGATTTCAGCATGCTACAACTGGTCATATGATGCAAAATGCATCATATGACCAGTTGTAGCATGCTGAAATACTAACATATCTAAAAACACAGATTGAACACAAAAAATTATTCAGGATTGTGTTGATCGTGTCCCACACAACAATAAAATAAGATCTGGTTGTCCCAGAGGTGACCTGGTCCTTTAAGTACTGTACTTAAGTATTTTTTTTAGGTATTTGTAGGTGAATTTACTTGAGTATTTCCAATTTCCAATACTTTTACTTCTACTCCACTACATCTCGCATACAAATATTGTACTTTTACTCCACTACATGTATTTGACAACTTTAGCTATAGATTTCAGATTCCCCCTTGTTGAAGACAATAGCCAATCAATGGATGCATTGTGAGTTTATTAAGCCTGCGGAAGGCCACCCTGGCCACAATATGACTTCCGGTTGGTTCTAGCGGAAGTGGCGGAAATGCTGTGTTTAACGGAAGTTACGTCATTTCGGTGAAATTCTCACGGCGGAAGTTGAACAGTCTCTGCCTGATATTGTCACCAGGCTTTCCTCTTCGCAGGTATGAGCTACGCGAGGCAAGCGGAAGGCAGGAAGTGTACATTGCTATCCACCCCCTCCCCCCGGAGGAGGTGATCTCAGATTCTGTGTCATGCTTGCGCAGGTAATCTGTAATATCACAGCAGAGCCACACCGCCACTAAAATCTAAATGCAATATCATTGCAATAAATGGCAAACTATGAATCCTGAGCTGAAGTGTCAAAATGAAGTAGAACTTTTTGCCAAATCTTCACCTATTTTCACAGAATGTTTGCCTACAATGACAAATGGCCAGAATAGGAGAGATATGGTTCATTTATGTGGTTAAACACTACCCAGAACTACTTAAAGTTACTACTATTATGTAAATGACACAACACTAATATCAATCAGATTTGTACATAATCCCTGATAAATTATACAATAGACGCATTTCTCATGTTTTTTATTGTTATTATTATTACTTTTTTTAATAGCTTAAAGAATAATTATGACAGCTCAATCATAAGTGCTTGGCAGAAACAAAAAGGGGGCACAATTGAAAATATGTTATCTCAAAAGTAGATAAACACACAATTATATTGGGCTTTATTTTTTGGTAATTATTCCATTCCGTAATGCGAAGGAAGTCATTTTCCCACTCATTTCCCACTCATTTGCATTACAAATGGTCGGGGCTCACAGTACTGATCATAAAAATCCAGCCATTCTGGTGCACTGGTGCATGCAGCCCTCCCTGCAGGCTTGCATGCACGGACATAGCGAGCTTGTGCTCTGCAAAAGACATGCTAGTCCATAAATGTAGAGCTCTTCAACAGTGACCTCCTTAATCTCATGCCAGTTTCTAAGCTTCCCTAAAAAGAATATTTCTTCTGAAAGGTAAAGTGTGATTAGCTAAACCAGTCACAATGTGCAGTCAAAAGAGCTGCAGGTGTTAAGTGGGAGAAGAGGAGAGGACAGGAGAGGACGGGGTGTTAGGTGGAGTTGCACCTGTTTAAGTTGGCTGGGACATTTCTTGTAGCCGATCTACATGCTCGTTGTGAGGCATTGTGATTTTAGATGTATTAAAGAGTCCTTAAATTATCACTTTAGAAATGTGCAGATACCCTGTATACACAAACTTTGTCGGTTTATTTACTGTTGAGTGTGGGAAAACAATGTTTCACATTAAGTTAATCATCTGGGGGAAACCCCCGAAATAATTTGGGGATCCCTCTGGGGGCCCGACCCACAGGTTGAGAACCACTGCTTTACACCACTGTCAGACTGAATCCCTTACGGTTAGCAGAGCAGAGCAGAGCAGAGCCCACATTGAGAGTTCAGAGCCTGTCAGAATGATCCCAACATGGCAAAAGTTCACCATCCTTCATGTTCCACTTTCTCCTGCCGAAGCGGGACTCTGCTGACTCTGCGAGTCATATCTTAAGATAAGCTGCAATCTTTGACACGGTAGCAAGGCATACAGCTGTAGCTGAAGATGCTTCTATGAAAGCGCAGTAAAAAAAAAAATCTGAATGTCGATTTGACTCCGAGAGAGTAAAAAGTGACCTTACGCTGTCACAGTTATGTAGACACTCTGCGTTTTGCAGTGCAGACCGCTCAGTTCATCCACCTTCCTCCATTTACCATCCTCTACATCACTGTTTCCCAAACACTGGGTCGGGACACATTTGTGGGTCGCAGGCACATTTTTTATGGGTCCCTTATTTTTTTATTTTCTTTACTATTATTTCAAAACATTTTCAAAAAACATTCCCCCAAAAAGCAGTAATGTAACCAGTAAGACTCCCTAATCGGGACGTAAGCGACCGTCAGGTCGCAGCGTGATTTTAGGGCAAAATGTGTAGGAGCAATGTTCAAAAATGTGTTTGAAAAAATCGGCCTGATGGTGGCGCTATATGGGACAGATCCATGTTGATGACATGAGTGTAGACATACTGTGTAGCGATTTGTGTGATTTTAGGGCAAAATCTGTAGGAGTAGTGTCCAAAAATGTGTTTTAAAAAATCGGCCTGAAGGTGGCGCTAAATGGGACAGATCCATGTTGATGAGATGAGTGTAGACATACTGTGTACCGATTTGCGTGATTTTAGGGTAAGAAATTGTAGGAGCAGTGTCCAAAAATGTGTTTTGCAAGAATCGGCCTCATGGTGGCGCTAGAAGAGGGCCATGTGAGAATTGATGGGTGGACTGACTTACTAGGGCCCAACTTCATTATTTTACACTTTAACTATTGAAAAATAGCAGATATACAAGCTCACAGCTTGTAGATCTGCTATTTTTGAAAAGTCACGCAAATGTGTGCAAATCTTTGAATACATGTATTTTTTAACTCAAATCTTGCTTCTATGGGGTCCCTGGAACTAAATATTTTGAGATGGGGGTCCGTGGCCAAATACATGTCATTTTGGGGGTCCACATGAAAAAGTTTGAGCACCATGCACTGACATAGAAACATACAGTAGGTTTCTCCAAAAATGTCAAGATTTTTCAAAAATAGCAGATCTACAAGCGCCGATGTCTGTTATTTTTCAATAGTTAAAGCACAAAATAATGCATAACAATATGTTCCCAGTCTAAATGGGTTAAACCCCCATCCCCTATGAAGAACATTCATGGGGGGCCCGCAGTGAATCCTTGTACCCAGGGCCCAGAATTTGGTGTGACACCCCTGGCCGTGGTGTCATCACGTTGGCCATCAGGTTCCAATAACAGCACCTGGACCTGCCCTCCTCTGACCCCTGACCCCTGTCACCTTGACACGTGTTTACACAGCTCAAAACAAGAGGGGAGGGGGAGGGGACCCGCCCCCCGCCTTCCTTCCTTCCTTCCTCCCTCTCTCTCTCTCTCTCTCTCTCTCTCTCTCTCTCTCTCTCTCTCTCTCTCTCTCTCTAATCACAGCCTTATTTACAGTCATCTCCCGCAGCCTTTTGATTGATGGCAGCCGTCTCATTAACGCCACGGCAGCCCAAGGCCGCCTGGTACGCTCCCGGCCCCGGCGAGCCTCGCACGCACGGCACGCACGCACGGCACGCACGCACGCACCTCCCCCTCCTCGCATCGGCCGCAGCACCGCAATTAAAAATCCCCCAGCAACGCCACTGCAGCCAAAAGAGGAGGACGGAGAGCACAGCAGCCAAGTTGCCGCTGCCTGCATGGCTTTGTTATTATTATTATTACAGAGAGCAGGACAGTTTTAAGAGCTTGATATGTTCTGTGCTTTGTCGCACTGTCGCTCGGCAGTGTTGCGCATGCGCTGCAAAACGGATGATCTGTGCGCCGATATGTGTGTGTGGCGTGTTTGTGGCAGCATTTCCATAAACTTATTCGAAAATAGTGAGCAAATTATCAGAAATGCGCATTAAGACAAAGGTAATTTAGCCTGTTTCCATTTGCGGGTGTCATTGGAATTAGTTTAGCGCTCCCTACATCCTTGCCCACCACTGGCCCCCACCGTTGTGCTTAGGGTCCTTGGGAAACGCCAGGTCGCAGAAGAGCGACACAAAAAAACAACACATAAACAGAGACTGAACGTGATACTGAGACAGTTTGTTGTTCTTATAAGTTTGAATTGAACAAATCTTCGTTTTAAGTTCTGTCGTTCTGCAATATTACACAAGACACAAGGAGGGGGGGAAGGAGAGAAGTCCAGGGTGAATTGCCCGCAGACTCAGTGATGATTTGGGGTGCTCTGGCATCTGCATGCTATTTTTTACATTCTAATTATTTTCTAGATGGATCCATCTGTGTGTATATATATATATATATATAGGCATATATACAGTACGGCTACGGAGATCCGCTTGCAAGACGAGCTTGCAGACTTGGCTATTTTTGGTGCGCGAGACACCGGCCGCCACAACCAAGTATAAATCGGGGGCTACGGTCGGAGAGTAGCGGAAAGAAAGAGGCAGCTCTAGGGAGCAGAAAGACAGAAAATGAGGGGGAAGGTTGCAGGAAGAGTCGGGGGCACCGTGTTATAAAGCCAGGGGGGTTGAAGTGGGTTTGTAGGAGATGCTAATGATTTATCAGTGTAGCCGGACAGTTAATAATTACTTAACCCATTTAGGCAGAGAATTATCGAATGCTTTAACTATTGAAAAATAGCAGATATACAAGCTCGCAGCGCGGCACCGAGTGCCTTGCTGCGAGCTTGTAGATCTGCTATTTTTGAAAAAAATCGTGAAAATGTGTGCAAATTTTTCTATATATATTATTATTTTTCAAAGCAAACTTTTGTAATTCAAATCTCTGCTTCTGGGGGGTCCCTGGAACAACATATCTTGAGATGGGGGGGTCTGCGGCCAAATAAATGTAATTTTGGGGGTCCTTGACAAGAAAAAGTTTGAGAACCACTGATTTAGAGGAATGATTTAGAAGTCGGGTCAAAGATCGGGTCAAAGCTATTCAAAGACTTTCACACATTTTCGCGATTTTTCAAAAATAGCAGATCTACAAGCTCGCAGCGCGGCACTCGGTGCCACGCTGTGAGCTTGTAGATCTGCTATTTTTCAATATAGTTAAAGCATAACATAATGGTTGAAGTGGTTAAAATCTAACGCGGCTCGGGCGCGTTCCCGGTCTTTTAGCGTTAACACACACACACATAGATCACCTCTACAGTATTCCTGTCAGACGGAGGTGCTGCTGGTTGGTTGGAGGAATGGAAATGACGCCTGATTGATGCCAGGAAGCCGTGGACGCCGAGGCCCAGCGGGGGGGAAGCGGCTGCGAGGTCTTACTTATAAAAACATCAATCAGGGAGGCAGGGGTGTGTGAAGCTGCTGCATGGGGCTGTGTGTGTGTGAGCAGGGGCGTCACACCACATTCTGGGCCCTGGGTAGTGGGTACAAGGATTTGCTGCGGGCCCCCCATGAAGGTTCTTCATAGGGGGGATTTTTATTATTATTTTTTTTTATCCATTTAGACGCTAATTGCTGCTAATTTTTTTTAAATCGCGGAAAAGTCTTTGAATATTTCAAATCCTTCTAAGGTTTAATATATATATATATATATATATATATATATATATATATATATGTTTCTATGTCAGTGGTGCTCAAACTTTTTCATGTCAAGGACCCCCCAAAATGATATGTATTTGGCCACAGACCCCCCCCATCTCAAAATATTTAGTTCCAGGGAGGGACCCCCTAGAAGCAAAACAAAATATGTTCGCTTAAAAAAATACATATTATAGTGGGAGAAATATGTAACAAAAAAAGGCAAATGTGTTCACTTCCGGCAGAAAGCGTGAAAATTTGCACCTAGGGGTATTTTTGTGTGCTGAATTAAAAAATTGACGGTCCCAAGCACTTTTCCCATGGAATCTGGTGGCTCTCATTCACTTACCATACTAGGGAAAAAAGACCCCCCAAAAAATCTTCTTCAAAAGTAGCATGTGAGGGGTCAAACTAGGTGTTTTTCGGGATTCTGAATCCATTGCAAGCATTTGTTTTGCACGGAAAACATTCCTTTCCGAGAAATGGACACAACAAAACTTTGAAAAGTGATGACTCATCACTAAACCATAGTTTGTGGGGTCCATTTCTTCCCCAAGGAATGTTTTTTGTGCAAAACAAATTTTTGGAATGGATTCAGAATCATGAAAACCCCCTAGATAGACCCCTCACATGCTACTTAAAGAAGATTTTTGGGGGGTCTTTTTTTCCCAACCCTAACCCTATGGTAAGTGAATGAGAGAAAAGTGAATTTGAGAAAAGTGTTTGGGACCGTCAATTTTTGAATTCAGCGCACAAAAATACCCCTAGGTGCAAATTGTCACGCTTTCTGGGGTTTTTACCCCCCCGTCCCCCCTACGTCCCCCCACTCCACTCCACTCTGCGAATGAGCCTCTCTCCTCCGTCTCAGAGGGGGAGCGAGAGGGGGTTCTTGGGCCGGTTAATGAAGACACCGATACGCTACGTTCCCTTTCCTGGGCCCCCACGTAGAAAACAGGAACACAGACAGAAAGCAGCAGCAGCAGCAGCAGCGGCACTGCGCACTGCTAGCTCTCATCGTGCATATAAGCAGCCAGGGGTGAGGAAAAAAAGTACTACCATGTTTTTACTTAAAGGGATATTTCACTTTCAAAAGAACTTTTGGTCATTTTATCGTCTAATTAGGCTTTTATGAACACCCCGAACAGATTTGAATTTGCTTGATTCAATATATTTTAGATATTTGATGTAAATGTTATCAGGCCCCCCAGGCCCATGCAGGGCCTCTCCCCATACACACCCATTGTAACTTCACACTTTATTTTAACCATGATAGATTCAAAAACACACGTTTTTTTTTTTGTTTTTTTTTTTTTCTGGTGACTCATATTACCCTCCTAATACGTGAGCAGGGCGTGTTTTTTTTTTCTTCATTTATTTGTAATAATTCTTTGGGAAAATTGAAAAAAATAAATACAATAGAAAATTATTAAAAATAAATGAAAAAAGTTATCGAAAAAAAAACACGGCCTGCTCACGTATTATGAGGGTAGTATGAGTTACCAGAAAAAAATAATGGGTGTTTTTAATTAATCTACCATGGTTAAAATGGAGTTTGAAGTTACAATGGGTGTGTATGGGGAAAAGCCCTGTAGGAGGAGGGCCTGGTAACATTTACATCAAATATCAAAATACTGAATCAAGCAAATTAAAAACTGTTCAGGGTATTCATAAAAGCCTGATTAGACAATACAATTACCAAAAGTTTTTTTGAAAGCGAAATATCCCTTTAAGTAAAAGTATCAATACTGCAATGGAGATAATACTCTGTAAATTGGGAATTCAAAGTGTACTTAAGTATTAAAAGTACAAAAGTATCTGTATTAAAAAGTACCAAATGTAGAATGTCTACAAAATGTATACAAAATGTATATATATATTTTTTTTGTTTTTGTAAATAGCAGATCTACAAGCTCACAATGTGTCGCATAGCGACGTATATTGTGAGCTCGTAGAGCGTCTATTTTCAGAGCGGCTATTTTCAATTTGCCCGAAATGTATACAGAGCTGAAGTGGTTAATGTATGTTTCCCTGTCCCAATGTCATCAATATTAAGGACATATCTGGGAATGCCGATATTTGGTAATGCCCATATACAGTATGGACATGTTTTGACATAACATTGTTGACTATCATGTAGGGGAGTACTGAAAATTGGAAATACTTCAGCAATTTTTAGGAAACACTCCAGTAACAATACCTCAAAATTGCACTTGTACTTGAGTAAATGTACCTACTGGTTACTTTACACCAGTGACACAGACATAAACACTTAGTGCAGTGGAGCGAGGCCAACCATCTCCGGCTTAATGATAGTAAGACCTATTAGATTGTAGTGGACTGTGGAGATGCGAGAGACTAGGAAAGTCCTTTGTGCCAGCTGCTCTCAAGCTATACATGAGACACGCAACTAACTCAACTGGAACAATAGTTCTACTGACTCTGACCTCTAAGTACTTTCCCAGGGAGGGTTGCTTGTGGCGTCTTGCTGTGTCACCCTTTCTTGCTTTTTTATTATTTTTTCTATTCTTGATTTATTTGCACTGACTATGGACACTTATTGGTTGGCCCTGCACTATTGGGTTGTGTTGGTAGTATTGAGTATTTCTTGAGCGACACCGCCGCCATTAGCTGCGTGTAAACACTTGTGTAAAGTGGTGTCACTGGTGTGTACTACACGTGTAAAGTAACTTGTAGCCTACATTTACTCAAGTACAGTACTAGTATTTGTACTTTACTTGAGTATTTCCCATTTTTAATCGTTTTTTCTTCTGCTCCACCACTGGCTGCGGTTTACACCGCAGAAACTGTGGGGGCGCTCTCTCCAGGATGTCGCTCAGTACATCGGTCTATAGAGTCCATAAAGTCCATTGAGTTCAGTGGGGGAGTTGTGCTAGCTTGAGGATTGGTCAAGCTTCACATGACAATTTGGCTATCCAGGCAATAAATAGGAAACCACACTCGGAATTTCCCAGAATTGCATCTTTCTATTTTTTTTTCTTCTTGTTAAGTGTGCCTGCCATGCAACGCAATGGCAAAACACTTATTGTAATCCGCCATACTTAAGTAATTAATTAATTAAGTCCATAGTTTCGCCACAAATTTCTGCACATAATAACTGCCGCACAATTTACACCACCGCCGCAATATATACATCAAAACGTGCGGCTCGGCCGATCCGCGTTACCATTGCGACGTAATTCGCAAAAAACGACGGCAAAAAACCCCATTGACTTAGAATGGGGGAAATTTCGGCACATAATAACTGCCGCACAATTTACGCCACCCCCGCAATATATACATCAAAATGTGCGACTCGGCCGGGAATGGTTGGCTATTACTTTTCTTTCCGATCCACGTTACCATGGCAACGTAATTCGTAAAAGACTACGCTCAAAAACCCCCATTGACTTTGAATGGGGGACTCTGAAAAAACCCCAGAAACTTTGGCCCAACACTACTCTGACATACTTTTGCCTAGCAACGTCACAAAATGCACACACAACTTTGGTCTTTTTCCGGCCAATAGGGATGAGCTGTAATTGATTAAGCCCCACCCCCTCTGTAACAGGAAGTGCCCCTCACCAAACAGGAAGTGACCCTCCCCAAACAGGAAGTGACCCTTCATCTCGTGAACCGTTTGTCGTACAGACGCGTGGGTGGCGTCAAATGACTTGATTAAGAGTCCTTAACCTTAATTGGGGCCTATTTTGCCAAACAGGAAGTGCCCCTCACCAAACAGGAAGTGACCCTATATCTCGTGAACCGTTTGTCGTACAGACGCGTGGTTGGCGTCAAATGACTTGATTAAGAGTCCTTAACCTTAATTGGGGCCCATTTCGCCAAACAGGAAGTGCCCCTCACCAAACAGGAAGTGACCCTTCATCTCGTGAACCGTTTGTCGTACAGACGCGTGGGTGGCGTCAAATGACTTGATTAAGAGTCCTTAACCTTAATTGGGGCCTATTTCGCCAAACAGGAAGTGCCCCTCACCAAACAGGAAGTGACCCTATATCTCGTGAACCGTTTGTCGTACAGACGCGTGGGTGGCGCCATATGACTTGATTAAGAGTCCTTAACCTTAATTGGGGCCTATTTTGCCAAACAGGAAGTGCCCCTCACCAAACAGGAAGTGACCCTTTATCTCTTGAACCGTTTGTCGTACAGACGCGTGGGTGGCCCCATATGACTTGATTAAGAGTCCTTAACCTTAATTGGGGCCTATTTCGCCAAACAGGAATTGCCCCTCACCAAACAGGAAGTGACCTTATATCTCATTAACCGTTTGTCGTACAGACATGTGGGTAGTGTCATATGAAAAACGATAATGTTAAAGCTTATGAAAAAAAGGCTAATGTTAAAAAATGTAACGCTAATGCTAACACCAACCGCTACACAAGGTTGCACAGACTTAGTGAGCTGCAGGCACACTTAACATTTCTTAGAAATGTTCTTTTCTAGTTATAGTTACTTTACGGTGACTCCTAGGATGCGATGTTGTAACCTGAAATAATCATATTGAAAAATGATTGCTGTTTTGCAATCCGTCTTATCTGCCCCCTGCTGTCTGCCACATACCGTCGAGTCGTTTCCAGAGTTGCCTGTGTAGCAGAGTTGCTCATGGGCGTAGCAGGGGAGGACAGTTCATTAGAAATGGATTGAGGTAAAATAAATGACCTCGCCTTGAACAAAAGACTAGATGCTACTACACATTCCAAGTAGTCTCACTGGGGGAAAAAAAGGTCTGTAGGCATTGCAATAATAATAATAAAAGCTGCAAAAGAAAGACATTTACATGCAGAAACCTGTTATCTCCATATTTGAATGTTTTTGTGTTTGTTTCATGTTTAATATGGGACAGATCTGTCTTGATCATATGACTGTAGAGATACTGTGTACTGATTTGTGTTAATTGTGGGTAAAATCTGAAGGAGTAATATCCAAAAATGTGTCTTACATAAGTCGGCCTCCTGGTGGCGCTATAAAAGGCTGATGTGGAACATGCAAGGAATTGTTTTTTTCCTTGGCCTATAGGGAGTGCGCTTACAAAGTTTGAAACTGATCGGTGGAGTTGGGGTCAGTTCTCCATTCCTAAAAGTTCCATTCCTACCCACTGCCATTCCTACTGAGGTTAGGGTTAGGGTTTGGGTTAGGGTTAGGGTTTGGGTTAGGGTTAGGGTTAGGGTTAGGGGTTAGGGTTAGGGTTTGGGTTAGGGTTAGGGTTAGGGTTAGGGATGGCAGTAGGAATGGCAGTGGGTAGGAATGGCACTTTTAGGAATGGTAATGTGTACCCGGTGGAGTTATAGGTAAAACCACAAATTGGTCTGTTATAGCGCCACCATGAGGCTGATTTAAAAATGTTGAAGTGGCATTTCTTCCTCGGCCGTGTGTGCGCGATTTCATGTTAATTGCACTCTGCGTTTGTGATTTGAGGCAT
The DNA here is from genome assembly GCF_963921795.1 of Nannobrachium achirus. Classification (NCBI taxonomy): domain Eukaryota; kingdom Metazoa; phylum Chordata; class Actinopteri; order Myctophiformes; family Myctophidae; genus Nannobrachium; species Nannobrachium achirus. The sequence continues at coordinate 47,729,397 of NC_137829.1, read as the reverse complement.
TTTGTCCAAAACAGACCAATTTTACAAACTTTGAAAGCCAATCTCAGCCAATCAGGATGGAATATGGACAATCAGACAGATCCATGTCGATCACATGACTGTAGAGATACTGTCTACCGATTTGCGTGATTTTTGGACAAAATCTGTAGGAGTACTGGCCAAAAGGTAGTTTTGCATAAATTGGCCTCCTGGTGGCGCTAGAACAGACCCATGTGAAAAATGTGGGGCAGAGGTTCTGAATTGGCATCCAGGGAGTGCGCTTACAAAGTTTGAAACTGATCGGTGGAGTTATAGGCAAAACCACGAATCGGCCTGTTGTAGCGCCACCATGAGGCTGATTTCCGAAATTTGATGTGGCATTTCTTCCTCGTCCTCGTGGGAACGTGATAACACTCTGCGTTTGTGATTTGAGGCATTTTGTCCAAAATGGACCAATCTTACAAACTTTGGAAGCCAATATCAGCCAATCAGGATGGAATATGGACAATCAGACAGATCCGTGTCGATCACATGACTGTAGAGATACTGTCTAGTGTCTACCGATTTGCGTGATTTTTGGACAAAATCTGTAGGAGTAGTGTACAGAAATGTGTTTTGCAAACATCGGCCTCATGGTGGCGCTAGAACAGGGCCATTTGAAAAATGTGGGGCAGAGGTTCTGAATTGGCATCCAGGGAGTGTGTGTGCTCATCTTGGCAGCGACCGGGCCAACGGTGCCGGAGATTAGCTGTTAACAAACTTGTAGGACGGACGGACGGACGCACGCACGCACGCACGGACGGACGCACGGACAGGGGCGAAAACATACTCTCCCCCTGCCTTCGGCTGGTGGAGACAAAAAGGGGGGAAAAGAACAGATCAACAATACAGAGTAGTTGTAAACGTAGGTAAAAAAAAAAAAATGTGTCAAGAACAGTCAATCAGCAGATCCACACATTTTGAGCTTGTAGATCTGCCACTTCTTTTGAATTTGAAACCTCGAAAGTAACAGTTTCAGACACATGAGGCTTCCATCCCGACAGAGACGATATTCACTGACAGGCACGTGCACACATAGACATCAAAGGGGGCTTGAGCCCCTGCCCCTTTACCTGTCTGGAAAAAGTGCCCTCTCCAGACCATGGATGCAGTTTTTACTACGGTATGGTGAAAGAAATTCAAATGCACTCTTTCCATGCCATACCTGAAGGCAGCATTCAAGAGAATTGTCCAAAGTCTCCTGAACTAAATGCAGCATTTTATGTTGAAAGAATTGCCCTCTCTGTGTAGAAATCCATGCCATTAAGCCAAATCTCCGGTATTGACTTGATTATGCTTAGTTCAGTGTGGTTTTCGCACCAAAAAAGGCTCTTTTGGAAATGTCAGCCCCTGCCTCTCTAACATTCTCTGCATGTTCCTGTTCACTAACAACCTAATAACAACTGTAATCATATTATTATACCTTATTTTATATATATCTTCACCTAATAATTTGGCCTCAACCCACCTTACCGCCCCCCTTCATGGATGAGGGAAGTGCAAATGTTTTGGTCGTCATTCAAACATCACACTTTCTAAGACATTTTTGGTCAGGACTTTAACAATTGATTTGTTTTGTTGTAAGGCAAACAAAAGCCTCCCTGCAGGAACAGGGACCACCAGGGACACGTTTGGAACCATGTTGTGGATGAACATAATCAATTATATTATAAACTCACATTAGGGTGACCCCTCTATCTTTCCATTTCCGAGCTAAAACAAATTACAGTAGAGAAATATTGCTGTAAGTACCGTTTTTTAATCATTTATTAGTTTTCTGCTCGTCGTCCTCAGACTTCTTTTGCACGCTGGCCTTGCTTTTCCCATGCCACCCTTTTTGCATTGCATTGCAGTGCAGGTGCAGTGGCAAGGGGAAGAGGTCTGGAACCATGCTAATGAACAGCCTTGTTTTAATTAACTGCAAGTCAAAATGGCGTGAAATTGAAAATTATTATTGCCAAAGTAAATGTGACTAATTAGGATATTAGGAGTGGGAGTTTTTGAAATTGTTTGATAACTATTGTTTATTCCAGAGATGTGCGTCACCACCGTCACCTGGCCTGTATTTCAATTGAGGAATTAATCTATCTCGCTGGCAGAGAGGGAAAGCTAAAATGTGGACAGAATACCACTCGGAGTTGACGATCACATTTACTGTGTGTGACTGCATTATCAGCCCAGCTAGACAGTGGGTCTGCTGTACTCCACTACATTTATTTGAAAACCGGAGTTACTAGTTACTTTGTAGATTTGGATTATTATTACAAAACATACACTAACCACTTCCACCCTATATACATTTCGTCCATTTGAAAATAGCCGATCTACAAGCCCACAATTCGAGCTTGTAGATCTGCTATTTTCAAAATGTTTTTTTTTTGAAATTTTACACTTATGAAAACTTGTGAAATGGGAGGTTCTACTTACTACTTTTGGTACTTTAAGTACATTTTGATACCAATACTACTTTTGTGTTTTTAATTCGAGACTTTTACTTGCAGAGTATTTCTACATTGCAGTATTGATACTTTTACTTAAGTAAACCATTTTATTAGTTTTTCCACCACTGGTTTATTTTGTGGCCACAGGCTAGCAGGCATCATAAAGACCACTCACCTTTATACAGTGGTTTAAAGTACTTAAGTACAATTTGAAGTATTTGTACTTTAATTGAGTATTTCAAAGTTCCAATACTTTTACTTCTACTCCACTACATCTCGGATCTAAATTGTACTTTTACTCCACTACAATTATTAGAAAACTTCAGTTACTAGTTACTTTGCAGATATAAATTATAATATTATAAAACACACATAAACCACTTTAGCCCTATTTTATACCTAGCCTATTTGAACTGATGTGACACGTTGTGAGCTTGTAGATCGTCTATTTTCAAACATTTTACTTTTTGTACTAGAAGTACATTTTGATGCCAAAATTTTACATTTTGAATTCTGGACTTTTACTTGTAACGGAGGGTATGTCTATATTGCAGTATTGATACTTTTACTTGAGTAGAATATGTGAGTACTTTTTCCACCACTGCCTTTACAACGTTCCAGTAGGAAGTAGGAACAGGACATCTGCGTTTCCACAGATATAAAGAGCTAGATGCCTCGTTCGCCTCTGCAGTGAATTGGAGCGATGTGCAAAAGTTCTTGTCCGGACTTCCTGGAAAAACTAAGGGAACGCTGTCAGTCAAAGTGTCTACTGGCCAATCACAGCGCGACTTTTACAGGACTTATCCAAGGACCACAATTCAATTCAACAGAGCGCAGTTCCGATGTTGCGCGGCTCAGCTGTTCTCACAGGCTGCGTGCGTAAAGACCCGCCCCCACCTGCCTCTGATTGGCCTGTGAACTTCCCTATGTGTGACGCACGTGGAAGCAATGAAGACGGAAGTGATGAAGATTCCCTTAGTTGCTAAATGCATACGCCCCCTAGCCGAAGGAGGCGTCTACCTTTCTATGTCTATGTGCGTTTCCACCTCATAGGGAAAGACATCAGTAAACAGTATGATTTGGCATTGTACTCGGCATTGTGTATTTTTATTATGCTGTTTAGAACTTTATAGCACTTTGGCTTGGCTTTGGTTTGTTTTAAAAGTGCTTTATAAATACACTTATATGTTGAGTTGAGGGTCGACAATTATTGGCGAAAGTTATAGAGATTAATTGATTGGTGAGTGATCGGCTTTGATCGGTATCGGCTTTGCCCATCTACAAGCTAGATCAGCTATTTTCACAATATTTATCTGTGGGACTGAATGTAACCTCAGCTTCAACTCCTACAAGTTGAATTGGATACTAATGGACCTCAGCCTGCAATTTCCTAATGTTTATACTTAATATACCATGTCAATGTTTTGTAAGAAGAATCATTAAATATATAAATGCTGCTACAGTACAATAAATAGAAGAATTTATGGATTTGACACTGTGAACGGTAATATCGGTATCGGCAGGTACTGATTCCAGTTGATCGTTGATTGGTATCGGCCCCAAAAATCGCAATCGGAGCATCTCTAGAAAGTTGCTCTCGTGCGGTATGATTAGGGCTGTCTCGTTTATGAAACTATATGCAACGATTGATTGTCACACAAATAATTGCGATTAACGATTTAATTGTGTTTTTTGTCGTTGGAACAAAGGATCATACGAATAGAAAATATATTTCTGTTTGGCTTTTAGGCTTTGAAGTTAAATAGGGCACATAATATGACAAATAATCTAAATATGCAAAGAAATGCCTGAAATATTGAATAACTTTATACATAATTTAAAAAAAACATGAATAGTGGAAATGACAGATCAACAAGCTCACAACGCATCCTAGGCGCGGTGCGCCTAGGATGCTTTTTTTTTTTATCCCACGATTTTGTAACCCATTTTTCACCCAGTGCCAATTAGCCGATCGCTATGCCCCTCCTAAAGCCGTCCTCGTCCAATGCCAAGTTAGCAACAGGTTACTAACGCAGCAGACTTGGCAAGCTGCCATGGCGGCGCGCATCGGTGTACCGCTAGTCTGGCTGCTAGATAGAGATGGGATTTATGGTTCTTTGAAGTGAACCGGATCTCTGAGATCCGTTCCTTTCAAAGAGCCGTTCAAAAGACTGGCTCATTTTAGTTACTGGTTACTTTGTAGATTTTGATTATGATTGTAAATCACTTCCACCCAAATAGGCCTGTACATTTTGGCCATTGGATACATTTCTGGCATTTGAAAATAGGTGATCTACAAGCTCACAATGTGTCACGTTGCGATGCATTGTGAGCTTGTAGATCAGCTATTTGCAAATGATTTTTCTACATTTTACTCATTAGAAAACCTGTGAAACAGGACATTCTGCATAATGAGTAGACCTACGTTCTAATATTGGTACTTTAAGTAGCCTACATTTTGATACCAATACTATTTTACTTTTACTCTAGTAGCCTACATTAATAACATTCCAAACTTGATTGCAGTGTTGATATGTTTACCTAAGTAAAGAAATGTAGTACTTTTCCCACCACTGTTCATAGAAAGGAACGGCTCCCTACTGTGAACCGAATCATATCGTTCATTTCAAAGAGCCGTTCAAAAGACTCGATTCGTTCGCGAACGTCCCACCCACTCGCTTCCGTGTCACAAACACTGAAACAAAAACAGAACGGATTGCACTGACCTACACAAACCAACCCACGGGAATAATTTAGGAGCACTTCATGAGAAAATATAACTGGTAACACTTGTGTACTGTATGTTAATCTGACTTTAGTATAGGCTATTGTTTTCTTCCTGGACGTTTGTGGCAGGTTAGTCTGCAGCTGGGTGCTATTGCTGCACGCCGCCATGGCAGCTTGCCAAGGCACCCGCCTTAGTAACCTGTCGCTAAACGTGGCATTGGGCAAGCACGGCTTTAGGAGGGGCATAGCGATCGGCTAATTGCCTATGTAATCCTGGTCTCTGCTCTCCCTCTGCCGCACTTGGGGAGACAACGGACTGACCTCATGCTTCCTTCTACTGTATGCATGAGGAGTCCAAGTTGCTTCTTTTCACCTGACAGTGGGGATTTCCCCGGTTTGGGCGTAGCGTGTGGAAGGAACACGTTATTCCAACCAGTTCCTTTCCCCTCCATCAGGCGCCCCGGCTGGCCAGGGGGAGGCAGTATATAGACAAGGATTACTGCATGTTGTTGTGAGGGTATCTACCCTAGGAGACACGGGGAGAACATGCAAACTCCACACAGAAAGGCCCTATCGCCAACCCCTCCTAGGGTGTGGGTGCTGATGACGCGGAGGAGAGAACACGCCCCCAGCGTGATCTGCTATTTCTGCTACTTTTTGAAAATGTTTTAAAACAATTGTAAATATTAGCGATTCGGCGATTATGTACAGTAATATTTGTGGCAGGCCTACATGTGATAATATGTGAGGAAGAACAGGAGAGCAGCGAATCATCCTCAGGTGACTGCAGAGCTTCAAACAATGCAGGCCGTGATCAGACTGTATCAGCCAGAACAGAACAGGCGAACTCGACAACTCTACGTACGTAGAGAGAGGGATAGAACAGTAGTCAGCCTACAGTGCATAAACTCTCATTACAAAGATGAATGCACATTTGAGGTGGGTTAGGGTTAGTGGAGAGAGGAAAAAAAGCAAGCACCATACTTTGGTGTGGGTGCTGCCTTACAAGTAAAAGTCCGGAATTCAAAATGTATTTGAGTAAAAGTACTAAAGTATTGGCATCAAAATGTACTTAAAGTACCAAAAGTACTCACGAGTCAGACGCCCTAAGGGCGAGAATCGAGGTCATGCTGAAATAACAGACTGACACAATATGTCCCTATATGGGCATTCCCAGATGTGGGCTTAATATTGATGACATCAGGGATGTCCATATATGGGCATAAAAGGGACAAGGACAGAATTAAAGTGTGGTTGCCATGAAACGAGTCCCACTTGCAATTGAATTCTGTCTTGGCCATATGGAGCGTCACATGAGACGTGACGGACTGATTGACGCACATGAGCTGCACGTTTTCTACGGTCACAACTATGCAGAATGTCACATTTAAAGTTATACTATGTAACTTTTTTTATAAAACAAATCTTAAAATTGTCCTAACTGTTAAATCGCTAAAGTTTTAGAAACCCCACTCCGTTATTTTCAGCTTCTAAAGCCTTCTCTTTATATGTTTTCTATGATCCCTACCGGGGACCGGTTTTCGCGGAAAAATTGCGTCATCACACTACCGGCCAATCACAGCGAGGGTTATACACTGCCGGCCAATCACAGCGCATCTTGAAGTGGGGTCGCTATGGCGGCCATATTTGTAGTCGCCCGTGTGTCTCTTTACTCAAAAGGTAATCTCGCCTACCAGGCAGGGTGAAGTAGTCCGTTTCTCCGGAATGCCTGAACGCACAGGAACCAGGGACCCCTCTAAAGATAGCTCTCGGCGTTGTGGAGGCAGACGCGGGGTGTGAAGGTACGAAAAACGGGCGAAAGATGCGGACGTGACCGCGGTTTGCTATAGGGCTACTGACCACTAGTTGAGCATCTTACACAGTATAGCTTTAAAGTTTTCAATGTATAAAAAGATCAGCTATTTTCAAATGGCCAAACATATATAAGGCTAAAGGGTTAATATAATGTTTTGTAATTATAATATAAATCTACAAAGCAACTAGTAAAGATTTGAAATAATTGTAGTGGAGTAGAAGTGCAATATTTGGATCCGAGATATAAGTAAAAGTATTGGAAATTGGAAAGTAAAAAAAATTTATTTGAGTACAAAATGTACTTAAGTTACATTACACCACTCAACCTACGTCTTCCCTGGTCCCCATACCACCATCATCAAAACACCAAGCGAGCTGATATATATTTTAGTATGGAAGTTCCCATAGAGTTCCTTGTACAATCCATGCTGTCTACAGTATATACTGTACCTGTATATAAATTGCACTTGCTGACAATGTATTATTCTATAAAAGAAACATCAATATAAGAGTGTAGAGAGACAGGAACCCCAGAGCAGAGAGAGAGGGGAGATACAATCGAGGAATCTCTTGGCAGAAACCATCTCCATGTTTCAAGCGCTCTCTCGTATATTAACACCATACCTTGTCTTGTTGCGCAAACGTGGTTACGTCTGGTGCCGTGGCACGGGCGGCTAGGGTCGCAGTCCGGGCTGTTGATGCCTGTGTGTCGCGAGTTCGATTCCCGATCCCGACTACCTTTGCTGTGTGTCACTCCCCATCTCTCCCCATTTCCTGTCAGTCTACTAACAATAAAGGCAGAAAAAGATTCTGTCTGTACAGGGTGTTATTAATATTGCACCAATGAAACATATTAACTTTTCATTGTGACTATCACTATGGATCCATTTCTTGAAACGTATTTTGGATATACAAGGTTTCCACCCAAAAGCCCCCCCAAGCTGACCCATACCATGATGCACCTACTGCACAGTGGTGGAAAAGGTACTCACGTTTATTACTTAAAGGAGTGGCGACACCGGCCGAAATTTAACATTATGATACAGTAGGTCACGTGGTGTTTCTTCAAACAGTCTGAAAAGGAGACAGGGCCGTATCAGTTAGTAGTGAATGTATACTTCGTCCGTCGTGTGGTGCCGCGCAATGTATACTTCGTCCGTCGTGCGGTGCCGCGCACAACGTGATGGCTTGTTGTTAGCGTGTAGCCCGGCTAACGCTGCACCGCACGGCTATTTGCGAGAGCTATTGTGTGTGTACACACACACACACGCGCGCGAAAGCACACACACACACACACACACACACAGGCTACACACACACAGAGTGTATGATATGAGCCACGCACGGACCTCAGTCCGGCCGCTGTGCTCCGTGAGCACAGCGCACAGACCGGAGCAGGACATGGCTTGCTCCGGTCGGTCTGGTGCTCCAGTCAGGTTAGGGCAAGAGACAGCAGGGTATGGCCGACAAAACCGTCTCATAGACGGGGAGAAGCGTGTTGACCCTCGTACACCTTTTTTGAAGAAGACATGTACTTTTTTATCGGTCTAACCATTGATTTTATAGCGAATGCTATATATTTTTTACCCCTAGAACTGATAGTTTTAAAGTTGGTTTAGAAAGTCGGAAACATACCTCGGACAGCTTTTTTTGGGGCAGTTTCAAAAGATAATGATATGGATAATCGACCCCGCCCCTCCCCCCATATTAGCCCAATCAAATTAATTTATTTCAGTTACTGTACAGAAAGTACTACTTTCAGTACAGTAACTACAATAAATTAATTTGATTGGGTCATTTAACATGGGGTACATGACATCATTAAAAAAATTGGCTAATTTGATAGCCTTAATTAGCTGTTTTGGCCGTGTCACGCCCCCTTTAAGTAAAAGTATCAATACTGCAAAGTAGAAATACTCCTTTACAAGTAAAAGTCAGGAATTCAAAATGTGCTTAAAGGGGAAGACCAACCATTTTCAATATTGAACTGTGTCATTAATATACCTTAGAGGAGTTGTGTGGAAATAGAAAATAAGTTCCCCCTCTTCTGTGTTGCCTAGAACTGGAGGATTGATTTTGGGGTTTGTATTGTAAAATACAACTTGATGACATCATACATTGTACTTTACAATACAAACCTCAAAATCAATCCTCCAGTTCTAGGCAACACAGAAGAGGGGGTACTTTTTTTCTATTTCCACACAACTCCTCTAAGGTATATTAATGACATATTTCAATATTGAAAATGGGTGGTCTTTCCCTTTAAGTAAAAGTATGAAAGTGTTGGCATCAAAATGTACTCAAAGTACCAAAAGTACAAAGTAAAAGTCTGTTATTTTCAAACATTTAATGTTTGAAAATAACAGATCGGCTATTTTCAAATAGCCTAGGTATAAAATTTGTGGATTAATGTATGTTTTACAATATCATAGTGTATATCTGCAAAGTAGCTAAAGGTAGTAACTAAGTTTTCAAATAAATGTAGTGGAGTAAAAGCACAAAATTTGCCTCTAAGATGTAGTGGAGTAGAAGTAAAAGTACTGAAAACTGGAAATACTCAAGTAAAGTACAAATACCTCAAAACTGTACTTAAAGGGGAACTCCACCACTTTTTAACCTATGTCCATATAATTGGTCCTCATTCAAAAATAACTTTTTTTTAAAAAAATTTAAAATTTTTTCTCAGAGGAGGACTGTGGGCAGGTCAGAAACCCATTGTCTTGTGACATCATCGATTGCCAATCCAGCTTATAGAAACTGCAGGCTTTCTATTCCTGAAAAGTTGCAATTTTAAAGTGGAAGCCATTGTTCTCGCGATAATAAAAATCTAAATATTTTTTTCAAAAATATTGATTAATTTTTTTTTTTTTGGAAAATGATGATGTCACAAGACGATGGATTCTGAACTTCCCACAGCTCTCCTAGGAGACTTGGACTGAGTAGAAAAAAATTGTGATATTTTATCATGAACATTAGTGAGGACCTATTATATGAAGACAGGTTGAAAAGTGGTGAACTACTCCTTTAAGTACAGTACTTAAGTAAATGTTACTATACATCACTGCCCCTGCAATCAATGATTATCATTACCTACAGTGTTTAAACTGTCTTCTACTCCTGCTGGCTGTTCTGTTATCCAAAATCAACAGCAGTGGAAGGAAGGCTGCGAGCCCAAAGGTACCGTTTGGCATTTCAACGGCTGACATTCTATAATATCTGAGACATTGATATTTTCCTCCAGTGTTCCAGAGTTCTTCCACCTCCCTCAACTTCATCCCCGTTCTTACCGTATACCCACCAGGTGTTCATCCCCGTTCTTACCGTATACCCACCAGGTGTTGACCTATTAAAACCTGGGAAAGCCATTTCCCAGAGGGTCATTTTAGAGTTTAACCAATTTAAAGGGATAGTTCACAAAACAAATGTACCTTTTCTATTGATTACTGATTGATTGATTGATTGATTGATTGATTGATTGATTGATTTGATTGATTGATTGATTGATTGATTGATGAATCATTTATTTGGACAAAACATGAATAACATTGACAGTATACAACACAGCAGTGCAGCACAGGCCGGTTAAAACATCCAGTCCAAAAAGGAACATCCCAATAATACCTTTTACAGCCTTGTTTACGTTGGAAGCCCTTCATACAAATTCATTGCAAAATAGTACTAGAACAACATTTAATGCAATTATAAAATATAAATAAAATGATTACGGGGTGGGCAGTTCACTGGGAGGAGTGGTGACTACCTTTGCCTCTGGCCTCCTGATAGGCGGATTTTCAGGGCAGCCTTGAGGGGCCCAGCGAGCTACAGCACATTAGCCTAGTTCCAGACCCTGAATCGCTAGCCACACCCCTTTAATTTTTTTGTTTCGGCGATTCAGGTCTAGAATCGCTCTCAGTGAGGAGGCCTGCCTCGGTTGAAAATCCAAACGGGCGAATCAGCGTCGTGAATCAGCGTCTTGTGATCAGCGTGGGTGGGGGTTTCCCAGAACTCATGTGTGTTTCCAAGTACACCAGCGCCGCCGCCGTACCGTACCGCACATCGTGTCGCGGTAAAATGCGGTAAATTGCTGTAAAATGCGATCGTATCGATCTAGCTATGAAACACCATTAGCAGGCATGTTATGTTGTGTTTGATTACTAGTTCGTAGTGCTCCTATTCTAACTGTTTCTTTGGTTAGCAAGTAGCACTAGCAAGCAACAGGTTAGCCACTAGCCAGCCAGGCACACATAACAACACTATGTCATGTGTTGGTCGGTGAACCAATCGCTGAACAGTGCCTCATTTTGGCAACGCCCATCCCTGCAAAGGCTGTGTGTCAGGCTAACAGCACATGGCTTAAGGGAAACAGTCAAGGAGTTCCATACTTGAGTGGCAGTATTGTAGAAGGAGAATTTACCCATATTTGTGCTATGTGTTTGTATTGGCAGGTTGTTGTGTATGCTCCCTCTGGTGTTGTAGCTGTGGGTGTCGCAAACTTTTTGAAGGTATTTGACTCACCCCATTTTTGTCGCATTCCTATAGGCAAATAATTTGATGACCAGCAGTGGTTCCCTATGGAGACACAAATAGCCTGCTTTGTTCTCTATGGAGACACTTGAGTCTCCTCAAATTATTGTCTCAGGAATGCGACAAAAACTAAAAATATATATGGCCAAAACCCTCAATTTTTTAGGGCTTTGATTTTTTTTTTTTTTTTTCATAAATCAGGGCTATTGAACACCTTTTACATCTGAGTGCTGGTTAAAATAATATTGAACCAATGAAAAGCTGTAAAAATCCCTCCTAACTCCACTTGAGCTAATTTTCCCAAAAATTAACATATACATGAATTCTAGTCTCCATGGGGTGAGTAAATCCAAAGAAAATAAGGCATTTTGAGGGTGAACTATCCCTTTAACGTGTAAAGATCTACTATTTTATAAAAAAAAACATTGAAGGTCCCTGGAACAAAATATGTTGAGATGGAGACTGCGGCCAAATACATACAGTAAGTACATCATTTTGACATGAAAAAGTTTGAGAACCACTGACATGGAAAAATATGTTTTTTTTTTCTTCTTTTTTTTCAGAAAACTGTGATTTAAAAGACATTTTTAAGGCCCTTTTCCACCGGGAGCGATAACGATGACGATAGCCATAAAATATCACAGCGATAATTATGCCTTCACATTGATGTCCGATAAAGTTATCGGACATCAATGTGAAGAGGCGCTAATTAACAGCCGCTAGCGCAGAGCGCACCTCGAGCTCTTTGTCAGAGACCCAGTTCCATATCACTGTGATCTTAACCACATCGTTGTTGATCCTAACGATGTAGTTGTCGGCTATCGTTGTCTGTATCGGTGTTTGGTGGATGCTGCCGATCCACTTCAATTGAAAACCCACTTTTTTAAATCGTTATCGTCATCGTTATCGCTGCCGGTGGAAAAGAGCCTTTAGAGTCGACCGTTGGTCTTAACGGGTTAAACCATTGGCATCATTTACCACTTTCCCTTGCAGGCTGCATTACAACAATCAAAATCAGTCAATTTTAGCCAGAATCAATGGCCTCTTCTCAGTGACACCTGTCCAGCCCACGCCCCAGCTGGTTCAATACACTGCAATAATCTGCAAAAGTCTACAGGAAGAAAACAACAACAACCAACAAGAATCAAACTCACAACCACAGCAGAAAAGGAAGCAGCTTTTGAGGAATAAATGCCCTGAAGCAGGGGTTTTCAACGTTTTCAGGCCAAGGACCGGCCCTTAGTTGAGAGAGAGATGAAGCAGGGACCCCCCCACAACCTGTACATAGATTCCATATAGTTTCATTGTTTGACAGCACAATCATCAGTGTATTTTGGACAATTTGTGTTTTCAAGATATTTAACTTGAACCGTCAATACTTGATAAACGTGACCTTTTCCCCTCTACACCAAACCTCTTTGCCGAAAATAGCCGATCTACAAGCTCACAACGCCTCGCAGTTGTAGATCGGCTATTTTTGGCAAAAGTTCTCAGAATATGCATGTTAGGGTTCAAGTGGTCAATATTAAAAAGGAGAAAAAAAGTTTCTATCACACAAAGATTTGGAGGACCCCCTGTAGTAACTCTGGGGACCCCCTAGGGGTCCCGGACCATACCAAAAGATATGGTTCTACCATTTATCTTGATGGCACAATAATACATAAACAGCAACAACAACAAACAAAAACTTGCTGGAACAGGAATTAGTTCAACAACCCAGGAAGCTTGATGGAATATAAGATCACCGATCACAAACAATCACTGTGTAAATTAGGGGTGCAACAGTTGATCAAATTAATACATAATTGGTTATCGAAGAATTAATACAATCTTATATTAAAGGACAACTTTGTTTTTTTACAACAAGGGTTAATATTTTAGATTGTAATTAAAGAATATAAAAGATGAGTGTTAAAATTATTTCATTTACTTCTTTCTATTGTTTTAGAGATTCTTATTTCAGTTTCATGCGTACAAGTGGCTAAATATGTCATTTTACACAGAATAAGCCCATTCCCAAGATACAACGCAACCTTTCATGGTTGGATGTGACTTATGGGGGCTAGAAGTGTTACTGTAAATAGCAATAAAGAAACTGCTGGCTTATTGTGTCTAAAAAGACATATTGAGCCACTTGTACGCATGCCCCCATGCGTATGCATGCCCCACATTTTAGCACGGTAAACGTGATAAAACGATAGAATGAAGCAAATGAAAAATTTTTAACACTCACTTTTTCTTTTCTCTAATTATAATCTAAAATATGAAACCTTGTTGTAAAAAAACTAAGTTGTCCTTTACTCATTGAGCCCTATTTTGCGCCTCCAAAAAGTTTCCGAAAATGTCACACATTTTCAAAGATAAGTACACAAATGGTGAGCTTGTAGATCTGCTATTTTCACAACTTGGGTTATGAAATTAAATGTGACCCAAAGTCACAATCACGTTTAATGTCTGAACTTGATATCATTTCATTGATGATTTGAAATTTTAGATGTTGACTTTTTGCTCACTTGTTAATTCACTTTATTGTGAGTTATGCATTTAAGGCTAATTAAAAGTTGTATTTTCCACATTGTTAATCTGTAGTATGGGGGTTATTGATGGTAGGCCATGTGTTGATACCCCAGAAAATGTCCCTCTTCTGTTTTTCACAGTCTAATGTTGTCAGGTATGATCTCATCAATCCAAGGCTCCCTCCCTCCCTCCCTCCCGCCCCACATCCATCCACAGAGCAGGGAAAGAAAGATGTATCGATTGATATTGATGCAACTCTCTGGAAACTAATTTGCAATAACATCTTCTCGATGACAAGCAGGCCCAGATTTCAGCTCATTCAATACAGCGCCACACACAGGAAAACACACAGCTCGACGCGGGGACGCACTTAATGGGTTTTTCACAGACACGTCCCCAGTGCACTCTCAACACTATACAGACAACTACTTTCACCTAATAACACAATAACTACCGTCTCCCACAAGTCTCGGATCACAGCGCTCTGCTTTCCCTAGCCCTGTGGTGCGTTTGAGGCATAGACTGTAGAAAAATATGGACGGCGCGACACCACTGCTTTCTATGCAGCGAAAATGAGGTTTTCTTGTCCCTTGTATGGGTGACGCCATCATTGTTTGAAAGGTACCCCAGGAATCATAAGGAATGCTATTGGCTGCCAACGGTCACGTGAATCGCAGGGATACATGGGAGAATGTGGTCAGAGCCTCCCGAAATACAGCACACGAAGAAGAACACAGCCGGCTGGTATCAGCTCCTCCCCCCCTCCCCCCCGCAAATGTATCATCAAGTTTAACATAAATGGGACCATATTTGCTCAAAACGCATATCATGGTGATTGAAAGGGAGTTTTTCACTAGCGACAGGAACCATAAAGTATTTATGACAACGTTTATTAAGGTTCGAAAATCAAAGGGGAAGACGAATAGGGTCCAATGTAGACAAATTCTTTTTGGTACCTCGCGGGGGGAAAACAGCGCAACTAGCGGCCAAACATAGGAACTTTGACTTCCGTGTTTGCTTCAGATAAAATCCTTGCAACGACACGCCTGGTTTGAGGAGGACCACCTACACACCTATAAGTCACTTATACAAATACCACAACTAGGGATGGGACGATAAGCGATATTATCGTTTATCGTGATAAAAAAACACTCATGATAATCGTATTGTGGAGATTTAATTTATCGTGATATCGTCCTCAGTCATGCACTGGGAGCAATTCACCTTTTATTTGCCGAGCTGCATATCTGGTACCACTTAAACCTTATATAATTGGCAAAAAGTACTTATAATATCCGTACTTGATACTTAGTACTTAGTCTTTTTTTCACTCTATCAAATGTCTTTGCTAAAAAATTGCCGATCTACAAGCTCACAACGCGTCACATTGCGACACGTTGTGAGCTTGTAGATCTGCAATTTTTTGGCATATGTTCCGCCCCAGGATAATGGATTTTGATTATCGCAATAATATATAGTTGAACATGAAACACAGACACAAAATAACATCACCATGGCTCGATGTTTTGATGAAACATCTCTCGATGGAGCAAATCACTGCGTGCTGTATAGCACAAATAAAACAATTAAATTAACATGGTATATTGGGCTTCCATCCTGAATCTGCCGGTAAACTAAGATCTCAAATGCCTTTTTTCCCCCCCATCCCACCATGTACACAACAATGCTGTGTGTGTGTGTGTGTGTGTGTGTGTGTGTGTGTGTGTGTGTGTGTGTGTGTGTGTGTGTGTGCGCGCGCGCGTGCGTGCGTGCGTGCGTGCGTGCGTGCGTGCGTGCGTGCGTGCGTGCGTGCGTGCGTGCGTGCATGTACTGTATGTAGGCCTATGTATGTTAATGTTGTACATCACACCAGTGCTTGTTTAGATAGAGATTAAGTGCTGTTTGTTTGTCTCTACAGTATATCTCTCACAACAGTATGTCTGTCCTTAATACGACAATTACTGTTAAAGGACAACTTTGTTCTTTTAATTAAAGACTAGTCAGCGACTTGGCCAACTCGGGAACAATGTAAATAGGGAATGAATGCCCCACCCTTTAATCCAAACCCCATTATACCTGTTGTCATAGGATCCGTTTTCACCATCTGTATGTGTACATTTATGCCCATATATATGGAGATATCTGTCTGTCTCGTCCATTTTATGCCCATATATGGAGATCTCTGTAGGACCTGTTTTGACCATCTGTTTGCCTGTATCCATTTATGCCCATATATGGAGTTATCTGTCTCTATGTGTCCATTTTATGCCCATATATGGAGATCTCTGTAGGACCTGTATTGACCATCTGTTTGCCTGTGTCCATTTATGCTCATATATGGAGATATCTGTATCTGTCTGTCTGTCTGCATCCATGTTATGCCCATATATGGAGATCTCTGTATCTGTTTGTCTGAATCTGAAGCCGGTGGGACGAACGGTTCTCGAGATACGCGGATTACATACACACAGACACGCAGACAGAGATTTGTCGCATTTATAGATAGAATATCTATAAATGACGCTGACGATTTCATTTACTTCTTTCTATTGTTTTAGAGATTTTTATTTCAGTGGTTGGGGGCATGCGTACAAGTGGCTAAATATGTCATTTTACACAGAATAAGCCCATTCCCAAGATACAACGCAACCTTTCATGGTTGGATGTGACTTACGGGGGCTAGAAGTGTTACTGTAAATAGCAATAAAGAAACTGCTGGCTTATTGTGTCTAAAAAGAGTCACTTGTACACATGCCCCCATGCGTACTTTTCAAAGCACGTACTTTTTACTTTTTACTTGAGTAATTATTTGGAATGAGTACTTTTACTTTTACCAAAGTCGTTTTTTTCACAAGTACTTTTACTTTTACTTAAGTACAGAACGTGAGTAGCCTACTTTTCCCATCTCTGAGAAAAAGTAATAGGATCAGACAATAATTTATCATCAGTCTAACAGTAGAATATCCCCCCCAAAAAGCCCCTGCCCTTTTATCCGTCTGTAAAAAGTGCCCTCCCCAGACCATGAATGCAGTTTTTACTGTGATGAAAGAAATGCAAATGCCCCCTTTTACATACCTGAAGGCAAGAGAACTGCCTTGTCCAAACTCTCCTGAACTTGAATGTAGCATCTTATGTTGAAAGAATTGCCCTCTCTGTGTCGAAATCCATGCCGTTACGCCACATCTCCATTATTGACTTGATTATGCTTAGTTCAGCGTGGTATCAAGCAACGCGTCGCACTGCGACGCATTGTAAGCTTGGAGGTCTGCTATTTCCGATATTTCCACCAAAAGTGCATTTTCTTTTTAGAAATTTCAGCCCCTGCCTCTCTAACATTCTCTGCACGGCCCTGATAGGATGCCAGGTCAACAAATGAACCGGGCATCAGTCTACATAACATGCAATGTAAATTACATTTGAACTTTTGCATAAGCCTGCAAGGTCGTCAAGGCTAGGGCAATTACTTACTGTATGAAGGAAAGGGAGGCACTGGCGAACAGACTTTCTCTGTTTTTTGTTTAGTCTTTGTCCTGGAGTGACTGCACCTTGTCTAGTGTAAAATGTGCACAAAATGAATTAAAAAAAGAACAAACAAACAATGCTTTCATATTTCAATCAGTGCAGCGCAGCGGAACAGACTGAGAGGCTGTCGGTGACAGGGAGGAGGATGCAACGCCGTTGCCGTGATGAATGGGCCTGTCAGATAGTGACAATTTGATCATGTCCATTGGTACAGTAGTTTAATCTGACTGATCATGTGAGGCGATGCATTGCATAAACAGACATATGCTCAGATGTAAGCGTTTACAGTGGCGTCTCTCCCAGTGTGGCGCTGCAGCTGGGTGAGTCTCAACTGTGGTTTGTAATATGTGTTATGCCATCTACGCTTCAATGTAGTAGATGCGCATGTATTGTTTAGATATCGTTCTCAAATGTTTCCATGCAGCGGCGTCTCCATAGAATCGTGACTGGGGGGGCTGTGGAGGAGCTGGCTTTTTTTAGAGCAGGGGCTAATTCATTTTGGCAAAAACAATAATTAATAGGGTTAGGGTAAGGTTTAGTAATATGACAAATGAGACTCTCTCGCTTATAGTCCAGTCATTTTAGGCAAAAATTAGGCCAAACCTGGAACAAATTGCAATAGTAGCAAACTCAACTGATTTTGTATCCTCAATATGTCCTTAGTGGGGGAAAAAAAGTCCCAAGGAATCCCACCGGGGCAAAGTTTTGAAAACGATCTACCTTCACTTACTATACACTACAATATAAAGGAAAAAATGACTGAAAAAAAATCTGCTTTAACACCTTGACGTCCGAAATAGAATGGTGGTTGGTAGATTAGCCGTGACATTTCTATTATTGTATTGTGATCTGAGACATAATATTATGTTTATAAACATGACCCCGCAGCCCCTCCATCTTGAACAGCGCCGCTGTTTTTTCTTTTTTTTTTCCCCCCAGGCCAGTAACTCACCATGATTTTCTCGATTTCCGTTGGGATAGAATGGGGGTTTTGGCCGATCGTCGATGTCCCCGTGTGTTTCGCGTGCGCGATCCTTTCACGTAAATGTCCCCGCAAATAGTCCATGTGTGACTGAAGAACAGAACTGAAAAGTTTCGCTAGCATAGCCCCAAGCATGGCTGCAGGAGGAGCTCGAGTGTGTAGACAGTAAACGGATGGGTGGAAGGTGCCTTGGAGAAGGAGAGGCGCTGACGTCACCTCTGCTTCATGCACGGTCTGCATGAGCTATCAGTGCACGAGTGGTGACTAGGGAAGGTTAGACGATCGCCGATTTTCGGATCAAAAGCTTTTATTCCGGTTTTAAAGACAAAGTCCGGGAATGTACGACGTGGCTGAGAGTCCCTGGGGGGATGTGCGATATAGTACGGTTTTAACATTAAGGGGCTCCCCTTGGCTTAGAAGGTGTTAAGTGGGATGTGAGGGGTCAAACTAGGGGGTTTTAATTATTCTGAATCCATTGCAATAATTTGTTTTGCACGAAAAACATTCCTTGGGCAAGAAATGGCCACTCAAAACGTCAATTTTCATCAATTTTCATCAATTTTCAGTCTTTTGGGGTCCGTTTTTAGCCCAAGGAATGTTTTTCATGCAAAACAAATGCTTGCAATGGATTCAGAATAATTAAAAACACCTAGTTTGACCCCTCATATCCCACTTAAAGCAGATTTTTTTCAGTCATTTTTTCCGTTATATTGTAGTGTATAGTAAGTGAAGGTAGGTATGTCGTTTTCAAAACTTTGCCCCGGTGGGATTCCTTGGGACTTTTTTTCCCCCACTAAGGACATATTGAGGATACAAAATGAGTTGAGTTTGCTACTATTGCAATTTGTTCCAGGTCTAACCCTAAAATGACTGGACTATTAGGGTATGAGATCATTCATTGGCAGTTTCCAGCTCCAAACCTGTGGAATGTAGGTGATCGGATAGGGTTTTTGTGAGGCTGAAGATGCTTTCCAGCATAACAAGCATGATTTTCTGTATGGTTTACATATAAGTCAGTCAATTGTCTTATTTATGTATTTCTTAAATGTTTTTCATCACAATTGGGTTTGTGGGGTCGGGGGGCTTCGGGGGTGCTAAACCTTCACCAGGGGGGGCTAAAGCCCCCTCTAGTCCCCTCCCTGGAGCCGCCACTGTTTCCATGTCATGGATGGACCCCCAAATTATTGTGATGCTACATTCACTACATTTGCTGGAAACCCCCTGGAACCTTCATTAGATTTATTTTAGGTGACATACAGTTACAGTATATACGTAGCTACTTTGTACTGGTGATTATTGTGATTATGTTTAAAACGTATTGATTGTACATGACCTCACGCTAATTGTAGGCTGGCCCACCAAGGCCAAGCTACTATACAGATCCTTCTCGAAAAATTAGAATATTGTGTAAAAGTACATTTTCTTGAAACGTTCATATATTTCTTGAAATTTTCATATATTCTACATGTATACATTGGACATTCAGTGAATTATTCGAAACCTTTTTTTGTTAAAACTTGAGTTGCTTGAGTGCTGATCACAGCAGAACATAGAGATAGTGTTGACAGGAAAATAGCCTCTCAACAGGGGCGTCACACCAAGGGCCCTGGGTACAAGGATTCACTGCGGGCCCCCCATGAGCTTTAACTATTTTGTGCTTTAACTATTGAAACTTAGCAGATATACAAGCTCACAGCGCGTCACAGAGTGCCACGCTGCGAGCTTGTAGATCTGCTATTTTTGAAAAATCGTGAAAATTCTTTGAATATTTGAAATCCTTCTCCTCCTATGTTTCTATGTCGGCGTTGCTCAAACTTTTTCACGTGAAGGACGCCCAAAATGATATGTATTTGGCCACGCACCCCCATCTTAAAATATTTAGTTCCAGGGACTCCCCAGCCGCAAAATTTGAGTTACAAATGTTCACTTAAAAAAATACATATATTCAAAGATTTGCACATTATTTTCACGACTTTTCAAAAGTAGCAGATCTACAAGCTCGTAGCTTGTAGATCTGCTATTTTTCAATAGCTAAATAATTAAGGCCCCCTCCACCTTGGGCCCTAGTAACTCAGTCCCACTCCCCCCCCTTGTGACACCCCTGCCTCTCAATACAGTGTTGGTCGTTCAGGTTGAGCGATGCCCAGCCGAGGACCTTCGGTCTGGTGTGTCCACAGAGTCCCTCGTAAACCAAGATGACAAACACGGCGTTAAAATGTTATTGCCTAAAATCCAATTCATAGACCCCGGCGTAGCGCACACGGATCGGCAGCATACTGTACATGGGCAGCCTGGAAATGAAAGCTTGGGAATTGAAGTTATTTGTATATAAATAGATTGTTAGACCTTTATTGATCCCCTCTAAAGGCCAAATCAGGTGTCATAGAAGCACTGCAATATGGTAAAAAAAAAAAAAAAGAGTTAATAAGTCAGCATATTAAATAGTAATACATACTGTACTATAATTATTATTATTCTATACTAATATAAATCCAATCTGGGTGGGCAATGCCCCGAATTGTGTTTCTTGGCCTCCTGGCCAACAAACAGTAGCCTGGAGGCTCACAAACACAGAAACTAGGGATGTCCCGATTTTTTTGCTCCCGATCCGATTCCGATCATTTGATCTTTAGTATCTGGCGATACCGATTTTTTTACGATCTGATCCGATTGGCAAGGCATTCAAAAAAAGAAAAGAAAAAACACATTCAAGTTATTCCTTAAAGGCCCGCTGACATGCCTTGAAATTATAATAGTATGATACAGTAGGTCACGTGGTCTCTCTGAAAACGCTCTGAAACAGTCTGAAGCTCATGTCACAGTGTAATCTGCCCCTCGCCCCCCAACAACAGCTGACCAGTACAGTAAGTAGTCTAAGTACAGTCAATTAATTTGATTGGCTTATAATTGCGCATTCCCACAATGACAGCATAAAAATCTTTTTTTCACTTAGTGCAGCATTGGATCAAAACAAAATAAAAATAAAGCTTTGGATAAAAACAAAATAAAAAAAGTGTCTGTGTGCGAGCGATCGCACACACGCGCACATCATGTGTGTGTGTCTGTGCGAGTGACTGCTTCCACACAGAACTGCGATCAGAAACATGTAATCAACAGCTTGGTGAATTAAATCAGCGTGTGTGTGTGTGTGTGTGTGTTTGTGTGTGTGTGTGTGTGTGTGTGTGTGTGTGTGTGTGTGTGTGTGTGTGTGTGTGTGTGTGTGTGTGTGTGTGTGTGTGTGTGTGTGTGTGTGTGTGTGTGTGTGTGTGTGTGTGTGTGTGTGTGTGTGTGTGTGTGTGTGTGTGTGTGCCACTGTGCCACCGCTGTCTGGTGTGTGTGTGTATGTGTGCTCTTCCTGAGACATAACTATAGGAATAGAAAATAAAGGAAGCATCACGGGCCTGTGCTTGGGGGCGTGTCACAAAATGTGCGGGGATATTGCACATGCGCAGTTCATCATCCGTTCTCTGTAGATCGAGGTGTGTGTTTTTTAAAAAGGACCCCAATTGAAACAAGCCCAAGGCTCTTTGGAGGTGTTTATCCTTTTAGTTGACCTTGTACCAGCTGTCATGAAACTACCTTTTCCTATGCAAAAAACTTCTAAATAAAGTTTTATATCAATGAATTGTGGAAAATAATTGGTCTTCAGAGGGATGCTTTTATATTATCCTGTACTTTGAAGTATATGTCTTAGAACTTGTACTGTGTGCCTTACTAATGTATGATGCAAAAAAATTCAACAGAATAGACAATGTAGTCTACTGGAGAATTGCCAGGACTGCACAGTATTTTATGTGGAAATTGTACTAAGAGCACACCGGTATCTGGACCTATTCCCTTAAGACTAAATCACAATTTCGTATGCTGTTAATTTGCATTTAATTTATTTATAAGCACTTCAATTCACACAAAATATCAGTAAAACAACAGTAGATGAGAATCCGATGGATTTCCATAACTTTGAGCTAATATATCAGGGATATGCAACATTAAGTGAACATTTAAATTATACATTCTATACATTCTAAAATATATTTCATGTTTCTAATGAAATGAATGTTTGTGTAAAATGAGTTGTAA
This sequence comes from Nannobrachium achirus, assembly GCF_963921795.1. Taxonomy (NCBI): domain Eukaryota; kingdom Metazoa; phylum Chordata; class Actinopteri; order Myctophiformes; family Myctophidae; genus Nannobrachium; species Nannobrachium achirus. The sequence continues at coordinate 47,706,771 of NC_137829.1, read as the reverse complement.
TTGCAACCGAAGGTCGCAGTTTACCATGAGAAATGTCACAGCTTGTCTGCGTGTAGACGTGTAGACGTGTAGACATTTTTACGGTCTATGGGTTTGCCGCTCTGACATCACGCTCTGGCTTCACTGTGATGTCACACTAACAGAATCTCTTTTATGCCCATATATGGAGTTCCCTGATGTCATCAATATTAATGATGCCCTGTTAGAGATCCCTGTGATGCCAGGGGGAACAAATCCCGTTATGCCCATATATGGAGATATGGAGATCCCTGTGATGCCAGGGGAACAAATCACTTTATGCCCATATATGGATCCCTGATGTCCACATCCCTGATGTCCATGAATAATGGATCTGAGGATCCCTTTATAAGGCAGAGATATCTGGGTTGTAAGGCCGGATATACAGAAGGCGATGGAGTCTCTCCTCGAGAGCTGCTTGCATCTGACCTCTCGTTAGATAATGCCAATCTTATATAATGCTCATTTGTGTACTGTGTGATATCATACTGATGTCAGCAGTGTGATGTCATACTGATGTGTCCGTCCCTTTTATGCCCATATATGGAGATCCCTGTGATGCCAGAGGAACAAATCCCTTTTATGCCCATACATGGAGATCCCTGCATGTCCACACGCCCTGATGTCCACATCACTGTGGCGCGAGGTCGCTTGTCACCCTGAGGCGTTTAACTAGTTGTATAGGTCTATGAATGTCATGGTCTCTTATCTGGTCAACATGATTTGTACATTTTTCAATTATGTGTGATGTATAATCTTGCAAATTAGCCCATACCTTTCCTCCCAAATCGTATGTTTGGCAGCCATCAAAAGGAACAATCCGCACTCACGGAATAGGTTTCAAAGCCTATACTGCAGCAGCAGCCATCAAACGAACGTGTTACGTTCCTTCCTTACTTCTGGCCTCCACCGACGTTTTGCTGACGAAGGGGCATTGCTTGCTGGTGGATTCCTTTGATGGCCGTGTTTGCTTAGAATCTGCACCCGGCTTTGATCTAAGTTCTGTGGGTTGAGCGTGCAAAGCCAAGCCTTATGGACTACTTGTGTATCGACTTTTCAAAAATGACGTTTAGTTCTCCTCACGTTTCTACCGCGCAGTTTAACTTTTTGGTACCGTGCCACTTGCTGATGTATGAAACCAAACAACTTGTTGCTTCAAACTGGCCTCACTGGGACGTTTTGATAGTATACTAAGTGCCTGTATGGAAATAGAAGTGCAATTCCCCTCAATCTTGTCTGTGTGAGTAGTAATACAGAGTTTCCATGCGGATGCAGGAATAACATCACTGCTGTTTGGTTGAAACCTCATTATGTCCAAAAGAAGATAACAGTTTGTCATTATAGTACTTATCTAGTTATTATTTGGTAACAAGTTGTCTTTAATACTTTTCATTGGTTCAATATTTATTAAAAAAAACACACTTTGACAACAAACTGTAATCTGGCAAGGGAACACTGAACACAGGGAGGTTTAAATAGACACAACTAACACATGATTGGCTACAGCTAAACAAGACACAGGTGTATACATTTGCTAATCATTGGACAGGTGAGACAAGACAGGTAGTGGCAACAAGGCAAAACAGTAAACACTGGGATAGCACTACACAATAAAGGTACACACCAGACAGTCCATGACAGTACGAGGGTTTGTACATTGGCTATTTTCACTACTTTTGTGTGAAAATCAACAACCATGTAAAACGTTGATATGGGGGAGGGAATTTTAGGAGTTCGGAGAGGTGACGGGGAGCCTGGTTGTTAGGGCCTTGTAGGTGGTGATTAGTACTGAACCATACCGTTTACCATACTGGAGTGGCTTTCGGTTCTGTGGAGCTGCGTGACGTGAGACCTGACTGACGCACATGAGCCGCAGGTTTTCATAGTAAATATACGGTGGAATGAATACTTCCATGACGTAGCTTTAAGCAGACCTCTCTGCCTTCTCCCAATCTCTGCCGTGTTACAGTAGTTGACTAGGGATGGGAAAATAAGCGATATTATCGTGATAAAAAACACTCATGATAATCGTATCTTGGAGATTTAATATATCGTGATATCGTCATCCGTCATGCACTGGGATCAATTCACCTTTAATTTGACGAGCTGCATACAGTATGTCTTTTTTTCACTCTCTATCAAATGTCTTGCCAAAAAATTGCCGAACAGACTCACAACGTGTTGCGTTGCGACGCGTTGTGAGCTTGTAGATGGGCTATCTTTTGGGCAAATCTTCCGCCCCAGGATAATGGATATTGATTATCGCGATAATATCGTAAATCGCGATCTCTTTGGTAACAATAATCGTGATATGAAATGTTCATATCGTCCCATCCCTATAGCTGACAGAGCAGCACATTTTGTCACATATACATTTTCACAATAATTTGAATCACGTTGCAAAGGTGCTGCTGAACGCAGACCGCATGCTGAAGCTGTAAACGTGGATTTTGTAAACCAAGAAAATGTCTGTTTATCTGTCTCCTTTTAGGGTGTCAAGCTCACACCATTAAATTCACATCCGATTACTCATCACGCCGGATCGAAAACCATTTGCACCTGTCAATGTTGTGTTCCAGCAGCTTCACTGCATCCGCAGACGGAGCAGACACACTCCATGCCACACTGTTAGCACCGCGTTGTACATTGGTAATAAGCAGACAGGTTTGTTTTTATTTTTGCCAGTTTTAGTCGTTTTGCCAATTACCGAACTCCCCCACACACTTGGGTGTGTATAGTCCTGTCACTGCCTACCAAGTACTCACTCTGTGAAGCCTTGAATATTAGCCTTTGTGGCTTTTCTTGAAGAAAAAAAGAAAAAAGAATCCAATTTGCTCGCCGCAGAAGCTTGGCGACCAAAACACAACTTATTACAACACCTGTAAGTATCTGGTGGAGTAGCTTGAACAAGACACACTATACAGTACGTCCACCATATGTCAGACGATGAATCACCCGCGCCTATGCACAGCCACACCAGAACATGCTCTCAGCCCAGGTCCAGGTCCAGGTTTGGAACAGCCTACCACAGTATTTGATTCCATCACAGACAATTTGCCTATATGTAACGATGCACTCAACTCATGATACAATTCAAATCACGATACTAAGATTTTTTCAAGATTATTTATTTTTATCTTACACAAAGGCAGTATTTTATTTCTTTAAATGTTCTTCTCTTATCTTCTCTTATCCTCTTTTCAATACAGTAGCACATGTTTTCGTATCAATTCTCTTACAAAGATCCTGTATTTTCTTTAAAAAATGTACTTGTCTGCTGTTTGCGTGACGATTCAAATTGTGATTTAATCACGATTTCAATTGTCACTCTAATTTGAATCGATTTTAATCGGTTTGAATATATATCGTTGCATGCCCTACCTTCAAGCCTTAATGCATTGTTCGTATACATCAACTGACCACAACCTCACACTGACTATTGAGCTGCAGTGAACCGCATGATTGGCCAATGGATACATTATCTTAGTTGGCTATTGTTCACAATTGCATCTAATAATAAAAATAAAAAAATAAACAAAAGGTATAACGTACAGTATTCGTCAATTTAATGCCTCCTGTCCCAACCAAGGTCTATAACTCTACACAGTCTAAGCAGAGCTGACGGCATAACTTTACATGTCAATGTTTACCAAAGTCGAACGCAATTCTATTCTGCCACTTTTATGCAAAACCACTGATCATGACTAGTCCATTGAAATGAGTTGAATTCGGCATGAAATATCACTGTCATACATGCATTACCTTTCCTTCAAAACACAATACACTGTGGATTTACTGTGTAATGTTTCCCCTTGCAAAGTACTTTAAAAAGTAATTTATAAACTTTTTTTTTTCTGACAGTGAGCGATAGCTCCAGTGAGCAGCACTATTTTGATGGTTGTAGAAGAAAGCATTTTTTTAAAGTGCTGGGTTATGTGGGTTTGGGACTGTCCACTTGACTGCAGAGGATTCTGGAGGAAAAAAAATCTAATTGTTTTGGGGAGAATCCAACAGAAGCAAAGCTGTGAAGCAACACTCTCTGTACATTGAATCCAGCACGGGCAGAGGATCAAGTGGGAAGCACAGATTCATGAGGCTCCAGCAACTTCAGTCAGTGGCTGCTGTTCTCATGGTTTAATGCACATAGTCAGGGAATATTATCAGAATACCTGTCAAAGCTGGGAATAAATTCCTTACCAAACAAGTTCTTCACCAATGTGTTCATAAAGGTGTCTAGTAACATACCCAACAAAGATTGAAATTCAACATCCCTAGGAGAATCTTTGACAGCAAATTCTGGGTCTCATTCACTTACTATACACTATAAGGGAAAAAATTACTCCCAAAAAATATGCTTTAAGTAGCATGTGAGGGGTCTAACTAGGTGTTTGCAATTATTCTGAATCCATTGCAAGCATTTGTTTTGCACGAAAAACATTCCTTGGGCACGAAAAACATTCCTTGGGCCAACACCTAGTTGGACCCCTCACATGCTACTTAAAGCATATTTTTTGGGAGTAATTTTTTCCCTTATAGTATAGTGTATAGTAAGTGAATGAGACCCAGAATTACACTAGCTGTCAAAGATTCTCTTAGGGATTTTGAATTTCAATCTTCGTTAGAAATTGTTTGGTAAGGAATTTATTCACTATTAACACTTTGCCGTCCGAAATAGAATGGTGGTTGGTAGCCGTGAAATTTCTATTATTGTATTGTGATCTGAGACATAATATTATGTTTATAAACATGAGCCCACCGCCACTCCTTCTTGGACAGCGCCGTTGTTTTTTCTTTTTTTTCCCCCCCCAGGTCATTAGCTCACTGTGATTATCTGGTTCTCCGTTGGGATAGAATGGGGATTTTGGCCGATCATCGATCTCCCCGTGCGTTTCGCATGCGCGATCCCTTCACGTAAATGTCCCCGCAAATAATCCATGTGTGACTCAAAAGCAGAACTGAAAATTTTCGCTAGCATAGCCCCTAGCATGGCTGCTGTAGAAGCACCAGGGTACAGACAGTAACCGAATGGGGGAATATGCCTTGGAAAAGGAAAGGCCAATGACATCACTTCTGCTTCATGTCAGCCCAGCCATGAGCTATCAATGCACGAGTGGTGACTAGGGAAGGTTAGACGATCGCCGATTTTCGGATGAAAATAATTTATTTCGGTAAATACGGGAAAGTACGATTGGCTGCCCCTCCCCCCCTAGGAAGTCCGATATAGTACGATTTTAACATTAAGGGGCTCCCCGTGGCTTTGAAAGGGTTAATAGCCCCTGACTAACAGTCAAGCAGTGGTGGAAAAAGTATTATAAAATAGCAGAGCTACAAGCCCACAACTTGGTAGATCGTCTATTTTCACTATTTTATTTTGTATTTTTTATTTTTAAACGATAAATACAAAACGAATGGTTTTGGACATACAAGGTTTCCACCCGACAACAACAAAATACCGATGGTTCCTGTTGAGATTGGCACATTTCTCCCAGGTTTTTCACTCGCGTCACTTTGTCTGCTGACCTCACTCAGCAACGAAATAAACAGAAAATAAACACAAATAAAAATAAAACAATTCACAGGAGGCAAGCAGTGATCACCCCATGATGTGCACTGCAATGTAGTTTCAAATGTACTACATTGCAGGCGAACAAATAATAAGACCCGTGTGACATGTGTGATCTGGGCAGCTTGCCCCATGCAGGAAATGTGCCAATCTCAATGGGAAACAACAGTATATGTGTTTCAAAAAGATTGGAAAAAATTGTCTTCAAGGCGGCTCAGCCAAAATGTCCAAAGCTATCTGTAGCACAGATGTCTTCGCCTGCCAAGTCCACTAAAGCCAGTGATGACAGCGGTGCTGATAAGTGATAACCTAGCTAATCTGTCCGTGATGAGCAGCTGTAATCCAGCAGCTATGTCCACCACCAGCTCCCTCCCCGACCAGGGGCGTCACAAGGGGTGGGGTGGGGGTGGGGGGAGTGGGACTGAGTTACTATAGGGCCCAAGGTGGAGGGGCCTTCATTATTTTATACTTTAGCTATTGAAAGATAGCAGATCTACAAGCTCACAGCTTGTAGATCTACTATTTTTCAATAGTTAAAGCACAAATTATGCCTAATAATGTGTTGGGTTAAACCCCCTCCCCCTGTGAAGAACATTCATGGGGGGCCTGCAGTGAATCCTTGTATCCAGGCCAGGGCCCAGAATTTGGTGTGACGCCCCTGTCCCCGACCCTGTGACTCATGCTCCTTTTATAATTCCTTCCATGGCTGCTCCACCACACATTTACCTCTGTGTGTGTGTGCGTGTGCGTGTGCGTGTGCGTGTGTGTGTGTGTGTGTGTGTGTGTGCGTGCGTGTGACAGAGAGAGAGATGCATTTATTATTAGGTCTTGCAAGAGCAGAGCTGCTAGTGGGTGCCAACTTCTGCAGTCCTGCTTGATTGCTTGCCTCACGCTTATTGATAATTAATAATACAAATGAACTTTATTTATAGGGGGATTATTTAATTATTGTTTGCGCCCGCGTCATACCCCGGTGGTTTTGAGTAATGTGAATTTGAACATCACGTTGTGTTCCGTCCATTTATTCTATTCTAATGGATGTGTGTGTGTGTGTGTGTGTGTGTGTGTGTGTGTGTGTGTGTGTGTGTGTGTGTGTGTGTGTGTGTGTGTGTGTGTGTGTGTGTGTGTGTGTGTGTGTGTGTGTGTGTGAGAGTGAGTGTGTATTATTGTATTATGAAAGTGTATAAGTGCGCCAGGTGCGCACTTATACGTAATAAAAATAAAAAAATATTTCTGCCAGGAACCCCCAGAAGAGAAGATTTTGTGAGTGCAAAAAAAAATAAGAAAAAAAAAATCGAAAACTTCCAAACGTTTTTGAGATTTTCAAAAAAGCAGATTTTGCCGCGTTGTGAGCTTGCGCAGATGTGCAAGCTTTCCTTTGAATAGTCAAAGTATAAATGATTGTGATGCTATATACCTAGACTAATTTTGCTGGGGTCCCCACTTTTAAGACATTTAAGACAGTGGTTCTCAACCTTTTCAGGCTGCGACCCCCAAAATAATCATATTTTAACTGGGTACTCCCACCCTGACGAGCACTAAGATAACACAGTTCTATTGTGAAAATAGAAGATCTACATGTAGATCGGCTATTTTCAAAATTTCTACCTCTAATAGTTGACAATTTGGCCAATGTTCAATTTGTCATTTTAGAGGTATTAAAAAGTCCTTAAATTGTTACTTTAGAAATGTGCAGATACCCTCTATACACTTAAACTTTATGTTGGTTTGTTTACTGTTGAGTGAGAAAACAATGTTTCACATTAAGCTAATCATCTGGGGACCCCCCCAAAATAGGTTGGGGATGCCCCTGGTTGAGAAGGTTGAGAACAACTGATTTAAGAACCATGAGTTGAATACCTAGGACTTGCAACGTAAAAAAGATCATAAGACTTATTTGCGATGCTCCTTTTAGGCAGGGTGTTTAACTGTACTTGTACTGTACTACATTTCAATTGTATTGACTATACGTGTACTGTTCTCCATTTTTGTCTAATACAATACTCAATCAATCAAAAAGAGACTAAGTAACATGGTCGAAATCTTGTCCCAGTCCACCCCCGCCCTGTTTGGTTTCTGAACTGCTGATTCGGCTCTTTCAAAACAGCACGGCGCCCTCTCATTATCCTATTGACCAGGGATGTGCAGAGAATGTTAGAGAGGCAGGGGCTGACATTTCTAAAAGTGCTTTGGGGCGAAAATATTGAAAATAGCCGACCTCCAACCTCCAAGCTCACAACACGTTGTGAGCTTGGAGGTCGCCTATTTCCGGTGTTTGATACCACAGTGAACTAAGCACAGTCAAGTCAATACTGGAGATGTGATTTCTACACAGATAGGGCAATTCTTTCAACATAAGATGCTGTATTCAAGTTCAGGAGAGTTTGGACAAGGCAATTCTCTTGAATGCTGCCTTCAGGTATGGCATGGAAAGAGGGGCATTTGCATTTATTTCCCCATAGTAAAAACTGCATTCATGGTCTGGAGAGGGCACTTCTTACAGAAGGTTAAAGGGGCAGGGGCTCAAGCCCCCTTTGATGCCTATGTGTGCACGTGCCTGCTATTGACTTCATACGCAAAATAATAAAAAATAAGGTAGCCACCATATTTGGTGTTCTTTGCTGTTTGTGAAATGTGCACATTTAGCAGGAATATATTTGTCTAATAGCTCAAAAGAAATAGACAAAACATAGATGGAAAAATCACACATGCTGTTGTTGCAGGCTCTCAAAATAACAAATGCAGAATTCATGCCAAATGTTTGCATCGTCGACTCTGGTCTGTGATATTATTGTGGAGTCAACAACACTGTCAGCTTGTATAGGCCAGCTAAATGCTCTGAACCTTAAAGACACAACAAAACATGCTCGTTGTTTGCTCTTTTCATTTTCCATGTCGGAACAATTGTTAAGTATTTAACCGTTTTGTTCGTTGCACATAAGGTAGAGACAGACTTGATTTGCAGCAGTGTTGGGCAATATTACTTAGGAGAGTAATATCATATGTTATTTAATACTTATTACTTTGTATCAAGAGTAATATATTATATTACATATTATATTACAATATTACTTTTATTTTGTTAGTTTTTCTGCATATTCCATATTGGAAAAATACTAAATATCCTCAAAGGAGGAGTAAAAAATCAAGCAAACAGCAGAACTAAACACATTGAAAATAATATTGAAAATATTTCCACGTTTATTTTTGTCTGCGGCCGAATACATACTGTATACATTTGGGGATCCTTGGCACGAAAAGGTTAACCACTGGTCTTAAATCCATAAACGCATCAACAGAGTTGGGGTCCGTTACTCAAAAAAGTAGTACACTACATATTACATATTACTTTTGAAAAAAGTGGTGCCTTACACTACTTTATTACTCCTTGGAGAAAGTAACTAGTTACACTACTCGTTACACTACTTTTGCGTTACTCCATAAAAAAAGCCTGAGATGCATTGCCAACATATATTAGATGTATTCAATATGTATTAGATATTATTATAATATCTAATACAATACAGTTATGTTGTTCAATGAAGTGAGTCCCAGGGCTCACTGGTGGTCATTTGAATGAGTCTAATAATAATAATAATAATAATAATAAGAAGAAGAATAACAATAAATAAAAATGATATTAAAGTTATAGTTCACCTATTTTTTACATAAAGATGTGTGAAATACTTGCCATTAAAACAGTGGTTAAAAATGTATTTTTAACCACTAATTTTCCTGGCCAAGGCTACATTCACCAAACGTGAATGGAGAAGAAGCATCGTTAGATGTAATTATAATCATAGAACTCTGGGCAACCAGTGACTTCCAGGAAAGTCTGGATGGAAACCGAGGAAGATTGGTGACGCTGGAGAGACAGATGACCACCAGGAAGAGCCTGGTGTGGGTGTATGAGGTTAGCAACCTCATGCACAGCACTCGCGAGAGGGCACCAACTCAAGCTACAGACATTTATACAGATACCCTCAGAGTCTCCCGAGAGGGGGGGAGTATGTGAGACTCAACAATACAAACATAACGGTAACAGCCCTTAACTAATCACAGCTAACGAGATGGCTCACCTAAACAACATCAGCTGGGGAGAAATTGGACGTAAAGTGTCACTGCGAGAACATCTGCAGGAACACAAAAGGTAAAAATACATCAAGCCAGGACCAAGTGTGGAGAAGAGGGGTCACAGGTGCAGCGCACAACTTGGTTGGTGAGTTGGTGAGACGAAGGAGAACTCCAGGCAGGAATAACCCCACAGTACTGGAGAACTCTACGCACCTGTGTCACCTCAAGACCTCAGGAGGGACCCACCCAATACCTCCCCAGAGAAGCCTCTTGTTGGGAAAAAAACAAATAGAGCAGGAGAGGGGAGTTTAGCCTTGGTCAGGAGGAGGAGATGGGCAGTGATTTGGCCACCACTGCCGAGCCGGCCATCAGGAGGGTGTTGTGGTTTGCGGGTCGAAACACCTTATGATCGATGGTTACCACCTGAAGACATCAAATTTTCCTGGCCAAGGCTACATTCACCAAACGTGAATGGAGGAGAAGCATCGTTAGATGTAATTATAATCATTAATTGATTACCAGAGTCCCGTGGTCAGAGTTCTGGTCAGTTTCTAATGGAATATTAAGTAGTTCCAATGGGGTGGGGGCCATTTGGCGTGGCCCAATCATTGAAAATAGATTAATCCACAAAACTAGCGTCATTTGTATTGTTGGCCTATTTCTACCATATAGAGCGAGGTTTCGTTCTGATCAGCTGCCTGCAAAGAACCTTGTTTTGGGGAAATACGTTGCAAAATTGATTTGAATGCAAAAATGTAGTATGCCAAAGCAAATTCCTATGTGTATTACACAATGGTTAATAAAGAAATCTGAATCAGCGGCGTAGTGATACTGGACACAAAAAATAGTACCATGTGACAGTGGGGTCAAAGACCAACGAAAGTTGGTCTATTTGGTAGAAATAGGTCAACAATACAAATGAAGCTAGTTTTGTGGATTCATCTATTTTTAATGATTGGGCCATGAGCCCCTGCCAAATCACCGGAACTACTTTATATTCATCTAAAACTGATCAGAACTCTGACCACGGGACTCTGGTAATGGATTAATACATTGGCAACCACTATTTTAATGGCAAGTATTTCACACAGCTTCATGTCAAAAATAGGTGAACTATCACTTTAATGTAATTATTTTGGAGCCCCTGTGGCCTTGTAATTTAGGACTCCCATTGTGCAGCTCACATACATTCATGGGTTTATTCATTTATTTATGGACATACAAGGTTTCCACCTGACATTATAAAGCCTATAGTTCTGTATCCATATGTCAGTCAGTTTAAGCAGATTTCATTCCATTTGGCTCCTATGAATTTTCCAGTCCAGGGGTGGACATGACCTGGCGGAGATTTTCCCCCCACAGAGCACAGCAGGTCATACTGTAGCAGGCGAAAGTGATGGAACTACAATGGGATGACTCCGTGTGCAGCAGAAGCACTAAAGCAATTTCAAACTGATTCTAGCTGCGGAAAACTTCCCATTTGCTTAAAAAAGCAACATAACAGCGATGTTTTTTGCATAAGGATAATATTATTTATTAATCGTCCGTCATCATGACAGCATCAGAGTCTCAGGGGTGAGGTGCTCTTTCCCTCTCTCTCTCTCAGCCTACACTGATTTCCAGTAGGGTAATTCATTCCTGTGGCTTGCTGGATATGTAATAATACTCACTATTTGGTGGTTTGGTTTATCTTTTCACATGTAGGATATTAATCTAGACTGTGATTCAAATGTCAGGTTTGCGCACCTCGTGATATGCGCTATTTTTTCTCTTTTGTCTCTCTCTCTCTCTTTCTCTCTCATTCTCTCTCTTTCTCCCTCTTGAATCATAGCACAAGGTAATTCATTGCTTTGCTTGATATTATAAATCTCCTTATTTGGGGGTTTTGCTGTATTTAGTCCCTTGTATTAATCTATGTGCAGCCGTTATCAAATGTCGGTGGCTGCTTGATTGGCAAAGTGTCACCGTGACATGCTGCTGTGCTGAAAATCACTTGTGTTTGATTAGGCCTACTTCTTCTCTGGTTAATTATTTTAGGGAAATGGCAGTTCCAATGTTCTAAAAGACAAGTGATGAAGTTTACAATCGGTTCCTGCTGAAGGCAGAAGCAGGAACTGCAGGCACGAAAGTAGCGAGTAGCGGGCAACGCGACCAGGCAGTATTTGTAATGTTATTAATATATTCGGAGGAGTAGTGCCGTTACACTACTCGTTACCGACAAAAGTAGTATTATTACAGTACACCCCAACTCGCATCAACGAATAAAGGTGTATGTAATGTATGTAATGTAGGGGTGCAGGGTTTATGTACTGTAGGGGTGCAGGGTTTATGTACTGTAGGGGTGCAGGGTTTATGTACTGTAGGGGTGCATGGTTTATGTACTGTAGGGGTGCAGGGTGGGAGCAGTTAGCATTGGGGAGGAAGCAGTGCTATCACTTTTAGCGTTGTCACATAACCATATTGTATGAAAAGATAAGATAATCTTCTAACTGATCCCTTTGGGGGAAATTCAGGTGTTGTAGCAAAGTGTGAAACACAGGATAGGTTCCGGCAAGAGTAGAGAGATAAGAATAAGATCAAATATAGCCTAAATATAAATAAGATACAATATAAACAAGATAAAATTGACTAGAGTCTGACACTAGCGCTTGGTCCGACTGAGTTAACATAATTATTATCGTTGCTGGCGGCTCAGAAACCTTGTATCTCCATGTTTTAACTTTATGTAAATTAATGCCCCTACTACATGATCATACTACAGCGTCACACAAAAGTAGCAGATCCGCAAGAGAGGCGTTTTGAGCTGGTGTAGATCACTGGTCAGACCCACTGGTGACCAGTGGATCTCAAAGTGTCCTTGAGGGGTGTCATGGCACACATTATGTGGCCTTCAAAAAATATATACTTTAGCACCTCCTACAGGTGCTTGCATGTAACATGACCTGCAATTATTGTGCTAAGCCTTTTCAGTTGTGTAGGTTAGTTCAATTGATTCTAGCACACCTGTTAGCTTTAATTTGTTTGGTAGAGTCTTCACTTCAGTCAGTGTACAGTACACCGCTCCTCTGCCTTTTTCGTCCTCTGTGTGTGCTTCGGAGAGCCTTTGCTTGTGAGTTTTGATTTCAACTATTTTGAGAAACTGTGCATTTAAATAATGTACATTTCATGTGACTTTTAAGTTAATAGCATTTCATGATGAAGAGTTAAAAAAAGCATAAGCAAACCTGTTAGCTTGTAGATCTTGCCTTTTTGCAAAGCAACCTGCTTCTTGTCTACTCATAGTAATATCATATTGAGATTATTGTATGCAGTAGATTGTGTGTTGTTTGTTAGAATGTTTTTGACCAAGAATGTGTATTGTTTGATTTGATTTGATTTTTATTTGGATCTCTTTTAGCCCATCGGGCTAATCTTCCAAGAGTCCATAAGAACATAACAAAACATAACATTACATTACAAGACATTACATTATAAAACACAGAAATATAACAGCATGAATTATTAAAACCCATCTACATAAGAACTATGCATGGCAGGGGCGTCCTCCTCCCTGAGCCAGCCATACATCTGGCCGCATACCAATTTACTAAAAAAGCTAAAAACTGAACAAAATAGAAAAGAAAACTAAATAGTAAATGACACAATAAAAGTAATTGTAGCTATGATAGCGCATTCCATAATTTAACTGCCCTAAAGATAAAAGATCGACTTCCCATAACAGTTTTTATTTTAGGTAAAACATAGTGATCTTTATGTCTTGATCTTGTGTTGACCTTGTGTTTATCACGTAAAGATATCAATTTATTTTTTATGCTAACTGGCTTGTTAGATATTTAGATTTTAGAGATTAAAGCAACAGACTGTTGTCTCACACATTCATTTACAGTGGGCCATCCCATTATACTGTGAAGTTGGCTCGTACCTGTTTCGTACCCACATCTTAAAATCATTCTAGCAGCTTTGTTTAGTGAGATTTGCAACCTTTTCATATCTTGCTGATCTGCGTTTCCCCATACTGCACAGCAATAATTTATGTGACTGTAGATTAGACTACGGGATATCACTTTTAAAGTACATTTAGGTAAATGTTTTATTTTCAGTTTTACAAACGAGTTGTTGATGGATGATGATGAGAAGAGGAAAGTAAAGTCTGGCATGTTACACCTGCGTTCTGCTCATTCATTCATGATGACGTGTTAGCTATCTGTATCGGAGACAGAATAAGGGGGTACCAAATTAGCCCTTTCGGGGCCCGACGTCATCTGCGTTCACTCACTCATTCCTTCCACAGTATAACGTCTGGCCTTCGGCCTATTGGCAGCTTGAAAAGTGGGCGGGAGTACTTGCCTTGACAGACAGACTCCTCTAACCAATCAGCGTAGCAAAACATCTCTCAGCCAGTCGGAAGAACGGCAAACAAACACGTTTTTTCGGCCGATGAACTCCTCTAGCGCATCCCCTGTGTTACTTTTTAATTGTTGTAATTGATTCCAACTCTGAAATAACTGCACTGCTTAACTGCATTGCTTGTTTTATGGTTAGAGTGTTAACTGTTACACTTGTTGCATCGCGAGGGCAGCCATTGTTGTTTTGAAAATGCTGTAGCATGCATCTACGTCACCGCCTACACATGGACCAATCTGGGAAAGCTTTTCACTTGTTGTCAGGAAAGACTACATTTGTTGTGCCGTTATAGAGCATCGCAGTTGAAGCCCCACCCCGTCCTCACTCTGGTGTCGGAAGCGTTTTCCGCATTCATTTCTTCCATAGACATTTCATAAAGTATTTATTTAAACGTTTTTAAGCCTTGGACAAAGCCACCTCGGCTGGAGATGGACATTCTTTCATAGGTGATCTAAGTCCAGCCGCCCCGTATCAGATCGGAGGAGGATACCGCACATTATACCTCATCCACCCTTTCTTCTCTCTCCTTTTGGTATCTTTATCCTCCTCCTCCTTTTTTCCTTTTTTATTCTTCTCTTTTTTTGTCTTTCTTAGTCTTGTGTGTCCTTCTCTTTTTCTTTGTCTTTCTTAGTCTTGTGTAGCCGCCCCGTACAGGAAGTGATGTCACGACTCACTGACATCATTGTCTCGCGTAGCCAGACAACTATTCCACAATCTCTGTGTAGAAAAGTCACCAATTCTTCCTCTGGCATATCACTGACTTGGCTCCACCCATCTGATCTTACCTGCACTGATTCCCACACCTGCTCTCACTCACTCCAATCAGTCCTACTATATAAACTGCCTCATGCCTCAGACATTCAGTTCTCCCTCACAGCAGCAGCAGTAACAACACCTCACAGGAGAGACCTGGACTGGAATCCTGCCTAATGTTATGCGTCAAGTGATGTGAGTTGTGATATAGCTTATATTGTGATTGTTAAAACTCGCCTGTTGATACTTTAAAGAGATGAGGTAATGGAATTTATTTGAGTTGTTTATGAGGAAATTCAGTAATGGAGAATATGGAATGTTGTGTTGGCCCATGCTGTTTGGATGCTTGAGTGACCAGAGTGCTTTATTAATTACCTGAATTGTTTTACCTGACTTGTTTGTCTAATTTTAAGTATTTGATGTAATGTATTGATGATGTTTTCTCTGTATTTTGTATTTAGAAATAAACCATGACAAATGGCAACCCACTCTTCAACTGGCATTCTTGCCGATGCCCCCATGGCGATTTTAACCCACCTTTTGAACCAGCCCATAACACCTCAAACCCTATTTAACACTCTGAATGCTATATAGAGTCTGGAACAGCAGCTCCCGAACGGCGAGTATCGAAAACGGGCATTAACGTTCAAAAACATATATTTTAAAATGTCATTTCTGCTAAGCAGCACGCTAAACATGCTTATATGATTTTTATTTATATAATGATGAATATGTGTGATGTGAGACGGAAACGGAAGTGACGAGGGGGCTTCACTTCCGCTCTCATCTCGCACTCATCATTTCTTCCCCGGTCTGCCAGACTGTATGCTGGGAGCATTTGACCAAATCGCGGAGGCAACAGTCTGGCCACGCGAGACTACTGACATCACACTGACATCACTTCCTGTACAGAAAAAAAGGTCACTCAAGCGACAAGTAGATGGATGGGTGTACTCAGTGGTGGAAAAAGTACTACATTGTTTTAATCAATGGCTACAACGTAATAATCGAGAGGCACTATTTTGTAAAGAAATTAAAAAAAAAATATTAACGAATTCCCACAGAAAAATATAATATGTTATAATTGATGAATTGGTTAGTATGATTAACCACTTACATGTAATACTTAATCGTACAATAGTGTCACACAAAAATAGCTCACAAGGCATGGAGCTTGTAGATCTACTTTTTTTTTCTTCCATTTTCATTTAAATTGATTATCTGTATCTTTCTTAAATAGTCGATTAAATGGATTAGGTAACTGTTGCACACCTATAAGCATCCTATCCTAATGCACCAGCATACTAATTACTCTAGAGGAATAATTAAAAGTATTGTGGTCTCTCTACAGCTTCAGGTTCTACAAGGACGCTGAGAATGAATAGATAATTTGTGGTGTGACTGGGAGGCTTGAAGAGCCCCCTAACCACTGCTGTGTCAAGACGTTTGTAGTAAGTTCAAGGTTGGTTTGGATTGCATACCACAAATCTAGCAGCTTATGCAGATGAGCAGGGGCGTCGCACCAACTTCCGGGCCCTGGGTACAAGGATTCAGTCACATTTTGTGCTTTAACTATTGAAAAATAGCAGCTATACAAGCTCACGGTGCCACGCGGCAAGCTTGTACGTGAAAATGTGTGCAAGTCTTTGAATATTTCAAATCCTTCCAAGGTTGTTTTGAAATACCTATGTTTCTATGTCAGTGGTGCTCAAACCTTTCCACTTGAAGGACCCCCAAAATGATATGTATTTGGCCACGGACCCCCATCTCAAAATATTTAGTTCCAGGGACCCCCAGAAGCAGAATTTGAGTTAAAAATGTTCGCTTAAAAAATACATATATTCAAAGATTTGCACACATTTTCACGACTTTTCAAAAATAGCAGATCTACAAGCTTGCAGCGCGTCACAGAGCTTGTAGATCTGCTATTTTTCAATAGCTAAATTATAAAATAATCGAAGCCCCTCCACCTTGGGCCCTAGTAACTCAGTCCCACTTTCCCCCCCCCTTGTGACACCCCTGCAGATGAGTATAACAGCTCAGTGACAAAGCATTTGACTGCTAATCAAGATATCTACAGTAGTTGATCTCTGTGTGCCCTGACAATCATGACAGCAATGTTGTCATTCGCAGGATTTTGTGCGAGGGACCACCATATGAAAATAGAAAGTTTTATTTTATAGCCAGGGGTCCCTGAGAAAGCTTCAGGCGTTTCCACTTTGAGAACCACTGGTTTAATTACAACACATTCCTTCTGAAACTCATTTCATATTCTCATTTCACAAGAAAGTAGACAATAATGTCTACAAAGTGAGGTATCTCTTTGCTTAGACCATGCAGTGGTTTCAACCCTTTTTCATATCAAGAACTATTATTTATTCTGCATTTGAGCCACGGATGCCACCATTTGATGAGATTTAGCCTCTCAGACCCCAAACCTTTTTTGTTATCGTTGGATTGTGTCCACAATTTCATGCTGTATTGATGTGGGATAGGATAAACATTTTATTGCAGTTTGTACAAATATTTTAATACTTCTCATTCACACATTTATGTAAAATTCAATACAAATTTGATTATAAAAAAAAAAAAAGATCTATAAGGGTCTATTTGGTTACCAACTCTCCATCATTTAGCTGGGGACCACCTGGAACCCCGTCATGGACCACTGGTGGTCCCCGGATCACTGGTTGAAAACCATTGGCTTAAGCGCCATTCCCATTGGTCATGATAACTATTACTACCATTGTATATTTTATAGTTGGTGTGAACACTGCATGCCTTGGCTTAGATCGATTTTAAAACTATATGTTTTATAGTTATAGTGCTGAGTGTGAATGGCCCTTTAGACTGATCTACAGTAACAGTTTTGGAACTGCAGCTTATTCATCTGTTTTTGAAAACTGAAAGTCTGAGAAATCGAGCATTAATGTTTTGGCCAAGAAAATAAAATAATATATAAAATCATGCTTTGAATTAATACATTCAGTAAATACTTTGACCCAACAAATGAATAATGGGTGAATTTGCAAACATAAATTAAGCAACACTAAATGTGAAACATAATACATGCAGTCACCACATGTGAGCTCTGAATTTGGGCGCTGGGATTAACTTAACATTTTAGTTTAATTAATTCCCATCAATCCTACAATGTTCCTTAATCAGGCTGAATATTTTAAACATAAACACTCCCCACTGTTAATAGTAATCAAATATTCTGTTGTTGTTGAAGTTTAGTTTCTCACTAATCCCCCAGACGTGATTAGGAGCTACACTGACTGTAAGAAATCACTCTTTACTTTAAGGCAGGCATCTCAAGCCTTGTTTATACAAATCTACTCTGTAGGAGAAGTTGCTGCGAAAAGTCTGTTTATGAAGAAAACACAACATGCCGATTAAGTATAAGATGGGGCTTGAGTGGTTTAACCAGACCAATTTATTCAGTCGATTATTAAGAATCTATTTAAACTTTTATGATTCGTGTCTAAAAAACGGCCTCCCTGATTAATTAAGTATTTAATCAAAAAAGTATAGCAATCAATAGAATAATCTCTAGGAAAAGAATCCATAGTTGCAGCCCTAGGCTTACATTTTTAGCAACAACTTTGTCTGTTTCTGTCTGCAGTGCTGTTGTTCTTTGCTATAGAAAAAAATACAGTATAGGCTACTGCGCAGGGACGTGCTGGCCATTGGGAAAAGCGGGACAACTCCCGAACGGCCGGTTCATTCCCGGCCGGTCCAGGCCGGCCATTAGGAAAAAAATTAAAATAAAATGTCGGCCTTCGTTCCATTTTGGGGGCTGGGCGGCCAACAAAGTAAATCGTCAATGTCGGGCAGAAACCTTGTATCTCCAAGTTTCAAATGTATACATTTTTTTCGCAAAGTAAAGCCCTGCTTCATCATACAAGGCCGTTGCACAAAAGTAGTGAAAACAGCAGATCTACAAGCACACAACGCCTCGCTAATTGCATTGCAATTAGTTACTTTGCTTTGTGAGCAGTGGGTTTGTTTGAGGGTGTTGGTTTGTTCTCGGTTCACTCTCCAGTTTCCTTGTGCATGTGGACTTCAGAAAATAAAATAAGCAAGCACGTCAACACACATCCGTACTGTAGCTGTAATCAGCTGAGGGAAACGGCCGCCGCAGCCAAGACTACATGGAAACATGCCACTGGCTTCCACTCTGAAGACAATCTACACACAGCGAGCACTTACTCTCAAATATGATGCTTGTGTAAAGTGTGTTGGCATACAGCGGCTCAAAGACGGTCACTTTGATAGCTGTTATAATTGGTATAATTATAATCGGATGAAATACAAATTAATTTTTGCATGGAAATATGTTGCATGTTTTCCACAGTTGTTGTTGAATTCATCTCCCTTCCTTCCCCATTGTAACTTAATTGTCAGGTTTTGTTTTTTGATTACAAATTAGTTTTTGTTTTCCCTACTTACCCACTTAAACCCTACTTCATTTGACTTAATTCCCCCAGGGTTGTGTGAATATATAGCAGATCTACAAGTTCACAACACGTTGCTTTGCGACATGTTTTGAGCTTGAAGAGCAGCTAGTTTCGCTTAATCTTTGACCCCGACCAGAATAGGTTAGCTAGTGTAGAGATTAGTGGGCAGCTATGGCTGTGGTAATGTAAGGGCAAATTAAAAGTGTGAAACAATAAAAGTTAAAGAAGAATAATGACTCTCGCCTTTTATCATTTTGATGTGAAAGTAGCTCACGTAGTAATAATTTAAACTGCCATATTTGAGAAGCATTGCCCTTTTGTAAAGGCCTGGAAGGAATGTTTTCTCAAATAACTGGAACTAATAGTGAGTTAATGTGTCAGCTCCATATCGGATTATATCGGATCTGCAGCACGGTGAGAAAAAGCATTAGGTAATCGGTTACGATATCAGTTATATCCTCAAAACCCCCTCTAAGCAAGGCCAACGTTCAGTCTTCATTTTTCCAGTCATGATAAGATTTTTCACCAGCCCTGCCCCGACCCAAACCGATTAGTACCGTAGCAGCTGCTGATGTTTTCAGATCAATGATTCGAGAAACATTCCGTGGAGAGAAATCAATTATTGTTTAAACACTAGTCTCTGCTGTCTGGGAATCAATAGGTGAGATGTATTATGTCCCAGACACTCTTTACAACCCTGAGACACTGTTGTTGTTGTTGGTGATGATGTTTTTCTTCTTTTTTCTTCCCGGGTACAGGACACGGAATTTACACGTATCTTTGTTTTTTGTCATTAGGGGCAATTCACAATTTGTGGCACAGTTAAGGGCTTTGCACACAGACACGTTTTTTTTTTTTTTTTTTCGCACAGAAAAAACTGACGATTTCTTTTTTTTAAAGAAAACAATGATTCTCTATGACCTCATGCACACCGGCTCCGAATTTGCCATGCGGCAGGTGGCTGCGGCAGTACGTTTTTTTCCCGATCGAACCCAGTTCCATGTGTGCGTCATTGACTCCTTTTATGACTACCTTCTGGCCAGTGATGTATATCGATGACATCAGGGATCTTCATATATACAGTAGGCATAAAAGGGATTCTGGGGAATACCCATACATATGGACTTTTACATATGGACTTTTACATAGGTGATGTCACAGTGATGTGTCAGGGGAACCACAGACAGACAGAGATATGCGGACAAGATGTGCCGGTTTTCATAGTATACTTCATACAATCATACCCTTGTGCGCTTCACTCGAAAATACTGTTCCTGAAGAAACAGTGTGGGTTCGAGTAGCATGCTGTATGATGGTATGTATATATATCATCATACACGATATG
Source organism: Nannobrachium achirus (assembly GCF_963921795.1). Lineage (NCBI taxonomy): Eukaryota > Metazoa > Chordata > Actinopteri > Myctophiformes > Myctophidae > Nannobrachium > Nannobrachium achirus. The sequence continues at coordinate 47,686,151 of NC_137829.1, read as the reverse complement.
ATTATGATGATGATGATGTATGATGATGACGTATAGACCTGCATGATGTCACAGGGAGTCAAATATCGGGGGGTCAAATATCAGTATTTGATACTATGGGAAACGCCTTGGCAAAACACATGGGCACACACAAACTTTTCGTCGGAATGTTACGAATTTCCGAACTCTAATTCGGGGTAATGCTTTTCAAAAATGTGCCAGTGACGTCATTTTGTAGTTGACGGGCCTTTCCGACGAAAAGTTGGGTCGTCGGAGACAGTATTGACAGCCCTTTATGTTCCCCCTAAGGGCGGCAGTGGCTTAGGAGTAGAGAAACCGTTATTAGAACACGGAGGGTTCCCGAAGGGTTCCCAGTTCGATCCCGGGCTCCCCCAGAGTAGTGTCAAAGGGTCCTTGCAACCCTAGTTGCTCCTGATGAGCAGGATGGTTTCCTCCGTAATCTGTGTGAATGGGTGAATGTAATGCACAATCTCTGTAAAGCGCCTTGGATAAAGGTGCTATATAAATGCACCATTTACCTATGTTCCCTTTCCTCACCTCAAATATTCCCTCACCCCCTATGTTCCCTCACCCACTATGTTCCTCAGAAACAGAAACTACACTACTTTAGGCCCTGAGAACGTACTGTACGGGGTTCAAGTGGTTAAACATGACGTGATGCTGAGCCTTTGAGCACATCTTTAAACATCATGCTAATGGAACGGAACAAGCAGATATCTAGCTACTTCGGAGGTCATACGTTGTAATGCTACCGTAGTCACACATACCAGTATACTGTATGAGGGGAAATTTGCTGAGAGTTTGAATCTTTCTTTTTTTGGCCTCCAGCCCAGAGCTGATGCAAATGTACAACATGCCACTGGAACGGCGGCGACGGCATGGTTTTAATTGCCAATGATCAATGACATCTGTCACGGCGCGTCCCAGAATCCCGCATAAGCTGGTCTTCGTCACTACGGTGAGTTTATGAGCTGTTGTTTCTGTCAGCTAAGCTAAAGTGATTAATTCATGTTGTCTAGTATAACTGCTTCAACAATCAAACATGGTTTCTTTTTTTCTTTTCTTTTTTTACAGCAGTAAGTAGCTAATGTGGTTAAGACAAAAAAAACTTAAGCGAATAAGCTTTTCTTTTTCCTAAATTGATTTGAAAACGTTAGGTGATCATGTTTTTCATCCATGCATTTAGCAATTAAGCAGTTTTCACGTCTAAGCAGCACCTGCAGTCAGTCCTGAGTTCTAAGATGATAAATACCAAGCATTTTGCAGATATGGCCTTTTGTCATGCTACACAGAGCACGAAGCCGTCTCAATCTAAACCACGGTTTAAGCATGTTTTGAGCGCTTTCACTAATGGAGCAGAAGCTCAAGTTCTGTAGGTAATTCACAGCAGTGATGTTTAGTTTTAGTTTTTTCATTTAGTAATATTTTAGTCATCTTGAAATGTTTTCGTTTTAGTCTAGTTTTAGTCGACCAAATATAAGATTTTAGATTTGTCGAAAAATAATATTTTGGCGGTCCTTGATGGCATCGTAATGCCTGGTTTCACACTTGCACACATGCTGAAAATATAGCCAATCTACAAGCTCACAACGTGTCAGCGCGATGCGTTGTGAGCCTGTCTTTTAGTTCTACTGGAACTCTTCTCCACTAATAGAAGAGTTAATTTGCAAAAACAGATAAAAGCCATTTTGGGAAAAAATGAGCTGACTATTGTAAATAACAGTTAAGTTAGAGTTTTATTGTCTCCACCAGCCGAAGGCTGAGGGAGAGTATGTTTCCCCCTCCGTGCGTCCGTGCGTCCGTGCGTCCTCGCAGTTTGTGAACAGCTAATCTCAGTCACCGTTGGCCCGATCGCTGCCAAACTGAGCACACACACTCCCTGGATGCCAATCTAGAACCTCTGCCCCACATTTTTCAAATCAGCCTCATGGTGGCGCTATAACAGGCCGATTTGTGTGGCCTGGTTGTTACCAGCTAATCTCCGGCGCCGTTGGCCCGATCGCTGCCAAACTGAGCACACACACTCCCTGGATGCCTCCCTGGATGCCAATCTAGAACCTCTGCCCCACATTTTTCAAATCAGCCTCATGGTGGCGCTATAACAGGCCGATTTGTGTGGCCTGGTTGTTACCAGCTAATCTCCGGCGCCGTTGGCCCGATCGCTGCCAAACTGAGCACACACACTCCCTGGATGCTAATTCAGAACCTCTACCCCACATTTTTTAAATCAGCCTCATGGTGGCGCTATAACAGGCCGATTTGTGTGGCCTGGTGGAGACCTGTGCTCGGAAGAGCACTGCTTCTAGTTAGAATATAAAATCAATGTTGTTGTTAAGGCAGATATATCCCATTCTAAACGCCCTCAAAGATCAGGTTTTGTAGCAAAAACAGACAAGTGACATAGCTCTTTGTTTGCACAACAGATAAATCCATTGGGCAGCGTGTTTAGACCACATGATCCAAGATGGCGCCCCATTATGCACCAAACTTGTCTCAAACACTGTTCAGGGTTCTGCCATGAGGATAGTCAAACCAGGGGCCATGTGTGGCCCCCAGGGGCCATGTGTGGCCCCCAAGGGCCTCTGGGTACCACAGGCGCACTGTTGCCCCATTATGCACCAAACTTCTCTCAAAGACTGTTCCAGGGGTCTGCCATGAGGAAAGTCACACCAGGGGCCATGTGTGGCTCCCAGGGGCAATGTGTGGCCCCCAGGGGCCTCTGGGTGCCATAGGCGCACTGTTGCCCCATTATGCGCACTGTTGCCCCATTATGCAACAAAAGTGTCTCAAACACTGTTCAGGGGTCTGCCATGAGGAAAGTCACACCAGGGGCCATGTGTGGCTCCCAGGGGCAATGTGTGGCCCCCAGGGGCCTCTGGGTGCCATAGGCGCACTGTTGCCCCATTATGCACCAAAATTGTCTCAAGCACTATTCCAGGGGTCTGCCATGAATATAGTCACACCAGGGGCCATGTGTGGCTCCCAGGGGCCATGTGTGGCCCCCAGGGGCCTCTGGGTGCCATAGGCGCACTGTTGCCCCATTATGCACACTGTTGCCCCATTATGCACCAAAAGTGTCTCAAACACTGTTCAGGGGTCTGCCATGAGGAAAGTCACACCAGGGGCCATGTGTGGCTCCCAGGGGCCATGTGTGGCCCCCAGGGGCCTCTGGGTGCCATAGGCGCACTGTTGCCCCATTATGTGCACTGTTGCCCCATTATGCACCAAAAGTGTCTCAAACACTGTCAGGGGTCTGCCATGAGGAAAGTCACACCAGGGGCCATGTGTGGCTTCCAGGGGCCATGTGTGGCCCCCAGGGGCCTCTGGGTGCCATAGGCACACTGTTGCCCCATTATGCACAAAACTTGTCTCAAACACTGTTCCAGGGGTCTGCCATGAAGATAGTCACACCAGGGGCCATGTGTGGCTCCCAGGGGCCATGTGTGGCCCCCAGGGGCCTTTTCTGGCCCCCAGGGGCCTCTGGGTGCCATAGGCGCACTGTTGCCCCATTATGCGCACTGTTGCCCCATTATGCACCAACATTTTCTCAAACAATGTTCAGAGGGTCTACCATGTGGCCCCATGTGGCGTGTGGCTCCCAGTGGCCCCTGATATGGCACACTGGGGCCCCTGAAGAGGCCTGTGAGGTTGCCCCTGGTGTGACTATTTTAATGGTAGACCCATGGTCAGTGTTTGTGCCATATTTGGTGCAGATCAGAGCAGCAGTGCGCCTTTGGCACCTGGGGACCCCAGGGGCCACTGATATGGCACACTGGGGCCCCTGGTTTAGCCCTTTGTGTGACTATTGTCATGGCAGACCCTTAAACAGTGTTCATGCTAAGTTTGATGCAGATTGGAGCAATGGTGTGCCTTTGGCACCCCGGGGGCCCCCGGGGGCCCTGATATGGTACACTGGGGCCCCTGATGTGGCCTGTGAGGTGGCCCCTGGTGTGACTATTGTCATGGTAGACCCCTGAACAGTGGTTGTGCCAAGTATTGTGCAGATTGGAACAACGGTGCACCTTTAGCATCCCAGGGGCCCCTGAGTTGTCCCCTATTGTGCCCCCTGGTGGCTACATGTGGCCCCTATAAAAGTACAGACTGCTTAAGTATGTTGTCAAAACGTTGTTTTTGCTCTCCTGTAAAATTCTGGAAATCCTTTTTGCGTCCTCGATATGGCCACATTCAATGGTGAAACATCAATTGTGGAGTTATCTGTTTTTGATAAAAAATGACTGTTGGAGTTATCTGTTTTTGCCAAAAAACAAAGTTTAAATGAAAACAAAACCTATTTTCTAATAAAGTTACATTTTTTATGATACATCTATTTTGTTAAGTCATTTTTACTTAGTCAAATCCACCCAACTTCAGTTTGATTGATATTACTTTGAGTGCACAATAAAAAAAACTGGATTTAAAACAGAGTTATCTGTTTTTGCAAATGAACTCTTTAGATCTCTTATCCACCAGTTCCTCGCTAACATCTTAGTCAAGTTTTTTTTTTTTTTTTACAAAATTGCCAATATAGTCTTAGTTTTTGTCATCATGCATGCACATCCAAACATTTCAACAGGTGCTGGATCAAAATAGATATAAACTGGACAAACAAGCTGTGAGAGATTAGTATCCAGGATCTAACTTTTCCCTCCTGTGATCTAGACGCTTTTTACAGTTCATGTCCTGCTGTCTAATCCACTGGAAGCACCAGGGCGATCCTGGAGCGTTGGTGTTAGCACTGTTGACTGTTCAGCATGACTTCCACCCCACACTCATACAAAAACTGTGTGTGTGGGGGGGGGGGGGGGAATTGCTGAGCTACAAGCTCACGAGGCCTCACGGACGTAGCGCGCTGTGAACTTGTAAATCGTTTGTTTTAAAAAATCGTCTAAAAAAAACATGTGCCCTACTGTATCACAATGTTAATTTTCGGGGCATGACATGATCACACCTTTAATGGAGCTAGCGGTCAAACATACATAACCAGTGTGCATGTATTTATTAGTGTAGAGCCACATGCAGGTTGTTTTTTGGGGAAGAACTTGACAAGAGCTTGTAACGAGGTCATATGGTGATATCCCCGAACGCCCGAAGCATGAGTATTTGTATGCCTTGTACATTTTACCATATAACATTTCTAAATGTACACACACACACACAGCTCCTTTTCTTTTTTTGGCAGTGATAAACTTGGCTGGATTTTAACTGTTGACGTGTGTTTGATAATTGGGATGTTTTGTAGCTTGAAGAAGTGCTGCCACAGCAAGCGGCAGACGGCAGTAGACAGCAGTTGCACTTTTCCTCCATTTGTCTTACCTTTCTTTTTTCCCTTTTTTTTTTTTTTTTTTTTAAGAAGCCTTCCCCCATTTTCCCTGTATGCTCCTTGCACACAGCATGCTATACCTGCTGGGAACAGTGATATGAAGCGGTATTAAACCTTAAACTCAATTCCTACTCATACATCCGTTGAAAATAGCAGACCCGCAATATTAAGGCTGGGCGATATTAGGAAAACCTTCGATATTCCATAACGTTGCTGAATACCCCTATGTCGATATTACTCACCATATTAGTAAAAACTATTGCATTATATATAGTGTTTAAGGTTTTTTTTCTGCTTCAGGTCCACTGCCTGCCTAACCCAGATAATGAAGAGCATATCCATGCATGCACACTGCACAGTACAGATAGATTAAAGAAATTAATCTCAATTTTCCAACAATGGTTTTATTGAAATAACCACACCTGGTTACAGATGGACTGCTTTTTTGCATGTGCTACGTGCATGCAAAGTGTCTGTTAATGAATTTGACACATAGGCCTACACCAATACCTAATTTCAAGCCGTTGGTATGTATACCTCGCATGTTGATACCTCGGTATCGATACATTTTACTGTATTGCCCAGCCTGCTTGATCGTGAGCTTCTTGATCATGAAATCATTCCATTCACCACTTGGTTCTGTGCTCACGTTGCTGTTTTGTTTCAATGTTTTGACACAGCACCATCCATATTCATGTGTGGACATTAGCAATTGCGGCACACGCTTCCGACTAAATTTGACTGGGAATTATTTGCATTAAAGCTGCTGTTGAAACGCGTTGGCCTGGTGTAGTGATAAATAAATAAAAACATTACAGTTCACTTGGGGAACTCTGCGCGTCCGTCTGCATTTAAGCGTATATCCACGGATCACAGTGAGTGGTTGGAGAGATGGAAGTTTTTTTGTTTTTTTTTTGCCTCCAAGGTAGTGAACGCATCGGTAGACATACAGGAGAGGGCATGTCACACCGGAGCTCTTCTCCTCTCCGCTGTCAGAGAGAATTAACCTTTGTTTATCCTCCGTCTCCATTTGAAGAGGCTTCCATAGCCACGTGGGCCCTGGGGGACACCCCGAGCGGGGGCCCTGCATGTCCCCAGGCCTCCTGTCCACCTGCCCTGCCTCCACTTCCACTGAGTGTTGGAACAACTCAACTCAGGCAGCTGCTGGACCACGAGAGGGTTTGTGACCCAGCCAAGACTCACTCACTCAGCTGCTGTTAAATCACAACTCTTATAAAGACTCTTATTCTTTCGATTCTTTTTTAGGTTGCCTGGCTGGTTTCTATTGTGGTGTTATATGAAGTCCCCCGCCAATACTTTAAGGAGGGAGTCTTCAACGTTTTCAGGCCAAGGACCCCTTAGTTGAGAGACAATTTGTGTTTTCAGATATTTAAGAACTTGAACCTTCAATACTTAATAAACTTGAAGGTCAGCTCTTTTCCCCCTCTACACCAAACCTCTGCCAAAAATAGCCAATCGCCTCGCGCTGCGAGGCGTTGTGAGCTTGTAGGTCTGCTATTTTTGGCTAATGTTCTCATAATATGGACACTGTAGTTCAAGAGGTTAATATAAAAAAGGGGAAAAAAAGGTTCTATCACTCGGTTTTGGAGGACCCCCTGTAGTAACTCTGAGGACCCCCTAAGGGTCCCGGACCCCCTGTTGAAGACCCCTGCTTTAAGGGTCACACACGAACAATGTGGCTATACTGTGGCTTACTGTGTGCAATATGATAATTTATAAAAAAGAGAAAAATAAACATTTATGCTGTAGGCAATTACTTTGTTTATAGCAACACATGCGGTCTATGTAAATCTATAGGGAACAGTGTCAGCAATTAATGAACAAGTAGACATATTATCTACATTTAACCATCTATTCTGGCATGACAGGCTTAAGATGCGTCTCAAATGGAATGTGCTGCGCACTATCAAACGGAGAGAATGCGTATAGAGAAAACACAGGAGAAATATATTTATATATTTTAATGAATGAACAGGCCGTGGTGCGTACGGTATGTACCGTAAGATGCTGGCAAATCTGCAGGGGAGCCGCCTGTCGTTGGTCTTTTAGCTCCGCAACGCTCCTCTGGCCTATTAAGGCCCAGATTTATGGCTTCATAACTGTAATTGCTGAAGGGCAGCTGCGCCATTGCGTGATTCAACTCAGTTTTTCTTTTTTTCCGGAGTGCATCACCTGCTGTTTCTGCCTGAAACTCAACATCATCGCGAGTAGCATGCTCCTGATAAATAACGCCTCCCCTTCAAAAAGACACACAAATACCCCCCAACATGCACGCACACACACACACACACACACACACACACACACACACACACACACACACACACACACACACACACACACACACACACACACACACACACACACACACACAACTTACACAGTTCCTTGTTCTAGCCATGACAACCACAGCGTGACGTCGCGTTAAATTGAGGGGGGAAAAAATCACCATGTCACACAGTTTGTCTCCTGCATTCATTTGCTTTTAATTTATCATCGTGTACCAATCGAATCCCCCGGACCCCCCACTACGAATATACCTTCTCATTTAGATGAGGTAATTAAGCCATTTAGGCCTAGAATTATTTAATGCTTTAACTATTGAAAAATAGCAGATATACAAGCTCACAGCGAGCTTGTAGATCTGCTATTTTTTTTTTTGCAAGTCTTTGAATATATCTATTTAAAAGCGTTTGTAATATTCTTAACTCAAATATTTGTTTCTGGGGGGTCCCTGGAACAACATATTTTTAGATGGGGGGTCCGCGGCCAAATACCTGTAATTTTGGGGGTCCTTGACATGGAAAAGTTTGAGAACAGCTGATTCAGAGGAAGGATTTAGAAGTCGGGTCAAAGATCGGTTCAAAGATATTCAAAGACTTGCACACATTTTCACGATTTTTTTTTTTTTTGTATCTTCTATTTTTCAATAGTTAAAGCATAAAATAATGGTTAAAGTGGTTAAAATCGAACATAACTCGGGCGCGTTTTTAGGTCTTTGAGGGTTAATTAAGATTGAGGTGTGCATCCTAACAGGGCTGGGCTGGAGGAGATTGCCGCCCGCTGCGCGGTACCGCCGCCGTCATCCTCCCGATACAGATGTAACCCAACGTAAACTATCTAAAGACCCTGTGTTGACAGCGCGAGTCTAGCTGCTGCACTCGCCTCGCAATAGGATCTGCCCGGGAAACTCATCAATCCTCTCGCCAAACATTTCTCTCGCTGCTTTGAATTTCAAATGCAATCACCGCAATTCGCCCACACTTTATTTTGAGTGACAGCGCAAAGGTGAACTGCGTGACTGCGAGAGAGGATAATCACATACTGTATACTATTAGTCTCAAATTCAAAGATAAAGGCACACTACTAAAAGTCTGACTTTGAGGTGTATTTACCTTATTGTGATTTTCTAACCAGTCTAACATGTTTTCAAACAGCACTTTTAGAGGTCATTGGCCAGGAAATACGTGGGAAAACAGAAAGCGATCGCATAAAAAGGCTTCTTATTAAAGAACATAGAGGCTACGGCTAATTATGGAATGCCGTACCGTATTTAGACAAGCGTGAGACTTTATTAAGCACTTTGTTTGTGAAATCTGAATGTTGGTGTAGTTGTAGGGGGCTAAATAAGACGTTCTGCCCGAACCCATGTAAACCAGGGAACATGCCGGTCGGGGCTCGGTCTCTACGACCATGCGTGAGCTACGAAGGGCTAAAATCGCTTTGGGAAACCCGGCCATTGTCATTATGTTAGTAGACTTGTTAAAGGAGAATTCCGGCCTTGAAGGCTAATTATTTTCTCCCCCAAAGACTGGTCTGTGTGCTTTACCAAACCAGGGCTTCAGAAGCTTGGCTTTATTGTAAATACGCTTTCTCCCGCTCGAAAATCTATTTTTACGGTACACATAATGATAGCATCTCATCCAAGCTGTAATATTAGCAGTGTGCAGCCATTGTTGTCAAAAAGCTGAACTGAATCTCGTCTCTCACGGGATGTGCGTTCACCCAGTGCTGTGCGGAAACGAGATTTCAATGTGATTTAAAAGTTAAGCGTTTTAACAACAACAATGGCTGTGCACTGCTAATAATAGATTTTCGAGCAAGAGAAAAAAGTAGATTCACAATAAAACCAATCGCTCCTGTCTGAAGCCCTGGTCAGGTAGGGCAAATGGACCAAAAATGACAAATTAGCATCTTTAAAGTTATACTATGTAACTTTTTAAATAAAATAAATCTTAAAATTGTCCTAATTATTAAATCGCTAAAGTTTTAGAACACCCACTCTGTTAATTTCAGCTCCCAAAGCCTTTTCTTTATATGTGTTCTACTGAGCCCTGGTGGCCGTGGGGCTGGTTCAAAGCCCTAATAATACTTATAATAAATAATTGCTCTTCCTTGCGTTAGCATGGAGTCTGTTCTCTAGAGACCAGAAGCGGAGGGACAAAGTCCATGGAACGTAGTGGGAGTGCTCTGGCTGGCACCCCAGGCTAGTGTATCAAATGTGGAGCTTTGGTCTGCCTCGCTCTCCCTCCCCGACCGCGTCCACAGGTGTGTCGCATTAACGACGAGTAGTGTATTTTGTGTTGTGTTTTATTGTCAATCTTGACAAAATCACAGCACACGATGGCGACGCTGCCATTAACAAGCAAGGTTTCGTGTCAAGCATGCATGCAAAGGCAGGAGTTAAACTAGTAAGACATCTCAGCGTGACTTGCGACCTCAGGGTGACATGCGACCTCGCCCTAAAGAGCGAGGTCGCGCCAATTAGCCCTATTCACGGCCCGCCCACTCAGCATCCCCCTCGTGCAGAAGTCACGTTTTGAAGGGTAAAACCCTGCTAAAAGCCCATAGAGTTAACACAGAAATCGCAAATTTAATGCAATTTCCGAATAGTAAAGTATAAAATACGGCTAGCATGATCAAGAACACAAGATAGTAAAAGGCACAAAGCATTATAATTTACTTTACCAGCTATTTCTGTATTAAATACATTACGTGACATTACTTCCTGTACTGACAGTCAGACAATACTGACAGTCAAACAATACTGACAGTCAGACAAGCTACGATATTTCTCAGGGTATAATGCGACCTTTGGTCGCAACAAAACACATCCACTCAGCGCGCACTGCTATGACACGTGCATCAGACCAGTCCAGCATTGTTTCTCAAACAGTAGTCCGCGGACCTGACTAGCGCCGCATGCATGCGAATCTGCGATACATGCATGCACAACACAGACATGCACTCGTCTCCGACACAGACACACACACCGGTCCTCTCACATTTGGAAAACATTAACACTTATCCACCTCTTTCCGCAGGAATTTACTGGAGAATATTTTGCACCACGCTTCCGGTTAACAGCAGACATACAAGCTCACGTCGCGTCGCAGATGCAACCGTTGTGAGCTTGTAGATCACACTCGGCTGCGGCGCCGGAAGCTCCGTGTAACTTCTGCGCAATGCACGATGGGATGTTGGAAAGTCGTGGATAACGTTTTTGAACAAGCGATTAAAACATTTTTGGGGAAAAAACGATTTTTCGACTCATACTTTTTGAGTCGCGGTGAGCATGAGTAGATTTTCGAGTCGATTTTTCGTGTGTGTGTGTGTGTGTGTGTGTGTGTGTGTGTGTGTGTGTGTGTGTGTGTGTGTGTGTGTGTGTGTGTGTGTGTGTGTGTGTGTGTGTGTGTGTGTGTGTGTGTGTGTGTGTGTGTGTGTGTGTGTGTGTGTGTGTGTGTGTGTGTGTGTGTGTGTGTGTGTGTGTGTGTCTACGTACAGTATGTACGTATGTAGTCTATATGCATAGAACTGAACCGAGTGGTCCAGCCAACACCAACTCTGGACTCCTGATTCGCTGTCCTCCACACTCTCCTATCTAGCATCAGGATTTGAGCTCTACAGTGTTGTTAGCTAAGCTGCCAAGGATGCAGTGCTTCTACGTACAGTAGGTGGTGCGCTTCTTTCCTTTCCTGGCGTTGCCCTGGGTTAATAATGGCTCCCGTAGTGTCCGTTTGCTTGCACCCGGGACTAGCCCGGGTGCCCTGCCAGCCTCATACTTCTGACCCCCCCCCCCCCCCATGTGGGACCTATAGATTTAATCTGGATTTGGGCTAATTATTGCATCTTTTATTTGTTGTATTTTAATCTTCCGTTGCTACAGTGATGATAGATATAAACAAATATGCCCAAATATGTTTGCAAAAGTTAAGAAGTTTAGGAATATATATGTCACAGTTAGTTTGAGATTCAGTTAGATTGAGAACAGGAGCGCTCGTTTTTGTGCACAATGTGGAGCAGGCGCCGCCTCCTTCGGGGAACTAGGAATAATTTGACTGAGGTTAGGGTTAGGTTTAGGGTTAGGGGTTAGGGTTAGGTTTAGGGTAAGGTTTAGGGTTAGGTTTAGGTTTAGGTTTAGGCATAGTAGCATTCACCAGCGTGGGACTAATGCAGTCAAATGCTCTACCACTGGGACATGAGGTGAACAAAAACAAGCGCTCCTACCCCAATCTAACTGAGTTACCCAAACTAACTGTAACACTTGTTATCAGCAGTGTTGGTTACACAGTAGCATATCGTTGTTGTCGGGCAGAAACCATCTATTTTACCTTGTTGTGTTTTTTCGTAAATTAATGCCCTACTTGAGCATATTACAGATGTCACACAAAAGTGGCAAAAATAGCAGATCCACAGGTTCGGAATGCGGTGCGATGCGACACGCTTTGAGCTTGTAGATCTGCTGATTTTTGCTGTTTTTGAATTTGAATCCTGAAAAGTGACAGTTTTGGACATAATATATGAGGTTTCCACTTGACAGAGACGATATAACAACAGTTATCCCCTTGTAAGATATCCAATGCTTGGTGCAGTTCTCCTGCAGGAATTGGTAGGCTATTACTCCTCGCAGAGACACTTAATTAGCAGTTCTATCTTTGACTGAGACAAAGTCAAAATAATTACATGTTCAGGTACCGACATGGCATGTAAGCCTGATCCTCAATCCTTCCTTAATCTTTTTTCAACAATAGTCAACGTGACCTACTTGACTCCGCCAGATGGGGCGGTATTGAGTTCACACGTTAAAATCACAAGAGAGATAGGCGTTTAAAGTTTAAACCAACCCGCGCCTAGTCTAACCAGCTACGGGCGGGATCTTGGTGAGACTGGGTTTTACGCCAACGTGAAGCGCATGTTGCATTGTAGTTCTTCACTATTCATCATGGCCAGGAACAAGCATAATACAGTAGATGCTGCAATAACATCAGTTATTTCTCAACTGGACAATATTTCTTCGTTGAAAGAAGAGCAAAGAATGGCACTGAAGGCCTTTTTTGTGTGGAAAATATTTTTTCGCTCTCCTCCTCATGCTGGTTGCAGTGGAATCTATAATATTAGCATCAAAATAAAAGCCATATTACAGGAAACTCGACTTCATCTCGACTTTTTACTGAGTCGAGTCGACTTGCAAAAATCACGAGTCGTTACTGGCCTACGTCATATAGACACGTCAATGTGATTGGTTGGACCAGACAGTGATAGACTGACAATGTATAGGCTACTGTGTTGCACAACAATAATAGCAGTAGCCTATATTGTGAATCAGTCTACAAGTCCACTTGTAGACTCGCCCCGACTCTATTTGACCATAATGGACCAGCCTTAAGTTTTACTGCCAGATTTAGTATTTATTTATTTGTGCTGGTGCCAGCAAAAAGTAGCTTACCTTTGCGATGTTATAGAAAATTATCTATGGATGATTTCCAAAAATAATCGTTTTCAATAAAGACATATAGCCTACATGTACTGTAGCCAAACTGACGGCAGGGGGAAGCCTTATGCAAGGAATGGATGTGAAATGGCCCTCCCCTCTTTCCATCTTTCAGAGCGTAGAAATGCATAATCTACATCAGGTCCACAGAATACAGCCAGGAAGTGAATTGGACATCATTGATGTTTACGTGTGGTGGAGATTTTAAAGCAGCATTACGGGAGATGTTTTTTTACACACCCGCGCAACCCCTCATCAGCTTACAGTCATCAGACAAGGTAAAAGAACGGCCGTTCGTATCGGCAACGCGCTGCCGTCAGAATTGGGACGAGCGTTAACATTCGAAGCGGAAAAAGAGTTAATCATTATCATTGGTAACGCCTGTGAGGGAAGTAAGGAAGGGGCCCAATTTCTTTCTAAAATGGTTGCTGTACATAGAGCCAATAGAGCAGTGAAGTGTGACGTCATTTACACATCCTACCTGGTTCGCATTTTTCTTCCCCCATTCTGAATTCCCATAGACCTTTTTTATATCGCGTCATATAAGAACTGTGTTCCAATTATAAACAAATTATCTCAGTGGTTTGACTCATATGGATATGAAGAATCTACTGATGGTGAGAAAACGCTAATGTTACTGTCGCCGAATCAGTTATATTTTCGCTAGAAACAGGCTTTATCAAATATGAGTGACTGACTATCATAAACCATACAGAGCCTCCTCCCCGACAATATCGCAAGGACCGTTTGTTTATTGTTGGACCACAATGCTTATATGAGACGATTTTAAGATGACTCAATGTTATTCTCCATAGAGAAATTACTTCCGTGGAACCGGGGGATGAGCGAGTCATGTCATGACTTCATTGCTCTATAGCAGGGGTGGGCAACTTTAATGATCGAGAGGGCCACTATATTTCCACTCCAGTGGGCCACATTGCATATTGTTACTGTTGAGCAAAAACCTCTCATCTCCAGAGAAGCAAAAATAGCCGTTCTACAAGCTCAAAACGAGTCACAGCGCGACGCGTTTTGAACTTGTAGATCGGCTATTTTTGCTATTTTTGAATTGGAATCCTGAATTATCTTTTGTTATTTTTTAATCGGAATCTTGAAATGTAACTTTTTGATTTAATTTCAAATGCATTTTGTTATATTTACGTTAACTTTATGAACTTAAATACACATTGGACTTAAAAAAGACTGACATTTTAATACTGCTATACTAGTCATTCAACTACTAATATAGACTGAAGTAATTAAAGCGGGTCATGTTTGCATGTTTGGAATTTTGACAGCTGAAACCAATAATATATCAGTATTCAGATATTAACCTGCGGGCCACATTAAGTGAAGGTGGGGGCCGCCAGTTGCCCATGTATGCTCTATCTATAGCATGACTTCCAGACTGAGAAGCGAAGTGAGAGGAGAAAAAGAAAACCAGCTGAACGTAGTGAATCAATCTGAATTCCTGGTGGTTGTAGTTGGGCGGGGTTTCCCTCTCTTACCCCCGGGGGTGACACAGGCAGGTCAAGGGCTCTGGTTGTCACCGTTTATTAATGGCCCTTGCGGAGGGGACTGACAGCAGGCCGATCTCCGTGTGATGATCATGTCTTATTGCTTTCCATCAGCCGCCTCTGGGCCGGCGTATGCATGCATATTTATGAGTTGCATCATGTGACTTCCACGCGAGATGGAACGTATCTGGTTAACAGTCACCCACACACACTGGTGGCATGGCTTAACCAAAGACAGTGCAAGAAAATAAATAAATGAAAGATATATCCCTTTAGTGCTAAACTAAAAGTGCCTGCAAGGCAAAGAATTTCCATCTTGTTTTATTTTCAGTCTTTAACTGAGGTGAGAATGAGATACGTGGCTCGACAATACATGGACCCCATCCAACGTCTATATCGTCACTGTCGGGCAGAAACCAAGTTTCAAGTTTGTACGTTTTTTCACCAAGTAAAGCCCTGCTTCATCATACAAGGCTGTTGCACAAAAGTAGTGAAAACAGCCGATCTACAATCACACAACGCCTCGCCGATGTGTGCTTGTAGATCTGCTATTTTCACTAGTTTGATTCATTTTTAAAACGATAAATACAAAACGAACGGTCTTGGACAAACATGTTTTCCACCCGACAACGATGATATACTAGGACACAAACAATTAGCGTTTTGCCAAATGTAACTTTTTTATGTCAATTTGGATGACTTGTGTGAGTCGTACAGACAGGCCCTTCTTGCTGTCAATCACTCAAGTGGTCTTCATTCAAGTGGGAGATGCCAAAGAGTTTTTAAATATTAGATTATATATATTTTTAGGGGCATGTCATGTGGTCTACCTGCACAGACTTTGTGAACCACTGGTAGATCACAATCTACCTTTTGGGCACCCCTGCTGTACAGCATTGCGTTGTCTCTTTTGTTTTTTACTTTGGTTGTAGCTCTTTTTTTCCCCCGCGCTGCATGTGTTTGCATCCCTGCATATAAATCTCTAGTGTACTTATAGTCAGCAGTTCACAGCATAGCGGGGTGCCATGTTGACCAGCAATTGAATTAATTTGAACTAATTGGCGAGACAGATTGATTTGCGACACTACACGTGTGTGTATTAAATATTTACAGCCAGCAAAAGTTCCCTGGGGACAGCTGGGAATTTTAAAGGGCAGCTCTTCTTATGCCGACATTTAGTTGATTAATATGGGCTGATCATTTCTTGTTGACGGATTTCATGAATTCTTTTTTCTTCCAATTTTTCATTTTTGAGCGGTGGTCACACCGTCTCCTATACGTGGCCGTGTGTGTAGCCTCAAGCCTGCAGTACCTTTTCTGACCACACATGTTAAGGGAGGGGCGCTGTTGTTCTCTCTCTCTCACACACACACACACACACACACACACACACACACACACACACAGGGGGGAAGGGTGGGTCAGCATGTGTGGTCAAGTATTATTACCAGTAAACTGAATGTTTTAGGGTCAAATAAATTAGAGTGTGTGAAGAAACTACAGCATTGTAAAGCACACTAACCCTGCTGCACCACCCAGTAGTGCTGTTGCACAGCCTCCACGCCCACCGCTCAGTTCACACGGGTGTGATTTTTGTATTTATTTTTGCTCCCCAACTTTCAGTCGTTACCAGTTTGTATTAGGGATGGGACGATATGAAAATGTCATATCACGATTATTGTGACAAAAGAAATTGCGATTTACGATATTATCACGATAATCAAAATCCATTATCCTGGGGTGGAACATTTGCCAAAAAATAGCAGATCTACGTTGTGGGCTTGTAGATCGGCTATTTTTTGGCAAAGACATTTGATAGAGAGTGAAAAAAAGATTGTATCAAGTACGTATATTAAAAGTACCTTTTACCAATTAGGGTTTAAGTGGTATCGGCAAATAAAAGGTGAATTGATCCCAGTGCATGACGGAGGACGATATCACAATAAATTAAATCTCCACAATACGATTACCGTGAGTGTTTTTTTATCACGATAAACAATAATATCGTGTATCGTCCCATCCCTAGTTTGTATATGTATAGTCTCTGTAACTACTACGCCCTTCTGTTTGGTCCCGGAATGGTGTAGACAAGCCATGTGTTTTTCCTATACACATGGAGTCACAAGCTACTTCCTTTCACCTGACAGTGAGGGAGGTTCACTGGGAGGCCATTATTCCTCCCAGTGGAGGAACGCGCGATTGCTTTCAGTTTTAATCTCTGCTGAAAAGGTGTTAGCTGATCTGAGTGAGCGGGAGGGGTTGAAGGGTTGGATCAGGCTTTGAAGATATGTGGATGCTTTGATGTTTGGTTGCTTTGTAAGGCCAACATCAGTGTTTTGTGTATTGTGTGCAGGCAGCAACTGGGAGCCAATGGTGGGAGCGGAGAACGGGGGCAACGTGAAAATGTTGTGCTGCGGCATTCCGGATGGTTTGGAGAGGCTTAAGTGCACATGTCGGTCGGGAGGCCAGTAAGGAGAGAGTTACCGTACAGTAGGTCAAGTTTTGATATGACTGGATAAGGAGCAGCGCTGACTCCTGGGTTAGGAAGGGTCTGATCCTTTGAGTGTTGTAGAGAGAGCACTTAGATCTACAGACTCACTCCCTAGCTTCTGCCGTGGACTGAAGACTCACCTCTTCAGACTCCACCTAAACCCATAGCACTCCTGTAACACTCCCCCTTCCCTCAATGACCATACATGAAGCTAGATCAGGGCCGACTGGGAGAAATGCGGGGCCCTAAGCGAATTTCGTCCGTCCGCTGCCGGTAAGACAGAAGCATATTTATTCTGCTGCTTTTATTGTACATGGCCACAAAGCAGACTCCTGCAGAATGAATGCAATAGCTGAATGGGACCATGTATTTACTTCACTAGGCTATCAATCAGACACCAGATCGTCATGTTGTCAGATGAGGGGATTCCTTATAACTTTGTAGAACATTACCCTGGCCTTACCTCGCGCAGATATGATGCTCTCTCTCTCTCTCAACTCTCTCATAAGTAAGTAACGGAAGGGAAGGGAACGATGAATCAAGTTGTAGGATCCTGTGTCTCAAGACTAGATACAGTAAATCCCATAGCCCGAAGGGACAGTCAGCCGTTTCACTGGTTGTTGCTGGTGGTCAGGGAGATATAGCCAATCGGTTGACAGGCTCTGTCTCCGTCCTGCAGATTGCGGTGTTTGTGTGAAGATTTAATATATTAAAAAAATAATAATAATAAATCAATTAACCAACCCTAGCGCGGGGCCCTTGCAGGTGCAGGGCCCTGTGCGACCGCACCGTTCGCTCTACCCTGGAATCGTCCCTGAGCTAGATAGCATTATTTTTTTTCCTTTTTTTTTTACTGATTAGGTGCGTGGTCTACCTATGACTATGTTATTGTTTTTCTAGATTGATATTCCTATGTATTTGTTATATTGTTGTTGATGTACTGACATATTTTCTTGCTTATTATAGTGATGTGTATTACCCGCTTATTGTAAGTCGCTTTGGATTAAACTCGTCTGCTAAATGCCTAAACTGTAAACAGTGTAAACCGACAGGAGTGACTGCTGCAATGTGTGCCTTGAATGGTTAGATCCTGTGTGGGGCAGGACTTAGCTGGGAAGACGAGAAGCTCAGGTGGCGGGCTGACATCCACTGTGAGGTGTCAGCCCGACATGGCAGCGATGCTCTTTTCCACCTGAGTGGCAGAAGGGGGGAAGGATAGAAACAGTTGAGTGTCATCGGCATAGGGGGAAATCTCGCAATTTTTACGTCCCATCATTTCGACTAAGGGAGTCGGCAGGTTAGCTACTCACCCACGTCACGGTTACTGAGGTTAGGGTCAGAGTTTGGGTTAGGTTTAGGTTTAGGCATAGAGGTTAACATTCACCCACGTCGGCAGGTTAGCTTTTCACCAGGTTAACATTCACCGTCAGAGGTACCGTGAGGTAATCTAACCCTATTCTCCATGGTGGTGGGGAGGAACTTTACCCCTGCACCACCTGGACGCCTCTTTGTTTTAATATTTATTCATGTCTTCATAGAATATCTTAACCCTTTTAGTGCCTATCCCGAACTAGTTCGGGATATTCGGGATCAAAAACAATTTTTTATTTGCTATTTTACTTACCCCGAGCTGCTTGGAGCAACGTGGGTGGTCCCGGCTCGCCCAGCGCTCACCAACGAGAGACGCTAGATGCTCCGACGATTTATTCCATTGAAAATGGTTTAAAATAAAGTTTAGACCCCCCCCAATGTTCACCAAATGTTCATTGTAGGCGGCGCGACGTATTCCAGGGTGCCTATCCCGAACATGTCCGGGATATTTAATAAAATGAATTATTTTATCGGAGGCCTCAACGAAGCCCCGGTCTAGACGTCCATCCTTGGCCGGGACTTAGACTCGGCCATCCACGGGCCGTATTCGCGCTAACGGCCGAATCGCGCCGCCCACTCCAATAATAAATCACATCTTTAGACAGGATTTTCTCCGGATTGTGTCCCCAGACCCAAAGAGAAAGTTTTTTGCGGCTGAAATAGCTTTAGATCGGGCTTCTAAATGGGTTAGCATTTTGGCTACGTGTCAGCTAGCTTCCTCCTCTGGACACCCATAGGATTGACCGGAGTGAAAACAAAAGCCAGTTGGGAGAGGGTCGACGGAAGCTATAAAGAAGGTCAATGGAGAAATTTCTGGCACTCTAGCACCCCTTGTGGCCGGATGGCACTGTATGAGTTAATCTTCTTATTCCTCAACTTTTGTTTTGTGACAAAGATTGCTTCTGGATTTTGTCTTTTGAGAGAATCGGGATTCATTTTGTTTAATCATACATTTACGGGGATAATATTACAACAACAATATTATATAATATTGTTATTGTCACCTAGGCAACGGTGGTGCTGCAGGCTCCGCTTGCGGCTTGAATGGCCCTCCTAAAGGCCTAACCGTGGGTTTGTTGGGCTTCTTCCTCACGGAAGACACAAGCTGGGGCGCTAACCCAACCTGCTGCCGGGTGCCGTCTACATTCTGGCTGTCACCCTCTCACCGGTGGTCACCAGACTATTCCTGGTTGTCACGTAGTCTATTCTTATGAGTCACTATAAATAGAATAACTATAACGAAAAAAAACATTGCATGGATGCACCTGGGACGTATCCTCAGTGATGTAGCCCAAGCTCATCAGGGTTTCGGGTCTCGCAAAATTGTACTTAAGCACAGTACTTAAGTAAATCTACTTAGTTACCAGGCGCGGTTCTAGCCCTGAGCAGCAGGGGGTGCTACGTGCACGCGCGCACGCGCGTGCGCTACCGCAGTTTTCTTAATTTATTTTTTAAGTTTTGCAGTCATTTTGCCCTATTCACCAGCAGTCTCCCAGTCCCCAACCACCCCTTAGGTTAAGCAAAACAAGCAAAAAACAACAGTTTAAGTCCTGTTGTATAGTTGGGACTGAACGAATTGAATGTAAAGGAGTAGTAGGCTGTACAAATAAACATACAGCTTCATCTTGCATAAGGGAATTAATTATATTGGACTAATAATCGTGCAGGCTCAGGCTGTGTGTTTCTGTTGCATCGAGGCCAACAACACATGTACAGAATAATGAGAAATAGTCTGAAAGTGAGGTCTGCGCAAATGTGTCATAGGTTGATATTCATCTGTCCAGAAATTAATCGAAATATAGACTACTCACTGTATGGTCGAGTGGTCACGATAGTGCGTCCAATCGTCCATGCATCTCTGTTATGCAACTTTGGGAAAGTTGTAAAGGCTTTGGTGGTGATCTTGTACAGTTTCCATAACATCTCCTCATAAAGAACTTCAATCGAGTGCACAATGTTTGTTTTATATGGGTTGTTAGTTGTCCTGCGTGCCTTCCATAATACCCATGGTCCATGGGTTAATGGACTGCTGTCTTCTCTCTCCCCCCAGCGCCCCCGTTCGCAAATTAATGTGTAGGCTAAACTGTTCTGATAATACAACTTGTTTTGGCTGTCCAAATTCATCATGTATAACTTAAACTGCGCGGTGGTATTCCAAACCAATGCATCTTAACAACATAACAAACCGACAACTAGGGCCAACCCAGCAACAACTATCGTTTCCTGTCTTACTTTCACAATAAAGTGTCTCCCGCTTACCTCCCAATGCAGCTTATTTCACGCAGGTTATTATTAACAGGAAAAAGTGTAGCTTAACCTGTGTGTTTTTGTGCAACCAAACGTGCATGGGAGAGAGAATGATGAGGGTGAGAGAGAGAGAGAGAGAGAGACATTGAGAAACAGAGAGAGAGAGAGAGAACTGCCGTTGTTTAGGAGTAGTACTGCACTTGGTATCACACTTTTCTAGCCCCAAAAACTACCGGTGCTAGTGCGGAAAATAGCGGTGCTTAAGCACCAAAAGCCTCCACGTAAATCCGCCACTGTTAGTTACCTTACACCACTGTCATTGCTCCACACATTCCTGGGTTGTGAAGGGAAGAGAGAAAATGATTCACATTCAGTCTAGTCCTTGCCATCCGCACCTCGGCCTCGCACAGCACACTACTGGCTAATGTGAGCATATGGTCGGGCATTTCAACATGGTTTTACACCAAGAAATATTCTTCCACACTCTTCCCCCAGGAGATAAGCAGCAGGCTCATGTCTGTTGTGCAAATGAAGCACACACAGGGCTACTCATTGCACAGAGGACAAGAGAGCTACTGGCTTAATGAATTCAGTTCAGACCTATGGCTGCACAAACCTTCTCCCAGAAAGAGAAAGTGTCACCAGTGTCTTGTACCAGAGCAGAGAGATGATGGGAGAGTTGCATGGTCCACAATAGAGTTCTTAAGTCCTGACGTCACGCATGCTACCCCTGAGTCATTGTAGGATTCTTTCTATTGAAATTCCCAGTAGAGAAACCTTTAGATTGTGTCCTATCCACCTGTTTCCGCCAGAATTGACTGTAGAATTAATTATTTGTGGGACACATCCGGTTAACAGCAGACATACAAGCTCATGTCGTGTCGCAGATGCAACCGCTTTGAGCTTGTAGATCACACTCGGCTGCGACACCGGTAATGCTGCACGCCTTCTGTGCAATGCACTATGGGACGTTGGAAACAGGTGGATAAGAACAAGGGTCATCAATACAGTATGTCCCTACGCAGACAAATTTGTCTGTGGCAAAGACTTGGTCTTGTCCGTGGCAAATTTTAAGATATTATAACGTTCTTATTTTGATATTTTGATCATAAGACGCTCGCTACTCAACATGTTTTAGCAAGGACCCCTTTGACTCTGAGTGTGTACAAATGGCACCAAATGGACCGTAAGGGTCCATTTGGTTCCATTTGCACACTCAGTTACAGACCTGTTTTCAGGGCTATCTCTTTATGTGTTTCTGGTAATTGCGACCGTCAGGTCGCAGTTACTATCAAAACCTCCACAAACTGTGAGTCCGTCAGTCCGTCAGTCCGTCTGTCTGTCACACGTCACATGTCACACTTTTGCCCTGCTCATATCTCCGCAACCGTTGCCCCGATCCATGCCAGATTTTGCACACACACTCCTTGCCTGCCAAACTACAACCTCCAAGGACCCCCGGAGCTCCAGGGACCCCCAGGTCCCTGGGGGACCCCCAGATGTAAAAAATGACCAAATGTGCAAAAATGACCAAATGACCACCCCAACGGGCCTGCTCACGGGGAATTCCCGGGGACCACCGACTCCTGGTGCTCCAGAACGGATGCAAAAGTGGTGGCGCCCCCAGTGGAGGACCCCCTACACTGCAGCTCACATAAAATGCCGTAACTCGGGCTAGGAGCGACCGGGAGAGCCGGGGCCGGTACCTATTCGTCCGCCTCGGCGGCGCGGACAACCCACCCCTCATTTCTCACATGGCCCTCTTCTAGCGCCACCATGTGGCGCATTCTTGCAAAACACATTTTTGGACACTGCTCCTACAATTTTTGCCCTAAAATCACTCAAATCGGTACACAGTATGTCTACACTCATGTCATCAACATGGATCTGTCCCATATAGCGCCACCTTCAGGCAGATTTTTTCAAACACATTTTTGGACACTGCTCCTACAATTTTTGCCCTAAAATCACGCAAATCGCTACACAGTATGTCTACACTCATCTCATCAACATGGATCTGTCCCATATAGCGCCACCTTCAGGCCGATTTTTTCAAACACATTTTTGGACACTGCTCCTACAGATTTTGCCCTAAAATCACACACATCGGTACACACTATGTCTACACTCAGCGCCACCATCAGGCCGATTTTTTCAACCACATTTTTGGACACTGCTCCTACACATTTTACCCTAAAATCACGCTGCGACCTGACGGTCGCTTATCTCCCGATTAGGGAGTCTTACTGGTAATTATTATTGTCCACACTCATTTTGTATGTCAAAAATGTAATTTGGCGATGAACAAATTGCCTGCAGATCACCCCGGCAATTCTGTCGGGTACTGCATGTGACTGTGTTGTTTATGATATTATACATTTGATAACTTCTGTGTTTGGAGATTTAAAAATTTTACTTATAAATGTTTTGATAAATTAGTAAATCTTCATCGCCAGTTGATGCTTCATATGAGTACAATCTCCTGGGTGATTAGTTTTTCTTGAAACACAGTTCTTATATGACGCAATGTAAGATTTGTCCATGGGGAATTTCAATAGAAAAAATCACACCAGTGTGAACCGAGCGGTGGTGTCCATTAATTTCAAGGGTGTGTGTGTGTGTGTGTGTGTGTGTGTGTGTGTGTGTGTGTGTGTGTGTGTGTGTGTCTGTGTCTGTGTCTGTGTGTGTGTGTACATTTCAAGGCTGCTCAACAGCACCTCTCTGGTCACTCAACGATATTGCAGGCTACATACAGACACGGACGGACGGATACACACACGGCCACGCAATGGAGACGGTGTGACCACCGCTCAAAAATCCCTGTGTCACCCAGGGGGGGATAGCGCCCCCTAGCGACAGACTTCCGTGCTCTATAGAACCCAGTGGACCAGAAGCCTGCCGCTGTGTGCTTGCTCGCATGCGTTCACAATTCTGTTAAATCAATGCCTCAATGTCAAGTCAAACTCAATTTTAGTCCACAGTAGCACACGTTTCCTACAGGGAAATTAAAGGGTAATTTATAATTCATCGCATGACCCTTTAAAGTTAGTTTTTTCAACTTTGTTTAAATTTTTGTTCTGAGTGAAGAGTGTTAAGCTGCTCTTGTCGACGTAGTCGTAAATTAAGCTCAAGTGTGCTGCGCAGAAAATAACTATTCAAAAATAATTCAGATGTCTATGCAAATGTAAATGCAAAAGAAAAAAAACATGTGTGAAATCTGTGAATCTGTGAGCATGCAAGTGAAGTGAGTACAGGCAATAGGTGAAGGGGGTACTATAGTAATTAACATGGTTTTGATTGAAAATAATAAATGCCGCATTTGCTCAACTTTGTAAATCTTGAGATTTTCAAAGCTGTAGTCGTGAAAAAAACATAAAGAAGTCACAGTGGCATCTGTGCTACGTTAAGCTGATCTCGGCGTCGGTATAGCACAAGATTTGATCTGAAGCGTTTAAATTAAATGCTCTTCCCCCTCCCTCCCTCCCTCCCTCCCATCCCTCTTAAACAAACAGGAAATATGGCTGTTGTGGTTAAGTAAGTTGCCGGATTTATCCGGCGCGTGTTTCCGCTGTGATTTAAGAGCACAGGAGATGGATTTTATGATGATACTGCATGGCACTGTAAATCCACCGCCTCATCCTCTCGCTTGCTACACTGTCAAATGTATTGGGATAGTTTTATTTCAACGGCGTAGCGCTCAGCGCCGAGTCTGTGCTGCGTGTGGCTCAATGGAGAAATAATAATGAATGCTGTCTGGTGGAGAAGGTGCCACTGTTATTTTGGATCTCCACTGCTTTCTCTTTTTACCGTGTTCTCTCGTCTGCCTTGTTCCTGTCTCTCTCGCTGCGTGTCAGTGTCTGTGAGAAGGTATCTCCTCTACACCTCATCATCTCAGTGGCGTCAGTTCAGAAAAAGCTAAGGTATGGCAACATGTCTGGTGTCTTGCACGCGCGCGAAGGCGCACGTGCAAGACACCAGGCATGTTGCCATACCTTAGCAACAGGCATGATACATTTATTTTAAGATGTACATTTTATTTTTTACCCCGTTTCTACGGTTTCTTGGGCTGGATATGGCAGCCTGGAACGGTTGTTCAAGTGCAGCTAAACTTGGCATGTTAGTAAACGTGCCACAATTAACAATAATGCATTGCACCTGTGCAGCTGACCTGCGGCACCAGGGAATATAGGCTACCATTCTGTCAAGATGGGGAGAATACAAGTGTGGAGAATATAATTATAATACCTTGTTAAGGTGACCATTTTGTTAAATATAGCATTTGTAGTTATTTTACTGTAATTTAACAACATAATAACCAGCACAGATAGACAAAGAAACATTCATGGATTTGTAGTTAAAAGTAACTTTTATTTTCCCCCCTGGACCCAGGGTATGGCATACCCAATTGACACCCCTGCATCCTCTCTGGTTCTACCCTTTTGTATTCCTCCTCTTCCCCCGTGCTGAATACAAGCAAAGATTGTTAATTGCGACCGAAGGTCGCAGTTTACCATGACAAATGTCACAGCTTGTCCGTAGACGTGTAGACGTGTACACATTTTCCTATGGGCAAACCCATAGACCGTAAAAATGTGTCATCATGATGTCATCATGCTCTGATGTCACTGTGATGTCACACTAACAGAATCCCTTTTAAACCCATATATGGAGTTCCCTGATGTCATCAATATTAATGATGCCCTGTTAGAGAGATCCCTGTGATGCCAGAAGAAACAAATCACTTTTATTTCCATATATGGAGATCCCTGTGATGCCAAGGGAACAAATCCCTTTTATGCCCATATATGGAGATCCCTGATGTCCACATCACTGTGGCGTTGCTTGTTGCCCTGAGGCACACTGGTTATCATGAGACTGACACAATATGTCCATATATGGGCAATCCCAGATATGGGCTTAATATTGATGACATCAGGGATCTTGGCCATATATGGAGCGTGACATGAGGCGTTACGCATGCACGCACATGATCTGCAGGTTTTCGTACTAAATGTGACCTACAGTCACAACAAGCTACTATAGGCTACAGAAAGAAAATGCCCACCGTCGCTTATAATAAGCAGACTTGGCAACGCTGACATCCATCTGACATCCATTTAGCTGTGAGACATCAACTTCTATCCACCTGTTTCCGCGAGAATTTACTGTAGAATTATTTGCGGGACACTTCCGGTTAACAGTAGACATACAAGCTCACATCGCGTCGCAGATGCAACCGTTGTGAGCTTGTAGATCACTCTCGGCTGCGGCGCCGGAAGCTGCCTGCACATTCTGCGCAATGCACGACGGGATGTTGGAAAGTTGTGGATAGAACACGCCAATGTACTGTACATTACTGAGAAGTAATTAGCCACACACACACACACGCACGCACGCGCACGCACGCACGCACGCACGCACGCACGCACGCACGCACGCACGCACGCACGCACGCACGCACGCACGCACACACGCACACACACACACACACACACACAATAATTACTTTTCTTTATATGGCCCATAATATCAAAAACCATTACAATCACATGTACACAATGTAAATGCAGCACACATCTGCATAGAAAACTATATCATCCAATCCGATGTGGTTTAATCACAAGAATTGCAGAACATCAGCATATTTTTTCCTCTAACCTTTTGCCAGTGTCTCAATTCTTAGTTTGTTGTTTTGACAAGGTTAGGTTGCAGCTTGCCCCCCCCCCCCCCCCCCCATGCCACACACCCAGCCGTATCATTTTCAGAATAGAATGCAATTCGTTAAATACATTAAAACCTCAATCTGAGCTCCAATGAGGGAATAAATCATTCTGCCACATGGTGAAGGAGCGACTGATTACCAGGCTGCGTGACTAGGATGAGGGCCATTATTTAGGCACGCATCAGGAAACGCAGCGGCACGTTGTCAGCGAGGGATACACAGCAGGGACGTGCTGGGCCCCTGATTCAGCCCGGGAAAAAGAGTTGGAGAGGCCCTCATTGCGCGCTATCGAGAGAGATCTCTCTCTATAGCGCTGCTGCTACTCAAAGATTTGCCATTTCAGATCACAACAAGTGACGAGTCAGTGCGCCAAAAAATTACTGTACATGAGTTATATTTCGTCAATGTCGGGTGGAAACCTTGTATGTCCAAAACCGTTTGTTTTGTATTTATCATTTTAAAAATGATTTAAACTAGTGAAAACAGCCGATCTACAAGCACACACCACCGCGAGGCGTTGTGTGCTTGTAGATCTGCTGTTTTCACTACTTTTGTGCAACGGCCTTATATGATGAAGCAGGGCTTTGCTTTGCGACATACATACATTTGAAACTTGGAGATATGAGGTTTCTGCCCGACAGTGATGATTCACTTTGTTGGCCGCACAGCCCCCAAAATGGAACGAAGGCCCACATTTTATTTTTATTTTTTTCCTAATGGCCGGGAATGAACCGGCCGTTCGGGAGTTGTCCCGCTTTTCCCAATGGCCAGCACGTCCCTGGATACACAGCAGGGGTGTAACGATACATTTTAACAAAGATACGATACGACACATGGACGATAGCCTATTGGTTCATTCATGGCGATACGATTCAATGATTTAAAATCGATATAGTAACTATATTAATTAAATGAAATCTGTGTGAAACGTGTCGATAGTGCATGTTTTTAAGGGAAAAATCTATTATTATGGATATAAATACGTAAACACTGTGATTCTCTAGCAAATACAGGGACATTAACACATTACACAATTATGGACAAACCCGCACATAGATTTCACACATTCATCGATAGACTAAGAGTAGCTATATGGAATGGAAAAGTAATTAAACCCCTCTTTTTAATTTTCCTTCTTAACAATTTTGCTGCCATTTTAAACATAGCTGTAGTAAGCAGCTAACCCTTACCTTTTAACGTGGGCACGCGCACGCATCGTGCACAATCTGTGCGCGACTCATCTAGTGACAAGCTTTCGAATAAAAAAAAAACCATTGAAATAGACATATCCGTTGCCACGCTGTATCCCTGCTTATCCGCCAGTGTTTACATGAAAAAACATTGAAAAAAGCCAACTGTGCGCTATGGTAACAAGTGGACACGTTCGTGCACAAAACGCACGATATGTGCGGGGATCATAATCCAGGCGTGTAGAGACTGGATCAAAGTTTCCAAACGCAAAAATCCGATTGAAAAACGAGTGTTCCATCGCCGAGTAGCTTTCTCTTCTGTTACACTGTAAACCAACGGAGGCGGGACTATGGCCCAGGCTCAGACCGGATACGGAAAGCTAGATCCGGTCCAAACCGGAAATGACCGGATACAGTTAGGGGGACGGGCCTAAAGAGCCAGAATCAGCGAAAATCTGCGATAATACTTTTAATCCTTTCATAATGATTAAAGCTAATTAAACTTCCGGGATCGACGGGCATGGCACCGCGGTACAGCGGGAAATCTACGGTTTCTACGGGGATCGCCCAGAATGAGTTAAAATTCCTAAATACAAGGTACAAATACTTAGTTTCCATACAATACATTTTTTTCACTGCAAAACGATTCGATAGATTATCTGCATTGTAAAACGATACCGATACGATACAAACCAAAGCGGTATGATACATGCTTCTGCATATCGATATAGTAGATCATTGCAAATTAAAGTAGATTTTTCGATTCAGTTACTATATTGTTACACCCCTAATACACAGAGTTTGTGTTCCCTACCAGTCAGTGTAATGTAACTAAGTACATTTTACTTAAGTACTGTACTGAAGTGCAATGTTGGGGTATTTGTACTTTAATTGAGTATTTACAGTTTTCAGTCATTTCACTTCTACACCACCACATCTCAGATCCAAATATTGTACTTTTACTCCACTACATTTGTTTGAAAACGTACTAGTTTATTTGCAGATATAAATGATAATATTATATTATAAAACATACATACCGTAAACCACTTTAGCCCTATTTTATACCGTGGCTATTAGAGAATAGCCGATCTACAAGCTCACAGCGCGCCGCAACACATTTTGAGGTTGTAGATCTGCTATTTTCAAACATTTTGTACTTTAACTTTTGGTACTATACGGTACATTTTGATGCCAACACTTTCATACTTTTGTTCAAGTATATTTTCACTATATCCTTTCCTTTAATTTCATGAAGAAATCAAAGAAAAGTCTTTAAGAAAATCCATGAATTAGAAAACAAATGTCAGATGTCATGAAAATAGCCGTGAGCTTGTACTGTAGATCTGCTGTTCTCACTATAGTTTGGTTCCCGGGCAAACGTCTAATTTCTCTTTTGGGTCACAAGCTACAAAGTTTGGGAACCACTGGTATAAACTATAAGGCGCTCCGTTTTTTCCCGCTTTTTCAGGATCTGTTAAGAGTCTCACCTTATGTGTCCGTCCAGGACTCGGCCTTTGACAACAGGACAACCATGCTGAACAGCGCCTAAAACTAAAATGTCAGCTTCGAACCGGCCAGGGCGTTGGCAGGCAAAAAAAAAACTTTCAGACAATATTAACCTGTTTAGGTCTAGAATTATTGAATGCTTTAACCAGTGAAATCTAGCAGATATAGGTGCCGCGCTGCGAGCTTATAGATCTGCTATTTTTGAAAAAGTCGTGAAAATTTGTGCAAATCTGTGAATATATGTATTTTCATAGCGAATGTTTGTAACTCAAATTTTGCTTCTGGGGGGTCCCTGGAACTAAATATTTTGAGATGGGGGTCCTTGGCCAAATACATATCAGTTTGGGGGTCCTTCAAATGAAAAAGTGTGAGAACCACTGACATAGTAGTCTCTCAAGAACAGACTAACTGAGCTCCATTTAAGTGAAAAGGACCTTTTCTTTGACGATGGCTAGCCAGATTGCTGACATACAAACATGGGTTTTTCCAAAAAACCTTAGAAGGATTCAAAAGACACTTATAGAATCGGGTCAAAATTCTAATTTTCACAATTTAAAAAAATAGCAGATCTACAAGCTCGCAGCACGGCACTCGGTGCCGCGCTCTGAGCTTGTATATCTGCTATTTTTCAATAGTTAAAGCATAAAATAATCATACACAATAATGTGTACCCGTTCTAAATGGGTTAAAGTGTCTTTCTTCATAACGGGGTCCTCACTTCCAGTCACTGTGTATTAGTACCTTGATGGCAACACTTAAACATTAGGCCGGCACTTTGACGCTTTGCCAAATGCCTCTAAATCCGAGCCAATTGGTCGTGTTGAGCCAGCTGTCTTTCTGGATCCGTGGCAGACTGGTGCAACGTTACATTACACAATGATTTTCATGTCAGCCGCGGCTTTAGGCTCTCCCGAGGTTACAGACAATCATAATAAACCTTGATTAATGAATTTCTTAATAATTAACTTTTAATTTAAATACTGTAGGCTAATATGACTATAGGAACGCTATCTAATGTAGAGATGTTGCTGTTGCATCTACTATACCTGCTCAAATAAATCCCAGAGGGGGGAAAAAAAACAAAGAATTATGATCTAAAATAACTTTCAAACCGTGATCTTGTGTTTGAAAACTGTGAACTGCTCTGCCTCAAACAATAAACAAGGTATTTCCCCCCGTGATGCACCTTGTGGAGTGACTTGATATCCTTAGCAGGCAACAAACAAAGGTAATTTAGTTCCATGCCTTATTTAGCTTGTTTTAGTTTAACCCAGGGCTGTTTAGAATGGATCTGCCCAAGTCCTCTAACCTAATCTGCCATTTATGGGCTGAGAGCTAATGGTTTTGGGGAGGGGTTATCTAGACTGCACGGCGCTTTGTGATTGGATAAGAAAAGTAACCTAGGAAACCGTCGTGCTTAAAGTGTTGCACAAATTGGTTGAAACTCGTTTATCCGTAATGCGCGCTGCAGAGACGGGCCGAGAGGTAAACATGATCAGTCAGCAGCTGCAACACAACTCAATTTGTTTGGACACCTCGCGTCAAGCCCATCACGCCCAGCGCCACCCCCTCCACCCACCCCCACCCCGCCTGCCTGTTCCTCACGCGAGTGCTGCGTTGGGGCCTTGTGTTTTCAAAAACATTGCAGCCCAGAAACTCTGTTAACTTCTGTATGGAAATTTGGAAGATAATTAAGGAAAGCGTTTCAAAGGTAGCCTCATAAATAATGTAAATTCTGTGTTAAATGTCCCTGACAGCCGATGCTGAGCGCTGCAGAACGTGGAAGCTACCGGTGGGAAAAAAAGGGCTGAGCTGGTCTGTCTGGTCATCACGACACCTCCCTTGGAGTGCCATAAATTGACAAGAATGGGAGACAGTGCAGAATAAATGGGGTGGCTTGAATGAGGAAACGGTCCCTGTTAATAACACTCCTAACGTGACATTTGGTAGCTTGTAAGTAGAGATCCAAGGTTGCTGGGACATAAATAGTTTGTTTGAAAAACCCTATTGGCACGGGGGGAAATCTCGCTCTTTCGAACGACCGTCATTTCGACAAAGGAGCGTCGGGAGGGTTAGCGACTCGCCCCAGAGAGGTTAGGGTTAGGGTAAGGGTTGGGTTTGGGTGTCGAAAAGATGACACGTAGTAACAGCGAAGCGCTCCCTTGGCACGGTGCATGCTTTTGTGCTGGGGAACGCCCCGAAGAAAAGATAGGATAGTTCGCTTAGATTCATTATTATATCATATATGTAATGTTGTTATTGTATTGCCATAGCTGTTAGCATAGTCAAATGTAAGTGATACTGTACTACCGATGTTTCCTGTTGAGATTGGCAGATTTCACCCAGGCCTTTTCATCTCACTCACTTCACTTTGTCTGCTGACCTCACTCAGCAACGAAATAAACAGAAAATAAACAAAAATGAAAATAAAACAATTCACAGGAGGCAAGCAGTGATCATCCCATGATGTGCACTGCAATGTAGTTTCAAATGTACCACATTGCAGGTGCTTTTTGAGAGTGAAAAAACAAGAAGACACATGTGACATGTGTGATCTGGGCAGCTTGCCCCAGGAAAAGTGCCAATCTCAACAGGAAACAGCGGTAAATGGTAAATGGTGCATTTATATAGCGCTTTTATCCAAAGCGCTTTACAGAGATTGTGCATTACATTCACCCATTCACTCACACATTCATACACCGGTGGCGGAGGAAACCATGCAAGGCACCAACCTACTCACCGGGAGCAACTAGGGGTTCAGAGTCTTGCCCAAGGACCCTTCGACATTCACTCAGGGGGAGCCCGGATTCGAACTGGGAACCCTTCGGGAACCCTTCGTGCTCTAATAACGGTTTCTCTACCCCTGAGCTATGCCGCCCCCATTAATACAATGAGAGAATAGCCAACACCTACTCGGCACTCCTGAACCACTGCCCTCCACACCTCTCCTGTCCAGTGCCAAGGTGTAGAGCTCTGCAGCGTTGTTGGCTCCGCTGTCGCACCGCAGTGTGTCTACATCGGTGGTATCTAGGCCTACGCCTATTTACTTTCCTGGCTGTGCCCTGGGTTGGCTCTCATAGTGTCACTTTGCTTGTCACCATTTCCCGGGTTGCTTATCACAGTGCCCACTGCCCACTATAGCCAGCCTCATCCTTCTCTCTCTGACCTTGTCTGCGACGCGACCGTGTTTTCTCCCCGGGTCTGTGTGTGATGGGCTGTTGTCCTTCTGTGACGCACACGGAACTCCTTCGCCCCCTAGTCATGCTTCACATGCCAGGAGGACAGCCGTGGTGGAAAATACTGGCATCGCTGGGGGGTTGCGGGGTGGGGGGGTGTTAGTTATGTACCGGTTTAATTGGTGCACAACTCGAACGGCGCCGAGTTGGCGCTAGCAGCCTTCACAAACATTCAGCAAAGCGACTCGCTTGCCATACGGCTCGTTCGCCGGTGCCTCTCGTTGTTTACACCCGCCAGATGTTTTGTGATGATTCTTCTTTGTGTGCTTTATTTTCGCTCAACACCACATTCTCTGCAAGTATCCCTGCGGTTGCGCGTGACCGTTGGCAGCCAATAGCATTCGAGATGGTACCATTTCCTACCAATGAACATTGATTTTTACAATGATGGCGGCACCCGTACAAGGGCCAAAAAAGCTTCATTTTGCGCAGCATAGAAACCAATGGCTTCCCACCGTCCATATTATTTACAGTCTATGGGACTGAAGGGCTAATGTGAAACGTTGGCGCCACAGAGCCATCTGGAATTAAAGAGGGGTTTGGGGAGTTATTTAAAGTGGTCCCGCCACCGTTGCCCCTATCCATGCCAAAATGTGCGCACACACTCCTTGGCTGCTAAACCACAACCTCCACCCCTCATTTCTCACATGGCCCTCTTCTAGTGCCACCATGAGGCTGATTCTTGCATTCATGCACACATTTTTGGACACTGCTCCTACAGATTTTGCCCTAAAATCATGCAAAGTATACAGTATCATGTCATCAACATGGATCTGTCCCATTTCCCATATTCCCTCCTGATTGCCTACCATTCTCCTTTTGCACAAAGTAGTGCATTGCAAGATAGAGGGCGCCAGATCCCTTTTAGTCACACCCTACCACTACTTCCTGTTCATCCACAGAGCATTGATTCTAGTTGTTTTCTCCATTAGATTAAAGTGCTTTCTTTTAACTTTTTTCAACTTTTAAAATACTTTTTATTTGTTTTCCTCATCTTTTTACCATCCCAAGTAATAAAAGTTGAAAAAAGTGAAAAGAAATCTAATGGAGAAAATGGCTAGAATCAATGCTCTGTGGATGAACAGGAAGTAGTGGTAGGGTGTGACTAAAATGGATCTGGCGCCCTCTATCTTGCAATGCACTACTTTGTGCAAAAGGAGAATTGCATTCTAAAGTTTATGTATGCGACCTGACGGTCGCTTATCTCCTGATTAGGGAGTCTTACTGGTTTAAAGTGGTCCGCTCACGCCTCCTTCTGGGAAGAAGGAAGCCGCAAGCTGCTTCCTCATGACATGACCGTAACGGTTAGCAGCCCTATTCCGGGAGCAAACATTCTACAGAAATGTACGTCACTTTGTGAGCTTGTAGATCTGATAATTTTGGTGAAGATATTTGGTGTAAGGGGGGGGGGGGGGGGGGGGGGGGGGGGGGGGGGGGAGGAGGGGTTCTAGTATAGCCCCTTGGAAGGACTCCGGTCAACAAAGCATAGTTGGTATATCGTCGTTGTCGGGTGGAAAACTTGTACAGTAGACCTATGTCCAAAACCGTTCATTTTGAAAACTTGTACAGTATGTCCAAAACCGTTCGTTTTATATTTATCATTTTAAAAATAATTAATATTAGTGAAAATAGACGATCTACAAGCACACAACGCCTCGCACTGCGAGGCGTTGTGTGCTTGTAGATCGGCTATTTTCACCAGTTTTGTGAGACAGTCTTGTATGATGAAGCAGGGCTTTACTTTACGAAAAAACGTACACATTTGAAACTTGGAGATGCGAGGTTTCTGCCCGACAGTGACGACACATAGGCCTACTACTAGGCTGGTATAGTGTTTAAATGGTTGAATTAGACGCAGCATCTAAAACTTACAACGGCGATTCATTCGAGTATTTTAGCTGATCGTATGCGTTTCATATAAGCTACAATATTTACTTGATTTTCTACCATCCTCCACTTTTTCTTCT
This sequence comes from Nannobrachium achirus, assembly GCF_963921795.1. NCBI lineage: Eukaryota > Metazoa > Chordata > Actinopteri > Myctophiformes > Myctophidae > Nannobrachium > Nannobrachium achirus. The sequence continues at coordinate 47,651,789 of NC_137829.1, read as the reverse complement.
TGTCTGTGTGTGTGTGTGGGTGTGGGTGTGTGTGTGTGTGTGTGTGTGTGGGTGTGTGTGTGTGTGTGTGGGGTGGGGGGGGGGGCAGCTCTTCAGTAGTTAATCTCACAAGTAAGGGTGTGATTTTTTTGTGTGCAGTGAAGCTTGTCTGAGTGTTGGTTTTTGCCCGGGGGCTCTGTGACTGATGTGGGCGATGTCTCTGCCCCAGATCTCCAGGAGAGAGTGTCCCCTTTGATATTCCCTGACTCCGGGGCCTGCAATAACACATTAAGACTTCTACAAATGCCTTCTAAATCTTTCAAAGGTTTTTTGAAAAATGTATGTTTCTATGATCAGTGGTTCTCAAACCTTTTCATGTCAGGACCCCCAAACTTATTATGTATTGGCCGCGGACCCCCATCTCAAAATATGTTGTTCTGTGGACACCCAGAAATAAAGATTAAGTCAAAGAAATATAAAATATATATATATATATATATTTCAAAAATAGCCTAGTGGCAAAAAAATAAATAACTTCTGGGAACTCAGATTACCCGCTATGAGCTTGTAGATCTGCTATTTCTGAACAGCTAAAGTATCAAATAATGGTAAAAGTGGTTAAAACCTAAAGTAACACATGACGCTTTCCAGGTCTAAAACGGATAAGCGCGTTGAGGAAATAAGTCAAGGTCACTCCCACTCTGTCGCCAGTGCCTCATGAATATTATGATTAATCATAGTCCTTTGGCTCGAATTAATAACAAACCCCATGCATTGTTGGTGCACAAGCCCGCAGATTTACCGCCGGGGTCTTTCTGAAGCGCTATGTCAGTTGTGAGCTTCCCGTGCTTTTCTCTCTCCCCTGAACGAAGAAAGATTGTTTTTTTTGCCGTCTGCGTTGGTAGTAATGAAATAATGCAATCAACAAGTAGATTAATGTTGTGCGTTTGCCATGATTGTGCTAAAGGCCCTTCTTTTTTTACGTTGTGTGTGTTGTGCACATCAGTCTCACTTGTGTTGTGATGATTTTTTTTTTTTTCTTTTTTAGACCAATATTGATTATGCATCGTAAATCATGTATAGTTCATGTTTCCAGTCTTGATTGGGAAATCTGACATGACACGGTAAACAAATTGATCTCTGAGAGGCGCCGAAACACTTGTGTGATCAATTCACTTCCGTTTTTAATTAGAGTACTTAACAGGGAAGAATTTCTCCTAATGGCCCCGGAGAATTTAATTATCCATTTAGGGTTATACCGCTATGCCAATGGCGGGGTGGGTAAACAAAGGATAGATTTGATGTGTTGATGCAATGGAGCGTGAAAATGATAAACGTCCTCAAACATGTAATTAGTGCCGCTGCAAAGGAGGGAGATGTCGGATAGTTTGTTTCAATGCTGTGACTATTTATTAATTTTATAAAACCCTGGGCAGCCAGCAGGGATCTATTATCTTCAATTTGCTTTAAATCCTGACGTGATAGCCCTAATGTTAATGGGTGTTTGTGCAGAGCTATAAAACACCAGCCCAGGGTTGCGTTTGCAATTCGACGGCACCAGCGTTCTTGGTAATTCATTAGCCCTTTTTCTATTTCGCTCCGGGAGAGGAGCGGCACGGGCAGGTAGTAACTGTCTTCTAGGCCCGTTTGCTCTGGACGTTTTTAGCCTATCACTGTCTCTGTCTCTGTCATGACGGGGGAGGGATTTAAAGGTCCTGAGAGGTGGGAGAGGTCACGTACCACGCTCTCGTTGGCTGTCACCACGTTGCCCAAGTGGAAACAGGTGTCTCGTTTGATGGCGTCCAGGCTTTCTTTCCCTTTGACTTTATTCATTTATTTGTCTCGATTCTTGCGAGGACGGATGCTCTTTTGGTAAATTGAGTTGTTCCTCTCTCCTGCTGGCAGCTGCAGAGAGACTGGTTGACACTGACATGCAGCCCCCGAGAGGTCCAGGGGAGATGGCTTTGATGGACAGCAGACGAGGTTTTTACACACCGTTGAATTCCCTCCTAACACCATCATTAAGCATTGCGTTCTCTCTCTGGCTTAGTTAGTTATTGATCCACTGATATTTTCTTTAACACTTTCAAACTGGGTGTCCCTATTTTGGGCACGTCATTATTATTTGACAGAGATTGTCAAACATTTTCTGAAAGTTTTGTTTTCCTTTTTTCTACAATTGGAGAAGATAGCCGAGCTACAGCTATCATGTACCTCATATTATCAAGCTTAAGTGGTTAAAATATCACATGGACTGCCTTTAGAGTTAGACCATTGTCAATGTGTACTACTGTATATATACTTTAATTTCTACTATCATTGATAATTGTATAACTAAGGGAACAAATATGAAATGAAGCGTGTTTTGACTGAAAGCGATTATAGCCGCTGAATTGCTAGATGAAAGAGTAAAGCATATAGGGCCATATTTCATCTTTCACAATTTAAATAGGCATTCACTCAAGTATTCACGGTGCGCAGCTGAAGAGCACGTAGCTAATTTGGAAACAACACAGTACAATAACCTCCCGTTGCAAAAACCCATTTCCGCTTTCATGAGTATTGCTAGAATTCAGCCCTTGATTGTTTGTTTTTTCTCTCTGTGTGAGAATGGAAAATGTGAGTTGTTGGGGAGGGTGGGGGGGGGGGAGGGGGTCAAAAGAAAGAAAGAAAGAAAGAAAGAAAAAAGCGGCTTTATCACCAACGCTGACCTTTAATTACAAAACCTCTCTGGCCTCAGACCCTTGCTTTTACTTTAAGTTGACATTTATAAATACTGAATGTCTCTGTGAATTGCTTTTTGTTGAAGTCACTGTATTGTTGAGCGCAGATAGCATCGGTCCATTTGTTAAAAAGACAGTGTAACCGCGGGCCCTGTGGACGCTGGCTGGCCTGGCTGGCAGGGTGTTTGACGAGCACAATGTATAGCTAGCTGGTGTACTGTACTGTATGTACTGGGCCATAGCGCCGTTAGCCAAGGGCCTCCTCCAGGGGTGTTGCACCACATTCTGGGCCCTGGGTACAAGGATTCACCGCTGCATGGGCCTCCCGCCCGCACAATAATTTTTTGCTTTAACTATTGAAAAATAGCAGATATACAAGCTCACAGCGCGGCACCGAGTGCCGCGATGCGAGCTTGTAGATGTGCTATTTTTTTTTAAAAACCGTGAACATTTTGTGCAAGTCTTGGAATATTTCAAATCCTTCTAAGTTTTTTTTTTTTTAAACTTATGTTTCTATGTCAGTGGTGCTCAAACTTTTTCATGTGAAGGACCCCCAAAATGATATGTACTTGGCCCACGGACCCCCATCTAAAAATATTTTGTTACAGGGACCCGAGAGAAAAATTTTAGTTACACATGTTTGCTTAAAACATACATAATTATATTCAAAGATTTGCACACATTTTCACGACTTTTATAAAAATAGCTTGTATATCTGCTATTTTTCAATAGCTAAAGTATAAAATCATGAGGGCCCCTCCACCTTGGGCCCTAGTAACCCAGTCCCCCCCCCCCCCCCCCCCCCCCGTGACACCCCTGGCCCCTCTCCCATCGCTCACAATAGCGATGGAAAGCCCAGATAAAGACGGTACTCTACCCCATGCTTCTCCTGTTTGTATGCCTGGGACAAGAAATCGATACAGCCGCGGTTTCCACAGACTATTTTACAGTCAGGGCGAGCGCTCAGCTTAAATGTTTGTCTGTTTTAGTCAATGACACATCTCTGCAAACTATTACCCGCGGGGGAACGGAGAGAACAAATGCGAAAACAAATAAACGAGACGAGGCGACCCTCTTCTCTCGGCGTTGTTTGCGCTCCACAGATGGAATCTGTGATAGCGACAAAAAAACATTTCTTTGCACAGTGTCAAAGAAAAATCTATCACGGCTTAGATCCCAGCCATTATATTACAGCCGCGGAGGAAATATTACTTCTTCCCGCCGCCCCGGTTTATCCCTGATCTTTCTGTCCACCCATCATCATCGGAGGGGGGCTATGGACGTGTCTGTGGGGACCCTCCAGCCCCCATCTCTCCTCTCCTCTCCTCTCCTCTCCTCTCCTGATAAAAGAGGATTTCCCGTCTGATACACCGGTAAAGGTTATCTAGGCCACGCTCTTGCTTCAGCGCTACATGCACCGGCAAGCAAAAACAAGCCAAATCCTTTTCTCCCGGAAAACTCATTTTGCCTTTGCCTTTCATTATCGTCTGCCACAAACATATACCCAGCTTCTGTTCTCCGTGGCGGTTACAGTACTGGGATCACTGATGGCTTGCGGACGGAAAATGAAAGGAAATCCCCCGAGGTGATTCAGAGAGAGAAACCCTTTAGGGTATGGTCTTTAAGGTCCACATGTGCCAAGTACCTCGTAGAGGAACTGTAGCAGGAAATGAAATGCTAATAATTGGATATGGAGTTTAGATGAGATTAAGGTGACACGGCAGATCACACGTTTTCTTTCTCGTTCTTGCAATGTTTCCTCTCCCTGTAATGTATTCACATGTTTTTCCAGACACCCACATGCATGCATGGCGTCTAATACAGATTCTAAAACGGCTAGTTCCATTCCTTGATTTTGATTGGCTGGTTGCCATGGTATACCTGAGACTGTAACCCACACCTTGAATCAGTTTATATCAAAGCCAGGTGCGTCATTTCTTTCCACTGTGCCGTGAGGCTGAACTAGAGAAGCGAGCGTTTGATTTCCTCTCAAATCCTGCCGTGCGGGTGCTTCTAAGCACCGCCCACATGCATAGGACAGTGACTGAATGGCTCCGGGCGGGGCTTGTAAAGGCAACAAGCGCCCTCTATTCTCCAGGCACCACTCGGCTGTTTAGCTTAGGTTGCTATGCTAGCGTTTTTGATGTTTTGTTCACCCACATAGCAGCTAAATCTGGATGAAAATAAACATGTGTATGGATCGAATATGGTTCTTAACATGAGACTGATCTAACACAAGTGTTGTTTCCCTATTTTTTTGGCAAAAAGAATGACGTGACTTTGTAAACACACACTGCCTTCCGTAAGTTCCATTCCTGGATGTGACTGGTAAACGCAAGGAAATGTCTCTTCCTGGTGGCGGAGAAGTGTACTTTTTTCTTTAAATAATGCAATGCTATGATTTTCATGTTGCAATTATTGTGACCGTTTTAGAAAAGCAATAAGCCACGCGAGGCTTGTGGTTACCGGGGGAGTATACACCGGCTGAGAGGGTCGGAAACACTCGGCTGCGCCTCGTGTTTCCCAACGCCTCTCAGCCGGTGTATACTCCCCCGGTAACCACTCGCCTCTTGTGGCTTATTGCTTTAATACAACATACACTATTAAAAGTAATTAAGGTCTTCATTGCTAATTTAGCCTGTACAAAGTACACAATTACTGGCATAAAGATACTTCCAGGATCAAAGTAAAAAATAGCAAATCTAGAACAGCTATTTTAGAATAGCCAACGTATAAATTAAAATAGTAATAAGTGTGTGTGTGTGTGTGTGTGTGTGTGTGTGTGTGTGTGCGTGTGCGTGTGCGCGCGTGCGTGGGTGTGTGTGTAGGGACATGCAGAGAATGTTAGAGAAGCAGAGGATGACATTTCTAAAAGGGCCCTTTTGGTGAAAATATCGAAAATAGCAGACCTCCAAGCTCACAACGTGGTTTCTATGCAGAGAGGACAATTCTTAAGATAAAAACATAAGTTGCCACATGCATTCAAGTTCAGGAGAGTTTGGGCATGGCAATTCTCTTGAATGCAGTTACTTCAGGTATGGCATGGAAAGAGGGGGCATTTGCATTTCTTTCACCATAGTAAAAACTGCATTCATGGTCTGGAGAGGGCACTTTTTACAGACAGATAAAAGGGCAGGGGCTCAAGCCCCCTTTGATGTCTATGTGTACGTGTGTGTGTGTGTGTGTGTGTGTGTGTGTGTGTGTGTGTGTGTGTGTGTGTGTGTGTGTGTGTGTGTGTGTGTGTGTGTGTGTGTGTGTGTGTGTGTGTGTGTGTGTGTGTGTGTGTGTGTGTGTGTGTGTGTGTGCGTAAGCATGCGTGTGTTTGAGGTGAGGCTTAGCAGAACAGACAAAGAAGAGTTCCAGCGTTGCTCACCTAGATTCAAAAGGGTCCAGAAATAGCACTAAAAGCACTCAGTCTCACTTGGTAAAATGTTCCTTTGTTTCCTGGTCTCTGCAGGCTGCCACCACCGCCGCTCTCTTCCCTCAACGCACCGCGCCGTCCTCCCACCAATCCTTTCCCATTACGGACTCAGCTAGACATAAAACTACACTTAATTGCATTTTGGCCCATGTGACACACGCGGACAAAAATGTATGCAAATTAAGATCCTGTTGTATTTCTTTATGGCTTTTTCCTCCGTTTTTTTTTTCGTGACGTCATTACTCACTTCTCTGAGAACCCGAGCTCCCCTCTAAAAATACACTAATACTCTCAACCTGATGAGAGTACAATAAAAATATATTTTTATGATTATGACTTCTTACTTACAACCTAGTCTACCGAGATTGTTTTCCCATGTGTGTGTGTGTGTGTGTGTGTGTGTGTGTGTGTGTGTGTGTGTGTGTGTGTGTGTGTGTGTGTGTGTGTGTGTGTGTGTGTGTGTGTGTGTGTGTGTGTGTGTGTGTGTGTGTGTGTGTGTGTGTGTGTGTGTGTGTGTGTGTGTGTGTGTGTGCGTGCGTGCGTGCGTGCGTGCGTGAGAGGAAAATCAGTCGCCCAGATGCGGCACAGCAGTTAAGGTTTCAAAGTTTCATCGAAGTATGAAAAGAAAAAAGTACTGTTATGTGCAGAAAAAAAACTAAGCAATTATACAATGCAGTTACACAAGTGTCAGTTCATAACACAAATAGAAATACTTATAGTACAACTTATCCATGCTGTGCCAAACTGGAAAAAGTGACCGTAGCCAAATAGTGTCCCTGACATTCAATGCTACATAAGTCAAACACAAGTAAAATACTTAAAAACGAGAAATGAACATGTGTGCTCACAGATATGCATTCCGCAAAGGCAAAGCACACCAACCTTTCTACTTTGACATTCTGTTCAGTGGTGTAAAGTAACTAGAAAATATTGTTCCTTCGAAACAATTGTGGGCTCGCTTCAAGCCGGAAAACAATAGCTATAAATGTACAAAATGTCAAGATCGCAGGCAGTGCTCTCTTTGACGTTACTGACGTCAAAGATTGGTCCATTTTGTTCCAAAAAATGTGTTGTGCAAAAGTTGACCAGCTGGTGGCGCTATAACAGGCCAATGTGAGAAGGGTGGTATCTGCTCCTTGACCTATTGGGAATGTGCTTGCAAGATTTCACGCACATTGCAGGCTGCGTGTTCATGATTTGAGGTGTTTTTGGCTTTGGACACTTTATCGCTGCTTGCAGCTATATTCATTATTATTATATATTTTTTGTGTGTGTGCACTTCATAGGCATATTAGATAAAGGTCCTTAGATTGTGTGTAGAATGTTTCATGCAAATTGCAAAAAAAAATCCTAACGGGTTTAAGCGTTTCACAAACTGCTCAAAATGATATAGCGCCCCCCTTTGGCCAATTGGGGTAAGATTGGTTTTAGTGATATTTGGACTAACACTCTACATCTTTGCCAAATGCCATGAACATGTTACTTTGCATGTATGATTTAGAGGCAGAAGAATAATTTGCATAAAACTGCAATATTCATTGAATTTATTTAAAAAAGCATGTTTCAATTTTAAAGAAATCCGATCCGACAGATCTTTAGATATCGGTCCAAAGTTCACGTAAAAAAAGTTTTGTGCACGTGGAGCGAAAATTCCAGAATAAAAGCGGGTTTACGCGTTTTACAAACTGCTCAAAATGGCGGAAACCGAAGGGCGGAGCTTACTTAACAACTACACAGATGTCTTCCGCTCGAGTCAAAGCACGCGTGTAACAAGTTGCATGTCTTCAAACGAAACGAGTCATGACTTATGCCCGTTTGAAGTTTGAATTTCCAAACGCTTCGTATAGCGCCCCCCCTTTGGCAGGTTGGAATAAAATTGGTTTCAGTGATACTTTGACTAACCCTCTACATCTTTGCCAAATGCCATGAACGTGTAACTTTGCATGTATGATTTAGAGGCAGAAGAATAATTTGCATAAAACCGCAATATCTATTGAATTATTAAAAAATTATATTTCACTTTAAAAGAAATCCGCCGAGATAAATCTGACCGTATTGGTCAAAAGTTCATGTGAAAAATGTTTCGTGCGTGTAACGAAAAAAACCCAGGAGGAGATAGATTTTTACTGTTTTTCATATAATTCCGAATTGTGGGAGACCTAAAGGTCAGAGGTCAAAAGTTAGAGGGTAAAAGTTGTTCGGCATGAGGAGACGCATAAGTGTATACAGGTTTCATGGCTGTATGTATAACACAGCATGAGCTATACCTGTTCAAAGATCGCACTTTCAAAGGCTTCCTACAGCGCCACCATTTGGCCGATTGCTGTATAAAATAATAGCACACTTCGCCACTGTAAGCTGAACACATTGATGTTTTTATTTTCATTTTCTCACTAAGTATGTAGGAGTAGAAAGGAACCGAAGTTCCCGTCTACTGTCTGATAGATAAACAAATAAATAATGACAATATCTAAAGTGTGCTCGCCTTATTGGCGAGCCCACAACTAAGTACATTTACTTGAGTTATATACTTACTACTTAAGTACAATTTTGAGGTATTTGTACTTTACTTGAGCATTTCCAATGTCCAATACTTTTACTTCTACTCCACTACATCTCGGATCCAAATATTGTACTTGTACTCCACTACATTTATTTGAACACTTTAGTTACTAGTTACTTTGCAGATATACATTAGAACATTATAAAACATACACAACCACTTGTAGCCTTATTTTATACGTGTGATTTTTGAAAATAGCCGATCTACAAGCTCACAACGTGTCCCGATGCGACGCGTTGTGAGCATGTATATCTGCTATTTTCAAACATTTTGTACTTTTACTTTTAGTGTACTTTAAGTACATTTTGATGCCAACACTTTCATACTTTTAGTCAAGTACATTTTGAATTCCGGACATTTACTTGTAACAGAGTATTTCTATATTGCAGTATTGATACTTTTACTTAAAGTTGTACCATGTAACTTTTTTTATAAAACAAATCTTAAAATTGTCCTAACTGTTAAATCGCTAAAGTTTTAGAACACCCACTCCGTTATTTTCAGCTTCTGAAGCCTTCTCTTTATATGTTTTCTATGATCCTGGCCGTGGACCGGATTTCGCGCCAAAATGACGTAATCTGCATCATCTGTATACGTTGTGTATACGTTGCCCAATCACATCGCCGATCATGCACACATGGTACACTACCGGCCAATCACAGCGCATCTTGAAGTGGGGTCGCCATATTTGTAGTCGCCCGTGTGTCTCTTTACTCAAAAGGTAATCTCGCCTACCAGGCAGGGTGAAGTAGTCCGTTTCTCCGGAATGCCTGAACGCACAGGAACGAGGGACCCCTCTAAAGATAGCTCTCGGCGTTGTGGAGGCAGACGCGGGGGTGTGAAGGTACGAAAAACGGGCGAAAGACGCGAACGCGACCGCGACCGCGGTTTGCTATAGGGCTACTGACCACTAGTTGAGCATCTTACACAGTATAGCTTTAACCCATTTAGGCCTAGAATTATTGAATGCTTTAACCAGTGAAAAATAGCAGATATACAAGCTCACAGCGCGGCACCGAGTGCCGCGCTGCGAGCTTGTAGATCTGCTATTTTTGAAAAAGTCGTGAAAATGTGTGCAAATCTTTGACTATATGTATTTTCAAAGCGAACGTTTGTAACTCAAATTTTGCTTCTGGGTGGTCCCTGGAACTAGATATTTTGAGATGGGGGTCCGTGGCCAAATAAATATAGTTTTGGGGGTCCTTCACATGAAAAGGTTTTAGAACCACTGACATAGTAGTCTCTCTAGAACAGACTAACTGAGCTCCATTAGAGGACAACTTTGTTTTTTTACAACAAGGGTTCATATTTTAGATTGTAATTAGAAAAAAGAAAAAGTGAGTGTTAAAATGTTTTCATTTGCTTTGTTCTATTGTTTTATCGCGTTTACCGTGCTAAAATGTGGGGCATGCGTACGCATGGGGGCATGCGTACAAGTGGCTAAATATGTCTTTTTAGACACAATAAGCCAGCAGTTTCTTTATTGCTTTTTACAGTAACACTTCTAGCCCCCATAAGTCACATCCAACCATGAAAGGTTGCGTTGTATCTTGGGAAAGGGCTTATTCTGTGTAAAATGACATATTTAGCCACTTGTACGCATGCCCCCAACTACTGAAATAAGAATCTCTAAAACAATAGAAAGAAGTAAATGAAATCATTTTAACACTCATCTTTTATATTCTTTAATTACAATCTAAAATATGAACCCTTGTTGTAAAAAACAAAGTTGTCCTTTAAGTGAAAAGGACCTTTTCTTTGACGATGGCCGGCCAGATTGCTGACATAGAAACATAGGTTTTTCAAAAAATCTTAGAAGGATTCAAAAGACACTAATAGAATCGGGTCAAAATTCTAATTTTCACGATTAAAAAAAAAAAATAGCAGATCTACAAGCTCGCAGCGCGGCACTCGCTGCCGCACTGTGAGCTTCTGCTATTTTTCAATAGTTAAAGCAATAATACAATAATGATACACAATAATACCCGTTCCAAGTAAAACATGTGAGTACTTTTTTCCACCACTGATTCTGTTCCTGGGTGACACCGCGTGTCAATCTGCACCTTGCAAGTTTTTTTCTTTTTCGTTTTTTTGTCAGATAACCCTGCAAGGCCCAGCGTTGCTTTTTGGCAACGTTTTTTAAATCATTTTTTAAAAAATGTTATAATTAGTTTTCCTGTTCTTTTTTCACATTAACATCACCATTAAATCCTATTGTTTAGTATTACAATGCCATTGGCCACGATATTTGCATATAAATACCCCCCACAGGCCACAGAGACTGACATTCACACCTCCCAGAGAAGTTGAAATTCAAGCGTCTGGACGAACAACATCTCACTTTTTAACTGAAGCTATTTCTCACTAAAACATAAGTAAAATGCCTGTAATATTGTTTTTCGTGATCATTAGAATGTCTAGAACATGTACATATGTTATTATTGTGAAAAATATCCCAAAAATGCAAATTAGAGCATGATTTATGATTTATGATTTATGGCTATAAAACCTTACAAAAACATTATTAATTTTTTAACATTACATTTTCCTGTGATTAGGACTCCTACAACACCATCTGATTTTTTTTTTAAATTTTTGGGCCAGTAGAAATTAATTCGGGCCTTGCAGGGATAAGGACGATTATGAGCTGCTGGGAACTTGACATTAGTGGTGTGGCCAGAACAATGAGTGGCGGTGACAGTGACAGGGACGGGGAAGCCAGCGCTCGCTGTGGGAGGCTGATTGATCGTCCAGTCAGGAGAACAGGGAACGTCCTTCGCTGCAGGCAGGGAAGGGCAGCAACCGCCCCGCATTATACTTTATAAGTCTACTTCTAGGATTTACATTTTTTAACGACTTAATCCAGCCAGGGACCCCCCATCTGAAACTATTTTTGTGCCACTAACCAGCGGCGGCTCCAGAGAATTGTGTCTGGGGGGGGGGGGGGGCTATGGAGGAGCTGGCTTTTTTATAGCAGGGGCTAATTAACTTAGGCAACAAACAGTAATGAATAGTACTAATATGACAAACAAGATTCTCGCATTTAGGGTAAGGATAACTGAACAGACCAGATCATTGGCAGTTTTCAGCTCCAAATCTGAGGACTGTAGGTGATCGGATAGGGTTTTTGTGAGGCTGAAGATGCTTTCCAGCATAAAAAGTATGATTTTATGGTATGGTTTACCTAGAAGTCAGTCAGTTGTCTTTCACATATTCATATATATTTTATTTGTTTATTCCTAGAATAGTTTTCATCACGATTGGGTTTGTGGGGTGGGGGGGCTTAGGGGGTGCTAAGCCTATAGGGCTTTTATGCCGTGACATCATTTTGTAGGCAGAGGAGAACTCTGCCCCCAGAGCATTTTCTGTCCCTCGCTATTTCAACAGATCCGAGACAAAAATAACGACTAAAGTATAATTCTAACACAAAGAGAAGAAAAATGTGTAAATAGTAAAAATAGTAAAAAGATTCACAGAAACTGGGGGCAGAAATTCTCCTCTGCCTACAAAATGATGTCATACTTAACAGCCCCATACCAGGGGGGCTAAAGCCCCCTTTAGCCCCCCTGCCACGGACCCCCAGAAGATAAGATATGTGCTTAAATGCAAAGATCATTTAAAATCGTCCAACCTAGCCCCTCAGTCCAGACAACTATTCCACTATCTTGGAATGCCACATACAGCATAGAGTCGGAAACGTCCTTTGTCCACTGAAAGGTCTGGCACTGCTCAGATATGACTGGATTTCACTCTCTCCGAAGTAGTGAGGGACCAATCAGCAGAGGCTTTACATTTGAATATGTGAAAGATAGTTGACTGACTTCTATGTAAACCATACTATGAAATCATATTTTTTATGCTGGAAAGCATTCAGCATCACAGAAACCCTAGCCGATCACCTATACAGTCCACAGATTTGGACCTGGCATCTGCCAATGATCTGGTCTGTTCAGTTATCAATACCCCTAAGTGAGACAATCTTGTTTGTCGTATTATTGGTATTATTATATTGCTTGTTATTATATTGTTTGTTGACTAAATTAATTAATTGCTCTAAAAAATATGTTTTATTGAGAGTAGTGCTGTACTATTTGTAATGTTAAATTATAGGGTGAAAAATGATAAAAACGAGTAAAAATAAGGTGTAATAATAATAATGATTATATGTGCTGTAGGGCCCCTGTAGCAGAATCAACATTGAAATTGTAATTTAATGATAATGAATACCTATACTATCCCGTGGGGGAAATTCAGATATCGCAGCCCAACCCAGCTGCTTTTTTTTATCAGCTTTGACCCAGCTGAACTCAACCCAGTGATGCCCACAAGGAGCGCAAGGGGGAAGGGGAGCAGTGGTAGCTGGAGTGGGGAATCGTACCTGCGACCTCTGGGGCCTCCGGAGTCCTAGGTGTGGACACTAACCACTCAGCCACCACTGCTCTAATTTGATTTTGTCTCTATTGATTTATTGACCTCTGAACAGTTTGGTGACTGGTCATGGGAAGCCGGCTTCCGATATGGGGTTTAAGTGGTTTAAGAGTGTACACATGGAATGGGTCCACTTGGTTCCATGTGTACTGAGTTACAGACCTGTAAGGGTCCATTTGTACACTGAGTTATAGACCTGTAAGGGTTAATTTGTACACTATCAGAGTTACAGACCTGTAAGTGTAAGGGTCCATTTGTACACTCACTGTAAGGGTCATTTGGTTCCATTTGTACTCAGAGTTACAGATCCCTAAGGGTTCCCTAACTATTTAACATTTAGCTGGGGACCCCCTGGAACGCCCTCAAGGATCCCTGTGTGTGTGTGTGTGTGTGTGTGTGTGTGTGTGTGTGTGTGTGTGTGTGTGTGTGTGTGTGTGTGTGTGTGTGTGTGTGTGTGTGTGTGTGTGTGTGCGTGTGCGTGCGTGCGTGCGTGCGTGCGTGCGTGCGTGCTAGGAAGTTGGTCGGAACCCTTTGCTTGTATTGCATACGAAGCTGTTACAAGGTTGGCAGTGGTCCTTATGTGTGTGGTGAACCAGTCTGCGGTTTGTAAACCCACCATACTGTTGATAGGGGAAGCTTGTATGCGTGGTGAACCAGTACACTGCTTGTAAAGCCACCATATTGCTGTTAGCGTTGTTGTGTTAATGTTTGGGATAAAAACTGCTGCATAACAAACAGCAGAACCCGAATAGTTTGAACCTAAGACAGAGGACAGTTTTGGTTGCCATATTTAAGGGAGTATCTCTGTGAATGTACTTGCCATTAAAAATAAACCAAATAAAAATAAAAATAAATAAATAAACAGATATATACACAGTAAGGACCTGTATACCAGTAAATAAATACAAACCAAGTATATATAATAATAAAGAAATACATTAAATAATTCATAACCATAAAAATAGCTAAACATGAAAATGATCATAAATAAGCAATGGCTGATGACGGAGCATACAATGACGCCGACGAGGCTCAAACGGATTTTGGTTCCTCACACGAGGAGGAGGTAATCAAGATCCTCTCTAACGCCCCTAGAATGGAAGGGAACCCCGAGGATTGGTCTTCCTTCACCCAGTATCGCACGCTACCCTCCTATCCTGATGTCCATCATGATAGGCCCTGAAGAGACTCTGTTGACATCGTTCAGGTTCATGAAGCAATGTCAGCGGTTCAAGCTGTAATCTGAGCTGTAGAACGCGGCTCCGAGGTTGGTCTTGCACTAAAAGCCAAGAAAACAGAGAACTTCTCGCTCTCCTACCGTATGCTGGAGCCGAAAGCAATCTTGCCCTATACACAAGTCCCTGGATGTATGCCAGAACGACAAGCACGCTACCAACAAGCATCTATTTGTACGGCGGAGGCTACCAAGGGTGAGTGGGAAGATAGCCTGGAGAATGAGGCTGGTCACCAGTGGTGGAAATTAAGTACTTTTTTGAAGAACTTTTACTAAAGGTACTCTGTTACAAGTAAAAGTTCAGAAAAAATACAAAAGTGTTGGCTTCAAAATGTACTTAAAGCACCAAAAGTAGAAAGTACTGATTATGCGGAATGTCCCATTTCACAAGTTTTCAAATATTGACAAATCCTTTGGAAATAGCAGATCTGCCTTCTCACAATGTGTCGTGCCGCGGCGCATTGTGAGATTGTAGATCGGCTATTTTCAAATGGTAGAAATGTATATATCGGGCTGAAGTGGTTAATGTATGTATGCATGTAATAATCAAAATCTACAAAGTAACTAGTAACTACACTTTCAAATACATGTAGTGGAGTAAAAGTACAATATTTGGATCCGAGATGTATAGTGGAGTAGACCACTCTAAATGGAAAAGTACCGAACATTGGAAGTAAACGTACCTCAAACTTTCACTTAAGTACAGTACTTAGTTTCTTTTACACCACTTCTGGCCGGTCACTGCCGTGGACACCAGGAGCTCGGCAGCCAGCAAAGTTTTTTTGCAGTGGGGATTGGAACCAACGCAGGGGCATCAATCATCACGAGGGCATCCCACACCTAACTCCGTATACAATAAGGAAAGATGCAGGGGCGGAAAGTAGTTGCGAGCTAGCCAGAAGATGGAGGACTAAAATGACCTGAGAGACGATGATGGAGGGCTCGTCTGAGGACGTGAGCTTAACCTTCCTATCCTACCCTGGATTCAAAACCAACGTTTCTACCACTGAGCTAATAGAGCACGCCTACTTGCTGAGGGGGAGATTTTGCAAACTAGCTCCCTCATCTACATAGCTTGTAGATTATTTTTTGTATTCTAGAACTATTTCATCTTAGAAATGACGCAACTTGAAAGTGATTAAAGAGCCGGTGCCATAGTTTTGTACTTTTTCTGGTTTTCATGTGTCTAGGAGGTTGACAGTACTTCATTAGACCCCTTGGTGTGGTTGTTATGAGCAATTATGTATTCCCTTTGTATTTGGGGTTTCTTCCTGGAGGCGGACACTTTGTGGGTCTAAAGTGACGATGCAAAAACACAGATAAAATGACATCATATAATCATCCCCTCCCCTTTTACCATTCACCCAACACTGTGGGTGTGGCTAACTACAGCTGGGTCACCACCCACCATAACAACCAGGCATACTTAATGAACTGGTGGGTGTGGCCACATAAAAACCTAATTTTAACTCTTTCTGTACACTTTTTTTGGAAAAAAATCTTCCTCCTAGTATAATGTTTTAGTGGGGGGGGGGGGGGGAATAATCATGGCACCCCATCTTTAACTGTTGCGGCATTATTGGCGGCCTTTATTGGAAAAGAAAGATTGAACTTTTCTCACTGTTGACTTCACTGTTGCAACCCTACTTTTAATGGTTGTTGGCGAGCTTCATCTCTGTAGCCAGCGTACATCAACTCCTTAACAAAGATTGATGATTCGTCCCTTGTGTGTCGGAGATTTCACTTATAGTTCACAGCATGTGTGTGTGTGTGTGTGTGTGTGTGTGTGTGTGTGTGTGTGTGTGTGTGTGTGTGTGTGTGGGTGTGGGTGTGTGTGGGTGCTGTGTTGTTGTTGTTCACCCTTCTCCTGTTATTCCATTTCTGCACTTGTGACTGATTCTTTTGGCCCGTTATACCTCAGGGCTTTCAAAAGTCCATTTTCTCTCCGACTAATATAGTTCAGGGAGCAGGCACGGAGTTGCCAATGCTCTCCACTACATCACCATACGTCATATTGCATCAAAAGCAATGTGTTGTTTGCTCCCAGCCCAGCGGTACACTATGAACATTGGTTATTAGATTCCTTTCCCGGGGAGTTCATGAAAATGCTGCCGCATCTTCAACACAACTGTTAATGCTTTTCATATAACTGACAGGCTGAGATTAAATAGCCCCGCAAAAAGGAACAAGTACTCTTGTTTTGGGAGTACGCAGAGGCACAATGGAAACAAGCCCTCCGGGCCTTTTCTGTGTTAGCCTTTTAGCATTATTGTATAACTCAGGGGTCTTCAACGTATTCAGGCCAAGGACCCCTTAGTTGAGAGAGAGATGAAGCAGGGACCCCCCACAACCTGTTCATACTGTAGATTCGATATAGTTTCACATCGTTTGACAACGCAATCAGCAGTGTATTTTAGATTCATGTCAACTTGTGTTTTCAGATATTTAACCACTTGAACACTCTGTCCTTAGTCTGCTCTTTTTCCCCTCACCAAACCTCTTTGCCGAAAATAGACGATCTGCAAGCTCACAAGTTAACGCCTCGCACATCTGCTATTTTTGGCTAAAGTTCTCAGAATATGGAAGGTTCAAGTGGTTAATATAAAAATCACACCCGTGTGAACTGAGCGGTGGTCGTGGGGGGGGGGGGGGTGCCTGTGTGTGTGGGGTGGGGGTGTGTGTGTGTGTGTGTGTGTGTGTGTGTGTGTGTGTGTATTGCAGTTGATGCTCAGGGCAGGCTAGACTCAACAGCACCTCTCTGGTCACCCAGGGTACTCAGGCTACACCAGAGGCTACATACAGACAGACCCACACACCAGAGGCTACATACAGACAGACACACACACCCACACACACGGCCACGCTATGGAGACGGTGTGACCACCGCTCAAAAAGGAGAAAAAGGTTTCCATCACACAAAGATTTGGAGGACCCCCTGTAGTAACTCGGAGGACCCCCTGTTGAAGACCCCTGGTATAACTGTACCTCTGTAATTTTTGCAAACTGTAATGTAAGGTATTCAATCAATCAATCAATGATCCATCAGGGAGATTTTTTTCTGGGCGGGGCTAAACATCACCTGATGACACGCACAAGTGATGTCACTGATGGCATAATTCCTAGCTACACCAGTCTTCTGCCAAGGTACACCAGTCTTCTGCCAAGGTGTCTACGCTATATCAGAAGAATGCACCACCATCTCTTGGCCAGTGTGTTATGCAGGGACGTGCAGAGAGTGTTAGAGGGGCAGGGGCTGACATTTCTAAAGGGGCCTCTTGGTGAAAATATTGTAAATAGCAGACCTCCAAGCTCTCAATGAGTCACGCTGTGAAACGTGGTATTCATGGTCTGTAAAGGGCACTTTTTACAGACAGGTAAAAGGGCAGGGGCTCAAGCCCCCTTTGATGTCTATGTGTGCACGTGCCTGGCGTTATGCTATATAGTGATAGAGTGCATCACCATCGTTTGTCTAGAATAATTATTTCACTGCCTTCACACCCCCCACAGTAAAGGCCCTTTCCCACTGGCCGCGATAAAGATAACGATAAAAAATATCGTTTTCAATTGAAGTGGATGGTAGCGTCGGCACCACAACGATAAAGCCGTCAAAATTGATGTGACGCCGACATAATATCATTATTGCTATCTTTATCACGTCCAGTGGGAATGAAGCTTTATGAAGATTTTATGACACCATTTTTTAATAATTAACTGTAACATTCTAAAGGGCTGTCCATACTCTCTCTACGACCACCAAACCTTTCGTCGGAAATTTACGGTTCATCTACAAAATGTCACTCGCAACTTCTGAAACGCATTAACCCGAAATTGAGTTAGGAAAGTTTCGCGTCAGAAAGTCTCAACTTTCCGACAAAAAGTTTGGTGGTCGGAGACAGTATGAACAGCCCTTAATTTAGCTTGGTGGTTTATAACATATTATCCTGTGGTCTGACAAAATTTCAATATATAATATTGCTTAGTATAGGCCTACTTATACTGGGTTAGGGTACTTTAACTACTTTCGCATCCCTATTTTGGGCATCCAAAATGTCTCTGGAAAGTCACACCTTGTGTGAAGTGAGCGGTGTATTTATGAGTTAATTTAAGTTAATTAAGTGTCCTGTGAAGCATGGCCAATGTGACCCTGTGCGTACAACAAACTTAGATCTACGCCAGATGTAGGCCACGCTTCAGGGCGCTTTGAGCACCGCTCAAAAATCAAGCAATACAAAAATTGAAAACAGATCTACAAGCTTACAATGTGTTGCATCGTGACACGTTATGAGCTTATATATAACATAGAGCTTATAGTCGGTTGGATAAAATGTAAGTTCTAGTGAAGAGGTGATACAGTACACAAATGCAGTTACAGTATCCATCTCTTAACTCAGAGCTGTGAAATTCTTCCCCCCTGTTACCTTCCTTCATTTCAATTATGCCGTTTTTAAATATTTGCAACGTGCCATCCAGAAGCCATGGCATCATTGCCATTACCAATGTGCTGGGTTCCTCTTTTAAATGTTAATTGCGCCTTCTCTCGTGCTTTCCCATTACAGCCACTCTAAATGATGATCACATTTCCTTCTCCCTCTGGCATTAATCACTGGGACCCAAGTGTCTCTATTCTGGGAATGTCATAATAGGCAAACATTCTGAAAAAGATAGCCAATCCACAAGCTCATGATGTGTTGCAAATGCACCGTGTTTGTGAGATTGTACATGCACTATTTACAAAAAGTGGTGGCCTGTATGTGTGTCTTTCTCCATTGATCTTGTCTTGAGACATAATATAATATCCAGACAGGGCATTTTAGTTGGGGCGAATCCGATACTTCTGTGCAGGGACGTGCTGGGCCCCTGATTCAGCCTGGGAAAAAGAGTTGGAGAGGCCCTCATTGCGCGCTATAGAGAGAGCTCTCTCTCTATAGCGCTGCTGCTACTCAAAGATAGCCAGTGGGCCAATTACATGAGTTATATTTCGTCGTTGTCGGGTGAAAACCTTTTATGTCCAAAACCATTTGTTTTGTATATCATTTTAAAAATGATTTAAATTAGTGAAAACAGCCGATCTACAAGCACACAATGCCTCGCACCGCGAGGCGTTGTGTGCTTGTAGATCTGCTGTTTTCACTACTTTTGTGCGACGGCCTTGTATGGTGAAGCACTCCTTGCGAAAAAAAATTACAAATTTGAAACTTGGAGATACAAGTTTTCTGCCCGACACTGACGATTTACTTTGTGGGCCGCCCAGCCGGCATTTATTTATTTCCTAATGGCCGGTCTGGACCGGCCGGGAATGAACGGGCCGTTAGGAGTTGTCCGGCTTTTCCCAATGGCCAGCACGTCCCTGCTTCCGTGACCGTGAGAGCATATGTCCGTTTCTCAGTGGTTTTGTCAACTATGAAGGTTAAGTAACAAATTGAGCTCCCATGCCCCTCGCAAAAATGCAGGCAAAATGTTTGACAGCCACTGAAAGTTTGTGTCTCATTCACTTACTATACACTACTATAAAGGAAAAAAATACCCCCCCAAAAATGTGAGGGGTCAAACTATTATTATTTTTTATTATTCTGCATCCATTGCAAGCATTTGTTTTACATGAAAAACATTCCTTGGGCTAAAAAAAAGGCCAGAGGAAACTATGATTTAGTGATAAGTCATCACTTTTCACAGTTTTTTGGGGGCCATTTTTAGCGATGTGAGCTTGTACGTCAGCTGTTCTCCGGATGTGTCCCACACATAATGCTACAGTAAATTCTCGTGGAAACAGGTGGATAATATTGTTTATATCAGGTGGAAATTGCATGTCTAAAAGTGCTACTTTTCAGGAGTCAAATTGTAAAATAGCAAAAGCTCAAAAAAAGTGTAGCTTAGCACCGCGCACTACTGCTGTTTGTTTACAGTAAGGTCAAAGTTTAACATTTCTGAACACCGAGAATCACTTTGAAATACAGTATGTTAGGAAATGCAGGTCTGTTTTAATGATGGCGGTGGTGGTTGCACTGTGGCTGTGGAATGGAAATCATTTGTAGTGTATGTAGCCCCTGTTCCACTGAGGTAATGGGCGTTTTGTTGTCTCCCACTGGACCAAAGCAATCTCCTATGCATGTACAGCACACACATCGCTGTAGGGCATGGAACCTTGTATGTCTAAAACTGGGGGGGGGGGGTGATGACCAGCTGCCCCTTAATACCGGCCACCGAATGGTGATCGCGGCTTAATTGACCTGGACGATGATGACACACTGGACTGGCTTGCTGCAACGGAGCCGAAGGTCTAAGGACATACGACAGAAGTAGAATCTAAATGGAAGAAAAGAAAGAAGGGGGGGGGGGAACATATGGAGATGCAAGGTTTTCTGTCCAACACTGATGACATTCCTGATCCTCTGAGACATATCTGTCAGACACTTCTGTAAACAACACAATTTCACTCCCTGGCTCTGTATTTAAAAAATAAATAAAAAGAAAGAAATATATATATATATATATAACAAGGTGGACATCACAATATAATTATACCATGTTTCTCAATCGCAGTGGTGTAAAGTAACTAAGTACATTTACTTAAGTACTGTACTTAAGTACACTTTTAAAGTATTGTACTTTACTTGAGTATTTCCACTCTGCTACTGTTACTGCTACTACATCTCGGATCCAAATATTGTACTTTTACTCCACTACAGTTATTTGAAAACTTTAGTTACTAGTTACTTTGCACACATATGTCTGCAAATGGTTTATGTATGTTTTATAATATTATAATTTATATAAATTATAATATTATAAAACATACATAAACCACTATTTCATACCTAGGCTGTTTGAAAATAGCCGATCTACAAGCTCACACGCTTGTGAGCTTGTAGATCTGCTATCTTCAAACATTTAGTACTTTTACTTTTGGTACTTTAAGTACATTTTGATGCCAATACTTTCATACTTTTACTCAAGTACATTTTGAATTCAGGACATTTACTTGTAATGGAGTACATCTACAGTGCAATATTGATACTTTTACTTAAGTCCAAAATGTTACTACTTTTTCCACCTCTGCTCAATCGTATTGTACCGTACATTCTGTTTTGCAGTTGCCTGCCCTTTATTTCATAACCCCCACCTATGATCCAAAATAGCCATCAGCTCAATCCACACATCCTTTTTTTTTTTTTTTTTTTTTTTTTCATTTTCCTTTCAATTTTGATTTTGTGCTCACTTTGATTTTGGGGGGGGGGGGGAGCTGTATACGTTCCCTGCTGTGCTCTGTTCACTGTGGCTGTCACTTAAACATATCTGGCACTCTTCTGAGCTAGCTGAGGGGTGGCAGAGGCTCAGGCATAGAGTTATAATAAGAATAGAGAGGACACCAGATATCCCCGCCCGTCCACTTGCATTGAGTTGCTCACCCAGCGCATGAGGCGTTTTCACCCCTCCTTCCGGCTAGTAAAACCGTGACGTAGTGGGTCTACTGTGACGCGTTTTGCGTCATAGTTTGTGTTCATGGACGCGCTTCATGAACGAGCCCTTCCGGTATGAACGCGCGTCAATACAAAGAAGCCTAGACGCGCGTTCATGTGAGTAGACCCAACTGCAGTACCTCAAAACGGCCACCATGTCCATTTGGTTTCAGGGCGCCCCCAGGGTTCTGGGGGCTTGGGCTCAGGAGTAAAGCGGCCATCTTGGAATCTGCGGCCAATCTGAAGGTTCCAGGTTCAATTCCTGGCTCCTCCTGGCCGAGTGTCAAGTCAACGTGTCCTTGAGCAAGACGCTGAACCCCTAACTGCTCCCGATGAGCAAGTTGGTGCCTTGCATGGTTTCCTCCGTCATCGGTGTGTGAATGGGTAAATGACAGGGCATTCACGAATAGTGATTTTTAGTATTCGAATTATTCGACCTCAAAGTATTCGAATAGTCGAATATTCGACAGGACTGGCCAAACTGTCAAAAATAGTAAGCAAGAAGCGAACATTGTTGCGAGGCGTTGTGAGCATGTAGATCTGCTATTTTCACAATGTTTACCTGTGCACCGAGTCACATTAAATGTAATACCTACAATTCCAAGTGCTTGTCAGGGTGGGGGTCCCCAGTTCAAATATGTGTATAGAGCATTAACAAATTCATCCACCAGGGGCATTGACAACTCATTCCTATGACTTCCTATCTAGCCAAGCTTCATATATTTTTTAAAGAGAAAAAAATATATATATTCGACTTCGGTGAACAACGTCGAATAGTGACTTTGATATTCTAATTTTCGAATATTTGGTGAATGCCCTAGTAAATGAGAAGTACTGGCTGATTACATCCCCGGTCATGAGTGTGTGTCACTTAATTCATCTTCTCTCATACGGTGGTGGTGTGCACTGAAAATAGCAGATCTACAAGTTGTTGTGTGCTTGTAGATCGGCTATCTTTTGACACACCACCGTCAGTATGACATATGAATCGGACTTGAGAATTCAATCAACTTCTACAGACTATACCGTAGTAAAACCCGAGAGTTATCTTCTTGTTAACCATAGTGTCTATTGCAACTTTGTTTCAATTAAGTCTCTTCATATAGGGGACGTAGCCTACTGTATTTGGAGTGCATGTTATGACGTCTATCATGGGTAATGGAAGTCGGAACACTGTTAACATCTGCTTGTTGAACATAAATTTGATTAAAAATGTATGCGTCGGTGGCACACAAATGAGCTGCGCACGCCAATCATTGGCACGCCAAGCATTTTCTACAGCCCAAGTTGATGGACCATTTCAAAGAGATTTTCCTTTCTTCTTAAATTAAATTAAAACAAATTAAAACAAATTCACCGCATGCAAGTTTCACAGGCCGCGTGCAAGCTGTCAAAGCAATTTCATCAAGCCAACTTTTTTTTGCTTTATTGCTCCGAGTTTTATATGCACAGAAAAAAATTCTCACGGTTGACAGTTTTTAATATAAGAATGATGCAGTAATTTCTGGGAGCAGCTAAATCTAGTATTGACAACGCTTACCGAGCAGCCACTGAACTGCCTTGTCAATCACGTGAGCGTGCGTCTCGTCCCATCCGAACGTTTTGCTCTGCAGTCTGGAAGCTGCTGACATATTAAAAGAATACATAAAGCCTGCACTTTAGCCCTCAAAATGGTTTTAAAAAACGGGGGGGAAAAAAACTCATCACGATCCTTGTATTTCATTCTCTTTTTTTTTTAATAGACAAAAGTTAAAGTAAGAAAAAAGACACGGCACCTTAATAAATCCCACCGCCGTTCTCATTAGCACACAAAAGACATCTAATAAAAGCCTGACCTTCACACCATGTTTTTTAAGAGAACCTGTGGGTTTGAAAGTCAAGGTCTTCAGTATATGCCAGATAAGCGCAGCCGTGCGTTTTTTTTTTAATCCCCTCTCTGCTGAGTGGGGCATCTGGTTAAATAACTGCCTTTTCACCCCGCTCCCTTTGTAGTGGGGATTTCTGTTACGACTGTGCTTCCCTCCGCAGATCCCCCCGACGCTTCAGATCCGTCCATTGTGTAGGCACATTGTGTCTAGCTTAAGCTCCCCCACCCCAAAGAGTCTTCCTAGGCTAAGGCAGCATATTCCAGGACCGTGGCACCAACCAATCCTTATTTCCAGTGAGTTGAGAGATTATAAAACTTTTTTTTTCTCTCATCCTCTTCTCCCCAGTGGTGGAAAGTAACTAAGTACATATACTCATATAACGGTGGAAAAGGTATTCACATGTTTTACTTAAAGTATCAAAACGGCAATATACTCTACTCTGTTACAAGTAAAAGTCCGGCATTCAAAATGTAATTGGGTAAACTTACAAAAGAACTGGTATCAAAAATGTACTTGAAGTACCAAAAGGAAAAGTACAACATGAAACTTGAAAATGGCAGATCTACAAGCTCACAACGTGTCGCGATGAGTTTTGAGCCTGTAGATCGTCTATTTTCAAATAGCCATGCGTATAAAATAGGGCTAAAGTGGTTAATGTGTGTTTTATAAT
Source organism: Nannobrachium achirus (assembly GCF_963921795.1). Lineage (NCBI taxonomy): Eukaryota > Metazoa > Chordata > Actinopteri > Myctophiformes > Myctophidae > Nannobrachium > Nannobrachium achirus. The sequence goes on along the minus strand of NC_137829.1, from coordinate 47,627,446 downwards.
ATTATATAAGTATTGGAAATGTGAAATACTCAAGTAAAGTGCAAACACCTCAAAATTGTACATTACTTAAGTGAATGTACTTAGTAATCTTTACACCACTGAGTGTAGTAAGTACAGTAAGTACAGTAAGTAAGTAAGTAAGTAGCCTTGGGGAACCAGCGATTCCCCAGCCATGTGGCCTATAATAGTAAAGGGCAGAGCATATCTCCTGTCTCCATGTGCAAATACATGCCTGAGTCATAATGCACACTACAGTACATTGTACCTCTGGTACAGTATGACCCGGCCGGGGAATTGAACCCTGACATCCCTACCTCAGGGCGGACACTCTCTACCCACATGATGCCCCTGAGCTGTTCATGTACAGTACTTAAAGCTGCACTATGGGGTGGCAGGCGTGTCGCACCAAATTCTGGGCCCTGCAGGTTACAAGGATTCACCCACATTTTGTGATTTAACTATTGAAAAATAGCAGATATACAAGCGCGCTGCGACCTTGTAGATCTGCTATTTTTTTTATTTTATTGTGAAAACGTTCTCTGTTTCTATGTGAGTGGTGCTCAAAATCTTTCCATGTGAAGGACCCCCAAAATGATATGTATTTGGCCACGGACCCCATCTCAAAACATTTAGTTCCAGGGATTCCCCCAGAAACAACATTTTGTTACAAATGTCTGCTTAAAAAAATACATAATATTCAAAGATTTGCACACATTTTTATTTTTATAATTAAGGCCCCAGTAACTCAGTCCCACTTTTCCCCCCGTTGTGACGCCCCTGATGGGGTGGCAGTGGGTGGCCGCTAGAGCGGCTGGACGGAGAACCGCAAGGTTCCCATGCAGTTGGATGTGGATTATTAGTTCAAAACATACCGGTACATACATTAACCGAGCCCCATTTCAAAAGTGTACTTAATCTATTTGGAAACATGACGTTCCCAGCAACGTTTCCAGTTCGATCCCGGGCTCCCCCAGAGTTAGTGTCGAAGTGTCCTTGAGCAAGACTCAGAATCCCTAATCGCTCCTGTAACGTTTTCTTTTTTTTTTTTTAACTAAGTACAGTACTGTACTGTTTGACTTTACTGGAGTATTTTCAATTATTTTACTTGTACTCCACTACATCTCAGAGGCAAATATTATACTTTTACTTCACTACAATTATATACATTGTATACATTCGAAACCTGTGAAATGGGACATTCTGCATAATGAGTACTTTCACTTTAGGTACTTTAAATAGTTTTGATGCCAATCATGTTCACTTTTACTTGACTTTTACTTGAGTCAAGTACTTTTTCCACCACTGACTGCCTTCTTGTCCTCTGTTTAAAAAAAGCTGCCCCTTGGTCAGTTATGGCTGAATCTCAGAACCAATTACTGTACCTTTCAAAATCACCTTTAATAATAATAATAATAATAATACAAATACATCGAACTTATATGGCGCTTTTCAAGGTACTCAAAGTCGCTTTACAAACAAAATAAAACAAAATAAAACAACTTTATTAGGACAAAGATTAAAAGGATAAAATCTAAGATGTACATTAGCAGGCACACAGGGAAGAAAAATAAAAACTGAAAGGCGAGTGGAGAAAAGTTAGGAAGGGAAAGCAAGTCTGAAAAGGTGGGTTTTGAGGGAGGCTTTGAACACGCGGCAAGGGTGGGGGCTTCTTTTATATGAGGTGGGAGTTTACGTAGCGCACAGTGGCGCTTCCAAGCCCAGGCTTCCAGGACAACAAGGCATGGAGCTGCATCTTTTCAATTTAGGGCAGGGGTCTTCAACAGTGGGTCCGGGACCCTTAGGGGGTACCCCAGAGTTACTACAGGGTCCTCCAAATCTTTGAGTGATAGAAAGTTTTTTTTCTCCTTTTTTATATTAACCAATTGAATCCAAGCGTCCATATTCTGAGAACTTTAGCCAAAAATAGCCAATCTACAAGCTCACAACGCCTCACAGCTGCGAGGTGATGATTGTGCTGTCAAACAATTAAACGATATGGAATCTATGAAAAGGTTGTGGGGGTCCCTGCTTCATCTCTCTCTCAACTAAGGGGTCCTTGGCCCGAAAACGTTGAAGACCCCTGATTTAGGGTAATTTTAACTGTGGTATTTCAGCCAGGTTAATTACTTATTACAATTTTTGTTTTAAATTGCATACAGTACGGTCAAAAAAGACGCTGCGAGCTTGTAGATCTGCTATTTTTGTAAAAGTTGTGAAAATGTGTGTGTGTGTGTGTGTGGGGGGGGGGGTCCCTGGAACTAAATACTTTGAGATGGGGGTCCGTGGCCAAATACATATCATTTTGGGAGTCCTTCACATAAAAAGGTTTGAGCACCACTGACACAGAAAGATTAAAAAAAAAACGTTAGAAGGATTTGAAATATTCAACACTTGCACAATTTTTCAAAAATAGCAGATCTACAAGCTCGCAGCGCGTTACTCGGTGCCCCGCTGTGAGCTTGTATATCTGCTATTTTTGAATGATTAAAGCACAAAATGTGAGTGAATCCTTGTACCCAGGACCCAGAATGTGGTGTGACACCCCTGATTAAAGGTAGGTGGTTAAAGGCAAAAAAATAAAATAAATAAAGCGAATGCAGAAATGGTCAAGACTCAAGACGCCACAGGCTCATTATTCTTTCCAGGCCATGCACTCCGGAATCCCAACACAATGCAAAGTGAGGCTCGTGCGCTTCATAAATATGCATTGAGCGTGGCGAGCGGCGTCGACTGACTCCACGCAACCTACCAGGCAGCAGAAGCATTTCAAATCAAAGCCGTCTCAAACCGCACATCACAGAGATCACAGGAGACGTCAGTATATATATATATGACAGATTCTATGCCCCGCTTTTCTTTGGTAACGCCAGGGCCGTACCCCCTCAGGCGCGGGGATATCTGGGTCTCTGCGGAATTGATATCCGAGGCATGTGGATGACGCAAGATGGTTAAACTAAGTGACAGATGAGCGGAGCCCACATCCGCCCCCGCCCCCGCCACCTCCACCCGCCCCATCTACCCAACATCCTCAAAAGCCCCCTGTTCTCCTCCAATAAGACTCACTGGGGGGAACTCGCTGTCAAAAAAGTGGAGTCCCTGGAAACACTGCTGTGAGGCAGAGATCGAGCTGGCCAAAGTTTTCAGCTCCACACCCAAAAAAAGAGGAATCCGGTTAGCGCGGAAGCCAGACGAATCTGCCAGTGCAAAAATAAAATAAAATAAAATAGCCCTCGGCAGATTAGTCTGGCCCTGTGATTGGATTTTGCTGCCCCCGAAATTGTGGAGCACCAATCCGGAACAAGTATGCAAAAAAATATGCGGCGGGTTTATCACCAACCGCATTTTTTTTTAAACCGCCCCTTGGAACTGCAGGTTCCACACAGAGATTCTAGACTAATATCTCATCACTGTCCAGCAGACAAAACCTTGCAGGGACGTGCTGGCCATTGGGAAAAGCGGAACAACTCTCGAAAGGCCGGTTCATTCCCAGCCAGTCCAGGCCGGCCATTAGGAAAAAAATAAAAATAAAATGTCGGCCTTCGTTCCATTTTGGTGGCTGGGCGGCCAACAAAGTAATTCGTCACAGTCGGGCAGAAACCTTGTATCTCCAAGTTTCAAATTTGTAATTTTTTCCGCAAACAAAGCCCTGCTTCATCATACAAGGCTGTCGCACAAAAGTAGTGAAAACAGCAGATCTACAACAAGCACACAACGCTTCGCAGTTGTGTGCTTGTAGATCGGCTGTTTTCACTAGTTTAAATCATTTAAAAAATGGTTTTGGACATGTATACAAGGTTTCCACCCGACAAAAACAAAATATAACTCATGTAATTGGCCCACTGGCTTGTCACTTGTCATGATCTGAAATGGCAAATCTTTGAGTAGCAGCAGCGCTATAGAGAGAGATCTCTCTCTATAGCGCGCAATGAGGGCCTCTCCAACTCTTTTTCCCGGGCTGAATCAGGGGCCCAGCATGTCCCTGAAACCTTGCATCTCCAGTTTCAAATTTTCAAAGTAAAGCCCTGCTTCATCACACAAAACTGTCACACAAAACTAGTGAAAATAGCAGATCTACAAGCACACAACGCCTCGCACCGCGAGGCGTTGTGTGCTTGTAGATCGACAATTTTCACTATTTTAAATCATTTTTAAAATAATAACAGAAAAAGGTTTTGGACATACAAGGTTTCCATCCGACAACAATGATCTGTGCAGAGACTTTGTTGTCTCCCCGGGAATCAACCTTGTTTTGAAATTCTTCCGAATATTTTAGTTTCTGAAACATTTTTATTTAATCTTGTTTATTTTACTCACGACCCGTAAAGTGGGTCCCGACCTTTAGTTTGGGAAACACTGGTACACAAGGCACAAAGAGAGCTAATGTTCTCATTATGTCTGTGAAGTTGGACAGCGATAGCCGTGAGAGAATGAGCGAGCGGAGTGACAGACAGAGAAAGAGAGAGAGAGAGCTAGAAGAAGAAGAGGCAGACGGATGAGTCAGTGTGGGTGTGAACTTATGCAGACACAACATTAGTATGGATACAGGATACTTATATCTCTCCTGTCTCACCAAGATGCCTGGCTTGTTAGGCAAGATATGCTCACCTCAGACACATTGCATAAGCTCTGAAAATTACTTTTTCTTTCTTTCTTTCTTTCTTTCTCTTTCTTTTTTTTCTATCTTTGGAAAGCTTACAGTATAATGGCAAATCTATGCTGTCGTACAATGGTGCTGCTTGCCAAGATTAACAGATTGTCAACGTAGAATCGTGTGGATCTTGGGACACACATGGGAACAGCATCGCTCCAATGGGGATCTCAGTTGGATCTGTGTGCGTGCGTGTGTGTGTGTGTGTGTGTGTGTGTGTGTGTGTGTGTGTGTGTGTGTGTGTGTGTGTGTGTGTGTGTGTGCGTGTGCGTGTGCGTGCGTGTATGCATGTATGCGAGAGTAACCCTTGGTGATATATTTTGGTCTGAAAATGCTACATTTCGGCAGACACAGAGTTTATTTTTTTTCATCTCAGTTTTAAATCAATGCTGTTCATGGGCTAGATAATCTAGCCCATGAACAGCATTGATTAAAGTTAAAAGTTAGTTTTTCTACCACATTCATGGTTTCCACTTTCCAGCATAAGGGCAAGGATATATAAACTAAGAAAAGGTGAAATGCGTCATTTTCTGCAAAGTGATCTGGAGTGGGAGTCAGTGCATAATATAGAACTAAGGTGTTCGATGACCGCTCCTTCCTTGAGGCAATACTCCTTGCCAACTCACAAATCCGTCAAGAAATGGATGCGTGGTTAAAATGATTAAAACAACATTTATGGCAAAACTAGAACAGGAAATTCCACCGTGCTTGCTGCTGCTAAAGACAACTTTCCACCCGATGATGATCAACACGACGGAACTGTGGCCTTGTCGGAAAACAATGCGAGATAATCAGGTGTTTGAATCAGCCTCCAAACAAAATGGTAAATGGTGCATTTATATAGCGCCTTTATCCAAGGCACTTTACATAGATTGTGCATCACATTCACCCATTCACTCACACATTCATTCTCCGATGACGGAGGAAACCATGCAAGGCACCAACCTGCTCACCAGGGGCCACTAGGGGTTCACAGTCTTGCTCAATAGTCCAGTGATTTTAGGCCAAAATTAGGCTAAACCTAAAACAAATTGCAATAGTAGCAAACTCAACTGATTCTGTATCCTCATTATGTCCTTAGTGAGGGAAAAAAAGTCCCAAGGAATCCCATCGGGACAAAGTTTTGAAAACGACCTACCTACCTTCACTTACTATACACTACACTATAAAGGAAAAATGACTCACAAAAGAATCTGCTTTAAGTGGGATGTGAGGGGTCAAACTAGGGGTTTTTAATTATTCTGAATCCATTGCAAGCATTTGTTTTGCATGAAAAACATTCCTTGGGCAAGAAATGGCCCCTCAAAATGATGGTTTAGTGATGAGTCTTCAATTTTCACAGTCTTTTGGGGTCCGACCTGTAAGATTTTCCACAGTCTGTCTAAAAGTGTGGTTATTTTATCGCTTATAAGTGATATCCATCTAATACAATTTTGAAATTCAAGGTTAGCACCGCTCAATATCTTTTTATGACGTAATTTACGCGGCCTAAACGCGTTCTAAATCAGGGTGAACCAATCGGGTGCCTCTGTGACTATGACATCATGGACAGATCAACAGAATCGAGGTGTTTCATTGGTCTAGCGAACTCATGTCATCATCATTTGTGACATCATAGTTTTGGTAAAAAAAAAAAGAGGTCTATAGGAGCGGTTAGCACCGCTCAAAAAAAAAAAAAGCTAGGACCTCTGTGAGAGATTAGTATTCCTGTTCTGTTGTGCAATATGCCTGTGAGCACTGCCTGTTGAATTACGGTAGAGGTGCTGTGCTTAAGGCAGGGGAGACATCAATCTTTTCTTTACTGTTAATGGAACGGGACAACAAATGAAATGAAAGGGGGGAAAAAACAGCAATGGTAAACACAATTTAACATATCATCAGTGTTAGTGTGACATGGCCCATGTATTCTTCTACGGATGTCAAGTTGCCATATTTGATAGCATATTGTTTAGACAGATGTTTAGGTGATGTTTACCATGGTATTCTAGTTTGTTTAGCTGGTATCGTAGTTTCTTTGAAGCACTACATGATTCTCTTTGCACACTATGCATTTACCATGTTGTTTTTTGACTACCATATGTCCGGTACTTGTTGACTGGGTTCCCCGAGGCGTCCTTCCTTTTTCCCTCTACACCAAATCTCTTCAACAAAAATAACCAATCTACATAAGCTTACAACATGTTGCTTTGCTTTATCTGACGAATGTTGCCTATTGCTGAATGTTTGCCATTTACAATTTGAGCATTTAGAAGACGCTCTTAGAGCGATTAACAATAAGCAAGGACAGCACAAGGTAAAGTATGAAATGCATAGCAATAGTAATCTAGGATCGTAGGTAAACCAAGAACCAAGAAAATCGATAATCAATACATTGAAACTATACACACTATAGGATGTCTGTCTTTGTACCGGTAACATGCCATGTAAATTGCAATTTAGAGCCTGCAAGGTCATTGAGGCTAGGGCAAGTGCTATGGGCTAAGGTGGAGTCTGAAGAGTTAAGTCTTAAGATTACAGCGGAAGAGTGGGATCCGTTGAAACTGTCTAACTTCTTACAAAACATTACCCAAATAAATATATTGTCACTGTCGGGCAGAAACCTTGTAACTCCAAGTTTAAAATATCCATGTTTTTTTCTAAATTAAAGCCCTGCCTCATCATATAAGGCTGTTGCACAAAACTAGTGAAATAGCCGATCTACAAGCACACAACGCCTCGAGTTATAATAATTGGATTGAACGTCTCTTTAGATTTCACGACATTCATGTTATAAAAATGATCCATCACAATGTTCTTGTAGACCCAAACAAAATAGACATTTTCAAGAGCTGCTTGATCAAGGATCATATTGTTTTCTGTCTCTGCTATGTTCCAGAAATGCTGTGAATGCTGTCGAGGTTTTTAGCCGGACATCATTTTTGGAGGTTTATATAGCCTCCATCTCTATCTCCACAGGACTGACACTGAACACTTCAGCCATCTGTCCTGAAATCTCACCTACAGTATGTCCGCCTTCATGAAGGGGTTGGGAATTAATGTCCCACAGCTCGCGAGTTTCTCAAAGTCACTGAATCTGTTCTGCAAAACTCCTGCTGGCCAAGCTTTGGACCAGGTCACTATAATAGTAGTATTTTCCAATGTTGATTTTGTCGACTAAAACTATGATGAAAAATGTTCGACGTGTTCCACTGACGAAAACTGAATAAGAACTAAATAAAAACTAAACTATGATGACTAAAGGGCTGTCCATACTGTTTCATGTCGCCTTTGCTTTGCCCTTGCTTAATGTAAAATGACACTTGTCAGTGTAGCTCACAGGCGACGGCGAAGATGGGTGTGAGGAAAGCTATTTTTTGTATTATTATATCATGACAAGTGAATTGAGTCGAGGCGTACGCCTGCGGGATGAAGTTAACAAAGAAGAAAAACCTTCTGCCGATGAGTGTAGCTAAATGGCTCTCATTTGACATTTAGAGCTGCATTTGAGATCCCACTCAAGCAAAACTCAATTCTAGATAACAATGTAAAGTCACACGGAATAAAGTGGCTTTATTTCTGAGTTTATATGGCATGAGCATAGCATACCTTAGATAGATGATTACTGTCGCTATTAAGGTCAGAGTGTTTCATTATTTGTGGCGATGACGCCTGTTTGACGCTGGCAGCGTTTCAAAACATCGTCAACAAGTACAAATGTATGTCCATGTCTGTACTCTGTAGGCTGTCACCTGTCCAGTAATCTGAGTGCCCAGAAGTTTTTCACCACTAGTACCTGTCCAGCACCTCACACTGACATGCATATCTTTACTGTTACTTATCCTTGAATCTCCATTTTTAAACTTTTTATTTTTCTTTTTCCCACAATTTCGTAACCCATTTTCCACCCAGTGCCAATTGCCTAAGCTTTAATCCTGGGCGCTGCTCTCCCTCTGCCAACCTGGGGAGCCCGAACAGAGCTCATGCTCACTTCAAAGCATGGGGAGTGAGCAAGCCGCTGCTTATCACCTGACAGCGGGGAGTTTCCCCGGTAGGATGTAACACGTGGAAGTGCCTTTCCCCTCCATCAGGCGCCCCAGCTGACCAGGGGGACATGGGGAGAACATGCAAACTAGAATAGCGAATTAGCCTGCTGTTTTTGCAATTTCAGTCACATTATATTTTCTTTATATTTTTTATTTCAATTATGATGACTTTAATTTTCCATTTGTGTGATCATTTATGTTCAAAGAGATGTTTATTTTCATATTTATGGGATGGCTGATATTCCATTGCTGGGAGTGACCTGGCAATGATTGAGACCCCACCCAACAATCACCCAATCAGGCTAGACTGATTGGGGTGTGGACACTTACAAAATGTTTGCTGCACCTGGGCGCCCGGGGGCTGCCAGACCAGTGTGAAACACTGAGAGGAGAGGAGCAAGAGGATGTTCTCCCAAGATCTTGCTTTCTGAAGTCTATGATAGATTATTGTAGTTTAGTGGCTAGTTCTATTGAAGACTACGGAAGACCACTGAAGGATATTGGATCTTTTCCATCTCCCTATTCCATTGGATGAATGAACAGTTCCATGGAGGATTATTATACAGACCTTGAATCTGAGATCAAGAGGTGGTAAGAGGGGAATTGCCATCCCCACCACATAGACTGAGTTTCTTTTGTTTATTTTTTGGACATTTAAGTTGAATTATCAATAGTGCCTGGACACTGAACCTTTTTGAGGACTTATTATTTGATTTTCGAGTAAGTAAATACTTTCTTATTTTAAGTTTTATTTGTTTATTTATTTCATTCATTAATTTCAGCTAATGCTATTTTCCTAATTACCTTTTGATTTATTCTATATTGACCCACCACCTCCCTCATTTTGCTATAACTAATGCTTCTGTTCATATAGTTGCAACCGTTATAGTGGTTTAAAAAACTATATTTGACCAATGAGACGTTTTAGCAAGAACTTGTAACTACATAGTTACATTGCATCCATCGGAACACATGGTTATTTTTCCCCATGTCCTGAAAAGTAAGGTTTCCACCCAACAAGTAACAACAGCAACGATAGTATAACTACTCCCGCCTCAATAGTGATGCATTGCTTGCACCGTGCTGTCGGTGAAGTTGTCAAATCTAGGTCTCTTGTGTTCCCCTTAATGACCCCCCCCTCCCCCACACACCGATTCATCAGGCGTCAGTAGCATGGAAACCTCGGGGCAGGTGACTCATTCATAATTGTGTTGACATGACTCTAAAGGGCCGCTTGTGTTTGTGTGCTATATTTGTCGGGCAGCTCTTTGTCGTCGCACGCATCCCTCCAGGTTACTTTCATCGCTTTGATTCAGAAGCCTCAGAAGATCTTGTTAAACGTTGTCTGCGTGTAATTGTCGGAGTACAGCAGCCCTCACCGACAGCATCAGTCCTTGCACTGGTCTCTCGACAACATCGCTGTTAAATTCGCTGCTTCGCCGCGGAAACAACAATGTTTTCTTTTCTTTTTTTTACACCCACCATTTTTCTATGTGCAATTTCACTGATAGATATTCGTTCTTGAATTCCCTTTCTTTTTGTACTAGAAATGGGCGCCCCTAAAATGAGAGCGCCCCGAGACCCGCAATATGTCTTATGATGAGAGCGTTGTGGGTAGTGTGTGTATTGGAGGTCTTCTGAGGCTGGGAAGAAAATTGGCCATTTGTCATGCAGCGTATGTGTGTGTGCCCATTCCACTCATTACCTGTACAACCCCATTACAAGCTAGCGCTCCTTACGATCTATCATCTGGAATGTAGCCAACAATAAGACACGTGAAATATATGGTGTATAATGTACACTATCGTCTCTGTCGGGTGCAAACCTTATTATGTCCGAAACTGTTACTTTTTCAGGATTCAAATTCAAAAGTAGCAGATCTACAGATTGGCCGTGTGCTTTCGAAACGCTTCGCTTCACGCCATGTTTCGAGCTTGTACTTTTGATGCTTTTCTGTGACAAAAGGACCCCAATGAAACAAGCCGTAAACAAGCCGTAGTGCTTTCTTGGGTTAGAAACCCTATTAGTAGACCTTGTATCTGAACTGTGCTGGCCTGTGCTTTTCCTATGCGAACTGCTAATAAAGCATTCAATCAATCAATCAATCAATCAATCAATCAATCAATAAATCAATCAATCAACGCAAAAAGAAAGTTGAAATATGCAGATTAGATGTTTATGTCCAACAGTAACAATATACAAACTATACAGTATATGATATTTAATCAAGGGCTGATGTAGCCGTGCCTGAGTTTGGATAATTGGTTTATGTGCAAAAATCACACCCAGTGTGAAGTGAGCGGTGCAAGTGAACTTCATTGCGCGTCACGCGAAGCTTGGCCAATGTGGGATGGCGGGACATACTGTACGTAGACTTGGGGAACATGGGACATGCGTACGTTCAGACAGACAAAGATGTACAAGAGGTTAGCACAGCTCAAAAACACAACGTGGTAAAAAGGTGACCATTGGCGGTGCACAGATCTCCCTCCTCACACTGTTGGGGAAATCTCGCAGCCTGGGGCAGTTCATTGTTACTGTTAATCTGTTTATTCAATTAACCACATGAAACCCTATAGGGTTCCTATATTCTGGCCATATTATAGATGAAAAAAAAAAGCTGAAAAACCCCGATCTACAGGCTCACAAAGTGCAGTGTTGCGATGTGCTGTGTGTGAGCTTGTAGCTCAGCCACTTTCGTCAAAGAGATTTGGTGTAGAGGAAAAACAAGAGGGGACCAAGTAGGCCTATAGATACCCTGGGCGACCCTGCTCAATTATGTACTCTACATAGTGTTCAAAGTGTTGATCAAAGCCCGTATTTGGGAATAAATAAGATTATAGGTCGGGTGAATGGAAGAAATTATCATGGCATTTGTCATGTCCCTTGGTAATGTAACCAAGTTAAGGTGTACAGTAGCTGGAGGTTTGATATCTTGATCAGATTGACACAACCGTTTAGGAAATACAGTTTATAAGTAATGCATGCATTCCAAAATAAATCGAGGTCTGAGAAATCCAGCTTAAAGGATTTTCATACTTTTTCAGCTAAAAAAAGATGATGTATATGCTTTGAATTATTAAATCCCAACTAATGAATAACGGACGATTTGCTCCGCCAACATTTTAATTTGAATCATACAATTATGAACCAATAATAAAACGTGATAATACTAATTTATATATTTTTTTTGTATTTTAGTTCAATACATGAACAATAATCCTTCCGTGTTCATTAATACGTCTGAAGGACTAAAACAAGAGCAGCTGCTCTCCCCTATTGTTTTAGAACAAGAATATTAATCAAATGTAACAAAAGATCTTTTGTTCTACTAATCTCTGGCCAGACCCTTTCCCAGAATTCACCGGTGGAGCAAAAAATGTCCCTCTTGTGTGTGTGTGTGTGGAGAGAGCTGGGCTTGTCAGTGGCTGCTTTCATTATGATTCTCCCCGTATAATTCAGACAGATATCGTCCCTGTCGAGTGGAAACCTCAGGGGCCTTAATTATTTTATACTTTAGCTATTGAAAAATAGCAGATCTACAAGCTCACAGCGCGAAAAAAAAACCATTTTTTCACCCGGTGCCAATTGCCTAAGCTGTAATCCTGGGCTCTGCTCTCCCTCTGCCAACTTGGGGAGGGCCCCGAACTGAGCTCATGCTTCCTTCAGTGCATGAGGAGTGAGCAGGCCGCTTCTTATCACCTGACAGGGGGAGCTTCCCCGGTTGGACGTAGCGCGTGGAAGGAACACGTTATTCCAACCAGTTCCATTCCCCTCCATCAGGCGCCCCGGCTGGCCAGGGGGAGGCATTATAGTATTGTATGTATTTTTTTTTAAGCTCAAATTTTGCTTCTGGGGGGTCCCTGGAACTGAATATTTTGAGATGGGGGGGTCCGTGGCCAAATACATATCATTTTGGGGGTCCTTGAAAAAGTGTGAGCACCACTGACATAGAAACATACATTTTTCAATAAACCTTAGAAGGATTTGAAATATTCAAAGACTTGCCCAAACGTTCACGATTTTTCAAAAATAGCAGATCTACAAGCTCGCAGCGCGGCACTCTGTGCCACGCTGTGAGCTTGTTTATCTGCTATTTTCCCTATTAAAAATAATGTTGTGGGGGCCCGCAGTGAATCCTTGTACCCAGGGCCCAGAATTTGGTGTGAAGCCCCTGGGAAACCTCATACTGTACGTCCCAAACTATTGCTTTTCAGGATTCAAATGTAGAAATAGCAAAAGTAGCCGTGCGTCGATACTTTTGTTTTGATACTTTTGTGTGACACTGTATTAGTATGATCTGCAGGCACGTGCACACATAGACATGAAAGGGGGCTTGAGCCCCTGCCCTTTTATCCTTCTGCAAAAAGTGCCCTCTCCAGACCATGAATGCTGTTGTCACTATGGTGAAAGAAATGCAAATGCCCTCTTTCCATGCCATACCCGAAGGCAGCATTCAAAATTGCCTTGTCCAAACTCTCCTGAACTTGAATGCAGCATCTTATGGTGAAAGAATTGCCCTCTCTGTGTAGAAATCCATGCCGTTACGCCACATCTCCAGTATTGCCTTTTTTATGCTTAGTTTAGTGTGGTATCAAGTATGAAAATAGTCATTGTCCAAATTGTAAAATGTATTCACCTCTTTCTGCAGGAATTTACTGGAGAATTTTTTGCACAACACTTCCGGTTAACAGCAGACATACAAGCTCACGTCGCATCACAGATGCAGCCGTTGTGAGCTTGTAGATCACATTCGGCTGCGGCGCGGAAGCTCCGTGCAACTTCTGTGCATTGCACGATGGGATGTTGGAAAGTTGTGGATAGAGGCAAGAAATTGTGAAAATAGACGATCTAGGCTTTCCGCTGCGTGAGTAAATTAATGGCAATTAAGCGACGTGTATCTTAAAGATACTGGATGTGAATCACTCGTTACCTCGAGTAGGATACCCTGCACGCTGCATCTGTGATCCGGTCCATGAATTAATCCATATTTTGAGGTGAGAACAAGCCAAGGAGAATGCTTAATCATACATCGGTTGAGAATGGAATACCATTATAGCTAACTTTGAAGAGAACAGAACTGTTGCTCAGTTAGTATAGCGACTCCAGTCAGACAGACATCAGCTGCTGTAGCGACCAAGCTGAGACTGATGCTCTAATTATTGATCTCTGACCTAGATTCGCGCAATGACGTAATTGATTAATTTGAGCAAGATTTCAATATTACATAACATTTTAAAAGGCTTTTATATACTCTTGATACTTTTTTCAACCAAGGTTTGCCCTAATAGATCAAAGTGCTCAGTTTTGGCTATTTTCTGTGTGAAATTACAATAAAAAAAAAATAACAATTCATTTTCGAATAGTCGAATATTCGTTTTCAAAATTGTCGTGTACACGTCAGTGAATTTAGTCGCTAGGAACATCCCTAGTTTGAACGCACACATGGAGCAAAAATAATTCGATTTTTTTTTTCTACTTCGACTTTCGACTTTCTCTGGTGGGAGTCGACTTGTGTAATGAAGTCGACTCAGTCGACTTGTCGACTTTTTCGTTAATGCCCTACTGCAGGGGTTCCCAAACGTCTTTGGCTCAGGGCAACCCTATAAATATTTTTTTCATCCATAATTTTCACTCCCAGCACCTTATATTTATGGCATATTTTTAGCGATTATGTTTCGAGGAAAACGTTGAGATAATAGCCCTTTTGTTTAGAACTGAATGAGAATAACTTTGTACTTCAAGTTTAAAATGATGCTAAATATATTGTGTGTGTGTGTAAGTGTCCAAATAAATTCCAAATATTATCAAATTATCTCTCGGCTCTGCTGTACTACACCTTGTGTGTTTGTTACAGTAGGCTATTCACTATTACAGTATACTGCACTGCTCACTTTACTGTAGCAACAGTGAAAATTAACCATTATAAAAAAAAAACACACACACACATGCTCTTTTGAAGTGTCTACTCGTTTGTCTTGACACGAACATGCTAAGTCAACGTCACGGCAAATCGCTGAGTTCAATTCAGTGCCTCCCCCGGATTACTGCATTTTTTTTTGTGAGGGTACTACCCTATAGGGGACACGGGGAGAACATGCAAACCCCACCTAGGGTATTGGCACTGATGACTTAAAGAAGTGATTCTCAACCTTTTCAGGCCGCGACCCCCAAAATAATCATATTTTAACTGGGGACCCCCTCACCCTATACAAGCAGAGTTGAGGCATTACATTTTGTACAACACGGTTCTATTGTGAAAATAGCAGATCTACATCCTCACAACGCCTCGCAATGAGCATGTAGATCGACTATTTTCACAATTTCTGCCTCTAATATTTGACAATTTGACGAATATTTAATTTGCCATTTTAGAGCTATTAAAAAGTCCTTAAATTGTCACTTTAGAAATGTGCAGATACCGTCTCTACACTCAAACTTTATGTTGGTTTGTTTAATGTTGAGTGAGATAACAATGTTGCGCATGAAGTTAATCATCTGGGGACCCTCCAAAATAATTTGGTGACCCCCCTGGGGGTCCCGACCCACAGGTTGAGAACCACTGACTTAAAGGAGAAAACATGCCCCCAGCGCCCACAGCGTCCGGGAACTTCTAGCTGTGAGTGCCACCGTGTGCCATGCATACTGTAAACTGTATATCATCGTTGTCGCCTTGTCGGGTGGAAACCTTGTATGTCCAAAACCGTTCGTTTTTATCATTTTAAAAAAGGGAACGAAACTAGTGAAAACAGCCCATCTACAAGCACTTTGCTTGTAGATCCGCTGTTTTCACTACTTTTGTGCGACGGCCTTGTACGATCAAGCAGGGCTTTACTTCGTAAAAACGTACACATTTGAAACTCGGAGATACAAGGTTTCATCCTGACAGTGACGATATATAACATAGAGAGAGTACAGCATCCCAGCCTCAGTGTATTCCATGTCAGATACACTCTTTTCAATCAATTGTAGCTTATTATTCAGAGCCGGAAAAGCCATCAGACTCCCATCATATACAAATAGTATATTTCAAATCACACGTTTCTATCTTGCAAGGCATTCTGCATGTGTTTGACAATCGCTCAAAGGCAGCCAATTGCCCAAGAGAGGTGGGCTGGGCCACAGGGACGGCACAGGTGCAGAAGGGGCTTTCCAGTCCTCTGACTATAATAATAGCCTCCTTCCTAACATAGCCTGAATCCAGTCGGACCAGTCAGCTATAAGGCAGTCGCTCTCAATCAGTGGGTAGGCACCCAATTGTCAAATAATATACGTAAGAAAGAGGCAAACTGTGAAAATAGCTGATCTACAAGCGCACAACGGTGAGCTTGTAGATTGGCTATTTTCACAATATTTATCTCTGGAATCGAGTCAAACTAAATGATGCCACATATACAGTAGACCAGGGGTCTTCAACAGGGGGTCCGGGACCCCTAGGGGGTCCTCAGAGTTACTACAGGGGGTCCTCCAAATCTTCCAATCCTTTTTATATGAACAACTTGAACCCTAGTGCCCATATCCTGAGAAATGTAGCGAAAAATAGCAGATCTACAAGCTCACAAGATCTGCTATTTTTGCCAAAGAGGTTTGGTGTAGAGGGGGAAAAGAGCAGACTAAGTACAGAGTGAAAGGTCAAGTTCATTAATTATTGACCGTTCAAGTGGTTACATTTCTGTTAACACAAATTGACATGAATCTAAAATACACTGATGATTGTCCTGTCAAACAATGAAACTATATGGAATCTATGAAAAGGTTGTGGGGGTCCCTGCATCATCTTTCTCTCAACTAAGGGGTCCTTGGCCTGAAAATGTGGGAAGACCCCGCAGTAGACCAACGCCTAGTACTATCATCCCAAAAAAGAAAAAAAAAAGAAAAAAAAAAAAAACGCCCTGGGCAGGCCACCCGACCTGGAGGAGATAAGTGCTCGTTTAGCACATTCTTTTTACTGCCATTTCTATTGTCATTTTATTGCCGTTATTATCCTCATTGGCGCATGTGGCCGAGCCAAAACTCCCAAGAATGTTACTCTCCTTACACTGGTATAATGGGATGTAAACAATAATCTTGAATCTCCTCTCCTGTGAAAAGACCTGCCTACTGCTAGAGTAAATATCCTCCCGTGAACAGGGCCCCCCATAATCAAAATGATGGAATGCACAGAATACATAGGGTACAGCAGCATATCAATACTTGGCTCGCTCTCTCTCTCTCGCCTCTATGCATGTTCAGGGGTGTCGCACCAAATCCTAGGTCCTGGGTACAAGGATTCACTGCGGGCCCCCCATGAATGTTCTTCATAGGGGGAGGGGGTTCAACCCATTCAGAGTGGGAACGCATTATTTTGTGCTTTAACTATTGAAACATAGCAGATATACAAGCTCACATGTATATTGTTCACATATATAAACATTTTCACGACTATTCAAAACTAGCAGATCTACAAGCTGGATCGCTGTGAGCTTGTATATCTGCTATTTTTCAATAGCTAAAGACGGGCCCCTCCACCTTGGGCCCTAGTAACTCAGTCCCACTTTCCCCCCCCTTGTGACGCCCCTGTGCATGTTTGATAACGCCGGAGCAGTGAGGATAAATTAAACATCCATCTCTATCTATTACGTTCAAGCAGCACCGAACTAAAAAACAAACACAGTTTGGACGCTGCAGGCTGCTGAACACGATCCAAGACCCCAACCTCCTTCCCTCATGTGAATGGATTATTGAATGCTTTAACTGTTGAAAAATAGCAGATCTACAAGCTTGCAGCGAGCTTGTAGATCTGCTATTTTTGAAAAAGTCGTGAACATGTGTGCAAATCTTTGAATATATGTATTTTTAAAGCGAACGTTTGTAACTCAAATTTTGCTTCTGGGTGGTCCCTGGAACTAAATATTTTGATATGCGGGTTTGTGGCCAAATAAATATCATTTTGGGGGTCCTTCACATGAAAAAGTTTGAGAACCACTGACATAGTAGTCTCTCAAGAACAGACTAACTGAGCTCCAGTTAAGTGAAAAGGACCTTTTCTTTGACGATGGCTGGCCAGATTGCTGACATAGAAACATAGTTTTTTTCAAAAAAATCTTAGAAGGATTCAAAAGACACTTATAGAATCGGGTCAAAATTCTAATTTTCACGATTTTTCAAAAATAGCAGATCTACAAGCTCGCAGCGCGGCACTCGGTGCCGCGCTGTGAGCTTGTATATCTGCTATTTTTCAATAGTTAAAGCATAAAATAATAATACACAATAATGTGTACCCGTTCTGAATGGGTTAAGCGTGATTTATATTTGTTTTATGACGGCGCCGTGCGCCCCCAAAAAAATAGACGATCTACAAGCCCACGGCGTGTCGCGGTTGCAACACTTCGCGGGGGGGGGGGGTCGTTGATCTGCCATCTTAGGTCTGCCACGCCACCGCCATATACGACGGAAGCGCAAATGAAGCGCCGGACGCCAAAAAGCCTGAGCCTGAGAGAACGAGATGGGGGTGTCTGCCGTCGCTCTCGATCAATCACCGTGAAAATGATGGACGCCGAGCGAGGCCCGAGATCAGAACAATAGGGCAGACACTCAGCAAATGACTTCAGTCAGTCATCAATTACCCACCAGGCTGAGTGCGAAGTACAAAAGCTGAGCTAATTACATTTAATCTTCACTCTAGATGTAAAACAGGAGGTTAACATAATATCACTTAACCATCTTCACGGTTCGGCGGCGCCAAATGACTAGGCTAATGAAAGCCAGTCTGCCTCACTAACACCGTCTGACTGGTCATTCCCCCCCCCCCCCCCCCCCCCCTCCCCCCACAGACAGACAAGGCCCGCTCTTGAAAATCCAATTTTCTGTATGCTTGGGCTTTTTCTGTGTCTGTTCACTTGTCATGTCTTATGTCAAAGAGTTTTTTTTTTGTATTTTATTTTAGGGGGGTGCATTTCGCTCGGCTGTGCTTATATCTATCATTTACAGCAGGTGACAATACTTGGATGGAGCAAATCCTTTCTGCATGAGTTCCCCCTGTGTGGTCGAGGACTGGAAAGTGGATGGAAAACTCTGTCTTGAGTGGATTGAATGAGTTCTGGGGGGTGCGTTTGAATATGTCATTGGCTTTTCTTTTATTCTCAGGAGGTAAAAGAAAAGGAGTGTGTGTGTGTGTGTGTGTGTGTGTGTGTGTGTGTGTGTGTGTGTGTGTGTGTGTGTGTGTGTGTGTGTGTGTGTGTGTGTGTGTGTGTGTGTGTGTGTGTGTGTGTGTGTGTGTGTGTGTGTGTGTGTGTGTGTGTGTGTGTGTGTGTGTGTGTGTGTGTGTGTGTGTGTGTGTGTGTGTGTGTGTGTGTGTGCGTGCAGTGGAAAAGCACTGACATAAAGAATTTAATGTCATCTGGGGATCAAACAATCAAACTCGTCTGCATGTTTTACACTCTTAGACAAAAACTAAAAACTGGGGCTCAAAAAATCACATTGGGAATATGTTCTGTATGTATCGTCACTGTCGTGCAGAAACCTCGTATCTCCAAGTTTCAAATGTGTAAACTTTATTTGGCTTTACTCATCAACCGTTTTTCGTACAAACTTTGGGTGGAACCAATGCCACTTACATGCCTCTTTGTGTATACTGTGACATGATGGTCGCTTATCTCCCGATTAGGGAGTCTTTCTGGCATGTATATCTGCTGTGAAATAAATGGGTATTTACAATCTGATGACTCTGGTTTCTCTACATGACAAGAAAGACACTGGTGTCTACATATTGACTAGCGGCGTAGCCACGGGTGGGCCTGACAAGGCCTAGGCCCACCCATTTCGTTTTTGTGCCCACCCAAAAATAAAAAAAAATTGTGGCGCCGCTGGCGCGGTGCGGCGATGTGCGGCTATCTAGGAAGCAAAGAAAGACACCACAGTTGAGTTTGATTTGATCATAGTTTAGTCAATTATGAAGCGATTTTTAAAATTAAAACGTCTCCCTATTGGGAAGTCCACTTCCATGACAAATGACTGTATTATGTCCCTGTAAATGTTTAAATGTTGACTATTTTAAAATAGCCGATGTACAAGCTCACATCTGCGCCCACCCACATTGTGCCAGGCCTAGCCAGTTGGTAAATCTTGGCTACGCCACTGATATTGACAAGACAGAGACAGAAGAGAAAGCGGTACAGTCAGCTGGGCTGGGGCATCAAGGCCACTGTGGCCTCAGGGCATGCCATTGTTTTGAGGGGCACAAAGGTCAAACTGAGGGGCAACAACGGCCATGGCCTTCATGGCCTCCCTGAAATTCCTGCCCTGCTCACAGCACAGCATGGTAAGGGCCTTGGATGGAAGGGTCTAACTCTGAGTTAAATTAACATTGATTACTATATGAATAGAAATACCATTAAATGGGGGTCCGTAGGCTAAAATGCATGTCAAACTGCATGGGGCCCTTCAAATGAAAATGGTTGAGAATTACTAATAGAGCCGTAAAACTTTTCTCTTATGGGCGTCCCTGCAGGGAGTATCTTTTCAAATGGGTGTCTGCGGGCTACTAAGTGACAATTTGGGGGTCCTTGACATGAAAAAAGCCACTGATCTACATTACCCACACACCCTGGGGCAGTGACCCGCTCTCAGCAGGCCTTTGTGGTCTCAGCTTCAGCGCACACAGTGATTCAACCAGATAATCTGGGTGTTTATCTCCTGCCAACACTGGTTGGCGCTGCAGCTGTGGACAAACCCTGACATAAGAGCCTCTAGGTCAGGGGTTCCCAAACTTTTTTGTCTCAGGGCACCCCCTAAATATTTTTATCCCTACATTATAATTTTCACTCCCAGCACCTTATATTTATAGCATATCGTCGTTGTCGGGTGGAAACCTTGTATGTCCAAAACCGTTCGTTTTGTATTTATCATCTATAAAATGTACTAAGATGCGAGGCGTTGTGTGCTTGTAGATCGGCTGTTTTCACTAGTTTTGTGCGACGGTCTTGTATGATGAAGCAGGGCAAAAGACGTACACATTTGAAACTTAGGAGATAGGAGGTTTCTGCCCGACAGTGACGATATTCTAGTGATTATGTTGCGAGGAAAACATTGAGATAATAGCCATTTTGGTTAGAACTGACTGAAAATAACGTACTTCAAGTTTAAAATTATACTAAATAATATTTTTTCAAGTGTCCAAATAAATTCCAAATATTATCAAATGATCTCGCAGCACCCCTGGACTGCCGTCACGGCACCCCAGGGTGCCCCGTCACCCACTTTGAAAACCCCTGCTCTAGATCACTTTGAGCTGTGTGCAGCTTGACCCCCAGGGGCCAAGTACGCTTACATGGCATTCAATTCACGTTGTAATTTGATATACATAGAGACAGACTTAGTTTGACTGACTCGCAAGGCAGACAACAGTTTCTACCTCAGACACCCATAGTGTCAAGACCTGATTTACACGCGGCACGCGTGCCGAGAATAGACCATACTACAATCTCACAAACGTATGGCAGCAGCGCGGCACATTGCAAGCTTATAGATCGGCTATTTTCGGCGCGCAAGTAAGTATAAATCAAGCCTTTACAAGAACTAGATGAGTATTGATTTGATGCAATTCAAGGAGCATTCTCGGTTATTGGATGTGAGTTTAGCCCCCACCATGCACACCATACTAAAGGGCAGCAATTATAGTTGTTGAATGTGACCTCAGAGTCTGCACAGAGTGTCCGCGGAGCGTTCACAGTGGTGGACAGTAACAAATATAACATGGAACTTCTAACTTGTGAATAAACTGTTATATATAATATAAAAAGATGCAGATCCGGTGTGTGCGTGCGTGCGTCAGTAACAGTGCGTGACACCTAATCCCAGCTCAGCAGAAGGATATAGCTGACCTGTTCTGACATCACAATGATGTTGCAAATTAATTCAGTCCTTGTCCCTTTTATGCCCATATATGGAGATCCCTGATGTCATCAATATTAAGCCCATATCTGCGGAAGGAATGAATGCATTCTCCGGCACCGGCAGTCGCGCTGCATCGCCGGCGATAGGACCGGCGGCCGGCACACAAACCGGCAGTGCGACCGGCAGTCCCGGCAGTAGGACCGGCGGCCACAGCACGGACCGGCATCGCTGGTAACTGCAACGGCAGCCACCACCGCATGGACCATCAGTTTACCGCGAGGGGTTAAGGTTAAGTTTAGGTATAGTTTTATTGAGGTTGGTGTTAGGGTTAAGTTATAGGTTTAGACATAGTTATTCTGAGGTTAGGTTTAGGTATAGTATCTGGGAATATCTGGGAATTCATCTGGGAATTCCCATATGGACATACTGTGTCAATCTCATGTGGTCTATGACATCAAACATCTATGATGTCGGATTTCAGTCATCTCCATATTTGGGAAACTATAGACACATTTCGGCCACATTTTAAACAACTTAAACAACCAACCAGGTCTGTGCATTTGTTGGGTCAAAGTTGATCCCATGCCCAAGATCCAGCACTCGCCCAGCAGTCTGCTGTCACGTATAGGCGGATGCCAATGTGCAGCGGTAAAAATGTCAGGACACTCGGGTTCAAACCCAGGGGAAAAGAACAGGAAAGTTATAGAAGGCAGCTTCAAGTATTTTCCAGCATCTTTACTTGAGTACCGGTATATGTATTTCTTCGATTCACTCCACTGCATTTCGAAGACAAATAGCCTTACTGTGCCTTTGACTCCACTACATTTCTGGAAGGGAAAAATGTGCATTATGTATCAACCACTTCAGCCCTATTTCAAATGGAGCAAAGGCAGATCTATAAGCTGAAGCTCACAACGTGTTGTCTTTGTGTGCAGATCGCAAACAGAAGTTCCCGGAAAATAAAGCGTACACGTACTTTGTCATTTGTACTTGTGAATACCTGAGCATTTTAAAAAAGCATATATACTTAAGTGTTTCTTTTTTAAAGCAAGTACGGTACGCTGCGACTTGAACTCAAGTACGAATTGACAGAGCAACTTTCACTCCTAAGCTGAGGTATAACATTTGACCAGGACCCACAATAACACATTGACTCAAGTACTGTAGGGCTGAGTTATTTTGTCCATCCACTGAATGTGACCTCAGAGTCTGCACAGTGTGTTCCGTGGGGCCTTCATGATATCGTCACTGTCGGGCGGAAACCTCGTATCTCCAAGGTTCAAACGTGTTACGTTTTTTCGTAAAGCAATGCCCTGCTTCATCGCACAAGACTGTCGTGCAAGACCAGTGAAAATAGCCGATCTCGCGGCGCGAGGCGTTGTGTGCTTGTAGATCAGCTACTTTCAGTACTTTAAGCCATTCAGGCTTAGAATTATCGAATGCTTTAACTATTGAAAAATAGCAGATATACAAGCTCACAGCGCGGCACCAAGTGCTCGTGGCACGAGTGCCGTGCCACGAGCTTGTAGATCTGCTATTTTTGAAAAATCTTGAAAATGTGTGCACATTTTTCAATATATATTTTTCAAAGCAAACCTTTGTAAATCAAATATCTGCTTCTGGGTGGTCCCTGGAACAACATATTTTGAGATGGGGGTCTGCGGCCAAGTACATGTAATTTTGGGGTTCCTTGACATGAAAAAGTTTGAGAACCACTGATTTGGAGGAAGGATTTAGAAGTTGGGTCAAAGATCGGGTCAAAGATATTCAAAGTCTTGCACACATTTTCACGATTTTTCAAGCTCACAGCTGTGCTGTGCTGTGAGCTTGTAGATCTGCTATTTTTCAAAAGTTAACGCAACATAATGTTTAAAGTGGTTAAAATCTTAACGCGACGCGGGCGCGTTCCCGGTCTTTGAGAGTTAAATCATTTTAAAATGATAAATACAAAACAAACGTTTTTTTTAGACATACAAGGTTTTCCCCCGACAACAACGATATATTTTGTCTCGCTCCTCCTCCGCTCCTGCTGGCCGGCTTGCTGCTGCTGATGAGAGTGGCTCTGGGGCTAGAGAGGCAGATGGGCTCTCATCCTAACACTGTGTCCTCCGAACGGCGCTCTGACCTCCATGTTCCCCCCTGAAAGGCAAGTACCTGTGAATACCATGATTACGGCCAGGCCAGGCCTGCACGCCTGAACAGGGGCGTCACAATTAAGGGGAGGGGGGGGGGGAGGGGGGGGAGTGGGACTGAGTTACTAGGGCCCAAGGTGGAGGGGCCTTCATTATTTTATATACTTTAGCTATTGAGAAATAGTTGATATACAAGCTCACGGCGCGGCACAGAGTGAAAATATTTTGAGATGGGGGGGGTCCGTGGCCAAATTCATGTCATTTTGGGGGTCCTTCAAATGAAAAAGTTTGAGCACCACTGACATAGAAACATTAGTTTTTCAAAAAACCTTAGAAGGATTTGAAATATTCAAAGACCTTTTACGATTTTTCAAAAATAGCAGATCTACAAGTTCTTGTGAGCTTGTATATCTGCTATTTTTCAATAGTTAAAGCACAAAATAATACAGCGAACCCTTGTACCCAGGGCCCAGAATTTGGTGCGACACCCCTGAGGCCAGGCCTGCACGCCTGAAATCCCCCCGCTGTGCCCGTGAATGGCGGGCGAGGCGGCAGAGTGGGGTGTGATTGACTCGCGCCGCAAGACCCTGCGTCGGAGTGCCGCATTCTGACAGGTCACGTGAAAGAGAGAGAGTCTAGTGTGTTTGCGTGTGCGCGTGTGTGTGAGAGGAGAGATGGAGCGAAATGGAGGGAGGTAAAGTGAGAGTGGGGACGAGAGCGCGTCATGTGTCCGCCCCGCCATTTTCTGCTCTTTGGCTAATTAAGTGTTATTATCCGGCGCCGCAGGAGGTACCTGAGAGATAATTGTCCACAGCGACAGTTAAATGTCCCAATCTGGAAGGTGAAGGCTAAAGCACTGGGAAAGGTCACTCGCCATTGTGTCTTTCTGCCGATCTCATTAACGCTGCGGTCCGTCAAAAAGAGCCACCGCTAATTCACTGCCAAAAAAGAAAAGGAAAAAAAGATGTCCCCTTCCTCTCTCATCTCGCCTCAATGAATTTTGCTCATGTGTGACGATTTTATCCCCCCCCGCGCCCCGTCCGTCTGTGACGTCCGCACGTCCGTCCATCCGTCGGTCAGTCTCGTTCTTGAGTTGTCAGTGTGTGAAACCAAGCCCCACATTTTGTCCGTTGTACCCACTTTAAAGGATTGCCTCTTTTTTTAAGAACAAACACCAATGGAAAACAATATAAAAAAATCGTGTAGAAAGAATCTTATATAAGCTACAATGTGTAGCATGGTTTGATGGTGGTATTAACCATTATTTTTTAAATTAATGGGTTTTCAGGTCACTCGGTGGTGCTGGTACAACACACTAAACATGGCTATCTATTGCATTTCTATTGCATTGTGTGGTCCATATCCAAATAATGTATTTGTGTTAGATTTTGTTTGCAAGCTTTGTAGCTATCTCTCTGGGGCAGTGGCAAACCTAAAGTTTGTTTCTTACAAATGGAGTACACTCTGAAATAGGGTTTCTCACTAGTGCCATGGCACCCTCGGGTGCCACGGCCAGTCCAGGGGTGCAGCAGAATACTTTTGTAATATTATTAGATATTTAGAATGTATCAATATCACTTGAGTTTAACCGCATCCTCTACAGTTATTAACAGAGTAGTAGATCGAATCAGGGCATCCCTATAGCTGTCATTAGACAATGAAACTTGCACACCACAGTAGACACAAAACCTCCAAACAGACTCAAGTCCCGCCACCCTTACAACAAGGCGGCACAAGAGATGCTCCGCTCCATCCCGGAGGACTTGTCCACGAGGGCATGGCTGTCGGCATCCTGGAAACAGGAGCGGGAGTCTGCTGGGCTCTCCCCTATCCACCGCTACATCTGGGACCCTGGAGTTGGCGCTGAAAGAGATGACCTACTGTACCACGCCGGCAATGGACCCTACTGAACCGCCTGCGCACTGGAGTCGGCTGCTTCGAATCAGCCATGAACTAGTGGGGCTTGGCAGACTGAGCAGTCTGCAGAGCACATAATTAACACCTGCCCCCTGTACAAACCAGACCACCTTCGGAGGCCGGTCTCTTCCAAGTGGGACAGAGACCATGCGATGGACCCTATTCACGTCCCGCCCACTCAGCAACTTCCTGGCGCTGACGTCACGCTTTGAAGGGAAAACCCTACTAAAAGCCCATAGAGTTAACACAGAAATCGCAAATTTAATGCACTTTCCGAATAGTAAAGTATAAAATACGGCTAGCATGATCAAGAACACAAGATAGTAAAAGGCACAAAGCATTATAATGTACTTTACCGTTGGAAATAATGATTTGTTGGCTTAAAGTCCAGCAATTTCTGTGTTAGTTTACCCGTCAAAGTTGACGTCAGCACCAGGAAGTTGTTAAGAAATTGGGCGGGCCGTGAATAGGGTCTATAGTACTGAGTTGGACATTTGAGGATGATACACTAAAGAAGAAGATCGTCAAAGGAATATTTACTCACACATCTACACAAATACTCTTGGCACTGAAAGTGCTGTAGATTTAATCGGTGGCCTTCATAGAACCCTCAATTTCAAGTCAATTATATTCGTAATACACTAATATGCAAGTTCACGCAGGTACAAAGTCAATGTGCTTCACATTAAAAATACATCAATAGTAGCAAAATGCACCAATGTAGCAAAGATGTACTGAGTGATCGCCCTAACCTCCCACCCGCATGCATTAAGACCCCCACTCATCCACATGCACATGGCACAGCATTGATGACCCCACCCACACAAGCAAACTAACTTCCTAACACATACGCCCACATGGTGTCTGGCATCGACGCACTCACACACATGCACACACGCGCACACATGCACGCACACGCACGCACGCACGCACGCACGCACGCACGCACGCACGCACGCACGCACGCACGCACGCACGCACGCACACACACACACACACACACACACACACACACACACACACACACACACACACACACACACACACACACACACACACAGACAAGAGAGCACAGTTTAACTGTACAGGTAATTGACTAAAGGCTTTATCATAGTGCGAGGTGAAGAGCTATCACCTCAACCTTTAGGTGATAAGCTATCTCCTAAAAATTAGAAAACAAGGCCATCATAGTCACAGACTCACGGTGAACTCCTATCACTGTGAGTCTGTGCCTCTGAAACCAGGGGGTACACTGATTGGTCAAGATCGAGTGATCGACCAATCAGTGAACGGCGTGATGGGGAGATGTCTGAAAGTAAAAACAGAGGAGAAATGTCTAAGTCCTAATGACGTAATGTTTTAAAGTTTTCTGACTTTAAAACACTACACCGTGGTGATAGCTTATCACTGCAGGCTGTACTATGATAGCCCCTTAAAGGGCCAGTTCACCCATGGGACAACCAGATCTTATTTTATTGTTGTTTGGGACACGATCAACACAATCCTGTGAGTCATCATGCTGCATCATATGATGCAAAATGCATCATCATTCATGCTGAAATACTAAAATATCTCAAAACACAGATTGAACACAAAAATAACTAAAAAAAAAAAGGATTGTGTTGATCGTGTCCCAAACAACAATAAAATAAGATCTGGTTGTCCCAGAGGTGAACTGGCCCTTTAAGAGTCTAAATGCCCTACTAGCGCCCCCTGTGGGTCATCACTCTCCGGCTCCTCCTTACAACCCCTACCGGACCAAAGGTTGGACCAGTATTGCCATTCTTAGGGCGGATTCACACTGCGGTCCGATTGATTTGAACTGTTCCCGAAAACAATTGACTGGCCCCCGCTGGCCCGCATTCACATTGGCCAAGATTCTTCTGTGCCCGAGTAGGCTACACTTCATTCAACGGTAATGGTATCTGTGCCTCATAGTGGCACAGCGCTTTGGGAGATAGAGAATGTCATGTCACAGAAGAAGGCTCACAGTTTAGAGTGAATAATAAAGTGTGACTGTGTTCCTGTCGTTGTCTTGAGTTGTAATATAATAACAGAACAACAATACACAACCAAAGCATAGGGGAGTGATGGTCTTTGAACGTCGGCTCTTGCTACTAAAACACTAAGCGGATTCTCATTTCTTGTCAACATTCATGTAGAACACACATGGGCAACATACAGCCCGGGAGCCGGACCCAGCCCTTCGATCATCTCAATACGGCCCTCAAAAAAAAAAAAAAAAAAAAAAAAAATATATATATATATATATATATATATATATATATATATATATATATATATATATATATATATATATACAGTATAATATATAATATATATATATATATATTTAGGGTAGAGCAAACATAGGCGGAGGCTTGATATATATTCCTGAGGGACTCTGATCAATAGCGGTTAAAATAAATAAATGCACATTTTTGTGGGCCTTCGAGAGATCTATCACAGACTAGATGGGCCATGAAATCTTTTAAATTAGGACCAGGACCTTATGTAGCTGCCATAATTTACATCATCAGCAGCAGCAGCAGCAGCAGCACACGCAGAACTCACCCTGAATCCAACGAGTGACTTGTCAGCTGCGGTTAGAGCCAGTTTTCTTCATTGCGAATTAAATGAATCCGTTCGACGATTTGATGAGCACTAAACTAAATTATTGGATAATTGCGACCGTAGGTAGTTACTTTGACACTCTCATACTATCCAAACCTCCACCAGCCGTCAGTCTGTCCGTCAGTCCGTCTGTCCTTCCTTCCGTCACGTCACTCGTCACACGTCACACTTTCCCCCTACTCATATCTCCGCCACCGTTGCCCGATCCATGCCAAAATTTCCACACAAACTCCTTGCCTGCCAAACTACAACCTCCAAGGACCCCCGGAGCTCCAGGGGGGACCCCCAGGTCCCTGGGGGACCCCCAGGTGTAAAAAATGACCAAATGTGCAAAAATGACCACCCCAACGGGGCTGCTCACGGGGAATTCCCGGGGACCACCGACTCCTGGTGCTCCAGAACGGATGCAAAAGTGGTGGCGCCCCCAGTGGAGGACCCCCTCCACTGCAGCTCAAATAAAATGCCTTAACTCGGGCTAGGAGCGACCGGGAGAGCCGGGGCCGGTACCTATTCGTCCGCCTCGGCGGCGTGGAGACCCCACCCCTCATTTCTCACATGGCCCTCTTCTAGCACCACCATGAGGCCGATTCTTGCAAAACACATTTTTGGACACTGCTCCTACAATTTTTGCCCTAAAATCATGCAAATCGGTACACAGTATGTCTACACTCATGTCATCAACTTGGATCTGTCCCATATAGCGCCACCTTCAGGCCGATTTTTTAGAACACATTTTTGGACACTGCTCCTACAATCTTTGCCCTAAAATCACGCAAATCGCTACACAGTATGTCTACACTCATCTCATCAACATGGATCTGTCCCATATAGCGCCACCTTCAGGCTGATTTTTTAAAACAAATTTTTGGACACTGCTCCTACAGATTTTGCCCTAAAATCACGCAAATCACTACACAGTATGTCTACACTCATGTCATCAACATGGATCTGTCCCATTTAGTGCCACCATCAGGCCGATTCTTTCCAACACATTTTGGACACTGCTCCTTATGCCCTAAAATCACGCAAATCGGTACACAGTATGTCTACACTCATCTCATCAACATGGATCTGTCCCATTTAGCGCCACCTTCAGGCCGATTTTTTTAAACACATTTTTGGACACTGCTCCTACAGATTTTGCCCTAAAATCACACAAATCGCACAGTATCTCTACAGTCATGTAATCAAAACGCATCTGTCCCATCTAGCGCCACCATCAGGACGATTTTGGTAAAACAAACTTTTGGCCTATTTGTGGAGATAAGCGACCAACGGTCGCTTATCTCCCGATTAGGGAGTCTTACTGGTTATGTTTACTCCACATGATCAAAACTGGTTTCTAACATGCATAAATAAAGCAACAGTTTTATGGGAATATAGGCCTAATACTCAGTGGTGGAAAAAGTACTACAACATTTTACTTAAGTAAAAGTATCAATACCGCAATGTAGAAATACTCTGTTACGTAAGTAAATGTCTAGAATTCAAATTGTAAAAGTACAAAAGTATTGGCATCAAAATGTACTTAAAATACCAACAGTAAAAGTAGTCAATTTGCAGAATGTCCATTTTAAAAATTTCAAATGTCCCATTTTAAAATGTATAAAAATCATTTGAAAATAGCAGATCTACAAGCTCACAATGCGTTGCATTGCGACACATTTGAATAATCAAAATCTATAAAGTAAATAACTAAAGTTTTCATATAATGGTAGTGGAGTAAAAAGTACGATATTTGCCTCTGAGATGTAGTGGAGGAGAAGTAAAAGTATAATGAAAATTGGAAACACTCCAGGAAAGTAAAAAAAAAAAAAACTCACAATTGCACTTGAGTATGTGTACTTAGTTACTTTACACCACTGGTGATTACACTGAAAAATGTCTTTGACTGTGCATTGGGAAAATATCTTGTAAAAACGTGTGTACTGTAACTACGGATGGGACGTTATGAAAATGTCATATCACGATTAACATGACAAAAAAAATTGTGATTTACGATATTATCGCCATAATTAATATATCCCAAAACATCAATTATCCTGGGGCGGAACATTTGCCAAAAAACAGCTGATCTACAAGCTCACAACGTGTCGCAAGGCGACGCGTTGTGAACTTGTAGATCGGCTCTTTTTTGGCAAAGAGATAGAGAGTGAAAAAACTACTGTATCAAGTACGTATATTAGAGGTATTAGAGGTTTTTCCAATAGACGGTTTAAGTGGTACTGGATTTGCAGCTCGCCAAATGAAAGGTGAATTGATCCCAATGTGGTTGGTTATCGTGAGTGTTTTTTTTATCACGATAAACAATATCTCGTATCGTCCCATCCCTAACTGTAACATTAAACGGCAGTCCAAACGTGGTATATTTGTAACCTCCGTTTTGCACCAAGCCTTGAAATAATTTTCTTTTTTTTTGCCTTTCATCACTTGGCCTAAATTTGTCATGTTCGATATGTTTGGCTGCTTAAAGCAGCTCCCTCACACATTGGAGGCTGAAAGACGGTTCAGCTTTCACACTGCCATTATCGAACTGTTAGAACCATTTTAAAGAGTGAATTACCAATGCAAATGAAACGGTAAACTTGTACTTTTGCTCGTCTGTGACATATGCTGTTGATACAGGCATTGACGCAGTGGTGAAAAGGAATCAGTTATGTAAATGATGCTGGTATGTGTGTGTTTTTTTTTTTTTGGAGGGCGCGTCTGAGGACGAGAGAGAGAGAGAGAGAGAGAGAGAGAGAGAGAGAGAGAGAGAGAGAGAGAGAGAGAGAGAGAGAGAGAGAGAGAGAGAGAGAGAGAGAGAGAGAGAGAGAGAGAGAGAGAGAGAGAGAGAGAGAGAGAGAGATGATTTTCTGTTTATCATATTTTTGTTCTGTTTGGCTGAGATATCTGTAGCACTATAGTTGGCATAGTTGGACACCAGTCCTCGCCGAATCTTTAGATTACCGCTATGCTGCAGCGCAGGAGCCATATGCTGTACACATGAGTGCTCTGTGTTGGATGCTAGATTATTTATGAGATGTCTTATGTGCAGAAAATGACACTTATGGCCTGAGGGTGGTTCTAGAAGAAAGGTCACGGGTTCCTCCTACGGGGAGCAATAATATGCTCTGCGAGTTTCATAGCAATCCAGCCATCCACATGTTGTGGCTCCCTCAGAGTTAGTGCCGAAGAGTCCTTGAGCAAGACTCTGAACCCCTAGTTGCTCCCAGTGAGCAGTTTGGTGCCTTTGCATGGTTTCCTCCGCCATCGGTGTATGAATGTGTATGAGAATCTCTGTAAAGCGCCTTGGATAAAGGCGCTATATGAATGCACCATTACCGTGATTCTTCCGTGCTAGTGGAAGCTTTGGATGGACCTACAGGATACAGGAGAGGATTCCCAAATGAGTAGGGTTCATCATTTGGGGAGGATGAAGCCGCACAACAACTTCCATGAATATACAATATTGTTCAATATCTCGTTTGGGACCTACAGTATATACAGTATAAGCACAGTCCTAGCCTGACCCAATTAACCGTAATCCCAATTATAGGTACTATTAGTTGCGACCGTCAGATCGCAAGTTACTATGACAACAAGCTCCACCGGCTGTCCCTCCCTCCCTCAGTCTGTCTGTCTGTCTGTCCGTCGGTCGCTTCTCTCCCGATTAGGGAGTCTTAAGCCTCTATCAGAGTCCAGGGTGAAGAGCTATTCACTTCACCGCGTTGGTTTCCTAGCTATCACCTAGGCTTTGTTATGTATTTTTAGGTGATAGCTAGAAAACTACACCGCGGTGAAGTGAATAGCTCTTCACCCTGGACTCTGATAGAGGCTTTACTGGTCCAACTATTAGCTTTAAACATACAACAAAACTGTGAACATATGACATATTGGGTCGTGTGTGATGTGTCTACCAAAGCATTTTATCCCAGCTGAAAACGCAAGGCGCTCTGCAAAAAAAAAAAAGAGCTTCCAGCCGGCCGGATGGATAGAGATGCCAGATGTGAACGAACGCGTAGCGCGAAATAGACAGCTAAATACTGTAGATGCCTCGTCACGCTGGTGCTGTTTCCAAGAACATGGTGCTCCCATTGTAAACAATTGAATATATTTATGTAAAATCATCAATACTGCAATGTAGAAATACTCTGTTACAAGTAGGCCTATCCAAAATGTAGGCTACTTGAGTGTAAGTACTTTAAGTATTGGCATCAAACTATACTATAAATCTATCAAAATAGTTTTTACCCGTCGCATCGCGAAAGGTTGAAGTGGTTAATGTACGTTTTGTGATAATAATGAAAATCTACAAAACAACTAGTAACTAAGTTTTCAAATAATTGTAGTGGAATAAAAGTACAAATTTGCCTGATGTACTGGAGTAGAAGTAAAAGTGTTGAAAATTGGAAATAGTCCAGTAAAGTAAAAAAAGAAATATATATATATATATAGCTCAATATTTTACTTAGCTACAGTAGTGCAAGTACTTACTTATGTGCAAATTATTTTCCACCACTGACGGTGTGGCACACTCATCTGCAATTCCACAAAATATATGAATATGGTTAACAATGCACAATTTTACAGGCAAACACTGAAGTATTATGATTTTTTTTTTTTTTTTTACCGCGGATTCCTTGGGGGGGAAACATTTAATTACACTGAGGTTTGTCCTTACACAAATGATGATGCGTTTTGTTGGTTGGTTACTTTAGACTTTAGAGGAACAATTTATTCCTTTAAGATTTTAAAGGAACACATTGTGAGTGACAACCCTGTTTGCAACAGCCTTTGAAAGCCACTGGCAAGAACTTTCAACAGCTAAATTAAATGAAGAACATTACTTTGCATATATGTCTGATTATTATAAAACATACATCCACTTTAGCCCTATTTTATACCTAGGCTATTTGTAAACCCTAACCCTAACCCTAACCCTAACCCGATCTACAAGCTCACAACGTGTCGCAGCGCGACGCGTTATGAGCTGCTATGTAGATCTGCTATTTTCAAACATTTTGTACTTTTACTTTTGGTACTTTAAGTACATTTTGATGCCAATACTTTCATACTTTTACTCAAGTACATTTTGAATTCCAGACTTTTACTTGTAAGGGTGCCCTCACACCAAAATACCTGGAGTGGAATCCACCAATGCATTTCAATGAGAATGGATCGTTTTTTGCAGAAATTCTCTACTGGCAAAAAAACACTCCATTCTCATTGAAATACATTGGCAGATTCCACTCTAGGTATTTTGGTGTCACCAAAAAACCTATGAGAGTGGAATCCGCGTTCCACCAATGCATTTCAATGAGAGTGAAGCGGTTTCATGCCAGCAGAGGATTTCTGAAAAAAACGCTCCCTTATCATTGAAATGCATTGGCGGAACGCAGATTCCACTCTCATAGGTATTTTGGTGTGAGGGCACCCTTACAGAGCATTTCTATATTGCAGTATTGATACTTTTACTTACGTAAGTAAAATATGTGAGTACTTTTTCCATCCTTGCTTGCAGGTATTCTGCTTTAGAAGTTTGAGAAAAACGATTAACATACAAAGAAAAAAAAAAGTTCACGTTCACGATGGATCATGATACACCTCAGTAAATTTAATGACTTAAATGTTCTCTGATGAGAGAGTAGAGACTCTCTGAGCTGAATGCCGACTCCTTCTTCTTGCTGAGAGCAAGCAGGCACAACATGAATTATGCAACAAATAGTGGCACAAATAGTTTTTGTTCCATCACCCTCTGCTTGAAAGAGGCAAAAAAGCGCCATGGATATACTTTTTTAATACCGAGGGTCTATTGCTTGCTTTATCTTTTCTCCACTGAACAAAATAAAAATCGACTCGCATTCATAAAGCGACTGAACAATATGAGGCGTTGTCAGATAACTGAACTCCGAGGTCTGAACGGCCAAAACTCTGTTTATGAACAACTGACCTTGGCTATGTTTGTGTTTGTTCTGCGCCATAATAAACTGTATGCGACGTCTCCCGATTGTTTGACAAAGACGGATGTCTTCCACGGATGCTCGCCAAATTGCGGAATATTGATCCGTCTTTATTTCGTCGCTGTCTGGAACATCGTACCTCCATATTTAAACTTTGAATGTTTTTGAGCGGTGCTAACCGCTCCTACATCTGGCTTTGTCTGTTTGTTGATGTGCCGGTTCAACTCTTCAGTGTTTGCTGCTATTTTCCTGCAAATGTACTGCAAATGCATTTTTTCTACAGGTTTCTTTCCCTGTTTTTCCTTGTTTGTTGTTTTTACGGAGAATGGAGCTTATTTTTGCAGGAACTCAAAAATGGCAAGAAACCACAATTCCCACTGAAAAGCGGAATCCACCTTCATAGGTAGATTTAAACTTCCAAGTCAGAGAAGGTCATACAAATAGCAACAATAGCTGATCTACAAGCTCAATGTTCTGCAAATCCCCTGAAATTCTACAGTCTTGCCAATGGCAGGACACGTGAAATGGCACATCTGTACGTACATATACTGTATCCCACACTCAAGCTTTTACAATGTCTATGACATTAACATAGTCCAATCCTGTTCTTTCATTTATAAATGTACATACCTTTCAAATATGCTTCCTAGACCTTTCAAAGAATATTTTAAGACCAATTCACAATTTCATGATTATAATACTAGGCAATCGGACAATCTTCATCCTCCCTTTAGTCGCATCACACATAGCCAGTTCTCCATTAAAGACAGAGGTTCTTCATTCTGGAATACACACATACTTATTGCCAAATCCTCATCTTCAATTAGTAATTTTAAACATAGATTGAAGGCCAGCCTGATAAATCAAGCCTCTACATTTAATTCTACCACTTAAAGTGGCCATGCTTCTGCATACGCGCAAGCACGCACACACGAGCGCGCGCGCACACGCACGCGCATACGCGCAGATACACACTTTCGAGGGAAAATTGTTTTTTAGTTTTCTAGTTTGAATATTGTGTTTCAACTTTACTTGTTTATTACTTAAGGTGAGAACCTTGTATAAGCCCTTTATGGGCTTCCTTTCTCGCCTGCACATATTTTCATGCTTTTTTTTAAATAATGTTAACATGTATTGTTTGTTTTCTTATTGTGCAAATAAATAAATCAAAATCAAATAAATCAAAGGAAAACTTTGTTTTTTTTACAACAAGGGTTCATATTTTTAGATAGTCATTAGAGAAAAGAAAAGATGAGTGTTAAAATGTTTCCATTTACTTATTTCTATCGTTTTAGTGATTTTAACGTTTTTGATGTGCATGAATGCCCCCAGGTTGGGGGCCAAATATGTATTTTTAGACACAATGAGCCCGTTCCCAAGAAGCACTGCAATCTTTCATGGGCAGATGTGACTTATGGGGGCTGATTTTTTTTTCATAACTGAATGCCCTAATTTGTTATACGATAGAGTCACGCGAAAGAAGCAAACCGACAAGCTTTACGAGCTCGGAACGCGTCACGGAGCAACACGTTGTGAGCTTGTATTTGTTTTGTTTTTGTTTTTAAACGTTGAAAGACAAAGGGAATGTGGGTATGTGTACTACTGTATGTGTGGGTTTAATTATTAACAAGATAATAACTTCGATGAACCCCATTCGAATGCGGGTTTTATTTTCAATTTCCTTGGAATGTAACAGGTTTTAGACGAGGGGTCTTCAACGTTTTCAGGGCAAGGACCCCTTAGTTGAGAGAGAGATGAAGCAGGGACCCCCACAACCTTTTCAGAGATTCCATAGTTTCATTGTTTGAAAGCGCGATCATCAATGTATTTTGGATTCATGTCAATGTGTGTTTTTAGATATTTAACCACTTGAGCCGTCATTACTTAATGAACTTGATCTTTTATTCTGTACTTAGTTTGCTCTTTTTCCCCTCTACTTCCAAACCTCTTTGCCGAAAATAGCCGATCTACAAGCTACGAGGCGTCGTGAGCTTGTAGATCTGCTATTTTTGGCTACAGTTCTCAGAATCCCTCGGACACCAATATGGACACCAGGGTTCAAGTTGTTAATATAAAAAGGATTGGAAGATTTGGAGGACCCCCTGTAGTAACTCTGAGGACCCCCTAGGGGTCCCGGACCCCCTGTTGAAGACCCCTGTTTTAGACATACCAGGCAGGTTTCCATGCACCCAACAAGTGACGATTTTTGCTATTGCGAGAAATCCCATTATCGGGTGACTCTCTCTGCAATATTTATGCTTTTCACCCCTCCTCGCCCTCCTGCTATTTTATCTTCTTTGTCCCCGGCCCTGCTGGCTCCATCCATGCACATTGTCTCTACCATCGGCCAATTATTCACACCATGCTAATGAGCAGGTGTCGGCTAACACTGTCCGTCGGACGACATCATGCCTGGAGACTTGGCTATCGATCCGGGCCAGGATTGATCAGGGCCCCGGATGATACAGCAACATTACATGATTTATTCAGGTTCTAATATCTTGTGTCAGGGCTGGTGTGCGTGCGTGCGTGCGTGTGTGTGTGTGTGCAGGGGTGGGGGGGGGACCTGAGTTACTAGGGCCCAATCTTTAGCTTTTGAAAAATAGCAGATATACAAGCTCACAGCGCGGCACCGAGTGCCGCGGGAGCATGTATATCTGCTATTTTTTAAAAGTCGTGAAAATATGTGCAAATCTTTGAATATATGTTTCTTTTTTTCTTTTTTTTTATATATATATACTTTATTAAAGTCATTTAACATGCAACTCATCTTCCAGAAAACAAATTCACTGTCATATGTGTATATGTATTTTTTAAGCGAACATTTGTAACTCAAATTTTGCTTGCACACAATTTCACGATTTTTCAAAAATAGCAGATCTACAAGCTGTGAAAATAGCAGATCTACAAGTTTTGTGTCCTGGTCTGGTGTACTTTCATCAAGCAAAGCAGCGATTCTCAGCCTTTTGAGTTTCAAGGATTCCCAATTTGATATGCATTAGTCTACAAATCCCCATTTGATATGATTTCTTTCTTTCTTTCTTTCTTTCTTTCTTTCTTTCTTTCTTTCTTTCAAGGGGTGCTAACCGCTCCTACATCTGGCTTTGTCTGTTAGTTCCGTGTCTGTCCGGACTGTCATTGGTCAGTTATATATTAACAACAATTTCACGATTTAAAAAAAATAGCAGATCTACAAGCTGTGAAAATAGCAGATCTACAAGTTGTGAGCTTGTATGTCTGCTATTTTTCGATAGTTAACATTCATGGGGGGCCCGCAGTGAATCCTTGTACCCAGAGCCCAGAATTTGGTGTGTGTGTGTGTGTGTGTGTGTGTGTGTGTGTGTGTGTGTGTGTGTGTGTGTGTGTGTGTGTGTGTGTGTGTGTGTGTGTGTGTGTGTGTGCGTGTGCGCGTGTGCGCGTGTGCGCGTGTGTGCGTGTGTGTCCTGGTCTGGTGTACTTTCATCAAGCAAAGCAGCGTTTCTCAGCCTTTTGAGTTTCAAGATCCCCAATTTGATATGCATTAGTCTACAAATCCCCATTTGATATGATTTCTTTCTTTCTTTCTTTCTTTCTTTCTTTCATTCAAGCAGTGCTAGCCGCTCCTACATCTGGCTATGTCTGAGTTCCGTGTCTGTCCGGACTGTCATTGGTCAGTTGGTGACTGTTTGTACACCCAGGTTCACATTGGCCAAGCTTCACAGGACGCTTAATGAAACAAGAAATGCATTTCCTGCAGAAACTGCGTGGGCTGACAACACGCACAAAGTATATTATGGACAGTAGAAAATGTACACATTCCTCCTCAGACAGACTTTCTATTCAGCTCAAGCCCAAGCAGTAATATAAATGGTAAGACAAGAATTCATTTCCCAGAGGAATCCACTGGGATCTTTTTTTTTGTTTTTACCTCAAAAAGTATAAAAAAGTTAGAAGTACTAATAACTGCATGAAGCTGAAAAAGTTGAAGTTTTAACAAAGTTTCTAGCTAAGAAATTTGGAACTAGTAGGATGCCAAAAAAAGTAGTGGAATATAAATATAAATTGAGGCTAATAGCCCACAATTAACTCAAATAGCACTGCTCACTATATGCTGGGTGTGATTACTTGCCAGTGGTGATGCCAGTGTTGAGCGCACCTTATGCACACACAAGTAGGCCATACACGGCGCTAGTTGGCACCTCAACAGAGTGCAGTTCTATTTTTTTTCTCTGGGACCCTGATCTGTACTGTGAATCCTCAGTGTCAATTGAACTCTGAGTGTAAAAAGTTAAATTTTAGTCGACTTGGTTCCATTTCTAGACTCTCAGAGTTACAGACCCGTAAGAGGTCCATTTGGTTCCTAGCTAGAAATCATTTACTTTAGCTGGGGACCCCCCTGGAACCCCTGCAATCACCCCTGGGGGGCCCTCCCTGGACCCCACGGTGAGAACCACAGATCCAAAGTATTAGAATGTCTTTAGAGATACCAAATTCATCATCTGTTCCGAGCAGCATAGTGGTTGTGACAGTTCCCCCACTTAGCGGGGTGCCTGACTGTTTAGATCAAATCCAGCGCCCTTTAGAAAAAACTGTTGTTTATTTTTCCATCCTCACTCTTCTGCTCTTCTCTCTGTGTACTTATCCCTGACAGACTCTTGATTTGCATGCCGCCAGAAGAAGTGCGAACTTGGCGAGGCAATTGAATGCTCCGCTTTTCACCCATCTCCCGGAAAACAAGAGTTATTTTTAAAACGGGACAATTTCACCTCAAACTGCACGTAAATTGCTATCCCTGCCCAGCAGGTGTATGGGAAAATAAGGACCGTCCCTGGGATGAGATTAGTGGAACGGCCTCTGGAGGTCTGTTACTGTTACAGTGGGATCCTATGGGGAGACACAGAGCCCAGATATTACTTTGCACCTTTTGTACCCGTTTTGTACCCTTTTTTTGTATTTATGAATTATGCTTTGTTTTTCCTGTGTAACGGACTCTGTTCCTGTGTACTGCCCCAGTGGTTCTCAACCTGTGGGTCGGGACCCCCAGAGGGGTCCCCACATTATTTTGGGGGGTCCCCAGATGATTAGCTTAATGTGAAACATTGTTTTCTCTCTCAGTAGCCTAAACAAACCAACATAACGTTTAAGTGTATAACCGATACCGATATATGCTAATATTATCTAGCAGTGAGGGTGACTGTGGAGGAAGGGAGGCATGGGGGAGGCAGGCCGGCCTGCAGGGCAGGTGAAGCCCCTGTCAGAGGCCTGGGGGCTCGTCATGATGTGTGTCGTGTTGTCGTGTTGCAGCCGGGCGGGGGTCAAGTAAGAGGGTCAGCGGTACCTCCCTCCCAGCAGGGCTGTCACAATTATTACATAATCGTCTAATCGCAATTATTTGAGGTAATCGCAATTATTTTGCATAAACGTCATAATCGTTTCCATGTTGAGAAATGTTAATATAGTTTCAAAACACTTTAAAAAAGTAGTGGAAATAGCCGATCTACATGCTCACAACGAGCAGAGCATGTAGATCGGCTATTTCCTCTATCAATGTTCTTTTCAAAATGTATCAAAATTCTCAAAAATCATTCAACACCTTTGTAACACCAGTATGCATAACCAGGTAATCATTTATTTGACTTTTTATCACCATAAATTGACTCTTATTTGGAACCTGGGTTACATTTAGTATGTGTCATAATTGCCATGTGCAACTTCAAAGCCTAAAAGCCAAACAGCGATGTAATTGTCAACGACAAAAACACAAATAGAGTCGTTATTTGAGTGACAATTAATCGTCACGTAAAATGTCATAATCTTGACAGATAGCCCTACCTCCCAGCCTCCTCCCCCCCACCCCCCCGCATGTCCATCTGTCCCGCGCTGACAGGGGCCGAGGAGCCTCAATAACAAGTGGGCATCTGTCCCCCCGTAATGAGGCCTCCCGCCCCGCATCAAGACATCAAACTGGAACAGGTGTATATTACAGATAATTAACGGGGGGAGGGGGGGGGATGTCCCTGTGAAATACAGCCCCCTTCAGTCCACTTAATCACCCCCCCCCCCCCCCCCCAACACCATCAACACTCTATAAAGTATAGCTGTCAATTACCGTAATTGTCCGAATATAGGACGTAATTTTTACATTTTGTGATAGCAAAATGTCTTTACCTAGCCCCTGGAAGTCACTTTGGCAGTGACGTCAGAATGGAAAGTGGATAAATGTCCCTTGATGATAAACGCGGGCGGTTCTATCGGCTGGCTCCACGTATTCTATTGAAGTCAGTGGGCGCCGCCCCGCTCAGCGTGTAGATCATGTGGAATCAACTGCTCCTCCTTCCGTGGGCATTGCTAGTCGCTTTTTCGCCCCCCTTCTTTGGTTTGGGAAAGGCGATTAATGTGTCAGAAGGTGGATGGGCGGGCGGCACGAGGCTTTCTCCTCCTATGCAGTGCCCTCGCTATAGCAAATATGTGGAATCGAGCGCCACAGCCCACCAGCCCCCTCTCTTTTGTGCCTTGGTTTCATAGGGGGAGTGGTCTCACGTTCAGAGCGATATTTTGGACTACATTGACAGCCAAGAAAAATCCATCAGAAGGACTTCGCCGTCGGAAAGTTCACTTATTATTAAGCACCGATGTGCTCGGATATTTTTAATTTTTCAACGTGTTACACCCATAGTTATAATAAGTAGGCCTATAGGTTACACCACGGACAACCGCTTTTCGCTCGCGTCGCGCGTGTGTGTGTGTGTGTGTGTGTGTGTGTGTGTGTGTGTGTGTGTGTGTGTGTGTGTGTGTGTGTGTGTGTGTGTGTGTGTGTGTGTGTGTGTGTGTGTGTGTGTGTGTGTGTGTGTGTGTGTGTGTGTGTGTGTGTGTGTGTGTGTGTGTGTGTGTGTGTGTGTGTGAGTGAGTGAGTGTCGGAGATAGAGAGAGCGACAGATACAGACAGCGTTTATAAAAACTGCGTGTGTATGATGTTTTAAGCATTGTTGTTTCCCAAGTACTGGGTCTCGACCCACGGGTGGGTCGCGGAATGGGACTGTGACGTGTGTGTGTGCCAATGTTGTGTATTGTAACTGCGTCTTCTATTGCAAACAGTGCTAAACTCTTCAATCAATCAATCAGTCTATACAACAACCTCGCGAATTTGCCTATACAG
This sequence comes from Nannobrachium achirus, assembly GCF_963921795.1. NCBI lineage: Eukaryota > Metazoa > Chordata > Actinopteri > Myctophiformes > Myctophidae > Nannobrachium > Nannobrachium achirus. The sequence continues at coordinate 47,586,143 of NC_137829.1, read as the reverse complement.
CCCCACCCCCACACCACGCAAAAGTCCTCAATTCAACATATAGGCTACGTCAGTAAAAGTACAAAAGTATTGACTTGATTTCATAGGCAATTAATTGTTAGCCTACTGTCAAATCTTTTGTCCCAGTACAGTTTTTGCTGAAAGACTGTCAGCCCAGACTACACTGGACACCTTACACATGACAGTTCCTGGGTACCCAAAAAATATATGTAATGTCGGTACTGCCTATCGGTTCCTAGATGTGATGCGCAAAAAAAAAAAGACAGCACAAACAGCACAAATTGCACAATCCAAGCACCGCGATGCGTCGAAGCATAACGCTGGAGCGTCTCTGTGTTGAAGTTCGGCGGTCCTTCGGGCCACTCACCTCTAGAGTTCGGGCCACTTCTAGAGTTCACAGCAAGATACTGTGTGTGTGTGTGTGTGTGTGTGTGTGTGTGTGTGTGTGTGTGTGTGTGTGTGTGTGTGTGTGTGTGTGTGTGTGTGTGTGTGTGTGTGTGTGTGTGTGTGTGTGTGTGTGTCTGTGTCTGTGTCTGTGTGTGTTGCTAAAATGAAACTGAAAGTGAATTCTCCCCAAACATTGGCAGGCCTATTATAGTAATAATAATAACACAATTAGGCCATAAATGTGCAATTATGCAACTGGAGACATATTACCTTTTATTACCCAATAAATAAATAAATAAAGAATGTTTAAAAATAATGTGTGTGTATATATAATAAAAAAAAAATCTCTATTCAGTTTCAGCTAAAAATATATATTTTTAACCATTTTGGAACCGAAATAGGAACCGTTAGGAACCGGAACCGATAAGCAGAACCGGAACCGGAATGGTAAAAATCCAAACGATACCCATCCCTTGCCTGAGCACCACTAAACCCCTTATGTTGATCAAATATAGAGCAGTCGTGCCTGAGCGCCCACAGGGCGATCTGTTTTTTTTCCGACCCTGCTGTCCTCTGCCCAGCTCAGCCTCTGGCCGGACACCTAATTGTCCGGTTTTCAGAGTGGTGTTATTGCTTTAATGGTTACATTTACATATCATTTACATATATAGCTTATTGTGGATGAAACCACGGCGAAAGTAGTTAGATGAACTGCAGCTCAGATTTGCCCAAAAGACGCCGAAACGAAACGTCATTTAGCCAACAATGGAGCAAAGTAAATTAGTTAATAAAGAAGCGCAGAATTGACGAGTATTATCATGCACTTTGCAGCACTGTGTGCAGTGGCGTAGGGGAGGGGCACGCAACCCCCGCAATGCAGGGGGGCCTCCAGCAGAGGGGGCCCCCACACAGCACACACCCAAATGCTCCCTACTGCTCCAGTCTAATTCTCTCTCCCCCTCCCCCGCCTGCTGGCCCAGTCTCCACACAGCTGTGTGGAATGTAGTTAATGAGCACTCCTTTAGCTTTCCCTTACCAAGAAAGGAATATACATTTACTGCACCCAGCATTTAGCTAGTGGTCGTGTTGGAGCGCCTCAGTCCGCCAGCAGAGTTCATGTGCAACTTCTTCCAGAGAGATTGATTGATTGAAGACTTTATTAGAAGTTTGCATAGGAAAGGGTACAGTTTCATGACAGTACAGTTCACTGGTACAAGGTCAACTAAAAGGAGATCCTAGTAAGCTTTTCAGCTTATTTACATAGGAAACCTTTATGTATGACTCATATAACATTGAACAGATATAACTCCGTCATCATTTGCAAAAGGGCCCCCACCCCCCTCCTCGCAGGGGGGCCCCACAATTTTCAGGAATGATGTCAGCAAAGAAAAGGTAGAACGCAATGCATGTTTAGGTTTTCCTCTTGTCACTAGTAACAAAATAACTGCAGCTGAGCATAATTATATCCACAAGTCTCCCCTTCTCTTCCCCTCTCTCTGTTTTATTATTTCTGCTATGCCAGTCATAAATGGTAAATGGTGCATTTATATAGTGCTTTTAATCCAAAGCGCTTTACATAGATTGTGCATTACATTCACCCATTCACACACACATTCATACACCGGTGGCGGAGGAAGCCATGCAAGGCACCAACTAGCTCTGGTCCATCGCTTTCACCTCCCGCATTGCTCCCGGTGAAGCTCTGACAGACCCGTCGGGAAACGCATGGACTCGAGATTGTCGGCCCCTCCGAGCGCTCAATACCAGTCAAAATAAACAAAACCGTTTCACTACTCACCAAACCAAAGGTCGTTTTGCGCTGTTGAAAGTCTATTCTCCGCGGTGGTGAACCCCTCAGCACCCCACCTACTCTGTAAAATACATTATTTTTGGCATGAAATAAAGTGCATCCAACTCGACCGCCGCTTATTTCCGGGTTGTGAACCATTGTATCTGCGGTGGCCGCTAGGTGGCCTGAGGTGTGTGCGTTTTATTTCATGACAAAAATAATGTATTTTACAGAGTAGGTGGGGTGCTGAGAGGTTTACCACCGTGGAGAATAGACTTTCAACAACGCAAAACTACCTTTGGTTTGGTGAGTAGTGAAACGGTTTTGTTTATTTTGACTGGTATTGAGCGCTCGGAGGGGCCGACAATCTCGAGTCCATGCGTTTCCCGACGGGTCTGTCAGAGCTTCACCGGGAGCAATGCGGGAGGTGAAAGCGATGGACCAGAGCTAGGCACCAACCTACTCACCGGGAGCAATTAGGGGTTCAGAGTCTTGCCCAAGGACCCTTCGACATTAACTCAGGGGGAGCCCGGATTCGAACTGGGAACCCTTCGGGATTTATACCCTTCGTGCTCTAATACCAGTTTCTCTACCCCTGAGCTATGCCGCCCCTGCCAGTCATGTGGATTAGATTTCTAATGGGACAATTTAACTCAAGAATAATTGCAAAAAAGATACAGTGTAGGGCCATCATGAAATAAAATAATTCATGAAGGGTATTTGGGTGCATAATAAATAAAGGAGGTAGGCTAGTCTTAGTTTCAGGGCCGTGCAGCCCATACAGGCAAAATAGGCAGCCGCCTGGGGCCCCACACAGGCTGGGGGCCTCATGAGATTTTTTTTTTTTTAAACTAACATGGGCATGGTGATTCAGCAGTGATTCATGGTGGTCCATTGGCTAATAAGTGTCAATTTAGGGGTCCTTGACATAAAAAGTGGTGTAACTTGGAGGGCGCTGGTTTAAGCTTCGCTTGTTTAGCCTTGGATCAAGACAGTCATAGGTCAGTCTTGTTAACTCAAATATTTACTTCTGGGGGTCCCTGGAACAAAATATTTTGGGATGGGCAGGCCATGGAGCCGCTCCGTGGACCAAATACATATCATTTGTGCATTCCCAGGGGTTAGCTGACATTTGGTGGGTGAACACTAGGCACAATCATTGTCATTTTGTGCCATACATTTTAGGCAGATTACCCCCCCCGGACCCCCTGCGACTTAACACATTAAGAAAACAACAAGCAACAAAATGTTATTATTGAAATATTCAATTCTAGTTTTCTTGAAAACACATCCTCAAAATAGGGAGTCGTAATATAATCGAGGACTAGACATTTTCCCTTGTCATCAAACATCCGCGCCACTATTACGGTAAATGCATTGAACGCGTGCGTGTGCTTTGTGCGTGCGATCATCGGCATGAATGACGGGTGCACGTGATCTTTAGTGTGGTGAAGTTTAATCCAAACGGCAACTGAAGCTAACGTTGCCTATAGCAGCCTAGTCAATAACATAGATCCTGTTTACAATGGATCGTCTATCTATCATGCGTCTGGCACAGTGTAGAGAATGGAGCACAGAGACACCGATCTGGTTCGGCCGCTTAGCTTGATGGGAAATGTAGTATTTTTTATCCCCCAGCGAGTTATAATAAGTAGCAGAAGACCTCTGTGAGTAATGGACTGTAGTCTATTCTGATACACATTATGAGGAGCCAATTTTCACAGTCTGAATTGTGAATGCTTGACTTTGATGGTTAATGCAATACAATACAGCAGAATGTTATCTCTTCAACATATTTTCTTCCCAAAATGATATTTGAAAAATAGGGGTTGGGTTGTCTTATAATCAGAGTCGTCCTATATTCGGGCCAATAAGGTATCAACAAAATGTATTTAACTACTTTAAAACAATATAGCCTATAAAGAGGAAAACTACACAAATCTTGTATGGGGTCCCTGGCACATTCAAATTGGGTTCCACGGCCAAATACAGATTCTTGTTGGGGGTCGTTGACATGAAGACGTTTGATAACCAGTAAAAGTAAAAGAAGAAGTATGAATAGGCCTTAAGTGGTTACATTTCTCATTGTAGCCCTCCTTCATAATAGTGCTACTCAAAGCCGGACTGACATTTAGGATTGTAAACAGCTAAAAGCTAAAAGGGTTTCTTTCTCCCAGGGATAGGAGAAAAAACACCTCACATTGTGAACGTTACAAAAGACCAAGAGACTGAGTGCTCTCCCCCCTCCCTCCCTCCCCGCCTTCTTTTTTTTCCCTGTGCTCTCAGAAAAAGAAAGCACATTTATTATTTACAATAAACTATATGCATTTTTCCCCTAAGTTTCGCATGAGTGATTTTTGGAGGTTTGGGGAAAATTCAACTGGTGACATTTAGCTTTTGTTCCACCGCGCTCGCGGGATAGAATGCATTTCGTTCCATTTTTCATGCACTGAGGAGGGTCGGTCGGTTGAGAGAAATAACAAAGCGCACTCTAGAAATATGGGAGAGACTGTCTCTCTCTCTCTCTCTCTCTCTCTCTCTCTCTCTCTCCTCAGTTACCTGCGTACGTAGTGACCTTCTGCCTCAGTAGAAAGGATCCTTCTTCCTGCTGGTCGATTGCTGCAGTGGTTCTCAACCTTTTCAGGCAGCGACCCCCAAAATAATCATATTTTAACTGGGGACCCCGCCCCAACCTGACAAGCACTAAGAGTTTAGGAATTACATTTTGTATAACACAGTTCTATTGTGAAAATAGCAGATCTACATGTTCACAACGCCTCGCAACGCGGTTTTATTCACTGTTGAGAGAGAAAACAGTGTTGCACGTTAAGTTAATCATCTGGGGACCCCCAAAAGCCACAGGAAACCTATAGCATCAATTCATGCGTTTGTGTAACATGTTTACAATGTTGGCCTACCTCCAGACTTGACTGGAGGCTATGGAGATGGTCAGTCAGGGTGTGTGCGGCGAAACCACACACAAATCAGCCTATGGTTTCATGCCTTTACATACAGAGAAATCAAGGGCCAGTTTTGTACCTTAAAAGGTACAAAGGCTTCGTCGCCCCAGCGGTACCCTCGCTGGGTACAGAATTGTACCTTTAACACTGGTACATTGTTGTACCTTCTTGTTTGTACCTCTTAAAGACCATTTTTGTACCCCTTGTGACAAAATTGTACCTTCTTATTTGTACCTCTAGATCATTGTTGTACCCCTCGTGACAAAATTGTACCTTCTTGTTTGTACCTCTAAACCATTTCTGTAGTGGCAACTTTGTACCTTCTTGTTCGTACCTCTAATAGAACATTTCTCTACCCCTTGTGGAAACCTTTTCACAGGTTGTAAAAAGCAACATGTAGATCTTCTTCAAACCCAGTCAGATCTGCAATAAAATGTTTATTAAAACTGTAAAAAAAAAAACATGAGGTCACACCCTCCAACAAGTTATTAATTCACTGTGGTATAAAATACAAATAAAGAATAATAATAAAAATAAAGAATAATATATTTACATTTCTAAAAGCACACAAAAAAAATAAGTAATTCCTTCTTTGAACAATTGAGACAACTCACAGAAAGGCAAACAAGTTAAGGAGCAGTTGGATTGATGTCAAAAGTCCAATGCAGAAGGTCTAAAGCAGTAAGTATCCATGAGGAACTGATGGCTGGAATGCAGCAACATGACAATCTGGCAGGGAACAAAGAACACTTATAAATAGTGAAGGACTGTTCTAAATCTTAAAATACAAAGAAGAAACTTTTTTTTGCACATGATTTATGCTCAAACCTAAATCCTAAACAAGTTAGCAGTTAATTCACCAAAATGCTAACTTTATCCTTCTGCCTTCAAGCCTAAAGTTACCTTTAAATGAATTCCAGTGTGAAGCAGACTTGATCCTTGAATAGCAGTTTGTATACACAGTAATGTGCTGCAGCCTTGTGTTACTGTAAGGAATACAAATACAATCAGACCCAATATTAAGTCACTCTGATTTTTTGCGGATGTTATAGAGTGTGAACCTACAGGACCGGCTGACTGATGCAATGTGTGCCTTGAATGATAGCTGGCTGTCCAGGACCACACCAAGGTTTCTAGCAGTAGGAACTGAAGTAGGCCCCTGCACGGGCCTAAAATGTGGGCCCGGGCCCGGCCCGGGCCCATGGGATTCAGTCCAGGCCCGGCCCCTGGCCCGTTTGGTCCCGCTATTCAAAGCCCAAGCCCGGCCCGAGGCCCGTCGCCTTATTTATTTATTTATTATTATTATCTAATTATTTTGAAGCGCACGTAGCAGCAGCTGCGCTCTTGCTGACTTGCGCTTAGATAAAAACAACCCCACAACAAGTCAAGAACACACATCAAACTAAAAAGTACTTGTAGTTCTTAGTTTTATTAACATAACTACAAAATTAGACCGTGTAGTCTACCAGTGAACTGTACATTCATGAAACTGTAACTTTTCCAATGCAAAATTGCACATTTCCACAAGACTTCAATCAATCAAACCAGGAGGATAGGGAACAAAGCAGGCTGAGAGACGCTTAAACAATAAAATAAATAAAAGCAACAACATAAAATAGCTAGGCTAAATCAACAAAGTGCGTGCCACAAACATATTCACTATTAGTCTTAGGCTATATTAGGGACAGTTAAGAATCAATGGCATAGCAGGCCTATTAAATCAAGACAAGTAGGCAACGTGTCGTGGCTCGTGGCTCCAGCCAGCAGCAATAATAACTCAAATCACAGCCTACCTTTGAGCTGAGGTAACACAGGTAAACTCTCTCTCTCTGAAGAACAATACTGAAAAAATAGTCCCAATATCCAGTCCATAGTCCATAGTCCGTACATCACAAACAAATCGTTAATCCTGATTCTGTGGAATCTGCTCACGAGCGCCGTGAAGAAAAAGGATAGCATCAACAGTTTCGGGATTTAATCCAGTTCGCCTTTCCTCCACTGTCCTCCCTGCTGCGCTGAAGACACGCTCGCTGCTGCTGCTACTAGCAGGGATGCTCAGCACCTGGGGAGTTATAGATTACATTATTATTATTATTATTATTATTATTATTATTATTACCCCCCACACAAAGTCTGCACATCATAACTATTTCAAAACATTTAAAAGCACATAGGAAATTCGTTCATTTCATTAACTTGAGGTCTAAAATAAATCACTATGCTATGATTTAACTAGACAATTTGTTACTGAGCGTTCTCACCTGACGGGCAAGCCGTGAAAGAAAAGGAAGGGTGTTCTCGTGCTGACGCCACCAAGCCAGCAAGTCTCGATCATCATCATCATCCATGGTGGGGTTAAGGTCCAGGTATCTTCTGACTTCATCCACGTCTGTGTCGTCTCCTCCTGTAGTGACGTTCTCCCACTCCGCTTCAAAATCAGCCGCTGGTCTCTTTTTTGCTGCTGGCGGCTGGTTGTCTGGCGCACCTGGCTCTTGTTGCTCATCATCACTTGTTTTATAGGTCGCTATCCAGTTCCTTGCGTCCTGCAGGATGGCAACTCTCTCAGTGGCAGTGAACATACGGAGCTGGTTGAACTTTGGCCATAAGAACATTGCCAGTTTATGCTGCGGCTGAATGTCAATCTTTTTATCAATCCACTCCAAGTGGCGCTGGCGGATGATAGCCTGATAAGGCAGGTCTGTGCTTGATGGTTGGCAATGACGCTTCAGCCTCTCGTGCCACCACACAACCAGGTTCAGTGTAGTGTATTTTTCGCCTTCCATCTCCCGCTGAGCGTCATAGAACTCTTTGAGAAAACTGACCAAAAAGTCCACTACATCGGGGGACACGTCTGCCATTTTATCGCCCTCTCCACGGCGGTCCAGCTTTTCCACTAGTTCACCATAGACGTCCTGGACAGATTTTAGTGTAAGATACACAGTGCTAAAACGTGTCTCCCCCATCTGTTGAACGGCCTTGGATAACTGGCTTGCCATCCCACTTTGTTTTACAAACCGGACAACTTTCTTGACTGCCAGCAGCGTTGCAGCAACCTCTGGGACTGGTTCAGACAGCTCCTTGATATCCAATGCATGGCGGAGGACTGTGTTGTAAACATGATCTTGGCAGTCCAAGCGGCGGTACCGTCGCAGCGCGTTGACGATGTTAGACCCCTGATCTGTCACCCAGACCACATTGCTCATCACAGAGGGATCAAACTTGAGAACTGTCACGAGGTGCTTCTGCAATTCCCTGCGGATATTATCGCCTGTTTTGGAGTCCTCGAGGGGAAACATTGGCGTGGTGAGTACAGCACTCTTGAGTTGGAAATCTGGCGTTACGTAGTGGCATGTGATGGTCATATAACTAACCTTACGGTAGTCGTCGGACCACATGTTTGTGGTCATCCCGACTTGAATTTTGAACATCACCCCTTTGATTTCAGCAACAAGCACTTCTCTTTTTTCTGTTGCCTTCGCGAGGCAGTTACGAGAGACAGTTGTGGGATCAGGTAGTAACATTTTTGCCTCCAGTCGACCATAAGTTGCGCCGATGTTAATTAGTTCCTGCGCTAACTTTTCAAATCCTCCTCCAGCCACTGTTAGGAATGGTCGTATGTCCTCGCAGCAGAATTCGACACACCTCTGAGTGATTTCGGATTTCGCAGCTGCTGGCACTGGCTTAGAGGCATAATCATGAATTGCTGTTTGTCGTGCAACACTGGCAGTGCCTGTGCAGCCGCGGTCAATATGTCGCACTAAATGAGACGTCCCCGATCCTTTACTGTTATATGTTAGGACGTGCTTGCATTTTCTGCACTGTACACAACCTGCTTGCTCGTTTGTTAGCGTAGTAATCAGATCAAACTGCTTCCAAACCTCTGATTTTCCTGCTACATTTGCTACTGCTTGGAGCTCCCCTCGAGCCAACCTCTCCGTTATTTTATGAGCATCCATGATCCATCATTAATCGTTCCCGACGACAACACGGTGTGTGTGTGACTGTAGCGGCCAACGCTGTTTGTGTGCATGTCAGTGTGACTGTCTGAAGTTCCTCTCTGAGCTGTTGTTATCACGTGACTATACAGGCAGCATGCAGCGCGCAGCCTAGGACATGCCCACTTGAATAGGGTAAAATTCACTGCGCAAAATGATATGGTAATGATTATATTTGAGCGTGTGAGTTCGAGCCCGAGCCCGGCCCTAGGCCCGTTGGTGAGTTCTGAAACGAGCCCGAGCCCGGCCCGTTTTGGCGGGCCGGGCCGGGCCCTGGTCGGGTCCCGTCGGGCTTGCAGGGGCCTAAACTGAAGTCACCAATGCATTATCTATGGAAATAGTGAGATCTTGCATGGGGCAAGACTTAGCTGGGAAGAAGAGTAGCTCCGTCTTGTCCGGGTTCAGCTTGAGGTGGTGGGCTGACATCCACTGTGAGATGTCGGCCAGACATGCAGCAATGCGCTCTTCCACCGGGTTGCAGAAGGGGGGAAGGACAAGGAGTATACCAGACAGTCTGGTTCTTAGCAAGCAGAACAATTTTAACTTTCCAAATATCCAATAAATACTTATACAATTTTGAGTACATGCAATGTAGAGTGGATAAAGTCACCTGTAAACACAGTTGGGATGTCTGGAAGGCCATCTTAATCCTCCAACTTGACTGTACTTTGCAGTGCTGAATACTGGTTTTCTGGCATACCCACATGGACTCCACTGGTGTGAATCTCCAGATATTTTCTCTAGATTGAAGCACATTAACAAATAAACATTAAGAAATATCCCTGAATGGCAATGAGAGACAAGTGTTTTCCCTGATGCTTGAAATGTTTATTTACCTGACAGGTCTTCAGAGCAGGTCTTGTAGGGCCACCGCCTTTTTGTGCATTTATATCTAGATGTGCTCTGGAGCAGTGCATCCAGAACAGGGCTCTGGCATTATCATCCAATGATCCACCTGGGAAGAAGGAAAGATCGTATAAAAGAAGCAAAACAGGACGTCACACAAATATGGGTGGACACACTGCTTAAAATGGTGCAAAATGTACCTTTGGTTTTGAAAGTACATAAACAATCTATGCATATGTAGTGCAGCATTCCATTCAAGTCATCCAAGAATCTCCTGCTTCTCCTCCTGCTTCCTTTCACAAGCCCAGGTAGAGATATGGCAAAATAACAAACACATTAACCAGCTAGTGTTAATATAAGCAGTGGTTTTGTACCTTCACACCTTTAAAGGAACATTTATGTACCCAGCGTGGCAACATTGTACCTTATTGATCTGTGTACAGTACCTCTAAAAGAACATGTCTGTACATGTCTGAGTGGCTACTTTGGACTACACTGGACTACATTTAACAAGGAAATGCTATACTTTTAAGTTAATTAATTTATGTGAACCACCTATTTTAGTGTACAACTAATTATTCACTCTTTGGGATAATGTCAAATGTATGCCAAGATTAACATACGCTGCTAATGTTAGCAGCTAACCTTGCTAACAGCTAGCACTAAACAACACTTGAGATTAAAGTTTTGACCAATTTGGAAGAAAATAAAAACAGTTTTTCCTCACCTTTGCCTTGCAGTCTTCCACACCTGTCAGATTTCACAGGACTCTGAGAAAAGATAGATAATTCAAATGTTCCATGTCAGCCATGTAGCTCTTGGCTCCAGACTCCAGTCCAGCAAACTGGAAGCTGGCAGCAGATTGATGTTGAGTCACAGCCAGAATAACTTCTAGTTTTAAGTGCTTCTTACTCCAATGAGTACATTTTATGACTAATCTCAAGGTACTGTATGTTTGCTCTAAACAAAAGATAAATCTCTCACTGTCTTTTCCCTCACAAACTACATCTGACTGTTGCATTTTCCCCCTATAAACTGTAGCTCCTCCTCCTGGTCAAAAAAGTACAAATATGTAGCTTAAGTGGCAAACAATGATTTTGTACCTTTTAAAATTCAATAAAGGTCCACAGTTGTCACCCTAAGGGCCATTTAAGTACCCTCTACCAATCAAAGGGTACTTTTATGACAAATGTACCTTTTAGGGTACAGAAACGTACCCTTATTTATCTGTGCACTCACTCCTCCTCCAACACAGATGAAGTGCCCTTGGGCAAGGCACTGGACCCCCAAACTACTCTGGTGGAGCTGCTCAGTGACCAGGGCCGATTCTAGGGTAGAGCGAACGGTGCGCTCACACAGGGCCCCGCACCTGCAAGGGCCCTGCGCTAGGCTTGGTTAATTGATTTAGTTTTGTTTTCATATAAAATCTTCACACTAACACCGCAACTAGAGATGTTACCGATCAATCGGCAATGGATCGGATCGGGCCAATCAAAGCGTGATCGGCGATAATCGGTGGTTTAGATCAAAAGGTAAATTCACCGATCCGATCCGATCGGTGCATCCGATCAACAGCCGTTCAGTATGCCCACTTGAGGCCATTTTGGGGTATTGATTTCCACAGTGCTGAAGGAATAATTAGTTACTGCTATGATAATAAATACATAATAACTATAAGGCAAATATATAAATGAATTCATGAGTGAATTAATTAATTAAAGTTAAAACATTAACATTTAGAAAATATAAATAATATATAAATAATAACTTGATCGGATCGGTGATTGATCGGTATCGGGTGATCAAACTTTTGTCATCGGTGCTCGGTGATCGGTTCCAAAAAACCTGATCGGACCATCCCTAACCGCAACCTGCAGGACGGAGACAGAGCCTGTTAACCGATTTGCTGTGATATCTCCCTGACAACCAGCAACAATCAGTGAAGCGGCTGACTGTCCCTTCGGGCTATGGGATTTAATACTGTATCTAGTCTTGAGACGCAGACGGGATCCTACAACTTGATTCAGCGTTCCCTTCCCTTCCGTTACTTACTTATGAGAGAGTTGAGAGAGAGAGAGAATTATATCTGCGCGAGGTAAGGCCTAGGGTGATGTTCTACAAAGTTATGAGGAATCCCCTCATCTGACTGACAACATGACGATCTGGTGTCTGATTGATAGCCTAGTGAAGTAAATACATGGTCCCATTCAGCTATTGCATTCATTCTGCAGGAGTCTGCTTTGTGGCCGTGTAGGCTACAATAAAAGCAGCAGAATAAACATGCTTGTCTTACCGTTTTAGAGGTAGAGTTGTCAGTGACAACAGTATTGTTGTTGCGACCGAAGGTCACAGTTTACCATGAGAAATGTCACAGCTTGTCTCCGTGTGTGTACACATTTTTACAGTCTATGGGACATCAATGTGACATCACAGGTGATATCACAGGTGACATCACCTATGTAAAAGTCCATATATGGGTATTCCCCAAATCCCTTTTATGCATGAAGATCCCTGATGTCATCGATATATAGCCGATCACTGGCCAGATGGCCAAGACATGGGCCATATTTGTGTGGCTGGTTCAGATAGGGATCTCCATGTATGGGCATAACATAATTGGTACCCCCTTATGCCCATATATGGAGATCCCCAGGCATCAAACCCAGGCCCTAACTTGCCAAGGCCCTGCTTGGCTTTACTAATTAACATACTTTGTATGCCCATATATGGAGATCCCTGTCCTAATGTCATCAATATTAAGGACATATCTGGGAATGCCCATATTTGGTAATGCCCATATATGGGCATGTTCTGACATAACATTGTTGACTATCATGCAGGGGTCTCCATATATGGGTACCTGGTCCGATACACATCACTGGCCAGATGACCAAGATGTGGCGCGACCTCGCCATTTAGGGTCGCATGTCGCCCTGAGGCGTCTTACTAATTTAGAGTGTGTGTGTGTGTGTGTGTGTGTGTGTGTGTGTGTGTGTGTGTGTGTGTGTGTGTGTGTGTGTGTGTGTGTGTGTGTGTGTGTGTGTGTGTGTGTGTGTGTGTGTGTGTGTGTGTGTGTGTGTGTGCGCGTGTGCGTGCGTGCGTTTCTAAACTAAAGAATGTGAAGCAGGGCATTGCTGAAAAAGAACATTTGTGCTCAGTCAACCTTCCCTGGGTAAATAAAGATTAAATCATAATAATAATAATAATGATAATCCTCAGTGCTCAATTAAATGAGGGATGAAACACTAGGCTGATTTTTGTTTGGTTTTCCAGTTCAGGTTAGCAGGATAAAACACAGGGCAAGCTGCATAATACCAAAGATGCTCAATGGAGAAGATACCACATAGGACTCCTACAACACCATCTGATTTTTTTCAATTTTTTATTTCAAGTATTTCTTAATGCGGGCCTTAGAGGGTTAAAGGTGATACACCATGAAATTTCACTTTTCCTATTTTAAAACCTTTTTTTGGGGTCCCACTAGCACCTTCTATCCTCACAAAGTCCCATTTCTGACCGTTGTGTCTTTCTCTGGTTTTGAGAAGGCGAAGGTTAAAAGTATCCCACGGGTTCTCAAAACAGGCTATCCAGATTTGCTGCCGATGATGACGTCATCATCGGCCGTTTTTGAAGATTTTTTTTTTTTTTTTCAAAAAAACTTTTTTTTTTTTTTTTTTTCAAAATGATTTTAGGGGGGGTGGCGCAGTTCAGGCCAAAGGTGGTACTGCAGCTGAAAATGCTCTGAGAGCCATTCAAAAATGAGAGAGGCTCTCTATTCAGGAGTGGTAATTTAGCCTCAAACCTTTTGAAAAACGTTTTTGGGACATAAACAATAAGACATAAATACTTTTTAAATGCATGGTGTATCACCTTTAAGCCTCGCCAGTGGAATGAAATGATACACACTTCCGGCCTCCTATAGGTCTTCTATATGTCTCTGCTGTCGGGCCGAAACCTTCTAACTCCAAAATGTTCATTTTCGGGAAAATTAGTTAGGAGGTTTTGACTGAAGGGCTTTTTTCTACTTTTCATTGGTTCAATATTAGTTTAACCAACACACAGACGTAAAGGTTGTTCAATAGCACATATGAAAAAAAGAGAGGGCCAATCGGGTGGAGTTAGTTGGTTGGCAGAAAGTGTGGAGTTAAGAGGTTTTGTCCCAAGCACTTTTTATTACTTGCCATTGGTTCAATATTATTTTAACCAACACTCAGATGTAAAGGGTGTTCAATAACCCTGATTTATGCCAAAAAAAAATCAAAAACCTAAAAAATTGAGTTAATAGGTTTTGGCCAGACAGTGATGAATATAACTTTATAACTGAATAGTTTGATCTATAGCAACAGTGTTGCTATAGATCTCATGGGAGCGTGTGTTGCTGAAACAGATGGGTCTCGAAACAATATGATGTTCTCCTGAACAACAGAATAATAGTCTGTGGTCATGGTTACTTCTCCTTTGGAATGAATAGAATCAAGCTGCTTCTGTTCTCCTAAACCCACGTCATACAGATACAGGGAATACATTGAAGTTAAAGTGACTGTCTTTCATAATACTGACTAGGCCTGTCACGATTATTACATAATCGTATAATCGAAATTATTTAACATAATCACAATTATTTTGTCATAATCAACATAATAGTTTCCATGTTATATATACACATATTTTTTAAACATTTTTTAAAAGTGGAAATAGCAGATCTAAAAGCTCACAACGCTGTGAGCTTGTAGATCGTCTATTTCCACTATCTATGTTCTTTTTTTTTTAAATAAAGCTGTCAAATAGTTTCTTTGTATATTTTGGTTATGTGTCATATCTGCCATGTGCAACTTCAAAGCGTAAAAGCCAAACATAAATGTAATTGTCAACGACAAAAACATAATTAAATTGTTAAACGCAAATTGTTTGAGTGACAATTAATCGTCATGTAAAATGTCATAATCGTGACAGCCCTAATAATGTCCATATACCTAGTATCGATGTAAGCAACATATCTACAGGATAATATCATTAATAATGAAGGGATGTTGTTAGATGTGTTAATGTGCAAGCATTGACCATTGTCACACTCATTGCTCTGGGCACACCTGAATGTAACACACCCATTATTAATTTAATAAGCTGCAGCTGTGTTGCTTACTTTCAGGTCAGTCTCATATGCAGCCTGCCATGTTTTTAATTCTGCTCTGGTTTATAACCACTTAAACCCTCTTTTTCTTAGTAAACCCGACCGGAGATGCAACTGCACTTGGTAAGTTCTTTTTTTCCCTCTACTCTACTAAATATCTTCGAAGAAAATAGCCGATCTACAAGCTCACTAACCAATCTGTGAGCTTGCAGATATGCAGGGAGCGTTTCGCTGTTTCTGTGTGTCATCTTTTCGACACCCAAACCTAACCCTTAATACCCTTACCTCCATGGGGTGAGTCGCTAACCCTCCCGACGCTCCGTTGTCGAAATGATGGTCGTTCGAAAGAGCGAGATTTCCCCATATGCAAATGTCCACAACAAATGTAACCTGGGGTTATCAATGTGTCCTTACACCGACACGTGGCAAAGACTTGTCCTTTCCATGGCAAATTTGAGATTTTCTTTTTAACAACACAATTTTTTTCGCCTTCCATTTGAACACTCTCAGAGTTACACACCTGCTGCACCTGATACAGAAATCGGCTGCCTGTGGTCGTCATAGCTCTTTATGTGTTTCTGGTAAGGCAGGGGTCTTCAACAGGGGGTCCGGGACCCCTAGGGGGTCCTCGGAGTCACTCCAAATCTTTGTGTGATAGAAACCTTTTTTTCTCCTTTTTTATATTAACCACATCCATATTCTGATATTTTTAGCCAAAAATAGCAGATCTACAAGCTCACAACGCCTCGCGCATCTGCTATTTTTGGCAAAGACGTTTTGTAGAGGGTAAAAAGAGCAGACCAAGTACAGAGTGAAAGGTCAACTTTATTAAGTATTGACGGTTCAAGTGGTTAAATATCTGAAAACACAAATTGACATGAATCCAAAATACACTGATGATTGTGCTGTCAAACAATGAAACTATATGGAATCTATGAAAAAGTTGTGGGGGTCCCTGCTTCATCTCTCTCTCTCAACTAAGGGGTCCCTGGCCTGAAAACGTTGACCCCTGTGGTAAGGTTAGTGTTCACTCATTTTGAATGAGTTGAATTAATTGAATTTTGACATACATTTTGGCCACCACAAGCCAACATGGCTACATGACCCCTGTATGTAACCAAATGGACCCGGTAAGCGGGTTCATTTGGTCACGTGTTGTACACTCTCAGAGTTACAAATCTAGAAATGAACACGGAGGATTTTTGCTGTGTAAAGAGCATATTACCCATGATTGTGGAAAGAAAATGGTGTTATGTACACACAGCATAAGTACAGTACATAGGCAGTCTACAGTATGAGTAACATTTTGCATTTGTTTAAATAAGGCAGTATGCTGTGTGTGGGAAGAAAAGATGTCCTCAGGGCTATAAAACATAAATCAGTGAACCTTGCTCTTTGCACTCATGCGCAGACAGCATGTCAATTCCTCAGTCCAGTGCGCTGGCTCTGTGTGTGTGTGTGTGTGTATGTATATATATATATATATATATATATATATATTTGCTCTTTCCCTAGGGCAATACGTTCATACACAGCAAAATGAGTACCCATATGGCCCTTCAGTAGATAGTTGTACAAATGAGAGCCCTCATTAGACGACGTAGCCTAACTTCTGGACTTTCATGTAGCATTATTATTGTGGCGGCGGTAGCAAGAATTTAGTGCTAGCACAAGGCTGAACTAAGCTACTGAACCAACACCATGTCCAATCTCAGCATTTAATGCGGGCTGATTTGTTACCTCCCAAAGCTACACCAGTCATTTCAGCATTTTCGGGGAGATGAAAGCTCCAGTCTCGAGTGTTCTGATTGTGGAAGTGAGTGGAGTAGAGGCCTAAGGAATAAATAAAAAATAAAAACCTCCCTTTCATAGTTGGACTGCACATTTGGCTGACCCCCAAAAATCCTTCATCAGAAGTCATTACTGTAAGTCTAAAAAAGGTCTGTGTGCTTGTGATAAGTTTGATCTTGGTTTGTTTAGTCTGAAATTATATATGAGGTCAACTTTTTTCTTCAATATTATGATGTGATTATTATTATTATTTTTTTTTGTTTGTCAGAAAGCAAGATCACTGAGTCAGATGTGTTGATCCTAAATCAACATATTTAACTTTATCATTGTGTATTCTCTTTGCTCTAAACACATTTTCTCTTTTCTTCATACTGTTGTAGCATATCTTGGTCCCATAGCACACAGAACTTTATTTCAAGGACCACCATAACTCTCAGAGTGGGAACAACCTGTACTTATAGGCCAGGCAATGTGTAGACAAACACACAGACAGGTACGAAAACATAATAGCCATCCTTTGGCGCGCAGCGATAATATTCTGTTTTGATTTCTCAATATAATCATTTCAAATATATTTTGTCCAATCACATTCTTGGCCATTATTGTGCAATACATGACACATACGGGGGATGTTAATACGCATTTTAATAGTAAAGTAAATTGAGACATGGAAATACACAAATTGAATATTATTATCTTTGTGGAGATATGTTGAGAGTTCACTTGCCATCTTTTTGAAAAGCACTGGGAAAACACAGACAAGCAAATCCATTCATTGGAGTACCCTTCACAGCACTTATACTGTAACAGCCCAATTTGAATTTCTCTCGATCCCCGAGCCCAGAGAGCTCTCGTGTTTGCTTAAAATAAAGACGGGCAAATATCAGCTCCTTGTCTGCATGCCTCCGCAATCCCACAGCCTCAAATAAGAAACGTCGAGGAAAACAAGAAATGCAATATTTTGTGACGTTTATGCTAATCTGACATTTTCTCTCCGCACCGTGCTTGGGGACAGACCGGGCTTTTCTATTGACTAGAGATACCTGCCTGCTAGTAGTGCTGAGGTGGCAGCAGCTATGGCAGCACCCAGCCCCAATCCCCTCATACCTGCACTTGCTATCAAAGCATTAATACCTTTCTAGCTGTAATTACATACAGTACATGCAAAGTCTAAAAGTTTAGTCGCATGTATACCGAGAGTATGTGGAAAAAAAATGCCTGTCAGGTTCTATAAATGCGTTGGGCTATCTTGTGGGTGCACCTTTTTTGAGAGTTGAATCGAAATGCACGGGTGGCAATTTCTTTTTCCACCGCCCGGGTTATGTCTGAAAAAAGGAGATGTTTTCTGAGTGATAAACAAAAGTGAGTTGAAAATACTCAGCCCATCACATCTCAAGAGCCTGATTTTATATCAGGATGAATAGCACATCTAATTCAGACATATAGCACTGTTTGTGACTATATATTGTGAGGGAATGTATATAGTACAACACACTTCTACTTATCTATAGCTGTAAAATTTCAAGTCATTTGTTATTCAGCACCAGATTAAACAAATGAAATGCCGCAAATGTGTATGTCTTGCCATAAAGCCAGTCTGAATTCTTAATTAAACAGTTTACTCGAGGTTTGTTCACCACATGCTGGCGGATTAAAATGCCATCATCATTCGAGTGTTAATTATGAATATCGACCCCAAAGAATAAGCGCACTGTTAATAATAACGCACAGGGACATATCCATCCATATTTGCCACCATTGTAGTACACCTAACTGATAGGCTTTAAATATAATACAGTGGACATTTAGTGTTATGCTGAACAACTATGTATGCAGGACTGTACTGCAATAAGTCATGACAAATACGTTGAGCTGATAGTGCCTTTCTTGCCAACATGCATCATCGTTAGTTTATTAAGATCCTCATGCTGATATTCAGCTCAATACTTTGCAAATTACTCGAATGCAGCCTAAATAGGACAGGCCTTGTTATTCCCATGCCAGTTAATTCAGCACAATTTGCTGAAAGAGAGAGTAAGGAAATTACTGTACAGCCCCCTATACTGTATGAGCAGTTGCGTCAGTGAAAATGTAGCATAAAGGAGTGTGGTGTGGATGTGGAGTTCACAGCCAGCCATGAAAGAGTAGCAGAGCTACAAGCTCACGGTGCCGTACTGCGAGCTTGTAGATCTGCTATTTTTGAAAAGTTGTGAAAATATGTGCAAGAACATAACTCAAATTTTGCTTCTTGGGGGTCCCTGGAACTAAATATATTGAAATGGGAAACAGGATAAAAATAAAAAATAAACCTTAGAAGAATTTGAAATATTCAAAGATATTTCAAAAATGGCACATCTACAAGCGCGATGTGAGCTTGTAGATCTGCTATTTTTCAATAGTTAAAGCACAAAATAACGCGTAATAATGCGTTCCCAGTCTAAATGGGTTAAACCCCCTCCCTCTATGAAGAACATTCATGGGGGGCACGCGGTGAATCCTTGTACCCAGGGCCCAGAATTTGGTGCGACACCCCTGCATGCGACCTGCGCGTCTCAGTTAGCAAACAGTAAAACCGTCAGAATATTCAGAAGGACTCAAATGCAGAATATAACAGGCAGGAGGCAGAATGAAAGTAACTCAGTCTTAACTTAGAATCCAGCAAAAAACAATACCAGAGGTATATCCACAAACTAGCGAACAAGGCAGACAGGGGCAAGGCAAAGGTATAAATCCGAAAACAGGCAGGCAAGGTCTCAGTCCAGGAATGGACAGGTAAGTCGCCCAGACTGGAACAGATGAAGGCAGAGGTTAGTTACGATGACAAACTGACAAATGGTAATGTTGCAACTGACTGAATATAAATACCCCCCAACTAGTTAGAGTAACAAACTGCAGGTGAGTAGGTGATAGGCTGATTACTGATTATAAGAAATGCCGGGGGAGTGAACAGGTGAGGCAAGCCTAGAGAGGATTCCTGACAAAAAACAAAGTTTTAAGTGTTCACTCGTGGCGTTTTTCTTTTACCAAGTAAGTCGGAGGGGTTTTCTTGTCGGTATCGGCCGAGAACACGGGTATCCCCGTTACAATGCGCCAGACCCCTGGGAGATGGATTGCTGAGATGTAGTGCCATGCACACATTTACATCAGCTCCCAGTACGTACTGCACGATTTGCAGCATTCCAAGCCGTGCTATACTCATAGGCTTAGTTGGCGGTGCCCGGGATCGAACCATGACCTTCTGGTTCAACCAAGCCCCAGAACCTTGGGGGAGCTCTGAAGCGCCATGGACATGGTGGCCGTTTTGAGGTACTGCAGTCGGGGCCAGAAACATGAACACGCATCTAGGCTTCTTTGTATTGACTGAGCGTTCATAGCGGAAGTGCTCGTTCATGAATTGGAGCCCCAGCACGTCCATGAACAAAATCGATGACGCAAAACGCGTCACTTGAGCCCCACTACGTCACGTTTCAGAGGCGTTTCAAACGCGGAAGTACGTTTCATGCGCTGGGTGAGCAACTCAATGCAAGTGGATGGGTGGGGATATCCAGTGTCCTCTCTATACTTATTATAACTCTATGGGTCCAACAGCAAAGTGTTAACCAAGTGGAGCCTAGCATGACGGTTGATAAGAGACAACACTACACAAGAAGAAACACGCAACAATAGCCAGTTAAGGACTGAAAAAGGTTTAGAAATGACAGGAATATTTTTTTTTTCACTGCCATCGACGAGTAGCCTATAGCCCAGGGGTCCTCAATAGGCGGACCGCGGTCCATGTCCGGACCGCGAGGCACCACCGACCGGACCCAGGACGAATTATAGGGTGCGTTCGGAAACCCGCACCGGGTGTGTGCTCAGTGTAGTGAGTGCAGTGGGCGTGGCGTTGTAGAGTGCGTTCAGTGTGGCTTATTTACGAACAACCAGTTTTAAGAGGCAGCTGTGTGCTTTTTCACTACTCTGAAGGTAAACTTTCTGAAAAGCAGCAGTTGCTAAGTATGCTAACGTAACGTTGCTATTGAAAGGAGATGTAGTTCATAACATTGGCATACCTGCTGTTAGTTTACATGTTGATGTGTGAAAGCCCAAACGACCAATTAAGCCACAAACGCTGCATTTAGCGATAATTTCCTTCATTGTTCACCACTGAAGAGAGCTCGAGACCAGAGAGTTATGCTCGAGACATGGCTATGAAAACCAACCAATCAGAACACCGCACCACACCGCCTAACCCCATCTTCTGAGTAGGGTTGGTGAGTGCGTGCACTCAACATACCAGTGCGCCGCGCACTGGATTTCCGAACGACAATGCACTAAGTGCACCGAATAAACAAACGACAACATGGCACACCAGTGCGTTGAGTGCGCATTTCCGAACGCACCCATAGTAAAAAAAGAAAAAAAAAAAGTGGAAAAATATCTCCACGTTTTGTTTCCACTTCTCGTTGTGTTCATTCACTCCATTGCATGCACTGGTGTGTGTGTGAGAGAGAGAGAGAGAGAGACAACGACGCGCTGATTGGCTGATGCCGGGCAACAGAGTATTATGGTTTGTCATCTCTATGACAACCATGCGCTGATAGGCTCTTACCACAGAGCGCGGAAGTTTTCGGAGCAGCAGGCAGCAGCAGTTAGCTGCAGCCTCCAACAATGTAACTAGTCATAAATCAGTGGGGTTTCATTCACGCACAACATCATCAACGTGAATACGTTTGAAGGATTGTAATCTTCTCTCCAGAGAGTTTGTTGCGATGTGCCACGGCCCGACGGCCCGTGACCGCTGCCTCTCTCTTTCTGCATGGATGCAGCGAGCCGCACGCAGTACTCAGTACAAGAGTGAGTGAGCCACGAGCCTGCTTCGTCTCTGACGCGCGACACCTTGTTTTCATATCGATATTCACGTTGCGACACAATCATAAATTATTCGAAGATTATCCCAGTTTGTTGAAAGAAACCAGAGCACTAGCGCAAAATATCTCTGCTCCACTTTGATTTTCTACATTCTGTTCTCTCAATGGGTTGTTTCTCTTCAATCAAGTAAGGCCCCCAAATGATTTTGGAGGAGTCCCCAGCCCAGATGACAGTGAAGTCATAATTTATGGACCCTTTTAATAAAAAAAAGAAACGGAAAGAGACCATTACTGCATCAACAAACTACTAAAAAACAAACATTAGCCAATGTAAAAAAAAAATTAAGGAAGGGATCCCTAATTATGTAAGATGAACAATAATGAGGGCAAGTGGCCATGACTGAGGGCAAGTAGACTACATGGCCTGTACTTTCCAGACGGACAAGTGCCTCTGAGACCATAGTGTCAACCCCTGGTTGGTACTTTTTTTGTATCTTAGCCTACTATTTAAGATTGACCGACATAATAAAAATAAGCGGATATAAATATATATGTAAAAAAAAAAGATATATATAGGCCTATATATTTATTTTTTATATTTTTTTCCCCCCGGACCCGGACCTGTTTCAAAAGAATATTTGTGGACCTTCAAGATTTGTATTTGAGGACCCCTGCTATAGCCTACTCGTCAAATCGTCGGAGGTCCGCGATAGATGCCATTCTCCCGCACCCGTGAGTGAGGACTACAAATCCCAGAATACTTGCCGGAAATGAGGTCATCCCAAAATCGCCCCATTCACACTTCCGGGTTAGAGGATTTAGAAAAATGCATCTTGGACTATTCCCAGATGCGTATGTACACCAACTAAAGAACGGATGATTGTGTATGGATTTTTTTCCTTCTCCGGGTGAAAGAAAAGACAATCGTCCCCCGGCCATGTACTTCTTGTCTACATATTGTCCAAATGCTGCATTCCAGTTGCTGGCAAAAATAAGGTAAAAACACTGAAAACCCCGTGGCACAGGTGGATCAATGAATTAATACCTGGCAGTCAAAAGACCACCTGACGAAGAATTCCTGGCTACAACCAAACGGCAAGTATGAAGCCAGCGCTGCAGTTCTCATTAATGGCATATACTGTAGAACAGGGGTCTTCAACTGCGGGTCCGGGACCCCATAGGGGCTGCCAAATCTTTGTGTGATAGGATTTATTTTAACCACTTGAACCCTAAAATCCAAAAATATTTCTGAACATTTTTGAAAAATCTTGAAAGTGTGAGAACTGATTTAGAAGGCTTTTGTAGAATCGGCCTCTGTCAAACAAGTTTATGAAGCTATCTGTAGTGACAAAACTAAATTTGGCCTAATACCGCGTTCAGTGTTCACGGTGGTGTTTAGGACTCACCAAAAGTTTCTTGACGCGCTCGCCCCACCAGCTGTTTCCTTGGCTCCAGCATACGAC
Organism: Nannobrachium achirus; assembly: GCF_963921795.1. Lineage (NCBI taxonomy): Eukaryota > Metazoa > Chordata > Actinopteri > Myctophiformes > Myctophidae > Nannobrachium > Nannobrachium achirus. Next base: position 47,562,934 of record NC_137829.1, on the reverse strand, counting down.
AACAGCGCTCGTTTTATCATAAATAACATAAACCCCAAAGTCACCCAAGTGCACAACTATAAACTATAAGGAGTAATGAGTATGTTCTAATGACTTTCTATTATGTTTGTGCGTGCGGTACGAACGGTAAGAACTGTTACATCTCTCGGCGTCCCACACATTTTATCAATGATGAGCAGTAGAACTAGGTGACGTGAACCACCGCTACGTCAACTGCCCCTTGTGGCTTGGGGGAGCAATACCACCACCATATAAACAAAATAAATCAAAACACCCATATTGGCTCCTACACTATCCATGAAATCTATGAAAACGTATAATTTTAATATGTAGTGGGGGTCTCTGCTTCATCTCTCTCTCTCTCTCTCTCTCCTTTGGCTGAAAGTTTTTTTCAGATCCACCCCTGCTATACAGCATAGTGTCGTGTCTGAACCAAAACCAACACACCAGACAATGGACAGTTCAAGCCACAATGGCAAATTTATTTAGAGAAGGACAAATGTCAACAGCAGAGCCCTGCTCTGTAAAGTACAAGAAATAATAGAACATTCAACTCAGGAGGATACGGTAAGGTAAGTAACTCAGGTGAGTATTAAACAGTTCAACTTAGGATTTTCCCGGCTTGGGGTTAGTACTTGCATTCATCATTTTCCTTGTCTCCTTTCCCCTGGTTTGCCAAGCACATCGCACTCTTTCCTAGTGTGGTTTCCAGTATTTAGTAGTGAGGTCCTACATTGCCTGGAAGACAGATGCACCACATTAGTATTCCACTACTTTAAATGTGGGAGAAGAACATGTGGAGTGTATTGTTCTCTTACCGCCATCAGCCCGACCGCCAGCATAGTGAGTCAGTGAATAGGCTATATGCACAGCAGCCATGTTGGAGAGAAGTTGGATGGTCTTCTCACTTCCTTCGGAGGTGTTACCAATAATACTAATGAAGGCTCTGTTCCATTCTGCTCAAACAGAGTCAGGGTGCTGATATTGTGTCATGTTGGCTCACTGGAAACACTCTGCTGCACCAGGGGGTCTCAAAGTGTGGTCCAGGGATCCTTGTGCTTCCTTGGGGGTTTCAAATGACCCCTTAAAAGGTGTTACTCTGAGGGTGTTCAAATGGAACCAAATGCAGGCGTAAAAGGTTTGAGAACCACTGTGCAACATGAAATGGAACAGAGCCTTCATTAGTATCATTGTTAACACCTTTGAAGGAAGTGGGAAGACCATCCAACTTCTCTCCAAAATTGCTGCTGTGCATAGAGCCTATTCTGGAGCAGAGGAAGCTTTTGTTTGAGGGCAGAGGCCAGGGCCCAGCCCTGCTCAGCGCAGGTGTGCTCAGATTAGGCTGATTGAACAGGTAACTCGGCAGGTACCGCCCTTCTATTACCTGGCAGTTGTCTTCTCCAGGCAACTCTGCTCCTCCTCCACTGACTCAACATGCTCTAGGGCTCACCTGTGCAGCGGTTGCCTAGCGACACTCCACAATAGGTTCTATAGCAGGGATCTGAAAAAAGAAAATCTTCTAGTATAGAAGGTTTGCTATTTCCTGTCCTTGCGACGCATTGTGAGCTTGTTGATCGGCTACTACTTTCAGCATATTTAATGTAGAGGGGAAAAATAGAAATGTCACTTGTGTATAGAGCCCTGAGTGAGACTCTATATACAAGGTGGTGTTAAGTGGTTGAAGAGCAAAAAAAATAAAATAATATAATGTCTGGCAATTTGCTGCGGCCGTGTCTGCAATCTTGGAGCTCCTGCTGCCTCTGAATAGAGCAGCTCGGATGCATCTGGCGTGGGCAGCTGCCGGAGTCATGGCTGTTCCGTTTCCTGTTCTTTCCTTCTCGTCTCTTTACTTTTTCCATAGACCTTTTTGAAAAGACACTGTCTCACGGTCACACTTATGAACCTCCAACATCCAAGAGCGTAGACCTGTGGTTCTCAAACTTTTTTGGCTCCCCTAAGTGACTTTTTCATCCACGCCACCCCCGAATTATTATTGTTACTTTACAGCACTTTACTTTTATGTAATATTACGGTACGTTCCCCCCCCCCCCCTAAGATGCCACAAGGACATTTTCGACATTTTCGACCCAGGCATAGACTTGTGTTTGAGTTGTCATCCTCTTGGAATACTCAAATGAAGCAAAACACAACAACAACCAAACAAACAACAGGTTTGTTCCCAGCTTAATGAATCCATTACAGATAACCGCACACTCTTACTTTCAGTCGTATGCGTTCAAATGTCCCTGAGTGTACACACAGTCACAGCATTGGTCCAGCTGTGTGTGTGTGTGTGTGTGTGTGTGTGTGTGTGTGTGTGTGTGTGTGTGTGTGTGTGTGTGTGTGTGTGTGTGTGTGTGTGTGTGTGTGTGTGTGTGTGTGTGTGTGTGTGTACTTGTAAGGACCATTTTTCTGGTCCTCGATCCCAAGACATTTTTTTAATCGTTTTGTATACTTTTAAATTTAGAAAAAGATTGAGATGTTGGAATTAGGCATTTAGATGTTTAGGTTTAGGAGTTAGGATTATAGTGTTACCTGATTTATACTCAGTTGCACACCAGTCTTGCACAGCACAAAATAGCTGATCTGCGATACATTGTGAGCTTGTAGATCTGCCATTTGTCGGCTGTATGCTTGTGCAGGGGTCATCGCTGACTTGTGGTGGACATTTTTGTCAACATTTATTTATTTTGCAACAGACATATAAAATGAGCAGACAATAATATGACCAGAAACGCATAATGAGATGGCCCTGTGTGTACAAATGGAACCAAAATTGTTTCCATTTGTTACAAATGGAGCAAAAAAAAATAAAAAATAAAGTTTGAGAACCACTATGCATCATATTTCACTCATTCTAGCTTGAGTGGTAAAACATAAATCAGCATGAAGCATTGGAGTTTGGAGGCGCTTGTTGGGAAACTCCTCACTCCTGCTGATTACTGACTCCTGCTGACTCCTCATGACTCCTATAGGGGTGTAACGATATAGTAACCGAATCGAAAAATCGATTTTAATTTGCAATGATCTACCATATCGTTTGCAAAAGCAAAATATCGTACCCTTTTGGCTTTGTATCGTTTTAAAATAAGGTAATTGGTATCGAATCGTTTTGCAATGCAAATAATTGATCGTATGGAAACTAAGTATTTGTGCCTTGTATTTGGCAATTTTAAGAGGGAAAATGAAAAAGAGGGGTCTAATTAATTGCCTTTCCATTCCATATAGCTACTCTTGGTCTATCAATACTCAATCTCTGTGTTCATGTCAAGCACTCATGCAAGACAACAGTCATGTTGCCATACCTTAGCAACAGGCAAGACTTACATTTAAGAAGTACATTTCTACGGTTTCTTGGGCTGGATATGGCAGCCTGGAACGGTTGTTCAAGTGCAGCTAAACTTGGCATGTTTTAGTAAACGTGCCACAATTAACAATAATGCATTGTACCTGTACAGCTGACCTGCAGAACCTGGGAATATACCATTCTGTCAAGATGGGGAGAATACAAGTGTGGAGAATATAATTATAATATCTTGTTAAAGTGACCATTTTGTTACATTTTGAATTTGTAGTTATGTTACTGTAATTTAACAACATAATAACCAGCACAGATAGACAAAGAGACATTCATGGATTTATATTTAAAAGTAACTTTTATTCCCCCCCCCCTGGACCCAGGCAGGTATGGCAGCTGCATACCCCTGCCATACCCAATTGACGCCCCTGGATTAAAGTTAAACATGGCAAATTGTTTCCCTTAAAATAATGGTCTCGTCCTCACAAGTATTGTAATACAAACCTGTGCGTGTGTGTGGACGGCTGGATAGATATTACAGTTCAGTGACATTTTATTTGTGCCATGTAATATTGGGGGCTTTTAAACAGCAGAGGAGGGGGTTGGGGGGGTAGAAAAGGTTATTGGCCGTGGGATCAGGGGATGTGTGAGTGTTGCTGGCTCCACAAATACATCCCCTCGCATATAAACACACGTAATGCCATCATCCCAGCCGCCGCTTGATATTTTCCATTCGCCAGATGTGGCCACAATGTGTTCCTTTTTTTTTTTTGCTTCTCGTTTGGTATTTAGTCATCGCCTCCCCCCTCTATCCTCTCCCCCCTCCTCTCTCCCCTTCCTGTGCAGAATGATGATCAGCCGCCGCCGTGCGACTGTAAATACGCCCCCCCCCCCCCCCCCCCCCCCCCCAGGGGTGTCACACCAAATTCTGGGCAAGGATTCACTGTGGGCCCCCCATGAATGTTCTTCATATGCGTTCCCATTTAGACTGGGAACGCGTTATTTTGTGCTTTTACTATTGAAAAATAGCAGATATACAAGCTCACAGCTTGCGAGCTTGTAGATCTATTTTTGAAAAAAAAAAACGTCTTTGAGTAGCCTATTTCAAATCCTTTTTTTTAAAGGTTTTTTTGAAAAACATATGTTTCTGTGTCAGTGGTGCTCAAACCTTTTCTTGTAAAAAAAAAAAAAAAAAAAAAACAACATGATGTGTATTTGGCCACGGACCCCCATCTAATAAAAATTACATATATTATTCAAAGATTTGCACACATTTTCACGACTTTTCAAAAATAGCAGATCTACAAGCTCGCAGCGCGGCACTCGGTGCCGCACTGCGAGCTTGTAGATCTGCTATTTTTTAAATAGCTCAAATAATTAAGGCCCCCTCCACCTTGGGCCCTAGTAACCCAGTCCCACTTCCCCCCCCCCTTGTGACGCCCCTGCGTCCCCCCCCCCCTCCCCCCCCCCAGCATCCTCCCTCTAGGGGGGAGCGACGACATAAAACATCCCCCATGTCCAGCTGCCTGCCCCCCCCCCCCCCCCGCCAGATACATGCAGCCAATTCAGGTTATTTTTCTTTTCTCTCCTTTTTTTTCTCCTTTATTTTTATTTTGTTCAGGTGAAGGCAATATCCTAGATATCTGACGTGTGCGTGTGTCTCTCTCTGTGGTGGAGAAGAGAACAAGCCATTAAGGGTCTATCGCTCTCCAGATGGTAGAATAAAAAAAATAAAAAAAAACCTTGGGAGAAGTGGTGATGACTTGGATCAGAGAAAAACACACAGGAAGAAAAATGTATTTTTGGCAGTGATGGGCTTTCAGTCACTGTCTCGTTTTTTAGAGATACGTTCTGTATACATACCAGGGGTCTTCAACGTTTTCAGGCCAACGACCCCTTAGTTGAGGGAGAGATGAAGCAGGGACCATAGATTCCATATAGTTTCATCGTTTGACAGCACGATCATCAGTATATTTTGGAGTCATGTTAACAATTTTAAACATAGCTGTAGTAAGCAGCTGCCAAATTGTCCTTACCTTTTAATGTGGGCACGTGCACGCATAGTGACGCGATAATAAAGCTGATTCTGATCGATCATATAGTTGTTGTAACTGCAGATATAGCAAAAGGGGGGGGGGGATCTAATTTATTTTAGAGAGACTTTTTTTATATTCCTCTCCATAGTTCATACTCATCATCATCATCAGGAGACATATTGTCACTGTTGGGCAGAAACCTTGTATCCAAGTTTTTTTTTCTTTTCCGTAAAGCCCTGCTTCATACAAGACTGCTGCACAAAACTAGTGAAAATAGCTGATCTACAAGCACACAATGCCTCTCGATGTGAGGCGTTGTGTTCTTGTTGTTTGGCTATTTTAAATCATTTTTAAAATGAGACATACAAGGTTTCCACCCGACAACGATGATAAGCTAGGAAGTTTAAAAAAGGGAGGATTTCCAGGATCGCTCATAGCCCACATTTAGCTCATCGCGTCAGTCTGGAGTAATCCTTGCGGCGTCTCCTACGCTTTCTCCCTCAGAGCGGACTGGCAGTGCGCGTGTGTTCAGAGCGCTTCAATTCACCTTTAAATATCCCCCTTCTCTAAAGGTCCCGGCTACCGAGACAATGTGACCCGCATGACTAATCCCATTTTAAAGGGAAATAACATGCATTAGGGAGCTCCACTCTTGTGCCCCCTCATTTGCATAATTTTGTTTGGCAACTTGGAAAAGGGCCATTAAGCCCCAAAGACCTGGAACGCGCCCGAGTAACCATTAATTTATGCTTTAACTATCGAAAAATAGCAGATATACAAGCTCACAGCGCGGCACCGCTGCAAGCTTGTAGATCTGCTTTTTGTTTTTAATCGTGAAAATGTGTGCAAATCTTTCAATATCTTTGACCCGATCTTTTGACCCGACTTCTAAATCCTTCCTCTAAATCAGCTTTTTTCAAACTTTTTCATGCCGCGGACCCCCAAAATTACAGGTATTTGCCCGCGGACCCCCATCTCAAAATATGTTGTTCCCGCAGTGACCACCCAGAAGCAAATATTTGAGTTGCAAATGTTCGCTTTTAAACAGATATATTCAAAGACTTGCAAAATCAAATCATAATTTAAAAAAAATAGCAACACAAGCTCGCAGCGCAGCACCGATAGTTAAAGCATTACATAATTCTAGGCCTAAATGACTTAACGAGCACAAGGGGAAGACTGTAAAGGATCATGGGATGATGGGAGCCCGGGAGCGGATCGATAGTTTGTTTCAACATCTTCAGCAGCGGCAGCGGCAGCAGCAGCAGTGTCAGGACGAGCTCCAGATCAGTCAGACAGGAGGGGAGAGAGAGAGAGAGAGAGAGAGAGATGGTCGTCCTGCTAATTCAAATTCGTGCGGGAGCCCTGTGATGCTACCATTAGCTCCCTGATAAGAAAAGACCATTGTACTGCCTCTCTTAACCGATTTAGTGCCATTCCCGAGATATCTCGCGATATGTACTCGAGTATCTCGAGTGCCATTCCCGAGATATCTCGCGAAAAGTAATATATTACTGTAACGGCGGTTATCCTACCACGTTGATGGGCGGAAGCTCCTGAGTCCATCGCCCTCGCTGATTTATCATCATCACGGCTCCAAGGGCACAAAATAGTAATCCCATAACATTGAGGCAGACGGGGGATCTCATCTCTAATGTCCATTATCTCAAAACTACACTTTAGAAGCGAAGATGGAGGCAGATGCTCGCTTATAAAACACATGTTGAAAAGCATCGATCCGATCCGCCATGACACCACGTAAACAATGATCGATTCCGGCGCAGGACGCGATGACGTCAGACCGGAAGTGATTGCGCTGTGGACTTCTGGCCTTCAAAATAAGACAACGGGAGTGAATGCAGCCTGAGGGAGGCATCGTGGACATTTGAATCCGTTAATGTCTGGGGCTCAGAATGGGTTAATCTCTGACAGATGTGTGAGTCTCGATCGATAGTCGTTTTCTCTTCACATGTTCCAAACAACACATTGATTGCCACGACTTTGCCTACTTGTGCTTGTTTGAAACTTCTCTCACTCCTCATTATTGTTCCAATTAGGTGTTGTTTTTTTTTTCTTCTTTTCAGATACCAGAGGGAGGTGGACATTATCCACTTAAGCCCCTCTATGTCAGGGGTGGGCATCCATCCACCTCCTTTTATATTGTGCCATCATACATGGGCAACTGGCGGCCCGGGGGCCACATGCGGCCCCCACCTTCACTTAATGCAGGTTAATACCGGAATACTGATATATTATTGATTTCAGCAGTTACAATTCCAAACATTGACCTGCTTTAATTCCGTCAGTCTATATTAGTAGCTTAATGACAGTATAGTAGTATTAAAATGTATTTTTTTTTATGTCCAATGCATTTGTATTTAGGTTCATAAAGTTAACATGAGTATATAACTAAATGCATTTGAAATTACATCAAAATGTTACATTTCAGGATTCCAATTAAGAAAAAACTAAAAATAATTCAGGATTCCAATTCAAAAGAAGCAAAAATAGCCGATCTACAAGCTCGAAACGCATCATCAAAGTTTCCCACCCCTGAGCTACATGGAGGTTATCAACAAAATTATTAACCATTATTGTTTGAGGTGCACAAACCTTTTCCCCCAGATAGTCAGGATTGATCTAAACCTTTATTGTTCAATGTTAGGTTTCAGAATTAAATATTCTATTACTTGATGTCTGACATCAGGCTGTTCCGGAAACCGGCACAAGCGCTGACTCATTGTGACATCACTTCTGTGCAAATAGAATATTCTACCACACTTTCACTTTACACTCTAGGTCAAGTATGGGCGGCCAAGCTTCTAGTCGGGGACCGGCCTACTCAGGAACGATAGGGAACGAATGCCCCACCCTTTAATGCAAACCCCATTATACCTGTTGTCATAGGACCCGTTTTGACCATTGTGTCCATTTTATGCCCATATATGGATGGATAGATAGATAGATACCTTTATTATCCCACGGGGGAAATTCAGTTGCCCAGAGGCAGCACAGCAGTTAAGGTTACAAGTTACAGAGAAGTAAGAAAAAGAAAAAGAGTACTGTAGTGTACAGTCCAAAGAGCAAGCACAAAAAAAGATAAATAAAACAAAGTGTCGAAAGCTATTGCAAAAAAAAAGAAGAAGAATATATACATAAAGTGACCACAAAACATTCAACGCTCATAAGTGACCATCACACACACAAAAAAGCTATACTCAAAGCATAACTTAACAAACAGTGCCAAACAAAAGAGTGCACATAACAGTCACTGCTAGTCAATGCAGTCATGCAACACAAGTATCACACCGCCATATCAACACCGCAATAATACACAGTACAACCAACACAACCCAATAGTGCAGGGCCAGAAAAAAAGTGACCAAAGCCAGTGCAAATAAGTCAAGAATATATATATATATATATATATATATATATATATATATACATATATATATACAAATATAAAAAGTGACCAAAGTCAGTGCAAATAAGTCAAGAATATATATATATATATATATATATATATATATATATATATATATATATATATACTTTTCTTTTAAAGCAATAATGGGAGCCACAGCAAGACGCCACAGCAACCCTCTCAGGGAAAAGTACGTTAGAGTCAGTACAACTTTTTTTTTCCAGTAGTGCAAGGTAACAGTTGTCCTAGGTAATCCTATTAGGCCTAGGCCCAAGAAAACGCCCACAAAACGGTGAAAAGTGATGACTCATCACTTTTCATCACTAAACCATCGTTTTCTGGGGCCATTTATAGCCCAAGGAATGTTTTTTGTGCAAAACAAATGCTTGCAATGGATTCAGCATCATGACAAACCCCTAGTTAGACCCCTCACATCCTACTTAAATACCCAGTATTTTCCTCCTGCATAGAAAGTCGATGGGAACCCAACTTAATTTGGCCGCTGTGGTGACCCCGAAGGTCGCTGACTCGGGTGCCCTAGCTAAATCATTAGAGCATGCCCTGGGCTACATCTGTGCAAAATTTGGCGCTTTTAGACTAATATAGCGTGAAATGGCCATGTTATCTCCCTAACGCCCCTGACTAAAACAAGTGGATTAAGCAATGGGGAGGGGGGGGATGGTGAGGAGTGGGGGACTGCCCCATAGGTCGAACTCCTGTTGGGTCGACTGAGGTTATTAGGGTTAAGGTTAGGTTTAGGCATAGTTTTACTGAGGTTAGGGTTCGGGTTAAGGTTAGGTTTAGGTGGTCGGACCAAAGGGAGTTCGACCTAAGGACATGTTACCGAGGAGTGTTGGGAGGGGGGGGGGGGGTCTGTGGGAAAGCGCGGGGGGCATGACCGAGCAAAGTTACCTCGCCTGCCACGACATAGAGCAAATAATCAGATGCGTTTTGTCTCCTTGTGAATTATTAAGCAGATTACCCCCCTGCCTGCCCCCCCCCCCCCCCCCAGAAGAGGGGGGAGAAGAGGAGGGGGCCACGTCTCAAAACATTACATTTTCATCCAAAGAGTCTGAATCAGGGTGCTCAAGTGGGGGGTGCTCTGTTTTCTCATTATTCATATTTTTTTTCCTCAATTTTTTCTTTCTTTCCCTTTTTTCTGACGGCTGTATTACTGCTGATAAGCAGGACCGTGTGAGCTGATCAAGTAGTGAGACAAGCATCCACCACAGTGCGGAGAGGCAGCAGCAACATACACACACACACACACACACACACACACACACACACACACACACACACACACACACACACACCACAGTAAGCCTAGTATAGCGGCGGCAGCAGCAGCAGCAGCGCTGTAGTCACTAGGAGCCGTGTGGACGGAGGAGAGGCAGTGAGCAGCGAGCAGCGTAAAGGATCAGTCACAGCACAGGCAGCAGCAGCAGCAGCAGCAAAACTCTCCAGCTCTCCTCTCCTCACTCTCTTTCCCCCGCTTCTTTCTTTCCAGGAGTTGCGTTGCATCCCGTTGTTCCAGAGGAGGACAAAACGCCAACAGGACGAGGAAGAAGAAGAAGAAAAGGAGTACTAGTAGTGTGGGAAACAGGGCTGACAGCTGACACCGGCCCCCCCCACCCCACCCCACCAAAAAAAACAACAACAACAACAACAACACCCTCCCCACCCTCTCCCCCCGACACCCCACAACCTCCCCCCCACCCACCCCCCAAAAAAACGCAGACCTGGCTGCCCCCATGCCTATCGAATTTGTTTGCAAAATCAAATTTGCAGAGGAGGATGAGAAGAAGCAGAAAGCCGGCGGCAGGCAGCAGCAGCAGCAGGACGGCGACAGGGAGAGCCTGATCGAGGAGCGCGGCGGCTGCGGTGGCGGCGCGGTGCCCCCGGGCGCCACGGACCTGGCCGGCTTCGCCAACTCCTGCTCCCTGCACGGGATCAACCACATCTTCGTCTCGGGCCGCCTGGGCATCCGGCAGACGCTGTGGGCGCTGGCCTTCGTGGCGTCCCTGGCGCTCTTCCTCTACCAGGCGGCCCGCAGCGCCATCTCCTACCTGGAGCACCCACACGTGACGGCGCTCAACGAGGAGGCCAGCCCCGAGATGGTGTTCCCCGCCGTCACGCTCTGCAACATCAACCGCTTCCGCTTCTCGGCGCTCACCGACGCCGACATCTACCACCTGGCCAACCTGACGGGCCTGCCGCCCAAGAACAAGGACGGCCACCGGCCCACCGACCTGGAGTACCCGGCGCCCGACATGCAGGACATCTTCAACCGCACAGGGCACCAGCTGGACGAGATGCTCATGAGCTGCAACTTCAGCGGGCAGAACTGCTCTGTGGAGGACTTCTCCGTGGTGAGTCTCTGTTCAGGGGCGTCAGTTTGGCAAAAGCTGAGGTATGGCAGGCGCACGTGTAAGACACCAGTCATAGTTGCCGTACCTTAGCAACAGGCATGATGAATTTATTTCAAGAAGTACTTTTTTTTTTCCCTCTAGCCAACTGCCAATACCTTGCCATACCCAATTGACGCCTCTGAGTCTCTGTCATGCAGCGCATGCAGGGAGGGAGAAAGTTTCCCCAAAACTTCTTGCACGGCAAGATCTCTTATCGTAGGTGTTGCGTTAGCCGTCGCTTGTCGACTTCATCTGAACTTTTCTGACGAATTCGAATTCTTTTAACGCGGGCATATGCAACTAGTTTTTAGTCTGACGTGCATTTTGTTTGAATACGATTTCTTTTTTGGAACAATCTGAGGAATGATATATGTAGGACACTACTTTCCTTAGTTTCTACAAAAGTATCTCTGGTGGAAAGTCGAGCTTGAAAGTCACTTGTTGTGATGCCGGGCATCTCTAAGGTTGCTGTGTGACTATCCTAGGAAACCTTTGTGTCGGTGTGCAGGATTCAGGGCTTGGTGGGCTTCAGTCTCCCTGTGCCGTAACGTGTCTTTTATCAAGTTCTGAAGGAGCAGCAACAGTGTTTTGTTTTTTTTCATTCCCTCCAGCCTTGTATTTCAGTGCGCACCAGAATCTAATATGTCACGGAACAAGGGGCCAGCATCCAAGGCAAGGGGAATAGAATGTGCCCGACTCGCTGTGTGTGTGTGTGTGTGTGTGTGTGTGTGTGTGTGTGTGTGTGTGTGTGTGTGTGTGTGTGTGTGTGTGTGTGTGTGTGTGTGTGTGTGTGTGTGTGTGTGTGTGTGTGTGTGTGTGTGTGTGTGTGTGTGTGTGTGTGTGTGTGTGTGTACGCGCGCGCGCGTGCGTGCACGGTCGGTCGTATACTTTTCCAAGACAAACTGTGGTTTTAATGCTGCCTCCGACAAGAGAGCGCGGCAACAAAATAATCACGCTCTGAAATAGCCGGCTCGTTCTCTTTCTCTCTCTACCTCGACCCTCTCATCTCCATCTCTCCCCTCTCTCTCTCTCTCTCTCTGTCTCTCTCTCCATCTCTCTTCTCTCTCTCCACCCTCCCCCCCCCGCTCTCTCGCCATCCCCCCTGTCTCTCTCCATCTCTCTCTCTCTCTCTCTCTCTCTCTCTCTCTCTCTCTCTCTCTCTGACAGTGCAGAGCGACTGCCTCTCTCTCTCCGTCCGAGCTTGTGTACCTTTCAGTTGGGGGAGGAGGGGGGAGGGACTTCCAACCGACGTTGTATTTCAATCTTGCTGCTGTTGCTGCGATTAAATATTTAGAGACAGACATACATGATTTTTGCATTAGCCAGATTGACTAAAAGGAATGAAACAATTTTCATAAGAGAGAGTGTGTGTGTGTGTGTGTGTGGGGGGGGGGGGGGGGGGAGGAGGAGAGAGAGAGAGAGAGAGAGAGAGAGAGAGAGAGAGAGAGACAGACTGTGTTTATGTGTGTATGCAAGACGCACACAGAGCAAGAGAGCGAGAGAGAGTAGCGAGTTTATGCCTGCGCTGTGTGCACTATTTATTAAAGGCTCTGTCCTGGCCGGAGATGGATTTCCCCCATCTCTCCAGCAGGAATAGGAATATGCAATTGCTTTAGTGATGATAAAGCACGGGTGTTGGCAGGCTCTTAATAGGGTGTGTTGAACATTGATATGCTCACCTTGCCGGCTTATCACGGCGATGGCCCCGCATTACCTCTGATGATGGGCCACGCAACATAACAACGTTACTTACACAGTGCACAGGCATAGCGGCCACACACAGGGCTGTGTCACGATTATGACATTTTACAGGACGATTAATTGTCACTCAAATAATGGCGATTAACGATTTAGTTGTGTTTTTGTCGTTGACAATTATATTTCTGTTTGGCTTTTAGGCTTTGAAGTTGCACATGGTAGATACGACACCGACACAACCTAAATATACAAAGAAATGACTGACATATTTGACAACTTTACACTTAAAAAAAGAACATTGATATTGGAAATAGCCGATCTACAAGCTCACAACGCGTCGCAATGCGACGCGTTGTGAGCTTGTAGATCTCCTATTTCCGCTATTTTTTACTTAAAAAAATATATATGAAAAATGTTCAACATGGAAACGATTATGACGATTATGAAAAATGATCGTGATTATGTCAAATAATTGCGAATAGACGATTACGTAATAATTGTGAAAGCCACAGCCCCACGCACGCACGCACGCACGCACGCACGCACGCACGCACACACACACACACACACACACACACACACACACACACACACACACACACACACACACACACACACACACACACACACACACACACACACACACAGAATTTCTCCACAATGTTGACACCATTCCTCCGTCTCTGTAGTGTCTTCAAAGTGTCTTCCTCCTCTGTGTCAATTACAGCACCTGTGACACAATCATTGCATTACCTTTTCTGTGTTATTTAGTATTGAGGAACAAAAAAACTACATTTGGTGAAACTCACTCTGGAATTAAAACGACTTTGAAAGTTCATGATGTGCTTATAGTGAGGATGTCCTCCGACCTTTCCATACAACTAATGTGCTTCATTGAAAATCAGTATTTGCAGGGTGCCCTCTGTGGTCCTCAACCAGGGACCACCAGTGGTCCTTGAGGGGGTTCCAGGTGGTCCCCATCTAAATGATGGAGAGTTGGTAACCTAATGGACCCTTATAGATCTTTAAAGGACAACTTTGGGTTCATATTTTAGATAGTCATTAGAGAAAAGAAAAGATGTGTGTTACATTTTTTTCATTCACTTCTTTCTATTCTTTTAGTGATTGTAACGATTTTGATTTGCATGAATGACCCCAGGTTGGGGGCATGCATGCAAGTGTCTAAATATGTATTTTAGACACAATAAGCCCATTCCCAAGATGCACCGCAATCTTTCATGGTCAGATGTGACTTATAGGGGCTGGTGTAAATACTAACAAAGAAATAGAAGCCACGAATCCATAGTTCCCCTCCTGACCCTGGGGTGACTCGGCCGCAAGATCTACTCTTTGACATTTATACAAGTTGAGCTCTACATTCTTCCCCTTAAGTCAAATAAAAAGCAGAAATAGCCGATCGAAAAGCTCACGACGTGGAATTGAAACCTGATTCAAATATTAATTTATTGTTTTGCCCCCAAAATAGTTCCTCTCTTCCCCGTAGGCCATGTATGTAAACTGCATTTCTTTGGAGTTGCGGGGGGAGGGTTGTCAGTTACATTTGTCACTGGCTACTTGATGCCTCGTCGCTTGACAGGCCACGCAGTCCACTCCTCTCCAAGGACGGTGCAACTGTGTGTGTGTGTGTGTGTGTGTGTGTGTGTGTGTGTGTGTGTGTGTGTGTGTGTGTGTGTGTGTGTGTGTGTGTGTGTGTGTGTGTGTGTGTGTGTGTGTGTGTGTGTGTGTGTGTGTGTGTGTGTGTGTGTGTGTGTGTTGTGTTGGGGGGGGGGGGGGGGGGGGTTGTTGCTACTGGGAGCACTAGGAGCAGGGGTGTCACACCAAATTCTGGGCCCGGGGTACAAGGATTCACTGCGAGCTTGCAGATCTGCTATTTTTCAAGTTTTTGAATACGGTATTTCAAATGTCAAAGGTTAAAGAAAAAAAAATGTTTCTATGTCAGTGGTGCTCAAACTCTTACATGTGAAGGACCCCCAAAATGGTATGTATTTGGCCACGGACCCCCATCTCAAAATATTTTGTTCCAGGGGACCCCCCTAGAAGCAAAATTTTAGTTACAAATGTTCGGTTAAAAAATACATATATTCAAAGATTTTCACACATTTTCACGACTTTTCAAAAATAGCAGATCTACAAGCTCACAGCGCGGCACTCGGTGCCGCGCTGTGAGCTTGTATATCTGCTATTTTTCAGTAGTTAAAGCATAAAATAATTAAGCCCCCCCCCCCCCCCCCCCACCCCCCCCTTGTGACGCCCCTGACTGGGAGAAGGAAGGGAAGGGAGAGCGGTCCAACTGGCAGATGTTTAGAGCCCGGTGCATGTACACTATAGGCTACACGTCAAGACCTCTCCCGCGTGTATTTCCTCCCGTTTTCATCATGCGTTCGCTCCCATCGCAAAGGAACGAAGCATGACAAAGTACAGTATCGTCACAGTCAGTATGCTATTAATCACTTGTGTATGTGCACCTTGTTCACAGCACATGCACGCGCGCGCACACACACACACACACACGCACACGCACACGCACACGCACACGCACACGCACACACACACACACACATCTATCGCCTCTGTTCGTCTCTGTCGGGTGGAAACCGACATATACTGTATGTCTAAGACGGTTACTTTTCTGGATTCAAATGCAAAAGTAGCAGATCGACAAGCTCTCAATAGTCATGTTTCCATAAACTTATTCGAAAATGGGAAGCGAATTATCAGAAATGTGCATATTAAGACAAAGCGAATTTAGCCTTTTTCCATTTGCGGGTCGAATTAGCGACGGTCGCAGGAGCCGACACAGCGAAGCGCTCCCTACCTCCCTACCTCCTTGCCCACCACTGGTTCTGTCGGAGGCTGTCTTTGCACAACAGTCTGTAAAGAGCTACAGCTGTCACGTTTTGAAAACGGGAGGAATTTACACACGTGTGTAACAACCGGTTTGTTTTGTGGGCTAAAGCTATACAATGGACGTTAAGCGAAAGTGTTAACTTAGAGGACAATGGACCAGAACGTCATCATTTATTCACATTTATTTGGCAGACGCGTTTCCATTAACTAATGCGCATTTAGTTTCTTCGATAAAGCCTCAAAATCCACCTCCTCCAAGCGCATAAAAGTTTTTGCGGATAATGAAAGTTTATTCGAATTTTGAAGTGTTTCCATAAAAAGATTTATGCGGATAAGCATTAATGCGCATTAAGAGGCTTCATGGAAACGCCACTAATGCGCAGCTTCGTGTTTGTGGACCTGCTACTTTTGATGCTTTTGTGTGACGCTGTAGACAGATCAAATAGAGGCGTTCATTTACGAAAAAAGAAAAAGAAACTCAAAAGGTTAGAATATGGAGACGAGAGGTTTCTGACAGCTGTAATATACAGTGCTCATGCATGCGGTATGCGTGTACAGTACACTCATGCAGCAGTATGATGCTGTAGCATCTCAGCTGTTATTCTTTGCCTGGTGAGGCTGATAGGAGGCTTGGTGTGTTGTGCTGTGCTGTCGCTGTTGATCATTCTGGGAGCCCCACGTGTTTTGCTTGGGTAATGTCCGTCCAGTACTCTTGGGGGCTTGGCTTGATTAACCCATAAAGACCCTAAAAATGTCTTCCTAATGGTTTTCTGAAAAACGCATGTTTCTTTCTGTGATGTTTTTTAATGTCAAGGACCCCTAGAATTATAGCCTATGTATCTGACCGCGGACCCCATCTCAAAATATTTTGTTCTTCAGAAGCAAAGATTTTAGTTAAAATGTTTAACTTTAAAAAGAATACACATTCAAAGATTTGCACAAAATGTTCAGTTTTTTCCCAAAATAGCAGATCTACAAGCTCACAGCGCGGCACTGACGCTAGGAGCTTGTATCTGCTATTTTTGAAAGTGTATAAAAACAACGGTTAAAGTGGTTGCATTACATTTTTTGTTTTGCAAAAGGATTTGCTTTCTTTTCTATTTGTCTGTACTGTAATATGGACTTTGATAGTGCGGTATTAATAATTTCCCTCCTCACAATACCTATTGTGAGGAGTTGAATAAAAACATAAGAAAAGACTCAGAGACGGTCGGGGAGAAAACGGAGCCGGCTGATCTAATTTGGTGCATGATCATACATAATGAGCTGGCGTGGAGAGACTGGTGGTCCACCACCATGATTATTTGATGTAGGTATTAACACCACGCTTTATAATTAAAGATTACATTATTGACTCGGATTAATCGCGGCCGATAAAGCTGACTCAACAAGGCATGAATAAATAGATTTTCTTTTCTTTCTTTTTTTTTTTTTTTTGTAATTGTTCATCTACTGCGCTGCGGGGCTGAATGCTGTTAAGATGGATCCGTGAGCCCTTTGGTTCTTTAGGTCAGTGTTTCTGAAATGGGGGTACGTGTAACCCTAGGGGTACGCGGAGGTACTGCAGGGGGTACTTGAGAAAATGCCCTAAAAAAAAGAAAACTAGTAACATGCGTTCATTGTTGAAGAATTAACTACAATTGAATTAGGATGGGAAAAAACATTTACTGTTATGTTTAATGAAGACACATGGAGAAACTTGATATGAACCTGAGTTGTTAACCCATGTGACATGGTACCAGGCAACTAGGCTGTGTTTTAAAGATGTTTGGAAGTTGTTGACATGAAAACCTGACTGAAATGTTATGACCACAGTGTTGAAAATGGGGGAAAAGGAGGCACCGTTTGAAACTCTTTCACCGCATTTCTTATTTGTTATTTTATATTCTTGAAATGGGGGGTTATCACAGCATCATATACCACTATTTATTTATATTTCAATTGCAGTTTTATAAGCAAAATGTTGTTGTCGGGTAAAGGGGGTACTTGGATTCAGAAGTCATGGAAAGGGGGTACTCGAACCAAAAAAGATTGAGAAACACTGCTTTAGGTGGTTGTTGTTTTAGTGTTTTTTTTTTAGAAGCAGAAGCAACAACGGGTATTGCTTTGCTCTTGACTGACTCTCAGCTGTGTTTGCTGCTGCATTACCACATTGTGCTCTCAGCAAGGACACCCATCCCTTCTACATATATTCATGGAGTCAACTAAACGGCCGTGGCGTGGCCTTCCGAGGTGATCCATAAAACAGAGGTTAACAGGGACAACATTTAACCCATTTAGGGCCTAGGATTATTGACTGCTTTAACTATTGAAAAATAGCAGATGTACAAGTTCACAGCGCGGCACCGAGTGCCGCGCTGCGAGCTTGTAGATCTGCTATTTTTGAAAAATCAAGATTTTTTTTTTGCAAGTCTTTGAATATATCTACTTAAAAGCGAACATTTGTAACTCAAATATTTACTTCTGGGTGGTCCCTGGGACAACATATTTTGAGATGGGGGTCCGTGGCCAAATACCTGTAATTTTGGGGGTCCTTGACATGAAAAGGTTTGAGAACAGCATGATTTAAGAGGAAGGATTTAGAAGTCGGGTCAAAGATCGGGTCAAAGATATTCAAAGACTTGCACTCATTTTCACGATTTAAAAAAAATAGCAGATCTACAAGATCGCAGCGCGGCACTCGGTGCCGCGCTGTGAGCTTGTATATCTGCTATTTTTCTAAAGTTAAAGCATAAAATAATGGTTAAAGTGGTTAAAATCTAACGCGACTCGGGCGCGTTCCCGGTATTTGAGAGTTAAAGGGCCTCTCTGCATAATCTGTCATTAATCTGCATCCAGCTGGCTTTTGTGGGGAGGAGGGAGCTAGAGGCCGGTGTTTTTATAGGTAATTGAATGTTTAATGACATGAGGCCCCCAGATGATCTGGATTCCCTCGTCTCCCATCTATCATACGCCGGCGAAATCTTCAACCGAACACGTGAATGCAAATCAATACGTTGACGGATTGTCAGGTAGCGGGTCGGCCTTGCCGGCTCCGCTGGTTTTCTCTACAGATAGGAGGAGCGAGACCAGGCGTAATCGAGGCGTTATACCAGCCTGGTTCCCATGATGGATGAACCGACGACGAACGTGGGTCTACCTCACTCGTAAGAAAACGCATCAGAATTAAATATAATCTGAGCAAAATGAGTTGCTCACTTGAATTCTTGCGTCACACCTCTGGGGGGGATCATAGAGCATTCACCAAAAAGGGAAGATAATTATTTTTGGCACAGAGATTTGGTGTAAAGCAGGGGTCTTCAACAGGGGGTCCGGGACCCTTAGGGGGTCCTCAGAGTTACTACAGGGGGTCCTCAAAATCTTTGCATGATAGAAGCATTTTTTCACCTTTTTTATATTAACCACTTGAACCCTAGTGTCCATATTCTGAGAACTTTAGCCAAAAATAGCCGATCACAAATTATCGGCTATTTTCTGCAAAGATGTTTGGTGTAGAGGGGAAAAAGAGGGGAGTACAGAGTGTAATGTCAATTTATGTATTGACATTCAAGTGGTTAAATACTAATAAATCTGAAAACACAAATTGACATGAATCCAAAATACACTGATGATTGTGCTGTCAAACAATTAAACTATATGGAATTGGAATCTATGAAAAGGTTGTGGGGGTCCATGCTTCATCTCTCTCTCAACTAAGGGGTCCTTGGCCTGAAAACGTTGATGACCCCTGGTGTAAAGGGAGAAAGAAAAGAAGTAAAAAAAGGAGTGGACCAAGTATAACTCCTGGACCAAACTGTGAAGCATGGAGACGAGCATGGAGCACGAGACACATTGTGAGCAAGTACATCTGCTATTGCGCGATACGTTGTGCACTTGTACTGTAGATCTGCTATTGCAAAAATAGCAGATGTACTTGGTCCGCTCCTTTCCTGCCGAAAGGAGCGGGACAAGTACAAGTCTAGGGCCAAACTAAGAGGTGGTGCCATAGTTTTGTACTCTTTCTGTTTTGTACAGTATGTGTCTATGGAGTTAACAATACTCTAGTCCAATAGACCCCCAGGTGTGGTTATAATATGCAAATATGTCTTGCCTGTGTATTTTTGGTTACTTCCCGAAAGCTGCAAGCCTCTGAGTTAAAATGCCCAATTGAAGTACACTGATATAATGACATCATAATATCATGGGTGTGGCCACATAAAACGTTTTTTCTTCTTTTTCTTTTTTTAGACTTTTTTTGAAAAAAATCTTACCTGATGATTATGTTGTCTTTAACTCATTTCCTGCGATCCCCGTCGAAACCGGAGATTTCCCGCTGTACCACTCTGCGATGCCCGAGGAGCCCGAAGATTTAATTAGCTTTAATCATTATGAAACGATTAAAAGTATGGTCGCTGATTATAGCCGATTCTGTCTCTTTAGGCCCGCCTCCTAAATGTATCCGGTCGTATTTCCCGTTTGGACCGGATCTAGGTTTCCATATCCGGTCTGAGGTCCAATCGCAGCTCCGTTCGCATAGCTTTTCATTGTAAACAAGTTAGCTGATTGCACGGCCATAGAATGGTATTTTTTCACTCGGGTTTTTTTATTTTGTAGCTGTTGATTCTTTTACCCGCCTGGCATATGATCTGCGCACATATCGTCTGCTTTGTGCGCGAACGTGTCCACGTGTTACCATAGCGCACAGCTGGCTGTTTCCAATGTTTTTTTCATTTAAACACTGGCGGATAAGCAGGGATACAGCATGGCAACGGATACGTCTATTTCAATGGGGGTTTTTTTATTCGAAAGCTGTCACCGAGTCTACACGTCTACTAGATGAGTTGCGCACAGATCGTGCACGATGCGTGCGCGTGCCCACGTTAAAAGGTAAGGACAATTTGTCAGGAAAACAGTTCAGCCTATGTTTAAAATAGCAGCAAATGAGTTAAGCCTGGGTTCTTAAGCGTTGCCACACAAGCTACCTGGCCTCATTGTCCAGCATGCAAATTTCCCCCATACAATAAGACCACCAACCTGCATTATAAACAATCAAATCAAAGAAACGTTCATGTAACGTCTCATGAGTCCATTCTGGTCCGTGTTTGTTTTACACTCTTAGTCAACTTAACACGGGGGATTTTACGGTGTGCTCGGTAAAACTGTCCAGTTTGATTTAGCAGTAAAACAGCAGCCGAGGGGAGAGCTGTCTGTGTGTGTCTCACATTTCAGCCGTTGTCTTGTCCGGCTGCAAACATATCCCTGTGTGAGCGCGCGCGTGCTTGTGTGTGCGTGCGTGCATGTGCGGGTTGTATTACTGTACTTGTACGGACAATTACATTATGTCCCCACAAGTATAGTAGAAGTTGAGAAAATGGACACTGAGGACCAGTGGTGGAAAAAGTACTCAAATGTTTTACTTAAGTAAAAATATCAACACTGCAATGTAGAAATACTCTCTTACAAGTAAAAGTCTGGAATTCAAAATGTACTTGATTAAAAGTATGAAAGCGTTGGCATCAAAATTTACTTAAAGTACCAATTTTAAAAGTACAAAAATGCTTGAAAATATCAGATCTACAAGCTCACAACGCGTCGCGATGCAACGCGTTGTGAGCTTCTAGATCGACTATTTTCAAATAGCCGAGGTACCACTGCTGAGGACACTTTTCCGTGGTCATCACAACAGAAATGGTTCCTTCATGGCTAACGAAGATCAGGGGAGGGAGGAAAAGATTCAGGTGAGAATTAGACACTAGAGGTTATGTAGGTGTTGGGGTTGGTGTTGTTTATTATGCATGACTTACTTATACGTGCCAGTGTAACCCACTGAAAATGGGCAATACAAACAGGCAAACTCACAATAAAAAATAGTATTGTCAGCACTCATACAATTGGCATCCTAAAATGTCAAAGTCCTCACAAGTGTAGAAATAGAAAAGTGTGCATGCGTGTGTGTGTGTGTGTGTGTGTGTGTGTGTGTGTGTGTGTGTGTGTGTGTGTGTGTGTGTGTGTGTGTGTGTGTGTGTGTGTGTGTGTGTGTGTGTGTGTGTGTGTGTGTGTGTGTGTGTGTGTGTGTGTGTGTGTGTGTGTGTGTGTGTGTGTGTGTGTGTGTGTGTGTGTGTGTCTGTGAGCAGGGGTGTCGCACCAAATTCTGGGCCCTGGGTACAAGGATTCACTGGATTATTTTGTGCTTTAACTATTGAAAAATAGCAGATAAACAAGCTCACAGCGTGGCACAGAGTGCTGCGCTGCCAGCTTGTAGATCTGCTATTTATTTATTTTTTAATCGTGAAGATTTGTGCAATCTTTGAATATTTCAAATCCTTCTAAGGTCTTTTGAAAAAACTGTTTCTATGTCAGTGGTGCTCAAACCTTTTCATGTCAAGGACCCCCAAAATGATATGTATTTGGCCGCAGACCTCCATCTCACCCCCCAGAACCCCCCCCCCCCCCCCCCCCCCGTGACGTCCCTGTCTGTGAGTGTTGTGGAGTGCTGTTCAGCTGGCGCCTACTCTGTCTCTCGGGGTGACGTGTCTCTCTCAGAGAGAGAGAGTGCTACACATGAGTAGATGGCTGGGGAGAGTGACATCTGGTTCTCTAGTGGCTTCCACGTCTGTACCACACACACACACACACACACACACACACACACACACACACACACACACACACACACACACACACACACACACACAAACAAACACACTGGCACCCCCCCCACCCCCTTTCCGAAATGTCCCTCGTCACCCCCAGCCTGCCCCCTTGCCACCCCCAACCCCATGTTTGTTAGACCACCCGCCTTCCCCATGGTGGGCTGTTGGTGGAAAGTGACTCCGTACACATGCACTCACGTACTCTACTTATCCGAGCAATGTTGTTATACATTCTTGAGGTTTGTTTTTGAGTGTTTCCGCGTCTTGGCTTTATGCTTGAAATTTGTTTTTCGTAAAGTAAAGCCCTGCTTCATCAAACAAGGCTGTTGTGCTTGTAGATCAGCTATTTTCACTGTTTATTTTTTTTCCCCAAGACAATAAATGCAAAACGAACGGTTTTGGACATACAAGGTTTCCACCCGACAGCAACGTGATGTAACCAAATCGGAGTGCTTCTTATACTCTAGCGTTGTGTGTTGGACCACCCGCCTTCCCCTGGCGGAGGCAGCTGGGATGTGGGTCGGGGGGGGAGAGCGTGAAAGTGACTGGAGCTTCCTCCGATGCCAGCCTGTCAATTAAGCTGTGTTACGGTTCCAGTGCTGTGGGTGTCCCCGCAGCTTTACCATGCTGTCACTGATCTGATTCCCCCCCCTTAGGACACCACACCACACCACGGCTGCATCTCAGGTCCTTATTCTGATCTGTCCTACATCTCCTATAACAATTATGTTAAGCCTCGAACCAAGCCATCCAGGATGGAGGTGAATCATGATCATATAACCTTTGATCCTATGTGAAAACATATTTTAATATTACATTATTTGATATAATACATTTAATAACTACCCTTTGTTTAGCGATTTTCTAAATTTTCTTTTCATAGAAAAAAAGGTTATATGATCATGATTCACCTCCATCCTGGATGGCTTGGTTCGAGGCTTAACATAATTGTTATAAATATTTTTGTAAAAGTCTATGGCGAAAATGAATGGGGAATATTAAGTGACCCCAGGAATCCACTTCCGCTGCGATGCTCTATAGACCCTATTCACGTCCCGCCCCCCTCAGCAACTTCCTGGTGCAGACCAAGGAAGATCAAAGAAGGAATGGACACCGACGTCATTTTAGGCTCCATGGCCATCGGCCATGACACTCTCGGTGGCAAAACTGGCACCGGAGGTTCGGTGAATAACATTGGAGTATATGAGCGCCGGCTGGGGCAGCTCATGAACAAAAAATAATTCTCAACGATAGAGACCTTTTATAAAACACTCAGCTCAGGAATATAAAAGAAAACATGTCACACATTGTTTTGTGCTGTGTTGCTTTTCGGTGAGTACACTTTATAACATTATAGAGGTATCTAAAGAGCACAATTCACGTTTCTGAACTAGATAGTATCGCGAGACTTTCCACCATTCCCTGTCTGGAATCCAAATCTCGCGATAGCTCCGAGACAGAAACAGCCGCTGTTTAGCTGCCTCAATAACATTATGTACCGTGCACATCGAAAAGCAAGTGATTGTAAAAATACCTGTGATATGTCTTCTTTTATATTCCTGGAGCGATTATACAACAAAGGTCTCAATGGTTCAGAATCATTTTTTGTTCATGAGCTGTCCCAGCCGAAGCTCATAGACGCCAATGTTATTCATCAAGCTTCCGTTGCAAGTTCCGCCACCCAAAGTGTCATGGCGCATGGACCGTGGTGTGGGCGTGACTTATGGTGTCCTCTCCTTCTTTGGGCCTTCTTGGTGCAGACCCTATTCACGTCCCGCCCACTCAGCAACTTCCTGGTGCTGACGTCACGCTTTGAAGGGGAAACCCTACTAAAAGCCCATAGAGTTAACACAGAAATCGCAAATTTAATGCAATTTCCGAATAGTAAAGTATAAAATACGGCTAGCATGATCAAGAACACAAGATAGTAAAAGGCACAAAGCATTATAATTTACTTTACCGTTCGAAATAATGATTTGTTGGCTTTAAGTCCAGCAATTTCTGTGTTAGTTTACCCTTCAAAGCTGACGTCAGCACCAGGAAGTTGTTGAGAAATTTGCTGAGTGGGCGGGCAGTGAATAGGGTCTATTGACGTCCCACTTCTCTAAACAAATGTTCATCCTTTCCTCTCTCCTCTTTTATGTATCCTCAGTGGAGGGACTAACATACAAGGAAAGGATGCAAGTGTAGGAAATGAGGATGGACACATCCTCCCCACACCAACCACCCCTTAGGACATCACACCATGTTACCTACAGCTGTGCCGTTTCAAATTAATAACATAGTCTGTTTTTTCAGTCTTTTCAGTACAACTTCTATGAACTCAGCAGTACAGTGGTCAACGACCAATAATAAATGTATTATTATTTTAGTTTTTTCACAGAACCTGAGGCTCGGCTCCGCCCGTTTACATACAGGGAAGAGATGCTGGAGATTCAACTGTATACTTTGACTCTAGTACTTGAGGGGTTTGAGTATAGCCTATAGCCTACTTTGTCCAACTCTGGTACTGTAGTTGTTAGATACATTTGGTGTACATGAAACAAAATATAATATCATACAAAAAAAGTCACATGCCAGCAGAAATATGCCTCTCAACTGAGTTTTATGTTTTATTTCAAAAAGATTTACATGTTCTTTAGTAAACATCTGTGATCCTAAAATAAAGTTTAAAAAAAGAAGACAATTATGATCTGTTGAGGACATTTGATCATCAATCTTAACAAAACTTAAATGTAAAATTATAACTTCACTTGTAACTTCTTGTAACTTGTAACTTGAGCCAAAAATGACCCAAAAAGTATCTCAGTTACTTGACGAGTTACAGAAATATGAATGTAACTCAGTTACCGGCAAGTTACAGCAAAATGTAACTTAGTTATGTAACTCAGTTACATGTAACTTTAACTTCCCCAACACTGCCCCCACCCCAGTGGTGTAAATATAAGTACTGTACAATTTTCAGGTATTTGTACTTTACTTGAGCATCTTCAATTTTCAATACGTTTACTTCTACTCCACCACATATCAGGCAAATGTTGTACTTTTATTCCACAACAATTATTTGAAAACTTACGTTACTACAGTAGTTACTAATTATTATGAAACCTACATTAACCACATCAACCCTATATACATTTCGACCATTTGAAAATAGCCGATCTACAAGCTCACAATGCGACACAATATTTTCAAATATGTGTATACACTTGAAAGCTTGTGAAATTAAAATGGGACATTTTGCATAATGAGTACTTTCTACGTTTGTACTTTTACTCAAGTAAATTTAGATCTCCAGACTTCTACTTGAAACAGAGTAAAGGCCCATTCCCACTGGTCCAGATAACAGATAAAAAAAATCTCTTTCTCCAGATATTTCTCCATTCAAAGTGGATGGTAGATACAGATTAAAAAAATATCTGCCACAGATATTTCTTTTATCTGTGGTAGATTTTTTTTTTTTAAATCTGTATCTACCATCCACTTTGAATGGAAAAATATCTGGAGAAAGAGATTTTTTTTTAATCTGTTATCTGGCCCAGTGGGAATGGGCCTTATTTCTGCATCGTAGCATTGATACTTTTACTTGAGTAAGGAATGTGAGTACCTTCTCCACCACTGCTTACTTTGTCAAGTCGGGTTGAGAGTTGGGTTACGCTCCCGGCTGCACCCCCTCCCCTCACTCCCCCCCACCCTCCACTGTATCTGTGGCGTATCACAGGAAGATGAATTACAGTCCCACTGCTTGGCTGCTCCCGCTGATATGCATCAGCACCGTCTAATCAGATGAAACCCACCTGTGACCAGCCAGCGGATAACCCCCATATGCAAACAGTCTATATCTGAGAGCGTTCACCATCACTATCAACCCCCAGCTGTAGATATAATAAGACGCATACACAAACAGCATTTTGTTTATGCTGTGTATCATCACTGTCTGGCCAAAACCTCTTAACTCATATAGTGCCAATCCCGAGAAGACTCGTGAAAAATACTCGAGTATCACATGATGCCAATCCCGAGTATACTCGTGAAAAGTAATATATTACTGTAACGGCGGATACATTACCGAGAACAATGGCCGGAGGTCCGGAGACTAAATCCGTCGCTGATTTCGCATCATCACGGCTCCACGAGCACAAAATAGTCCCATCCATAACATTGAGGTGGACGGCCGATCTCATCTTTAATGTCCATTATCTCAAAACTACACTTTAGAAGCTAGGATGGAGGCAGATGCTCGCTTATGTTACACATGTATAAAAGCTCCCGGTCCACCATTACACAACTCCACGTGGACAACGATCGGTTCCGGCGCAGGACGCGATGACGTCAGACCGGAAGTGTTTGCGCTGTGGACTTCTGGCCTTCAAAATAAGATAACGGGGGTGATGCCAACCTGAGACTGGCATTGTCGACTTTATAATCCGTTAATTTCATGGGCACTAAATGAGTTAACTCCATTTTTGAGGTTTTAGATTTTTTGGCATACATCAGGGCTATTGAACACCCTTTACTTTATCTGAGTGCTGGTTAAAACAATATTGAACCAATGGAAAGTAATAAAAAGTGCTTGGGACAAAACCTCCTAACTCCACACTTTCTGCCAGACCAGATAACTCCACCCGATTGGCCCTGTCTGTTTTTCATAAATATGTGCTATTGAACACCCTTTACGTCTGCGTGTTGGTTAAAATAATATTGAACCAATGAAAAGGTAGTAAAAAGCCCTTCGGTCAAAACCTCCTAACTCCACTTAAAGAGGTGGTGCCATGATTCCCCCCCCCCCCCCCCCCCCCCCCCCCCCTCTAAAACATGATTATCAGGTATTATGATTATACTAGGAGGAAGATTTTTTCCAAAAAAGTATACAGAAAGAGTTAAAATTGGGTTTTTATGTGGCCACACCCCAGTTCATTAAGTATGCATGGCATGGTGGGTGGTGACCCAGCTGGTATAGCCACACCCCACAGTGTTGGGTGAATGGCAATTGGGGAGGAGTTGATACTAAGGGTGTCACAGTATCTGTGTTTTTAACTGACACTTTTGGCCACAAGGTGGCAGCCTCCAAGAGAAAACAAACAAATACTAAGAGAATACATCATTTTTCAAAAAAAACACATCAGGGGGTCTAATGAAGTACTTTCAACCTCCTAGACACATGAAAAACAGAAAAAGTACAAAACTATGGCACCACCTCTTTAAGCTCTGAAAATTAACATTTTGGAGTTAGGAGGTTTCGGCCCGACAGCAGAGATACACCTTTATGGACTGTATATCGTAAACTTTGTATCTCTGTATTTAAAGTTTTATTTCTTTTCTCCTTTAAATGAACAGCCTTCTTTGTTTTGTACAACAGTTCCGTGCATACAGTAAGTAGCAAAACTCGTAGATCTGCTATTTTTGCTATTTTGGTTAAAGATTTTTGAAAGTGAAAGTGGTTAATAAGTGTCTGTGGGTTTTATGAATATTGAATCAGTGAAAAGTATTAAAGAGGTGGTGCCATAGTTATGTACTTGTTCTGTTTTGTATGTGTCTATGGACTTAACATTACTCTAATTGACTCCCGGTGTACTTGTATTGCTAGACTTGGCAAGGACCAAATGTCCCCATACTGTAAGTAGAGTAGGATTTGAGAACTAGACATTATTGTGATGATATTGTGATAATCTCCCTGGTCCTCACCAGAGAAACAATTGTTTAATGGTAAAACAAATCGTCGTTGTCGGGTGGAAACCTTTTATGTCCAAAACTGTTTCATTTAAAAAATGAGTTGAACTAGTGAAAATAGCCGATCTACAAGCACACAACGCCTCGCGCTGCGAGGCGCTGTGTGCTTGTAGATCTGCTGTTTTCACTACTTTTGTGCAATGGCCTTGTATGATGAAGCAGGGTTTTGCTTTGCTTTAACAAATTACAAATTTGAAACTTGGAGATACGAGGTTTCTGCCCGGCAGTGGCGAAATGATATATTAGGAAAAGGTTCAGATTAGGGATATAGGAACCGACTGCACCACCGGTAGTGCTGTCGCCTCACAGGGCGTGTTCTCTCCTCCGCGTCGTCAGTGCACATACCCTAGGTGAGGCTGGCGATAGTGCCTTTCTGTGTGTGGAGTTTGCATGTTTTCCCTGTGTCTCCCCGTGTCCTAGGCCAAGGTATGTTAAACAACATAGTAGTATTAGTAATCCTGGTCTATACTGCCTCCCTGAGCTACGTTCGGGGCTCTCCCCAGGTTGCTTGGCAGAGGGAGATTACAGGATTACAGTTAGGCAATTGGCACTGGGTGAAAAATGGGTTACAAAATTGTGGGATAAAAGTAAAACATTAAATAAAAAAATTAAGGAATAGGTATGTACGATTGTACGTAGAGATCAGGGTTGTGGTTATGCCAAGGTTTTGTGCAAAAAATATATGCGTAAGAAATAGCGCTCTGAAATGTTGATGCAGTCCTCACAAATATAGTAATACAAATGATGTGTGTGTGCACGTGTTTATCTACTGGATACCTGTGTAGGCTTGCATGTGTGTGACAACTCAGATGTGTCACACACACACACACACACACACACACACACACACACACACACACACACACACACACACACACACACACACACACACACACACACACACACACACACACACACAGCTTCCATCACGGAATGAGAGACTCCGTTCACAAGATTGATCATGACTCCTGACTCCCCCGCCCCCTACCAGAGGATCAATACATCCTTCTCCCTGTCCTTCCCTCACCAAGCCTGGTGTGACTAATTACCCTGTTCCCTGGGTTTGGGGCTGGGCCTCGGCTGTTCCCTGGGTTTGGGGCTGGGCCTCGGCTGCATTTGGTCCCTGTCTGTCAGGTGGAAACCTTTCTATGTACAAAACTGTTACGCTTAACCACTTTCAACCTGGCGTTCCTATGTTTTAGACAAACATCCTATATTAAAATTCCAGCTGGCCAGGTAAATTTTTATTTAATGAAAAAACATAAAAAGATGAAGTACGGAGATGCAAGGTTCCTGCGTGACAAGGACGATTTGTGAATACCAGCAGAGTTAGGCGAGAGTTTGATCTTCAGAATGCTGTATATCTGTATTTAAGCTTAGATCCCAGCTACATCAGTCAATACATATTCCCTGAAGGCTGCATGCAATGATAATCTATGTGCAGCCGTGTGAGATGACTAGCAAACACTACTGGACAACGTACTCTACCCCGCTGTACTTGAGTCAGAGTATAGATTCTCCTGGGCAAATATTACTCAACTACAAGAGAAAGTTGTTCTGTCAATGGGGGTCCCCAGTAAGAGTAGCTAATGCAGCATCACAAACATTTGAACCAGGGGTGTCACAAGGGGGGAAAAGTGGGATTGATTGATTGATTGAAGAATTTATTAGAAGTTTGCAATAGAAAAAAGTACAGTTTCATGACAGTACAAATCACTGGTACAAGGTCAACTAAAAGAAGATCCTGGAAAGCCGAGGCTTATTTCCACAGGAACCACACTTTAAGTATCACATATAACATTGAAAGACAGACGGATAGAACATAGTACTTTATCTAGGATAATATCAGTTTCAAAAGCATAACATCAAATACAAAGGCAGAAAAAAAAGAAAAGGGGGGCTTAGTCAATTTACAAGTCACGGGTAGCAGCTGTCTGAAGGTGACTTTTCATACCAATTTTGAAGGAGGCTAGGGATTTGCTCTCCTTTAAGGCTTGTGGAAGGGCGTTCCACATGTTGATGGTATAGCAGGAGAACGAGTTAGAGCCTTGTTTAGCTAATGTTAAATCTACGTTGATGATGATTAGTGGAGCTGCCTCTGGTGTTGTGATCGTGAACATCCTTGACCTTTAAGAAGTAGTTTGCCAGGTACATGGGTATCTTGGAGGTGTAGTGAATCTTGTACACCAGGCCCATTGCAAGATGCTGTACTCTGTCAGCTACTTTGAGCCACCCCACGCTTTCGTGGTGATGATCGGTAAGGTGGGTCTGAGGTGGAAGACCAAGCACAACCCTTATTAGTTTGTTCTGGACTGTTTGGAGCTTTAACTTGGTTACTAGGGCCCAAGGTGGAGGGGCCTGGAATTATTTTATACTTGAGCTATTGAAAAATAGCAGATCTCGCGCTGCGAGCTTGTAGATCTGCTATTTTTGTCGTGAAAATGTGTGCAAATGTGTGTTTTAAGCGAACCTTTGTAACTAAAATTTTGCTTATGGGGGGGTCTCTGGAACTAAATATTTTGAGATGGGGGTCCGTGGCCAAATACATATCATTTTGGGGGTCCTTCACATGAAAAAGTTTGAGCACCACTGACATAGAAAAAATAACAGATCTACAAGCTTGCAGCGCAGCACTCGGTGCCACGCTGTGAGCTTGTATATCTGCTATTTTTCAATAGTTAAAGTACCCAGGGCCCAGAATTTGGTGCAACCCCTGATTTGAACCAGGCGGACATACAGTACGGACGGACATACTTAGCACCTCTCAAAAATAGCAGATGTACTAGTAAGACACCTCAGGGTGACTTGCGACCTCAGGGTGACATGCGACCTCGCCCAATTCTGGCCATCTGGCCAACCACAGCGTTTCTCTGACGATTCTAGTTGTTGTCATTCTGGGGGGAGTTTGTTCATGTTTTTGTGAGGGTATCAACCCTAGGACGAGACACGGGGAGAACATGCAAACTCCTCACAGAAAGGCCCTATCGCCAACCCCCTCCGCTGATGACGCGAGGGAGGAACACGCCGCCCATATATGTCCTTAATATTGTTAACATAATATCCTTAATAATGTCCTTAATATTGACAATATAGGAATCTCCATATATGGGCATAAAACGTACGTAAGTAGTGCCAAGCAGGGCCTTGGTGAGTTAGGGCCTTGGTGTGATGCCTGTGGATCTCCATATATGGGCCATATATGGTGCCCTAACATTCTCATTTTCGACCTGGAATTTATGACATCAGAAATCTCCATTTATGGACATAAAGGTTTTTTTTTTTTTTTTTTCTGGGAATGACCATGGACTTTTATACCCTGAGAAATCTCGTAGCTTGTCTGACTGTCAGTACAGGAAGTGACATCCTTTTTATACCCATATATGAGTCATTCTGTACCACATCACTGTGACTCACTGACATCACACTGACATCACTTCCTGTACAGACAGACAGTCAGACAAGCTACGAGGTTTTTCAGGGTATAATGCGACCTTTGGTCGCAATAAGCTTGCAGCGTCAATTTCTTTTTAACACAAATCTTCTCTTCTGGGGCTCCCCTGGCACCAAACGTTTTCAGACATGGGGTCTGCTGCCAAATTCATATCATTTTGGGGGTCCTGCTTGGCACGAGAAAGTTTGTGAACCAGAGCAGTGGACTCCAGTACAGTTGTCTGAGTAAGCCATTTACCATGAGAGGGAGTGGGTTGTTAGCTGATTTACCACTGTTTCAGGGTTGTGGCACGAGGCGAAACAGTGTTAAATCAGCCAACAACCCACGATCCTTTAATGGTAAATTGCTTTTCTACCACTTCTACCATATAAATGATAGAAAACACAGTTGTAACTTGCAAGGTTACTAAATTTCCCCCTTGGGATAATAAAGGTATCTATCTATCTATCTATCTAGTTACAATCAACTGCAACACAACAGTGGGCGGGGTCCATGAGCCAACTCAAGGTTGTTGAATGATTTACCACTGTTTTAAGCCAATCAGAATCCAGTATCTGAACATGTGACCACAAAAAGTGATAGAATTAGGTTTTTACAGTCAGTCACTGTCTTTTTCTGACGGTCAATTTATCAACACACTCAGTCAGTGTGATGATGAATGCACACACGCACGCACGCACGCACGCACGCACGCACGCACGCACGCACGCACGCACGCACGCACACACACACACACACACACACACACACACAGAACACTAATTACAACAGCTGTAGTCACGGCAACTCCGACACACATTGCTTTCTTAGGTACTAATGATGACAGCGTTTATTTATTTATCCCCCCCCCCCCCCCCCCCCCCCCACACACACACACACACACACACACACACACATACACACACCTCTGAACACATTAGCGGAGAAAATACTTGTGAAAAATTAATCGAAAACAATGGCCAGTTAATGGATTCCTTCTTCTCTCCGTTTCCCCCGTCATCGCCTGCATGTCTTATTTATCTCCCTCCTTTTCTCCCCAAAAGAGGTCGCGCGGGAGGTTTTTTGAAATTCCAAACAGGTCTTTTGTATGTACAAACCATGGCCATTGTGACTTAGATGTAAATGTCAGCGCAGGCCACAGCGCTCAGCCAATGGAGACATCATGGAGTCGAAAATGTCAGAGTGGATATTCCGCCCTGCATGGCATACGAGCACCACCAGACTCTCTGTCTGCCTGGCTGGACATTAAGGCCCCTTACTCTGAATTATATGTCTAATCTCCCCCTCCCACCTTTATAACAGGCATGTGCACACATAGACATCAAAGGGGGCATGAGCCCCTGCCCCTTTATCTGTCTGTAAAAAAGTGCCCTCTCCAGACCAGGAATGCCGTTTTTACTATGGTGAAAGAAATGCAGATGCCCCTCTTTCCATGCCATACCTGAAGGAAGCATTCAAGAGAATTAATTGCCTTGTCTAAACTCTCCTGAAGTTGAACGCAGCATCTTATGTTGACAGAATTGCCCTCGCTGTGTAGAAATCCATGCCGTTACGCCACATCTCCAGTATTCACTTGATTATGCTTAGTTCAGCGTGGTATCAAGCACCGGAAATAGCTAACCTCCAAGCTCACAACGCGTCGCAGCGCGACGCGTTGTGAGCTTGGAGGTCTGCTATTTCCGATATTTCCACCAAAAGGCCTTTTTAGAAATGTCAGCCCCTGCCTCTCTAACATTCTCTGCACGTCCCTGGTTTATAATAATTTAATAATAGTCATAATAATGATACGTCGCTGTCAGGCTGAGACCCCGTCGGTTTCGCTGACGAAAACGGAATAAAAACTACGCTTTGATGACTAAAACTAAGACTAAATATGAATTGACAATTTCGGCAACAAATAAAAACTAGACTAAAATGTTAGGGAGGGACTGGTGGAGAAGAGATCCAGTAGAACTATTAGACAAGTAATTTTAAGTTTGGTTGCGCTCAGGTGTTGCGCTCTGAAAATAGCAGATCTACCGTTGTTCCCTATTGAGCTTGGCACATTTCCTGGGGCAAGCTGCCCAGATCACACATGTCACACTGGTCTTCTTATTTTTTCACTCTCAAAAGGCGCCTGCAATGTAGTGCATTTGAAACTACATTGCAGTGCACATCATGGGGTGATCACTGCTTGCCTCCAGTGAATTGTTTTATTTTAATTTTTGTTTATTTTCTGTTTATTTCGTTGCTGAGTGAGGTCAGCAGACAAAGTGACGTGAGTGAGGTGAAACAACCTGGGTGAAATGTGCCAATCTCAACAGGAAACAACGGTACAAGTGAGCTTGTTTTAGACGACCGAAATATGACCAAAAGCTAAATGGAATTTTATTCGGAAGACTATGACTGAAAACTAAATGAAAATTCGCCGTCAAAATCAACAGCGAACCTTCAAGCACCGAGTGATGAGGGCCGTGAGAGCTTTGTGTCCACCGTCGTTGGCAAACAATCATTCACAATGTCCTCTCTCTCTCTCTCTGCATGGATGGGACGGATTGTTGTGGCTGCTTCCCGATATTGATGCAAACCAGGTTTGACCCCACACTCCACCGACACTAAGGTGTTATGACAGGTGTGATATTATGTCTGAATCTATATCCGCGCCGCGCCGGGGGACAGGGGCGTCACAAGGGGTGGGGGGAAAGTGGGACTGATTTACCAGGGCCCAAGGAGGTGGAGGGGCCCTGGTATACTTTAGCTATTGAAAAATAGCAGATATATACAAGCTCACAGCATAGATCTGCTATTTTGTGTGCAAATCTTTGAATATATGTATGTTTTAAGCCAACATTTGTAACTCAAATTTTGCTTCTCGGGGGGGGGGGATCCCTGGAACTAAATATTTTGAGATGGGGGTCCGTGGCCAAATACATATCATTTTGGGGGTCCTTCACATGAAAAGGTTTGAGCACCACTGACATAGAAACACGGGTTTTTAAAAAAAAACCTTAGAAGGATTTGAAATATTAAAAGATTTTCACAATTCTTAAAAAAAATAGCAGATCTACCAGCTTGCAGCGCGGCACTCGGTGCCGCGCTGTGAGCTTGTATATCTGCTATTTTTCAATAGCTAAAGCACAGGGGCCCCACAGTGAATCCTCGTACCCAGGAGGGCCCAGAATTTGGTGCGCCACCCCTGCTGGGGGGTGGAGGGTGGGGGGGGGTTTCAGGGTGGGATAGCAGTGAAGACCAGCTCAACCATCCCTTGCCGTGTGAGATGATGTCTGACACAGTTGGTACACGCGCCTTGGGAGCAGCGCGCTCCTGCTATGAATTGTCAAAATGGCTTTTTTGTGGCGTGTGTGTGTGTGGTTGAGCCGGCGACAAAATGGATCTGCACCCTTCTTCCAATGCTTTTATTTTACTTTTTTTCTCGGCTTCCATTTTACACGCACGCACGCACGCACGCGCACACACACACACACACACACACACACACACACACACACACACACACACACACACACACAGACACGCACACTAGGGATGGGACGATATGCGATATTATCGTTTGTCGTGATAAAAAACACTCACGGTAATCGTATCGTGGAGATTTAATTTATCGTGATATCGTCCTCCGTCATGCGCTGGGATCAATTCACCTTTTATTTGCAGAGCTGCATATCCGGTACCACTTAAACCCCCTATAATTGGTAAAAGGTACTTTTTTTTCACTATCTATCAAATATCTTTGCCAAAAAATAGCCGATCTACAAGCTCACAACGTGTCGCGTTGTGATGTTAAAACATAGTCTACTCTGCCCCTGACAGGATTCTTTCACTAACCTTTGAAAACTCATAGGATATTGTTCTTCACAGCGATCCACGCACCCATAGCTTTGAAATATGTAGTAGGGTTTTGGGGAATCTGTGGAAAAAAATAATTTGGCCGTCCCGGTAATCCATTTCATAGTCATGGCGAGTTTCCTGGAAAACAAGAGTGGAATGCTATATGACATAGATTTCAATCCAATAGTGAATAGCATGATTTTTATTTATATTTATTTCCAGAGAGTCTCGGAAACAAATGGTGACTCATATAGGTTAGCGTAAAAAAATAAGTCATATTTCATCAATTAATCAATTATTTTAGTCAATAATTGATTTTGTTTGTAATAATTGATTAAATCACTTAGTTTAGATTTTGTAACTTAACTCTCCTACCCTGGATTTGAACCTGATTTCCAGCGCAAATGTTTTTTTGTTTAGTTTTTTTTTTTACCATTGAGCTAATAGAGCCCTGCTTGCTTGCTCAGGGGATAAATTGGTGTCAGATCCTGTGTCTAAGTGAGACATGACCTTTGACACGATCTAAATGTCTCAATAGAAGAGCAGGGAGACAAAATACAACCACCCCATTTCTTGCATACTCTATGACATCAGGGATCTCCATATATGGGCATAAAAGGGAATCTGTTAGAGTGGTTCCCATGACATACACAACATACAATATATTGTATGCCCATACATGGAGATCCCTATCTGAACCAGCCACACAGATATGGGCCATGTCTTGGCCATCTGGCCAGTGATGTATATCGATGACATCAGGGATCTTCATATATGGGCATAAAAGGGATTCTGGGGAATACCCATATATGGACTTTTACATAGGTGATGTCACCTGTGATATCATCTGTGATGTCACAGTGATGTTTCAAGAGAACCAACCCACCGGACTGTAAAAATGTGTACACACACGTCTACACACGAACAAGCTGTGACATTTCTCATGGTAAACTGCGACCTTCGGTCACAATTATATCGTTGCTGTCAGGCAGCAACCTTGTGTGTTTTTGAAGCGGTGAAAGCCGCTTCCAAGGTGAGGCTTTGTCTGTCCCGTACCTGTCCCGTGCATCTCCGCGCTGTGATTGGTTCGTTTTGTCTGTCCCGTGCATGTTTTTGAGGATTGGCCAAGCTTCATAATGACAATTTGGCTCTCCAGACAAAATCATTCATTCAAAATCAATCATTCATTCATTCAAGTATAGATCTAGAACACAAAATGTATAGCTCTAGAACACATAGAATACAAGTTCACCGCTTCACGTCGAACCGAGGTTCGATTTTTGGAGGATTCCCATAGATTCCCAAGGAGTGGCTTTGTCTGTCCCGTACATGTCCCGTGCATGCAGAATTGAGGATTGGTCAAGCTTCACATGACAATTTGGCCCTCCAGAGAAAATCATTCATTCATTCAGAATTCATAAACATATAGAACTAAAGCACATAGAAAGTATAGATCTAGAACACAGAATGTAATGATCTAGAACACAGATTTCATAGGTCTAGAACACAGAATAAAGATTCTCCGCTTCACTTCGAACCGAGGTTTGATTATTTTGTTTTGCTTTATGTACTTGAATGCTCTCCTTAATTCGTCATACATCAAGTGTCATAGAAAGGTAAGCAAGAGTATTCTATCTACAAGTTCAGTAGATCTGTTATTTGTGCTGTTTTTGAATGATTCTTTGGAGTGAAAGTGTACGACAGCCAGCCCCATGGCCTCCCCTAAGTAACAAAAAATCTTGTGAAATAAAATGTTGTCAACCAATCATCAAGGATGATGATACACGAAAGAAGAAGAGTGAAAGTGTGTCCCTGGCTACAGGTTCTGGATATTTCACCTAATGAAGTTGGTTCCTCCTTTCCCTTATGTAGCCTACAGTGCGTAAATCGACATTGGGTACTTAGAAAAGCGCTATATACATCTGAGCTATTATTATCAATTATTATGGAACCCATTAAAAGTATTAACACGAGGTCGTGACCACATAATGAGTGCCCTGGACCCATTGGAACACAAGGTCTTCCCCTTCCATTTGCTGCACAGTGAAGCAACAGTTTTCATCATCATTGCTGTCGTCCAGAAACGTCTTATCTGCATTATTTAAACCTTTTTCTTTGGCTTGCATTGGATTCAGAATCATGAAAAACCCCTAGTTTGACCCCTCACATGCTACTTAAAGCATATTTATTTTTTTGTATTATTTTACTGTATAGTAAAAGTCTATGAGACGCCAACTTTGATTTTGGCTTGGTTTTCCGAGCCAAAAATGTTCCATATGGCATGTTCTAACTGTGTGCCAAATGTCATGCTTTTATCATAAAGTGCACGATTCCATCAACATACTGCCCGAAACGCCCGGACTATATCCACCCGACGTGGACGTATGCCGTTATCTATTTCATTATGCATGTGTGATGATGATGACAAAGCAATACCGCACACAGAGTCATGCTAAATGTTGCAGATGTCCTTGGCAGCGTCGCCGCCATCTCTCCTCCCTCCCTCGCTTGTCATTTTGGATAAGCTTAAATACGACGGGCCGGTGGCATGCCGGATGATGCCACTCTGAAGCTTTGAAGTACCATGTACCTAAAAGCCTTCGCCAAAGCAGCCAGGTCTCAGGAGACCAGCTGTTTCACATTTATTTGGAGAAGCAAATTGGCGGAGGCCGGGCTACATCGTTGTGCCGCATGGCGGCTGTGTCCTCCGTCATGACATATTAGCGCTGTATTTTTGTCTCCTCGCGTTAAGTCTTCTTTAATGAGCTAGCGTGAACACACACTCAAACACGGATAAGCACTAACTGGGGATGGAAGGACTCTTGCCGCACTGCACCGCAGAAACCTTGTATCTCCATATTTCAAATGCTTGTTTTAGAAAGAAAGAAAGAAAGAAAGAAAGAAAGAAAGAAAGAAAGAAAGAATTAGTATCAACAAGAGCTTGTGACTAAATAATAACTGCATAGGATCCATTGATGGAACACACGTTATTCTTTCTATAACGTCTCTTCCGGGTGCAAACCTCATACTGTATGTCCAAAAGTGTTTGTAGCTCTTCGGGATTCGAATTCAAAAGTAGCAGCTAGCAGATCTGTAAGCCCGAAGCGCATCCAGCTTCGAGCTTGCGACTCTTGATGCTTTGGCCTATGATCAAGGAGGATGTTATTTTATTTGTATTATTTTATTTTAACATACAAGGTTTCCACTTCTTGACCCAGGGTTTTTTGTCTCTCTGTTGGCCATGCAGCCTCAGTACATTGTAAAGCGTTTCCTTGGCTTGCCCCCTAGCTGAAATGTAGTGCTGGAATGACAAAATGAATGGTGG
Source organism: Nannobrachium achirus (assembly GCF_963921795.1). NCBI lineage: Eukaryota > Metazoa > Chordata > Actinopteri > Myctophiformes > Myctophidae > Nannobrachium > Nannobrachium achirus. The sequence goes on along the minus strand of NC_137829.1, from coordinate 47,524,230 downwards.
CAAATCAAACGCCGCGTGCTAAATCAGATGACATTTCGCTGCACCTGAAGGTCGAGTTGTTTGTCAACATCCGCGCAGGCAGGCAGCCCCGCACCGACAACAGTCTGCCTGCCTGTCTGTCTGGCGAGCACCTGGCTGTCTATGTGTCCCCTGCACCACACACAGGGGGCGAAGGCAGTGACACCATGGCTTTGTTCAGACCTCCCGTTTGTTTTCCCAAATATGTACCATGGGTGATCTTTAGGACTGACTGTCCGCTGAAAAGCGATCAGATCTGATTTGCCTATTCAGACATTATCGTCAATCTATCTGCCGTGGTCGCTGTGTTAAGAGGATGTATCGACAAATAGGCAGGAGTAAGTTGCGCGATGTTGTGAGCTTGTAGATCGTCCGTTTCCACGAGCAACACTGTCATATGGCAAACGATTATGATCATCACTGTCCAGACTGAGACAGAGAAAAAATTATTGGAACCTAAAGCATGTGCGTCAAATGTGATTCACAAAAATCTGCTTTCATGTGTTTTTGTTTGTTTTTTTCTTCTTTTTTTTCTCCCAGACTTTATAAAACTGATGGCAATCCAATCTGGATATTTGGATATTTCTGTGAACATAGCCCCATGTGTAACCGCTTTAACATACTTAGTTGACCGGAGTTCCTCAGGGCTCTAAATTAGGCCCCCTCATGTTTTCACACTCAGAATAGGGACACACACAAGGGTTCACGTGGTTAAAGGTGATACACCATGCATTTAAAAAGTATTTATGTCATATTGTTTATGTCCCAAAAACGTTTTTCAAAAGGTTTGAGGCTAAATTACCACTCCTGAATAGAGAGCCTCTCTCATTTTTGAATGGCTCTCAGAGCATTTCAGCTGCAGTACCACCTTTGGCCTGAACTGCGCCCCCCCCCCCCCCCCCCCCCCCCCCCCCAACATCTTTTTGAAAAAAAAAATTTTTTTTTGAAAAAGATTAAAAAAAAAAAAATGATTTTTTTTTTGTGTGATGACGTCACAATCGGCAGATGACGTCACAATCGGCAGCAAATCTGGACAGCCTGTTTTGAGAACCCGTGGGATACTTTTAACCTTCGCCTTCTCAAAACCAGAGAAAGACACAACGGTCAGAAATGGGACTTTGTGAGGATAGAAGGTGCTAGTGGGACCCCAAAAAAAGGTTTTAAAATAGGAAAAGTGAAATTTCATGGTGTATCACCTTTAAGAGCAGGCGCATCTGCTGATGCACGCGGCAACGGGAGCACAGATATCGTGGTTGTCGGGCAGAAACCTCTTATCTCCATTTACAAAAGCATCGAAAGTAGCAGATCCGCAGGCGGCGCGTTTCGACCTTGTAGATCTGCAATGCTTTTGAATGTGATGCTTTTGAATTTGAATCCTGAAAAGTAAACTGTTTTGGACTTATGAGGTTTCCACCCGACAGAGACGATATGCAGGTAAGAAGTGTGCATTCCGCTAATACATCTTGTGTTGTCGCCGTTGTTGTCTCCGCGGCAAATGTCACCAAGACGAATACGCAGTACGTTTATTGTCCGCAGCCATTAAAGTGATTGTGATCGATGTCATGCTTTTAGCCAAGCTGACAACGTGCACTTTTCCCTGCGCCGGCAAAGGTAAAAGGACACGGCCCCAAACCTGTCTAAGACGAGAGGTAGGAGGGAAAAAGTGATTATAGGTTGTTTTTAGTTTTATTGTTATTATTCCGCTGTTTGTCCCTCTCTCTCTCTCTCTCCACTCTCCGCCGTAATAATCTGTTAAAAGGCAGGAGCCCGCGGGTGCCTACGCAACTGCAGCTGCAACTGCAGCTGCAGTAGCAGCAATGGCGAGCAGGGAAGACATCAGCATTAGGAAGGCTATTAACTTAAATTATTCAGCATTTGCCAACATAGCATATCATTCCATAAGCTTCGTGTACATTATTAACTACAAGTAGAGTTATGGCAGCGATATTTACTCAACGTGAGTGGGAGGAGAAGAGGCGGTGTTGCCTGGTAGCTCTGGTACCTACAGTAACACAACGACCACGCGCTCCTTGTGAGTTGGGAGAAAACCCGGTTCGAATCCGACTCACGCTGCATTAAGCCCATGCATATCTAACAGGACTTCATATGGGAATGCCCATATAATGGAGGAAGACAGCCCATATCTGTTTGGCTGGTTCAGACAGGGATCTCCATGTATGGGCATAAAAGGGATGTACTACAGTATATACAGTACATGGATCTCCATATATGGGTAACTGCTTCCGATATACATTGATTGATTGATTGAAGACTTTATTAGAAGTTTGCATAGAAAAAGGTACAGTTTCATGACGGTACAGTTCACTGGTACAAGGTCAACTAAAAGGAGATCCTAGAAAAGACTAAGCTTATTTCCATAGGAAACCATTGAAGTATCTCATATAACATTGAATGACAGACAGATAGAACACAGTACTATGCAGTAGATATAGTAAAACAAAAACTAAATAAAAATAAAATAAACAGTGCAAAAATATATATACAGTAGGTAAATACAAAGAAGGGTCAGGGGAGGCTGGGCTAGGTTTGTTATTGCCAGTTGCGAATGGCTGCCGCCTGTAAGTGGTTTTTCAGGGCGATTTTAAAGGATGCTAGGGAACCACTCTCCTTTAAGGCCTTCGGTAGGGTGTTCCACATTTTGGTTGTATAGCAGAAGAATGAGTTTGACCCTTTGTTTGAGTTGACTTTGGGTTGAACGTGATCTGTGGCGCTGCCTCTGGTGTTGTAATTGTGGACGTCCTTAACATTTATAAAGTATTTTGCCTGGTTAGGTACATGGGTATCTTATTGGTGTGTATCTTGTACACCTGGGGCCAGTTGCACCACCAGAACGTAAGTTCTGCCCTAATTTAGGGAGTAAAGTCCTTACTAGAGGCTTAGTAACTACTAGTTAGTTTGTAACTAAGTGAGTTACTAACAGGTGTTGCACCTTCTTAACACATTGGCCGCCATTTTAACATTGACTGTTTGGCTCTCCTGCCATTTTGTTTAATGAAAAATTTTATAATTTTTTTTTATATTGACATTTTTCCTAAATTCTGTATTCTTTTGACAATGTCCTACAGTACCTGAAATGAAACAAGACAACCTCTAGTCTCACCAAAAAATAAAATAAATAAATAAAAAGCTTTTTTTTCTATAGTTGCAGCCATCTCAAAATAGCAATTTTTGACCAAAATCCAGCTATAATTGAAAAAACTGGAGATATTTACCTTTTTGTGATCGATCGCTTTTCAAGTGGATAATTCAGTTGATATTTGAATTTATGGCGTCAGGCACTTATCAGATAAGTGTACTAGTGTAATAAGTGTAATTGTGTAATAGGGCAATAACTGGAATAGTGTAATAGGGCTGTAATAGGTCACCTCTTGCCCTTAGGGCGTCATACTGACTTCACAGAAATAGAAATAAGCTTTTTACCTTTTATTCAACATTCAAGTGTTTTATTTTGCACAGATCACATTTTGACACACACACACACGCACGCACGCACGCACGCACGCACGCACGCACGCACACACACACACACACACACACACACACACACACACACACACACACACACACACACACACACACACACACACACACACACACACACACACACACACACACACGCTGCATGGCCTCAGTGGCCTGTAGAGAACTGATTGGGACAATTTGCCCTGCTTGTTGCTGATCCGTTCTGGGTCTATACCAGATGCGGAAACGTGTCTTGCATGTATCTGAGTGTTACATAACCGGATACAGTAGGCGGGCTTTAGAACAGAGCACACTCATTATAGTCTATGAGCACACTGCTGCGATGTGCGATCACGCTAGATGGTTCCAGGAGCGCTGCACGTTTAGACGTTCTCTTCTCAGGCTGCGCGCTCGTGCACGGCGCGCCTCAAATGCACATGCCTGCATGCGCGCGCGCATCGCGCGTGCACAGCAGGGAAAACCTAGCGAAGCTAAACAGTAGGCCTACTTTGGAAACAGAGCTGCCAAATGATGATCATCGCGTTTGCTTTTTCTTACTCGTTGAAACGATTATCGTGCTTGTGATGCGGCTGATGCGACGAGGCGTTGTGTGCTTGTAGATCTGCTATTTTCAGTACTTTTGTTACATGGAGTTATATGGACCTTGGACGCGACCCTTTCATCAGACTGGAATATTATCCACCAAAACAACAGTACGTTTAGGATGGAAACAGAGCTGCCAAATGATGATCGTCGCGTTTACTTTTCTTACTCGTTGGAGGACACTCGTGAAACGATCATCGCGCTTGGGATGAGGCGTTGTGTGCTTGTAAATCTGCTATTTTCACTACTTTTGTTGGAGTTATATGGGCGCGACGCGTCGCTTTTCTTCAGACCAGAAAAGCCTGACCGAGGACTTCGCCGGGGGGTATTTTCTCCTCTCCTCTCCCGCGAGCAGGGCTTGAAGATCGGATTGGTAGTCGAATGGACCGGCGCTGCATCAGGTGATTCTATGTGTTTGTACTGTAGTGGGTTGTTTGGCTGAGAGGCTGAGGATCTGTTCAAATGCTTCATTATTTTATACTTTTGCTATTGAAAAATAGCAGATCTACAAGCTTGCAGCGCGACACTCGTTGCCATGCTGTGAGCTTGTATATATCTATTTTTGAAATCCCCCTATGAAGACAATTCGCCGCAGTGAATCCTTGTACCCACTGGGTACAAGGATTCACTGCGGGCCCCCCATGAATTTTCTTCATAGGGGGATTTCAAAAATAGATGTATACAAGCTCACAGCATGGCACCGAGTGTCGCGCTGCAAGCTTGTAGATCTGCTATTTTTCAATAGCAAAAGTATAAAATAATGAAGCCCCTTCCACCTTGGGCCCTAGTAAATCAGACTCAGTCCCACTTTTCCCTTGTGACGCTCCTGCTGATCTGATCTTCTGATCTTCGTTGTTGTGTGGCTGCCTGGGACATAATATTTTGTTGTCGAGACTTTGGGGGTTATGATGAAGCTGTGTGTTGTTGGCCAATGAGGCAGGTCATGGCTTTCCAAGTGAACATTTTACTGGATTTTGTTTGATTTGTGCAAAATGGTCTCAGATCCAGCTGCTCCGTTGTCGCTTCTGCCAGCCCCTTCACCAGGCATGTACACACATAGACATCAAAGGGGGCTTGAGCCCCTGCCCCTGAGGGCTGCATTCAATAGAATTGTCCACCAAAAGGCCCCTTTAGAAATGTCAGCCCCTGCCTCTCTAAATATTCTCTGCACATCCCTGCCCCACATCCTTCTACATGCGTGTGCCCAGTGTGTCGCTGATTGCACTCTGCGGGCTGCGCTCTGCCACGCTAAATGCATTCACTGTGGTTTATTGGGAGTTTTATTCATTTCTATTGAGATTTATACGTTATTACACTCTTGTTTTCAAACACACTTACTTTGATGAGTGATATCTTTGGTTCCTTATATGACAGAAAGCTCAAAATTTTTCACGGGCTGCAGAAGAATGTAATTAAACATTACATTATATAAAAGCAAATTCTCTGGACTATCGGGCCTGGCGGGGAGCGACATTGGAATTTTCTCGGGACTATCGGGGGAGGCGGTCAATGTGTTAAGGCATAACGTAACTAGTAATGACTGTTCCTAAAGTAATGTATTGAAAAAATAGCAAATCTACAAGCTCAGCTTGTACATCAGCTATTTTTTGAAAAGTCGTGAAAATGTGTGCAAATCTTTGAATATATGTGTTTTTTTAAGCGAACATTTGTAACTCAAATTTTGCTTCTGGGTGGTCCCTGGAACTAAATATTTTTTCCGTGGCCAAATACACATAACTTTGGGGGTCCTTCACATGAAAAAGTTTGAGCACCACTGACATAGAAACATTTAGAAGACATTTAGAAGACATTTATAGAATCGGGTGAAAAATATTCAAAGACTTTCACACATTTTCAAGATGTTTCAAAAATAGCAGATCTACAAGCTGAGCTTGTAGATTTGCTATTTTTTCAATACCTAAAGCACAAAATAATGCATAATAATGCGTTCCCAGTCTAAATGGGTTAAACCCCCTCCCCCTATGAAGGAACATCCATGGGGGGCCCGCAGTGAATCCTTGTACCCAGGGCCCAGAATTTGGTGCGACGCCCCTGATGATACCCATACATCATTCCACAAGGAATATTTTGTTTATACAGGCGTGTAACCCCCCCCCCCCCCCCCACACACACACACACCACCACCTCTGCCTTCCGGGCGGTAGGCTATGTTGTCAGGATTAATTTGTTCCCCCCCCCCCCCCCCCGTAATGTATGCTAATGACGAAACTGTGTGCGTTTGATTGTCAATAAGGTGAAATACGGCGGGCGCTCCCTAAATGCCGGGCCCGTTCAATAAGCTATTAAAGTTGAATCACAGATAACTTGGCGCGCATCAGGAAAGCAATCTGAAAATTTGTGCTGACATTGATCCTGCTGGAAGGAGACCTATTGCTCCGATTAACTCTGTTGCCCCAGGGAACGGGGGGGAACCCCCCCCCCCCCCTCTCTGGACCATTAACAGCCCCACTGTCCTACATTTTACTTGTTATCATATAAAATACATTTTTTTTAATTTATGAGGTCCCAATGCAGACACCTTAACCCATTCTATCCGGGAAAGTGTCATTAAAAAAAAAAAAAATAGCTATATACTGTATAAGTAGGCTTCTAAGCAACATTTTTCAAAGAAACGTAGGATTTAGAACAGTGGCTCGCTCAAAAACAGCACATCTACAAGTTCACTTGGGGCCACGCTGTGAGCTTGTAAATCTTGCATTTCTTTTGAACGTTTTTGAACGATCTTGGATTCTTGAAAACTGCGGCCATATACATACATTTGGGGGGGTCCTTGGCAGCGGCGTAGCCAGGATTGACCAACTGGCTAGTCATATGTCATGGAAGTGGACTTCCCAAGCAATATGGAGACGTTTTAATTTTAAAAATCGCTTCATAATTGACTAAACTATGATCAAATCAAACTGTGGTGTCTTTCTTTGCTTCCTAGATAGCCGCGCATCGCCGCGCCGCACCACGCATCGCCGCGGGTGGACACAAAAACGAAATGGGTGGGCCGGTGGCTACAACCCGTGGCTACGACCCGTGGCTACGACCCGTGGCTACGCCGCTGGTCCAACGCTTAATTGAGAACTATACTGATTTAGACGGCATTTTGTAGAATGGTCTAAATGGGTTAACCGTATCGTGGACTTTTGTCGGCCATTACCATCCTCCTTCTCCACGACTTCAGAGGCTGTGAGAGAAGCCTCTGTTGTACAGGGTGTATTTCATCTACAAGGTAATGTTCTAGAAAATATACAGCCCCGTTTCACCATTTTTCCCCCCCTTCTTCTTCCTTTGCTATCAATAAAACATGAGTTATTGACTGTATGGGGCAGACAGTGTAATTAAAGAGCAGAGCCTGTGGTTGTGCTACTTCTGCGTGTACATGGACACATGTTTTATCACCAGATGGAACGAGATGTTTAAAAAAAATCAAACCTCGGTTCGAATTGAAGCGGTGGACAGATAAAACTTCTATTCTGAATGTATTTGTAGAGCTGGTATGACAGTTGGTATAATAGGTTTAAAAAATAAAATAGATTAAAACACATACATTAAAATAAGAATTTGTAATTAAATAAATACATAAATAAATATAAAGTGTTTAAATAAGACAGATAAACCCTGAAGGCCAAATTATCATGTGAAGCTTGACCAATCCTCAAAGTATCCATTCATCTGACCGGGAGGGACACCGCACACATATTCTAGATGTACAGGACATATAAAGCCTATTCATTCTGAACTGAAATGACCATATATGGACATGGGACACACATTTTGCTTTTTGAAAAAGCCTATTCATTCTGGACTGATATTTTACACGTACGGGACAGGAAAAACCTGTTCATTCTGGCCTGGAGTGACCATATATGGACATAAGGTAACAGACATTCTGTTTTTGAAAAACCCTGTTCATTCTGGACTGAGATCACCATATATGGTAATTAAACGGACATTCTGTTTTTGAAAAAGCCTGTTCATTCTGGACTGAAATGACCATATATGGGCGTGATACACACAAAGCCATTCATTGGAAGCGGTTTCCACCGCTTCAAAAAAAGGAAAAGCTGTAAATTGTATGAATTTAGTTTTTTTTTCTAAAGCTGCTCAGTGAGCTAACAGATTATAATAATTTGATTCTAATTTGTCTCACTCGCTCTCCCTTAACCACACACAACACACACACACACGCGAGCGCGCGCACACACACACGCACGCGCGCGCAGGCACCCGCACACCCGCACACGCGTTAGGCACCAGTTATGACTGGGCACTTGTGCTGCTAAGAAAGTAAAAGTATGAATACTCACAACGTGTCGCGTTGCGACGCGTTGTGAGCTTGTAGATCGGCTATTTTCAAATAGCCAAGGTATAAAATACGGCCAAAGTGGTTTATTGTATGTTTTAACATATTATAAATTATAATATATATCAGCAAAGTAACTAGTAACTATAGTTTTCAAATAATTTTTGGGGAGTAAAGGTACAATATTTGGATCCCAGATGTAGTGGAATGAAAGTAAAAGAATTGGAATTTGGAAATACTCAAGTAAAGTACAAATACCTCAAAACTGTAGGCCTACTTAAGTACAGTACTTACAGTAGGTAAATGTACTTAGTTACTTTACATTTCTGGTGTCTGTTCAGCCCACACTTCTAGTCAAGAGCTTTCTGCGTGAGGGATCATTCAGCGAGTGCAGCACTACTATTGTTAGATATTGAGAATGTGTGTAACCAACTTACTGTACAGTATGTCTGTGTAGTATAACTATAGCACATGCCAGGGCTGTCGTGATTATGACATTTTACATGACGATTCATTGTCTCTCAAATAATTGCGATTGCACAATTTAATTGTGTTTTTGTCGTTGACAATTACATTTCTGTTTGGCTTTTAGGCTTTGACGTTACACATGGTAGATATGACACATACGCCTAAATATATACAAAGAAATTACTGACATATTTGACAACTTTATACTTAAAAATGAACATTGATAGCGGAAATAGCCGATCTATTGTGAGCTTGTAGATTGGCTATTTCGACAATTTCTTACTTTAGAAAATATATATGAACATTTTTCAACATGGAAACGATTATGACGATTATGAAAAATAATCACGATTATGTCAAATCATTGCGATTAGATGATTATATAATAATTGTGACAGCCCTAGCACACGCGTTGTTTAGATAAGTGGCTCTCAAACATGTTCATGTCAAGGACTCCCAGATGTATATTTGACGCTTGAAAACACTGTGTGCCGAGCTTGTAGATCTGCTATTTTTAGGTTAAAGTGGTTACATTGTATTTAGTTTTTCTTGTTTGATTTTCTATATCTCTAGTCACCAATAAGTGCTATTAGAATATAAAGCTATTTAACACTCATTTTAACTAATGTACTGCCACCAGAAAAAAAAAGAAAAAACATCTTTAAGGGTTCCCTGCCACGATTTTCTAACCCTGGTCGTGTGCGTGTCCATCGTGCACAATGGTGAATGGATCAGTTAGGTTTGGTGTAGTCTCGCGTAGCCAGACAACTATTCCACAATCTCTGAATGCTATATAGAGTCTGGAACAGCAGCTCCCTAACGGCGAGTATCGAAAACGGGCATTAACGTTCAAAAGATTATATCTTAAAATGTCATTTCTGCTAAGCAGCAAGCTAAACATGCTTATATGATTTTTATTTATATAATGATAAATATGTGTGATGTGAGACTGAAACGGAAGTGACGTGGGGGCTTCACTTCCGCTTTCATCTCGCACTCATTTTTTTCTTTCTGCTTTGCCGGACTGTATGCTGGGAGCATTTGACCAAATCGCGGAGGCAACCGTCTGGCCACGCGAGACTAGGTTTGGTGTAGATGCGTAGGCCTATATTATCTATCTATCTCTCTATCTCTATCTATCTATGAGTTTAATCTGCAACGCAATGCTATACAATATGTAGTAGTGGGGGTCCCTGCTTCATCTCTCTCTCTCTCTCAGCTAAGGGGTCCTTGGTTGTGTAGACGATGCTAGGTGTGCTGTTTACCTGCTGTCCTAGTTACTATGCAGCACTTAATTGCTTTTCTGTGCACTCTATTTGCTTGTGCCATGTACCCTGTCGTTGGTTTACCAGGATGCATGCTGCTTACTTCGATCTGGTACCTAGTGAGTCGCTCCGGATAAGTGTGTCTGCTAAATGCCTTTAAATTGGAACTTGTAGCCCACTCCTGCACAACGCTTTTAGACATGCCTTTAAATTTATATTTTGATTGAACAAAATAGTGGCACATTAGCATAATGCACAAGAAATATACAAGGGGAGGGAGAAAAGTCCAACAGGAGAGAGGTGTAACGGATTAGAAGTGAACACTTGAATCCAAATACTGATTCTGAACCATTTAAAGGAAAGAAAGATACAGTATGTTATCCACCTGTTTCCAACGTCCCATCGTGTATTGCGCAGAAGGGGTGCAGCATTTACGGCGTCGCAGCCGAGTGTGATCTACAAGCTCACATCGGTTGCATCTGCGATGCGACGTGAGCTTGTATGTCTGCTGTTAGCCGGATGTGTCCCACAAATAATTCTACAGTAAATTCTGGCGGAAACAGGTGGATAGGGAATGTAATTGTGACCACAGGTCGCAGTTTAGTTGCGACCGTAGGTCACAGTTTAGTTAGTATCAGAACCAACCGGCACATCCTGTCAGTACGTCCTTCTGTGATTCATTAACACCTCAATGTCTATACGGTAGCTGACCTCAATGCCTATGGCTGACCTGCCCATATATAGAGATCCCTGATGTCATCCTGCCCATATATGGAGGCTGACCTGCTACCCATATATGGAAATCCCTGATATCATCACTGTGATGTCAGGGGAACCACACTAAGTGCTCCTATAGTATATAGTCACATTCATCAGCCAGCTCTCACGGAGAGACCCAATAGCCTTCCCTACGAGTCAGGATATCTGGTCTTACAACCCAGATATCTCTGCGTTATACTGGGATCCTCAGATCCATTAGGGTTGACATCTTGGTTAGGTTCTTAAACGGACACCACTGCGGCGGGTCCTAATCCTGGACAACCATTCCCTTTGAGTAGTATTCTATATTTACCATGCAAGCGGTTCAGTGCCCGACTGACGAGCTGTCACTGACTAACTGTGCTGTGGTGAGCGAGAAGGATCTGCGGGCTGGACAGCATGTAACTGTGAAGGCCACTCGCGACCACACCAGGTTTGTGTTTACGGTGAGGAGCCACGGCGCCGTGGTTCCAGGGACCATCGCCTTCAGCCAGCCTCAGAGGACCTGGGCACGCATCCTCATCGGTCAGGAAGTCAACGTGGCCAACTACAACTTTGACAAGTCCAAGCAGTGCATCGGCGCCATGACCATTAACATCGACTTCCGGCAGAAAAAGAGCGCTGGCACCTCCCCCTACGACTCGGACGAGATGGCTGCCAAGTTCGTCCAGCAGTTCGTCAATCAGGCCTTCTCCGTCACCCAGCAGTTGGTGTTTAGTTTCTGTGGCAAGCAGTTTGCTCTGGTGATAAAGGGCATTGAAGCCATGGACGCCAGCACGACTGGTAAGAAACGGCAGATTGACACCGGGTTGATGGTGGAGAACAGCCAGGTGATATTCGAGAGGGCAGAGGGCTCCTCCCTCACACTAGTCGGCAGAGCAAAGACCAAGGAGACGCGGCAGAGAATCATAAGCCCAGACTGGAACTTTGAGAAGATGGGAATCGGCGGTCTGGACCGAGAGTTCTCCGATATCTTCCGCAGAGCCTTCGCCTCCCGCGTCTTCCCTCCAGACATTGTCGAGCAGATGGGTTGTAAACACGTCAAGGGCATCTTGCTGTTTGGTCCTCCGGGCTGCGGTAAGACCCTGATGGCCCGACAGATCGGAAAGATGCTCAACGCCCGCGAGCCAAAGATCGTCAACGGCCCAGAGATCCTCAACAAGTATGTGGGAGAGTCTGAAGCCAACATTAGGAAATTGTTCGCCGAGGCTGAGGACGAGCAGAAGAGGCTGGGAGCCAACAGTGGACTCCACATCATCATCTTTGACGAGCTGGACGCCATATGCAAGAAGCGAGGCACGACCGCCAGCGGCACAGGCGTGCACGACGCTGTGGTCAACCAGCTGCTGTCCAAGATCGACGGAGTGGAGCAGCTCAACAACATCCTGGTCATCGGCATGACCAACAGACCTGACCTCATAGACGACGCCCTGATGAGGCCAGGTAGGCTGGAGGTCAAGATGGAGATCGGTCTTCCCAACGAGAAGGGTCGAGTTCAGATCCTGAACATACACACGTCCAAGATGAGGGACCACGGCCTGCTGGCCGTGGATGTCGACATCGAGGAGCTGGCCACCGAGACCAAGAACTACAGCGGTGCCGAGCTGGAGGGTCTGGTCCGAGCCGCCCAGTCCACCGCCATGAACCGCCACATCAAAGCTACATCTACGGTAGAGGTAGACATGGAGAGGGCAGAAAAGCTGCAGGTCAGCCGCGATGACATCATGGCGTCTCTCAACAACGACATCAAGCCGGCCTTTGGTACCAACCAGGAGGACTATGGCAGCTACATCATGAACGGGATCGTTCACTGGGCCGACCGAGTGCTCCGTGTCCTGGACGATGGAGAGCTACTGGTGCAGCAGACGAAGAACAGTGACCGCACGCCTCTGGTCGCTGTGCTACTGGAGGGTCCTCCCCACTGCGGGAAGACGGCCCTGGCAGCCAAGATAGCAGAGGACTCCAAGTTCCCCTTCATCAAATTCTGCACGCCTGGCGAGATGATCGGCTACTCCGAGACCTCCAAGTGCCAGGCGATCAAGAAGGTGTTTGACGACGCTTACAAGTCCCAGCTGAGCTGCGTGGTGGTGGACGACATCGAGCGTCTGCTGGACTACGTCCCCATCGGCCCTCGCTTCTCCAACCTGGTCCTCCAGGCTCTGCTGGTGCTGCTGAAGAAAGCCCCGCCCAAGGGCCGCAAGCTGCTGATCATCGGCACCACCAGCAGCAAGGACGTCCTGCAGGAGATGAAGATGTTGGACGTCTTCAGCACCATCATCCACATCCCCAACATCGGCACCGGAGAGCAGCTGGTCGGCGCCCTGGAGCTGCTGGGGAGCTTCACGGAGAAGGAGAGGGATCGCATCGCGGACCAGATCAAAGGAAAGACCGTCTGGGTTGGCATCAAGAAGCTGATCATGCTCGTCGAGAGGTCACTGCAGACGCACCAGGAGCACAGAGTGTCCAAGTTCCTCTCTCTGCTTGGAGATGAAGGCGTGTTGAGTGAAGACGAGCACGATCTGATACAAATTTAAAGACGTGGTGAAATGAAAAATTACACCAGTGTGAAGTGAGCGGTGCTTTTTATGAGTAAATTTCAATAAGCGTCTTTTCCTGAGAAAAAGGGTCACCTGGGCGATCAAAGTAACCCACTGAGCATTTCTCGGGCTATTAGACGTCTAAAATACTTCTAAATGGCTAGGCTAAAACCCATAACTGGTCTAAAAGTGAAGTCGTTTTAGTCGGCTTAGCTTAGACATTGAAACGACGCCATTTCAACGGATAGATGGTCTATACATGGCTGTTGAAATGACGTTGTTTCAAAGTCCAAGCTAAGCCTAGCTGTCTAAAACACGTTCTCTTTTACCAGTTATAAACCGATTTTGGACGGTCGCCTAATCGCTGACTATAGCTCACAGGGAAAGTACAATTGAGTACTCTATATGCCACAAAGGCACCATGAAAATGAACACGGCTTGCAAACTAAGTTGATTATCTGCAAAACATAATTCAGAATGGGAATATGTCCACAAATAGCATATCTACCCCTTTGTACCTCATATAAGATTTATAAGATCCAAGGGGGTCGACAGCTAAATTAGTTAATATACAGTATAGCATCAAATCAGTTTAACCACTTTAACCCTTATATCGATTGGATATCTGAAAATGGTACGTAGTAGTACCTATGTATTCAATTCGTCAACACAACATGAAAATTCACACCTGTGTGAAGTGAGCTCTGCTGCTGCTGATGAAGGTGATGATGATAGACCCACATCATGTGGAAACTTGTGAAATGGCACATTCTGCATGATGAGTACTTTATACTTTTGGTACTTTAAGTACATTTTGACACCATACTTTTTAACTTTTACTCAAGTACATTTTTAATTCCTGACTTGTATTTCTACATTGCAGTATTGATACTTTTACTTAAAGCATTTGAGTACCTTTTCCACCACTGGGAATATGCCATTGTTCCACACAGTGTAATGCTCTTGATAAACCAATGTGTTCTGTGCTGCAAATGGTGTTTACGTCACAAGGTCATGCGCACATTCGTCGCACTACGGTCCACACATATTCCAATTCAGTTTGACAACATTTACTGCGTTTGTTCCATTTACATTTAGGCATTTGCTACCTTTTTGAACTAGAAGGATTATCCTTTGTTCTACGGTCTCGTTAAACATTCAAAAAACTGTGTGAACATTCCCATTTTCATCCGTGCCTCGACTGAAAACACTAGTTTATCGACCCAAATTCTCTGTGATAGTCAGACAAATTTGGCGCACGCAGTAAAATCATGTGTGTACACACAGTTAATGTATCAATTTGTAACTCTGAGACTGAACACTTTGTACAGCAGGGGTCTTCAACAGGGGGTCCGGGACCCCTAGGGGGTCCTCAGAGTTACTACAAGGGGTCCTCCAAATCTTTGTGTGAAAGAAAACTGTTTTTTCCCCCTTTTTTATATTAACCATTTGAACCCTAGCGTCCATATTCTGAGAACTTTAGCCAAAAATAGCAGATCTACAAGCTCACAACGCCTTGCGCTGCGAGGCGTTGTGAGCTTGTAGATAGGCTATTTTTCGGCTATTTTCGTCAAAGAGATTTGGTTTAGAGGGGGAAAAAAGAGCAGACTACGGTATACAGAGTGAAAGGTCGTATTGATGGTACAAGTGGTTAAATATCCGATAACACAAATTGACATGAATCCAAAATACACTGATAATTGTGCTGTCAAACGATGAAACTTATGGAATCTGGGGGTCCCTGCTTCATCTCTCTCTCAACTAAGGGGTCCTTGGCCTGAAAACGTTGAAGACCCCTGTTGTACAGTTAGAGTTAAAGGTATAGGTTATAGGGCAAGTGATATTCTTTGGTTGAAACAAAACGTTGTTTTGTTTTTTTGTTGAAAGGTTAAAGCACCCTATCCGATAGTAATCACTGCTATAGCTTGTCTCTCCCTATCTCTTCAAATTTGTCCAAGTTCCCATTTTGTCTGCACATTGTTTTTGTGCCATCGCTTCCAATTTCATTTGTTTATCCTGTATCCTGCAGTTTGAGTTCTCCCTCTTAATTGGACAAAATGTGTATCCTGACCCGAAGATGCATGTTCTATTTGCTACGGAGCTGGAGACAGGAAGACTCATGTTACTGTAGTGTAGCAGTGATTGATTACTATGTGCTATGAATGCACTGATGTTCTTCTTGCACTAATCTCATGAACAGTATGTTATACCAGCTGCTATGCTCATGCACCCTCCTAATGGAGATAATGGATGGATCTATGGCTAAATACTGTATGTACCGGTAGATACAGTACCTTGTCTTTTTTTTTGTTTTTGATAGGATAGTAGACTGACAGGAAATGGGGAGAGAGATGGGGAATGACATGTGGCAAAGGTCAGCCGGATCAGGAATCGAACTGGCGACACCAGCAGGCATAATAGGCCAGCGGGCGCCCCCTTTTTTTTATTATCCTTGTGTACCCTTCCCTTACCCCAGTGGTGGAAAAAAGTAATCAATGTTTTACTAAAGTAAAAATACCAATACTGCAATATAAAAATACTCTCACAAGTAAAAGTCTGGAATTCAAAATGTACTTGAGTAGAAGTACAAAAGTATTGGTATCAAAGTGTACCAAAAGTACAACATGTTTGAAAATAGCAGATCTACGAGCCCACGACGCGTTGTGAGCTTGTACATTTTCAAATAGCCTAGGTATAGGCTAAAGTGTTTAATGTGTGTTTTGTAATACTATAATTTTGCAAAGTAACTAGTAAATAAAGTTTTAAAAATATTGTAGTGGAGTAAAAGCACTGTATTTGGATCCGAGATGTAGTGGAGATACTCGAGTAAAGTACTGTACAAATACCTCAAAATTCTACTTAAGTAGACTACGTTACTTTAGTACATGTGCACCACTGCCTTGCCCTCCCCCCACCCCTTTTCCTTCTTTTTTTCTCTTTCTGGAGACAATCAAAACGATGGCGATCACACAAAAACAAATTTCACGCACCGTTTGAAGGACAACTTTGTTTTTTTTACAAAAAGGGTTCATATTTTAGATTGTAATTAGAGAAAAGAAAGATGAGTGTATAAATATTTTCATTTACTGCTTTCTATTGTTTTAGCAATTTTAGTATTTTGATTTCAGTAGGTGGGGGCATGCATACAAGTGGCTAAATTTGTCTTAATAATAAGCCGTCAATTTCTTTGTTACTATTGACACCAGCCCCCAAAAGTCACATCTGAACATGAACGATTGTGGTGCATCTTGGGAATGGGCTTATTGTGTCTAAAAAGACATATTTAGCCACTTGCATGCATGCCCCCAACCTGAAATCACTAAAACGACAGAAAGAATTAAATGAAAACATATGTAAACAGCCTTATGATGTGACAACAAAGATGTGAATCTGATTGTGCTATCGGAATAATTATAATCAACGCTTATTTTAAAAAATAAAAGTATTTTCACTTCCCTTATATCTTTACAGTAAATTAACTCTCACATGAGTTTTAAAGTTCCTGTGTGAATTGACTCAGAGAGAACTTAGTGCCCCCCCCCCCCCCCCCCCCCCCCCCCCCGTCTGCTGACACATTCAATAAAACATGAGGGCATTTATTAAGCACCTTGAGAATTTAACTACAGTACAGCTGCAGGGTCGCATGTCTACACCTTTTATGTCGGTACCTGTCCCCCAGACGCTATGCTACGATATCCTTTATGTCGGTACCTGTCCCAGACACTATGCTATAATAATATCCCACAGCTGTTTTGTTATGTTTTTAGCTGGTTGTGTTTATTTTTTTTGATGGTCTCAGTGGAACTAAAAAAAAAAAAAACACTCAGACACAAAGAGATTATAGCATTGTACCATAAAGTCAGGGGAGGATTAATCATATGAATATGTCACTACTGTAGGCTACTGTAATAGAACAGTTGTCAATTCGCTACATGTACAGTACTATAATACAGTAGTTCCCAGCAGGCACGTGCACACATAGACGTCAAAGGGGGCTTGAGCCCCTGCCCTTTTATCCGTCTGTAAAAAGTGCCCTCTCCAGACGATGAGTACCGTTCTTACTATGGTGAAAGAAACACATGCCATTCCTGAAGGCGACATTCAAGAGAATTGCCTTGTCTAAACTCTCCTAAACTTGAATGCAGCATCTCATGTTGAAAGAATTACCCTCTCTGTGTAGCAATCCATGCCGTTACGCCACATCTCCGACTCCGACCGTTATTCACTTGACTTGCGTTGTGAGCTTGGAGGTCTGCTATTTTCAATGTTTTCACCAAAAGGCCCTTATAGAAATTTCAGCCCCTGCCTCTCTAACATTCTCTGCACGTCCCATGGTTCCCAGTGGTTCCAGGGCGGTCCCCAGCAGGGCCGCCGATATGTGGGGGGGGGGGGGGGGGGGGGGGGGGGGGGCAAAGGGTACTGTTGTCCCCCCTCCCGGAAAGGGGTGGCCCTGCGGTGGGGGGCACCCATTAAACGTGACTCAGGAGCAGTCTAGTTTGTGTAGGAAAGATTTGAGTGACTGTGAAAGAACTTTCTCCCAAGGTAAGATTAAGACATCATGCTTTATATAAACCCTATTATATTAAGCCTAAACGGTTCTGCCGCCGTGTAGAACTGTTTTTAACAGTTCTTTTTACTTTAAAAATTAATAATTTCCTGTGAAAAATCCGTATTTTTCGGCACGCGCCAATGCTCGGGCAAAAAACAGAGGGGGGCCCACGTGGAGGGGGGGGGGGGGGGGGGGCAAGTCTTTGATCTTGACCCCCCTCCCAAAAATCTGTACGACGGCCCTGGTCCCCAGCAAAATTACATAACATCGTCTCTGCCAGGGTATCCAAAACTGTTACTTTTCAGGATAAAAAAAAAAAAAAAAAGGAAAAAGCAAATCTTGCAGATCTTCTACGTTTGATAAGATAAAAAGCTTTTGAAGGTTATTATTATTAATGCAACGTGTTTGGGGTAATATTGCATAACTTCTTTCAACCTGGCGTCTAGATTTTGGGCATGTCATTATAGACAAAAATCACAACTAGGGTGAAGTGAGCAGTATTATGAGTTAATTTCATCAATTTCATCAAGCTGGCCAATCACAGCGCGTCCTGCGTAGCTTGGCCAATGGGATCCTGGGCATACAACAAACGTTGTGCCCAGATATGTAGGCCATGCTTCAGTTTACTCTAGGGCCCGGACGGAATTAAACCAGATGTTTGTTGGAGTTTTGCTCCTTCCAGGAGCACCGCTCAAAAATACAAAATAAACTAGTCTGCCCTCTGTCGAGGTGCCAATTTGCGTCTTGTGCACTCGTAGCCATGCATGTATGGCCTACTTGTGCGCCAGCAGAGCGCGCAAGTACTGCGATCGGTGCTGTCTGAATGTACTGTATGTGGGTATTACTCTACCGAGTTGAGGAAGGGCGAGCTCCCAGAGTGTCTTTTACCGCAGACGCGTCCGCCCGCGGATTAGACGCGTCCTCTCCGTGGACGGAATGCGAAGTAGACGCGTCCGCTCCACGGATGGAACACGGATTAGACGCGTCTGCTCCGCGGAAGAGATGCTACACTCCGCGGACTTGTACAGTGCACAGTGGTGTACTGGCTAAGTCCCTGACTCCCAGTTTATCATCCCGTACGGGAGGACCTACCACCAAAACCTAACCCTAACCCTAACCTCAGTAAAACTAATGCTGGTGACATGCTAACCTACCACCTACACCTAACCTTAATCCTAACCCCAACCTCAGTAAAACTAACACTGGTGACATGCTAACCTACCACCTACACCTAACCTTAACCCTAAACCTAACCTCAGTAAAACTAATGCTGGTGACGTGCTAACCTGCCAACGCTTTCGGAGCTCGACGCTGGTGATGCTAACCTGGTGAAATGCTAATCTGTCTGTGGACACGCAGTCTTCCCGCGAGGACGCCCGTCGTCCTCGTGGGAGGACGGAGCCATGATGCTAACCGCTCCGTCCTCACGGGAGACGGCGCGACGCTGGTGAGATGCTGCGTGCACGTTTTTCCCAACAAGTTTGAGCACGCGTCTGCGGTCGTGGACACTCTGGGAGCTCGCCCCTTGCTGGCCGAGTTGACACTGCCAACTTGCTTCTTGTTATTTATATATCAAGTTGCACTTGTTGAAGGTGACGCCAAGAATGCAGGTCCCTCATAGGCTGTTATTGGTGATGTCACCAAGAATGCTGGTCCCTGTAAACACAAACGGATACGCCACCGAACTGCCGCGAGTAATAAGCCATACTAAATAACTCGATCAATGCCACAGGTTATAGAGCTTATCTGCTATTTGGGAGCCGGTCTGTACAGTATGTGACATGGAGACATCCAGCGTAGCCAGGGGTGTCGCACCAAATTCTGGGCCCTGGGTACAAGGATTCACTGCACCCATGAATGTTCTTAGGGGGAGGGGACACATTTAGACTGAGAATGCATTATTATGCATTATTTTGTCCCCCATGTCAAAATATTTAGTTCCAGGTGTACCCCCCAGAAGCAAAATTTTAGTTACAAATGTTCGCTTAAAACATACATACAACATTCAAAGATGTGCATACATTTTCACGACTTTTCAAAAATAGCAGATCTACAAGCTTGCAGCGCGGCACTCGGTGCTGCACTGTGAGCTTGTAGATCTGCTATTTTTCAATAGCTAAAGTATAAAATTATTAAGGCCTCTCCACCTTGGGCCCTAGTAACTCAGTCCCAAACTTTGGCTACAGTTCTCAGAATATGGACACTATGGTTCAAGTGGTTAATATAAAAAGTTTGGAGGACCCCCTGTAGTAACTCTGAGGACCCCCTAGGGGTCCCGGACCCCCTATTGAAGACCCCTGGTCTACAGTAAATAGAGATTAGGGTTAATGTCAAATAATGTAAAGGTGCTGTAAGTGTAGTATTATTGCGACCGTCAGGGAGCAGTTTACTATGAAAACCTCCACCGGCCGTCCGTCCGTCCGTCCGTCCGTCACACGTCACACGTCACACCTTTGCCCAGTATGACATCACACCACATGTGTACACAAACCTTTGTGTACGTTGCTGTGGCAACAGTCTGTTGTTGCTGGTCTGTTAGTGTACGTTAGCAACCACCTTAGCAACCATGGTTTTACCCTAGCAACCCACTGTTTACCCTAGCAACCAACTGTTTACCATAGCAACCATGTTTTTTTTTACCCTAGCAACCAACTGTTTACCATAGCAACCAGATACGCAGAGCAGGGATCTCCATATATGGGCATAAACAGGTGACATCACACTGATGTCAGATACTCAGAGCAGGGATTTCTCCATAATATATGGGCATAAAAGGGATTCTGTTAGGGATCTCCATATATGGGCATAAAAGGGATTCTGTTAGGGATCTCCATATATGGGCATACAAGGGATTCTGTTAGGGATCTCCATATATGGGCATAAAAGGGATTCTGTTAGGGATCTCCATATATGGGCATAAAAGGGATTCTGTTAGGGATCTCCATATATGGGCATAAAAGGGATTCTGTTAGGGATCTCCATATATGGGCATAAAAGGGATTCTGTTAGCTGTTAGTGATCTCCATATATGGGCATAAAAGGGATGCTGTTAGGGATCTCCATATATGGGCATAAAAGGGATTCTGTTAGGGATCTCCATATATGGGCATGAAAGGGATTCTGTTAGGGATCTCCATATATGGGCATAAAAGGGATTGTATCCTAGATGATGCCCTGTTAGGAGATCCACACTAACAGAATCCATATATGGTCCTACCGACAGCTGCTATAAGCCAACCCTGGCGATAAGGTCTGAGTCGAAGAAATGCTTCTTTCCTGGCAAGAATTGCCCCTTTATACTGTAGGGCTCGTTTGTGTATTGTATGACATCACGCCACATCATCGGCTGAGGACTGTGTGATGTCATCATATCTCCATATATGGAGACATAAGTTGCTCATGCCCAAATATGGGCTGGTGAGGTCAGACTTAGTGTGATGCGTAGGTTATCTCCATATATGGAGATTCAACTTCAATGAGTAACCATGGCAAACTGTCAACTGCCCGTATGTCTTGATAATTGGTAAAACAAACTTTTGGCCTATTTGTGGAGATAAGCGACCAACGGTCGCTTATCTCCCGATTAGGGAGTCTTACTGGTTTTTATAAAATAGCTCTATATGTTCCGTACGTAGCAGGGCTCTCCCCCGCTCAATCCTGTGTAATTTGCATTTTCATGTGTGTGACTCCACGATTAAACTACTCTCTCACTTCTTCCTGCTTTGAATGGCTGTGTTTAGCGTTTTAAGATGGGGCGAGGTTTTTTCCTGAGGTGCCTCCGTGCACCTGGTTTAGAGACTTTAGAGGGTTTTGATCACACTTCAGACACCAGAACAGTGAGGGATTTAGAGATACCCTGTGCTGTGTCTCTGAACCAGATTAGAGTAGCATTTTGAAGCTTGTTTTCCTTCAATAAACCTTTCTGACTGAGCCAGTCCTTTGAACATGTGTCTATGTGTATATCCTACGCACATAGACATATTTTCATGCGCGCACGCACACACACACACACACGCGCGCGCGCACGCACGCACGCGCGCGCACGCACGCACGCACGCACGCGCACGCACGCGCGCGCACGCACGCACACACAAACGTTTTGTGGTTCAGTGACAGCTGATGAGAGAGTGAGATACAATTTTGGCATAAATCAGGGGCCTTCAACAGGGGGTCCGAGACTCCTAAGGGATCCTCAGAGTTACTACAGGGGGTCCTCCAAATCTTTGAGTGATAGAAAGTTTTTCCTCCTTTTTTTATATTAACCACTTGAACCCTAGTGTCCATATTCTGAGAACATTAGCCAAAAATAGCAGATAGAGCTTGTAGTTACTGTATGCTATTTTCGGGCAAAGAGGTTTGGTGTAGAGGGGAAAAAGAGCAAACTAAGTACAGAGTGAAAGGTCAAGTTTATTAAGTATTGACAGTTCAAGTAGTTAAATATCTGAAAACACAAATTTACATGAATCCAAAATACACTGATGAGTGCTATCAAACGATTAAACTATATAGAATCTATGAAAAGGTTGTGGGGGTCCCTGCTTCATCTCTCTGCTCTCTCAACTAAGGGGTCCTTGGCCTGAAAACGTTGAAGACCCCTGTCATAAATAGTTGTTCAGATTTCCCAATGTTAAGCAAATAAGTTGGGGGGAAAAAACAGAACAATATGCACTTGCCACGCACATCACACCTGAATGTTCAAAAATAAAACCGTCCCCTCTGTCAGCTCGGGAGGGGAATGACAAAAAAAGGTAAAATGACAGATGTTTTTCAAACGTTGGGATCTTTATCCGTTTAATTATAAAACTACGGCGATAAGGGCATCTCTTTTGGAATAAATATGAGCCGTAATGAGATGTGTCATCCCTGTCCCATGTTTATACTCGTGTCCTTGACATTCTCTTTGTGAACGGCGGAGAAAGACGCAGGCTAATGGCAGCGCTTCTGAACGCATCTTGAAAGTCCAGGGGAAGAGAGGAGATAAATGTCACTGGGCTTCACTCACTAAATCACACAGCGTTTTTTTTCCCCCTCCCTTTCCCTCTCTGACCTTCACCGGTATCCATCTATCTATCTACTCAAAGAGAGAATTAACGGGACGTTTAATTAGCATGTCAGCAATCCGCTGTCGGGCGGAAACCTTGTTTGTAGCCTCGTACGTCAAAAACTGTTACTTGTCAGGATTACGGAGGTTGGGGAAAAATAACCAGTGTTCCAATGGATCCAATAGACCAGTGGTCCTCAGCCTGTGGGTTATTTTGGGGGGTCCCCAGATGATTAGCTTAATGTGAAACATTGTTTTCTCACTCAACAGTAAACACACCAACATAAAGTTTAAAGGAGTAGTTCACCCCCAAAATGACTTTTCTTCTATTGATTACTCACGCCATGGAGACTTGAGTTCAATAATGTTTTTTTTTTTTTTTTTCTTTTTTGCATTCCAAGACAAAAATGTGATTATAGTAAATTTACTCCCATTGATTCCGGATGGGGACCCGAATGGATTTGGGTCCCCATCCTGAATCAATGGGGGTACATTTCTTGCAATCACATTTTTGTGTTAGGAATGCAACAAAAAACAAAAAAATGTTAGTGAACTCAAGTCTCCGTGGCGTGAGTAATCAATAGAAGAAAAGTAATTTTGGGGGTGAACTACTCCTTTAAGTGTAGGGTATCTGCACATTTCTAAAGTGACATTATAAGGACTTGTTTAGTACCTCTAAAATGACAAATTAAACATTGGCTAAATTGTCAAATATTAGAGGCAGAAATTGTGAAAATAGCCGATCTACATGCTCACAACGCCTCGCATTTATAGAAACGTGTTATACAAAATGTAATTCCTCAACTCTTAGTGCTCGTCAGGGTGGGGGGGGGGGGGGGGTCCCCAGTTAAAATATGATTATTTTGGGGGTCGCTGCCTGAAAAGGTTGAGAACCACTGCTATAGAGTAGCGAAGTCCTGATGTCACTCCAGTCGGAAGTAATTTGTTTATGGAGACTAACCCTGTGTCATCTTAAAATCGTCTCCTATAAGAATTGTCCACAAATAAACAAACTGTCTCTGGGATATTGTCATTGAGGTGGCTCTGTATAGTTTACGATAGTGAGCCTTAGTGAGTGTATTTGATAGAGTCTGTTTCTGGCAAAAAATTACACTAATTCGGCAGCAGCAAAAGAAAGCTTGGGTAAGATTTTATGCTACCCACCTGAACATTTATTCTGTTTATTAAAGAGCTGGTGAGACATGGGAGGCACCTTTGGCTGAACACACTCTATAGCAGTGGTTCTCAACCTTTTCAGGCTGCGACCCCCAAAATAATTATATTTTAACTGGAGACCCCCAACCCTGAGGAGCACTAAGAGTTGAGGCATTACATTTTGTATAACACATTCTATTGTGAAAATAGCCAATCTACATGCTCACAAGAGCTTGTAGATCTGCTATTTTCACAATTTCAGCCTCTAAAATGTGACAATTTGGCTAATGTTTAATTTGTCATTTTAGAGGTATTAAAAAGTAGCAGGGGTAGGCAACCTTAAGCGCGGGTGCCAACATTGGCACAGGGAAGGGTGATTGATCACTGGCAAACTGGCATACGTGTGAGAGAGAGGATGTATTTTTTTCTCTTCAAAGTTCCCTCACGTCTGTATAAATGACATACTGCATGCATTCAAACTCTGAACTCTGACTGGGGAGGGAGTCTGGGAAATACTGAAGGTAATATCAAAATAGCGGAAACAGCAGATCTACAAGCTCACAACACGTTGCACTGCGGAACGTTGTGAGCTTATCGGCTATTTTCGCCACTTTGGCGTTTTGCACGCTTGTTGTAAACGACAACGTAGGCCATTTAAATAATAATACAAAAAAAAGTTGAAACTTGGAGATACAAGGTTTTCACGCCACCACCACTAAACGATGTATTCCAGTCATGAAAAGTGATCCCCGGAGACAGATCGCATACGTTTCCCATTAAAGCGTGCTACACTTGACAATTAATTAGCGCATTTGGGGTAATGGTAAATAATTAATTACTGTGTCATTGGGGGGGCACTGGAGTGATGGCATGCCAAATGGGGGAAATTAGCGTGCCATCCCCCCCGGGGGGTGGGGGGGGGGCTCCATGCACGGAGCCCTGTTAAAGACTGTTAAGTCCATAAGTTGATGCCAGAGGCAGTAAATCCATTGTGTGTACAGTACGAGAATACCAGGATAATGCAACAGATATTATCGTTGTCTCTTGGCAAACGCCGACCCTGAGGATATATACTGTTTGGCTGCTGTAGTGGAAATGCAAGCAGCTATCGGATCGATAAAAGGGTTGTTGTGCACGATCATTCTGCGATTAGAGAGAGAGAGAGAGAGAGAGAGAGAGAGAGAGAGAGACGGAGACAGAGAGACAGAGAAGAGATGGCAACAGAGATGTTGGGGTCTTCAACGTTTTCAGGCCGAGGACCCCCAAACTGATGGGGAGATGGAGCAGGGACCCCCTACCACCTCGTAGGGTGGGGGGGTCGGGGCTACGACATATTTTTTATTTTAAACATGTACAAGTTACAGCGAGCAGGGTGGGCCGTACCACTACCATTTCTAAACATACTACTTATTAACTGAGAACAAATGTCAATAATATCAACAATATGTCAATTGCATAGTAATCATGTATTCAAGCTATTCAAAATGGATAGAATCATGATTTATTTTGGAAAATGGCAAAAAAAAAAAAAAAAAGAATATATATATTTTTTTAAAGCAATAATTTTGCGGACCCCCTGCAGTACCTCCGCGGACCCCCTAGGGGTCGCGGACCCCCTGTTGAAGACCCCCCCAATAGAACAACGGTTCCCAAACCTTTACAACCTGAGACCCAGAAGAGAAATGTGGTTTCTCTCCCCCGAGACCCAAATGTAGAAAAGTAGATTATGAATTAACCACTTAATGCTGCATTCACACTACAGATATATAGTTGAACGTTTTGCTTGGTAATTCAATGTAATCTCAATGGAAACCAGCTTTAAAGATGCAGGACACACAAAGAACAAAGCTTTGAAAGCTTTAAAGCTGGTTTCCATTGAGATTACAATGAATTACCAAGCTAAACGTTCAACTATATATCTGTAATGTGAATGCAGCATAAAGCCCTATATTGTGAAAATAAAGTCTAAAGTCTATATCACTATTTTTGTGTTTTGGTGGCAACATTCTTGAAATTCTTTTGTTATTTTTTTTAGAGATGATGATGATGATGACTATTATTATTGCGACCATAGGTCGCAGTTAACTATGAAAACCGCCACATCTTGTCCGTATGTCCGTGAGTGAGTGAGTGAGTGAGTGAGTGAGTGAGTGAGTGAGGCACTCGGTGCCGCGCTGTGAGCTTGTATATCTGCTATTTTTCAAAAGTGAAATCACAAAATAATGCGTAAATGATTTTCCAGTCCAAATGGGTTAAACCTCCTCCCCCTCCCCTGTGAAGAACATTCATGGGGGGGCCCGCCCCGCAGTGAATCCTTATACCCAGGGCCCAGAATTTGGTGTGACGCCCCTGCACACGACAGCAGCACACCTCTTGTTGGCACGGCCCCCTGCCTCCCCAAAGTGCTGCTGAATGAAGCCCAGCAGGAAACAGAGCGGTCAGCTAGATTGCCTTCGCTCCCTGGCTGTCCGTCGCCGTGTATGACCAGCTGTCTCCGGAGCGAAATCACAGCCTGCCTGCCTGCCGCCCGCTGCCGTCTCTCTCAACCTGTCCTTATGGCCGTCCCTCGCTTCCAAATTGCGAAGACGTTGTTTGCCTCATTTCCCCGTCCGCCTGACTCAGCTTGGGTGGTGGGGACAAAGTACTCAGATGTTTTTTATTTATTTATTTATATTTTATGAGTGTTTTTTTGTTTTTGTTTTTGTAAATAAATGCCCTTCTTGATCATACTACAGCATCACACAAATGTATACTTACGGATCCAAATGTACTTTTGCTCCACTACATTTATTTTAAAACCTTAGCTACTGCTGTAGTTACTTAGGAAAATTATTATTACAAAACATACATTAATCAGTAAATTGATTATTATTACAAAACATGCGTTAATTAGCCAATCTATGAGCTGCGACGCATCGTGAGCTTGTAGATCAGCTATTTTCAAAAATAAATTGTATGCATTTGAAAACTTGAAATCGGACATTCTGCATAATGAGTGCTTTTACTTTTGGTACTTTAATTACATTTTGATGCCAATACTTTTTCTACTTTTACTCAAGTACATTTTGAATTCCGGACTTTTTACTTGTAACAGTGTTTCCACATTGCTAGTATACAGTATGTATTGCCTACTTTTACTTAAAGTAAAACATTTGAGTACTTTTTCCACCACTGGTAATGAAGTCAAGCCGTCGGTGCCGCACTGCGAGCTTGTAGATCTGCTATTTTTGAAAAGTCGTGAAAATGTGTGCAAATCTTTGAGAAAATTGATTTTTTAAGCAAACATTTGTAACTCAAATTCTGCTTCTGGGGGGTCCCTGGAACTAAATATTTTGAGATGGGGGGTTCTTGGCCAAATACATATAATTGTGGGGGTCCTTCACATGAAAAAGTTTGAGCACCAATGTCATAGAAACATACGGTATGTCTTTTCAAAAAACCTTAGAAGGATTTGAAATATTCAAAGATTTTCACGATTAAAAAAAAAATAACAGATCTACAAGCTCGCAGCGCGGCACTCGGTGCCGCGCTGTGAGCTTGTAGATCTGCTATTTTTCAATAGTTAAAGCACAGGGGCCCCACAGTGAATCCTTGTACCCAGGGCCCAGAATTTGGTGCGACACCCCCGTCTAAACACACCAGGGTTTAAAAAGGTTAATTTATACTCACACTTGCACGCACACGCATGCACATGCACGCACGCACATACCGGTACACACACAGACGCACAGAAAACTAAGCTAGTTGATGCTCTGGCTAATTATAAAGCAATCAATGTCAGTACATTGTTACTGTTGCTCTCTGTGTAATAGAATCGTAGGAGCCGGAGAATTAATTTAAGCGGCAGCGGGATCAATAATAACAGCCGTGTTCATGTATTCAATCTTATACGGCATGTACAGTACCCGTGTAAAGTAAAGCAATAACCAGCTTTCACACGTTTGAATAATTAAAAACTTCATGTATTTGTTATTCATTTTCGGGACGGAAATTGAATCAGGCACCAGCATTATTAGAAAAAATGATTAGTGTAAAATCGGGGTTAAATGTGCGGGGAGGAAGCTGGGGCTTAACCCCTAGCTACTTGTTATTATGACAAAGAACGAAATAGCCAATCTATAAGCTCCCAACCCATTAATTTGTCACCTAAAAAAAATTCTGCTACAGTGGGATTAAGACATTTTCGTTGGATTGTAATGGTTATCAATCTTGACCAGATAGATAGATAGATAGATAGATAGATAGATAGATAGATAGGGACGCTACGGTTGATGTTGTTAACATCCATCCATCCGTCTTGAACCGCTTATCTGGAATCGGGTCACGGGGGTAGTTCCAACTGAGATCAAAATCAACCTTTATTTGTATAGCACATTTACAACAGCAGAGCTGACCAAAGTGCTGAACATGATAAAATCAATAATACAGAAACAACAATACCTAAAATGCAATGATACAAAACCAAATACAAGAGTTAAGACAACAGAAAGAAAGAGCTATATACAACTAAAGGTAGTGGAGAACAGGTGAGTTTTTAGCAAAAATTTAAAAGATATCCATAGTTCCTTATCCCGAGCAACTTCCTCCACTCTCTCCGGGGGTATACCAAGGCGTTCCCAAGCCAGTGTGGAGATATAACCCTTCCATCAGGTCTTTGGTCTGCCACGGGGTCTCCTCACAGTGGGACATGCATCGAGGACCTTCCTAGGAAGGCGCTCGTGGGGCATCCGTACTAGATGCCTGAACCACCTAAGCTGACTCCTTTCCAAGTGAAGGAGCAGCGGTTCTACTCTTCTCACCCTATCTCTAAGGGAGATACCAGGCAGATACCCGTCTGAGGAAACCCATTTCGTCCGCTTGTAACCGTGACCTTATACCTTCGGTCATGACCCACTTAATGACCATAGTTGAGTAGGAACGAAGATTGCCTGGTAGACAGAGAGCTTACATTTTCTATTAAATTGTTATATTATCAAACATGCATATCAAACATATGGGACAGTGTATCATTATCCCAAAAGGAAAATGATATGCCCTTCGGTCTGACCACAAGCAAGGATAAAACATATCCCCACCAGAAATAAAGTGAGTGGTGCTATTGATGAGTTAATTGTGTTGCCTGGCTCCAGACCATAGACCCGCCCACTCTCTGAGCGGACTGGTTCTCTTGGTCTGGTGTTGTCATATGACGCTAAAGTTTGCATGTACGCACGTTATGTGCGGGTGCACTGCTCAAACAAGCATGCACAGGCAGGTCTTTGTACTTTTAAAAGTTTGTTTTTGTATTTAATCTTAACAACAACGGTACAGTATGTACACAATCACTCTGAACAGTGCTGTGCGGACTCGCACGCAGCCGTCAGTCAAACACAACCCCTCCCACCAATCCCCTCCCCTTTGAAATCTCTTGTCAATGGGACAATGTCAGACTCAAGCTCCAGCGCTGAGTCTGAAATCAGGCTATTAATTGTGGGCTCGCTTTGGCGAGCATAGGCCTACTTAGTTGTCCCATGACACTTTTTTTGCACCCTATTTCTTTCCACATTTTTAGAGCTACAGATTTCGTTCAAACTTAAACTTGTTCAGGTTTACACAGTGGGGGACGGACATACTGACAGACAGACAAAGCTAGATGTAGGAGCGGTTAGCGCCGTTAAATGAATGGCAAGTGTGTGTGTGTGTGTGTGTGTGTTTGGGTGGGGGTGGGGGGTGGGGGGGGTTGTTGTTATCTAATTTGCACCCTCTTCTATCCACATTGAACCCTGACACGGAGTGTAATGATACTCAGGGAGAGGAGGTCACCTTTAAACCAAAGCTCTCTTTATTTCCAATTCATGTTATGTGCTATAGGACCACACAGGCCCTGATCTCTCACCAGCCATAACATGTCATGTATACAAAGTAGACACCAGTGAATAAATAACCCCCCCCCCTCCCCTCCAAACACTGGCATGAATTGCCAAGGATTAGCATCTCATTAGACACTACCAGTGTTCCGTATTGTGGACAAAGGCGTGAGGAGGAGAAGCACGGAGTGAGAGAGAGAGAGAGAGAGAGAGAGAGAGAGAGAGAGAGAGAGAGAGAGAGAGAGAGAGAGTGAGGGAGAGAGAGGGAGAGGGAGAGAGAGAGAGAGAGAGAGAGAGAGAGAGAGAGAGAGAGAGAGAGAGAGAGAGAGAGACGAGAGAGAGAGAGAGAGAGAGAGAGAGAGAGAGGTCCTTCTCTGCATTTGAACGAGATTCGCTGGACGTGTGTGTTGCTGTTAGGGCTGTCACGATTATGACATTTTACATGACGATTAGTTGTCACTCAAATAATTACGATTAACGATTTAATTGTGTATTTGTCGTTGACAATTACATTCTGTTTGGCTTTTTAGGCTTTGAATTTGCACATGGGAGATATGACTCATCTAACACCTAAATGTACAAAGAAATTACTCACATATTTGACAACGTTATACTTAAAAAAGAACATTGATAGTGGAAATAGCCAATCTACAAGCTCACAACGCGTTGCGATGTGACAGAGTGTGTATGTCCATGTGTCCATGTGTCCGTATGAGCACGGCCTCAACAGCTGCAATACCGCTGGGTGACCTGCGTTCAAGTGGCGCTGTTGAGCAGCCTTGAAGTGAATGGATAGGGATTTAACATTGTTCCTCTAGTAAAGTTCATATAGTTTAAGGGTGGGTACTCGGGCCGGCCGGGGCGCCTGGTCCCTGCATGGTGCCTGCCAGTGCCCCCAGATTTTTTCTTAATGAAATGAACTTGTCAAAGGCACCGCTCACTTGACACTGGTTGTGGGTTTTTCTTTTTTGTTCACACAGGAAAAGAACATTTAATTTTCCTTATTCTTTGTAGTCGCTGCAAGCTCACTTTAGAGACGTGGCAGTTGAGTTTACCTCTTATGATCCCATTACCCATATCTGTGTCCGTTTACTGAAGAAAGCTGCCACTTACACTGATGGGCAAAGTAGAACAACCAAATATTACTCAACTACTAGTGAAAGTTGCTCAGTCAAATGTGTACCTGAGTTAAAGTACAACTTTGTTTTTTACAACAAGGGTTCATATTTTAGATAGTCATTAGAGAAAATAAAAGATGAGTGTTAAAATGTTTTCATATACTTCTCTCTATCGTTTTAGTGATTTTTGATTTGTGGCTAATTATGTAATTTTTAGACACAATAAGCCTATTCCCAAGATGCACCGCAATCTTTCATGTGCAGATGTGACTTATGGGCTGGTGTAAATGGTAACAAAGACATTGACGGCTTATTTTGTCTAAAAAGACACTGAAATCAAAATACTAAATCGCTAAAACAAAGAAAGCAGTAAATGAAAAACATTTTAACACTCATATTTTATTTTCTCTAATCATAATCTAAAATATGAACACTTGTTGTAAAAAAAACAAAGTTGTCCTTTATAGTACTGGGAGTGCTTGCTTTCAAAAATACTTAATACCTGATATTAGACCTACAAAGCTGTGGATCTGCTAGCTTCACTATATTTGAAATGGCTTAAGTGGTTCTTTCATAATGCTGCACAGAAATAATAGTTGAGTCAAAAGTACAATAGCTTACAAGCTAAACTTTTGAGACCAAGACCATCCGTGGGTGGATCGGGGTGACGCAAATATATTCTATGATTTTTCAAAAGTTCTGAACTCTCTGAATACAGGCTGTAGTGGATTAGACCATGTTTTAACTCTAGCAGTCAAAAGGTTAAAGTATTCTCCTACTGTGTGTTTGCCTGAGAGGGGGCGGAACCCTGCAAATAGAGGCTGTCAATCAAGCTGCCAGAGCCTTTTTTTTACAGGCACGCCCCCTCATGCCCAGCTCATGAACAAACACTGTTTCTCAACAATTGAGACCTTTATAACGTACTTAGCTCAGGAAAATAAAATAAACCATGTCACAAATCTTTTTTTTTTGCTGTGTTGATTTTCGATGTGTCATTTTATAGAGGTATCTGAAGAGCACAAAGTGTGTTTCTAAACGTATCGCGTTTTCTGTTTGGCAACCAAATCTCGCGATACTTCCGAGGCAGAAACTATTATTATTTACTGTTATTATTATTTAATTACGTACTGTGCACATCGAAAAGGAAGTGATTGATATATTCATGAACCGATTATATGACAAATTTCTCAGTCGTTCATAAATAGTGTGTTTGTTCATGAGCTGGTCCAGCTCAGCTCCATTCACTGTCACGTATTTCATCGCACTTCCGGTGAGAGTTTTGGCACCCATGCCATGGTGAGTGTCATGGCACTTGCCCGGTGGTCACTAGGCCTGGGACAAAATATTGATATTTCGATATACCGCGGTATTATCTCCCGCGATAATTATCGATATGTTGCCGGCAAATATCGAGTTTTCATAACACCAGAGATTTCCCATTTAACCTACTGTAATAGTGTAGTACTATGGTGCAATACCCTCAGCCGCCTGCACTGTTTGTAGTGGGGGCGCTAGTGAAATAAATGAGGTTATATCGGCCGGATTATGCAACAGTGAGGAAGAGAGAAGAAAGTTGCGCTGATCTGACGGTCAGAGAGAGAGGGAGAGAGGAGGAATGGTATGGAGAGGAGGATTATATTGCTTCTTGTCTTAAGTTTACAACAAGGTAAAGTTAATTTGAGCAACACATACAGCTCTGTCTGTGTTTAGTGGACACACGCATAGGCTACTGTACACATGCAGCCACCATTACAATATACAAACACACACAATTACAATTACAATTACACACACACACACACACACACACACACACACACACACACACACACACACACACACACACACACACACACACACACACACACACATACACACACACACACACACACACACACACACGTTAATATGAATGGAAGTCATACACACACACACACACACACACACACACACACACACACACACACACACACACACACACACACACACACACACACACACACACACACACACACACACACACATACCACTCACGCACAGAAACAACCATGTTCCCCCTTTGCCTCGATCTCCCTCATTCTTTTGTATTTATTCATACATCCTCACCACTGATATGGATTTAATTTAATTTAATTTCATTGTATTATTATCAAAGCAATAAGAACATGAAACAAATTGGTCACTATTAAGAAATCATTTTCCTCCATGTAATTGGCACAATATAGCCTGTTTTAGAGAGGCTATTTTAAAGGTTCCAGGCACTATGCATGTACATTTTTTACATGTGTCAATATTATTTCATGTTTCTTGTCAATTACATTTTCACTACATGGTTTTTAGTTATGGATGTTTTAGTTTAAGGCATACCCATTGTTGTGGACAGACAAATTGTGGGCAGGTTACAAAGTTGCAGTGTTTGTTGTTTGAGGAGGCAAGATTCATCTACTTATTAGCCAAATGAATCTAAATGAATCTTGTAAAATTAATGGAATAAATGTATAATTCCAGAGTATGGCCTTTTATGGTAATTTTTCATTTTCAGTTAGATATATTGTGATATATCGTTGATGACATTTCTTGCAATATATCGAATATCGCAATATATCGAATACCGTGATATTATTGTTATCGAGAGCCTAATATCGTGATAGATATCGTATCGTGAGATACCAATATCGTCCCACCCCAGTGGTCACGTGTTTCCCTACCTCCTTTGTACCTTGACTATATGAAGGAAGTGAATGCCTACAAATTCCTCTACATGTTTGTGGAAGCAGCCAGCTAAAGCAAGCTGCTTAAAAATACACTTAAAGGACTTCACCCATTTTCAGTGTATATTATTCTTATAATTGGTCCTATGATGCTCATGATCAAATGGTGCAATTTCTTTCTACTCAGTCTATTGTCATGTTTCCATAATCTTATTCGAATATAGGAAGCGAATTATCAGAAATGCGCATTAAGACAAAGCAAATTTAGCCTGTTTCCATTAAACTGATGAAATGCGATTCTTGGGAGATCCTGCCTGGGTCCGTCTGACCGACCTGCTGTAAATACTTCCCGCGGGCTTGCACACAGTGCACAGAGCTGGGATGGGGCTGATTTTTGTATTTTTATTTTCAGACCGAATCCGAGACGTGAGCACTGATGTGACTCGCTGCACACTCATCCTGCAGCGTCCCGGATGCAAGCTGCTGTGAGCTTGTAGATCGGCCACTTTTGGCACGCAACACAGTGGGATGATGAAGGGTTAGCCAGGATTTACTTGGATGATGTGACGACGAGGCTTGCACACAACAATGGCCGTAAAATAAACATCCAATGCAAGGTACAGTAGTAGGGAACACGGCGCTAACAAGTTGGTAGCTCCCTTCAGCCAAATCGATATCATGCAAGTTCAATGCATTTTCATTCAAAACGTATTCGCTTTTGTGCGCATTACGTTTTTTCGATAAAGCCTCAAAATCCACCTCCTCCATAATGGTTTTTGCGGATAATGAAAGTTTATTCGAAATGTTTCCATGAAAGGATTAAGCGCAAAAGCCTTAATGCGCATTAACTCATTCTGTGCCTATCCCGAACATGTTCGGCTTTATTTCAATCCAATACAATTTTTTTTTTATTAATTGACTTACCCTGAGCTGCTTGTAGAGTCGTGGGTGGTCCTGGCTTGTCCTACGCTAGCCAGCTAGCCATTTTACATGGTCCGACGATATATTCCATTAAAATGGTTTAAAATACATTTTTGAGCCCCCCAATGTTCACCAAATGTTCAGCGCCGCTTCCGGAACGTAGTCCAGTGTGCCTATCCCGAACATGTTCGGCTTTTTTAATGAAATGAATTATTTTATCGGAGGCCTCAACGAAGCCCCGGTCTAGACGTCCATCCATGCCCGGGACTTCCACGGGGCCGTATTCGCGCTAACGGCCGCATCGCGCTGCCCACTCCAATAATAAATCACATCTTTAGACAGGATTTTCTCCGGATTGTGTTCCCAGACCCAAAGAGAAAGTTTTTTGCGGCTGAAAATAGCTTTACAATCGGGCCTTCTAAATGGGTTAGCATTTTGGCTACGTGTCAGCTAGCTTCCTCCTCTCGTCACCCATAGCATTGACTGGAGTGAAAACACAAGCCAGTTGGGAGAGGGTCGACGAAAGCTATAAAGAAGGTCTATGGAGACATTTCTGGCACTCTAGCGCCCCTTGTGGCCGGATGGCACTGTATGAGTTAAGAGGCTTTATGGAAACGCCACTTATGTCTCAGAGCAGGGCTGTGGACACTTCAGAATCAGTGACATCATTTTTAGGCAGGTTTTCTTTCTTTTTTTCAAATGTTTTCTTTTTCTTTTTTTATTAGCGCGAGAACAATGGCTTCCATTATAGCATGATAACCTTCCAGGAAAAGTGAGCCTGCATTAGCCATTAGCGTTGGACTCTCCATCGATGATGTCACCAGTAGGCAGGTTTCTGAACTGTCCACAGCCCTCCCATGACACAGAGACAGACCAAGTAGACAGAAACGGTACCATTAGCACGAGCATTTAGTGAGGACCAATTATACGAAGATAGGTTGAAAATGGCTGAAGTCGTCCTTTAAGTACAGTAATTGGAGCGGTAATTGTAGCTGCTTATTTAACACCCACCGCTGGATACTGGCGCACAAAACAAGCCATTAAAAAGCACTAACAGCTGGGCCACAAGGAGGCCGAGGGCTCAGGAGTTTACAGAGGATGCAACACCGACGCAGATGTAAAAAAAAAAAAAAGAAAAAAAAATCTTTGACAGCAACATTTTTGGTTTTCCAGTCCATTTTCCACAGAGATAAAAATTGGCCACAGAAGAAAAAAAAAATCTTTGACAGCAACATTTTTTGGTTTTCCAGTCCATTTTCCACAGAGATAAAAATTGGCCACAGCAAAACCGTCTTCTGTTGATGCTGGCCAGTCTGGCGTTATCTGTGCCATGAACATGCAATTACCTTGCATTCCAACTCCCCGCGGATAAGTAAACTGGCTCAGCCGAGCAGCAAAGTGCACAAGAAAAGACCAACGGCCGAAGGGAAGCTGTGGAAGGGCCCCGACTCAGCCCCTAATCTAGAGAGATGCTTCACCCTTAGTTTACACAATATTACACTGGTGCTCGAAACGGTGTGCCGATGGCACAACCAAACACACATTATTATTGTATTCCATCAGCGCTTTGTGAGCTTGTAGATTGACTATTTCCATTATGAATACACGTGTGTCTTGAGATTTTGGACATGCCCTTTGGTAAGTCTGCTTGGGAAGAAACTTGTAGTGTATAGTGTAGTGCTGTACAGAAATATGTTTTTCTTCATGGCTTGTTGTGAAACATATACTTTTATATGGCTTAACGTACAGGTTAGTGTAAATGACTATGGCCAGCTTTATGGTATTGTAGTAGACCAGTAAGACTCCCTAATCGGGGAGATAAGCGACTGTCAGGTCACAGTATACACAAAGAGGCCTGTAAGTGGCATTGGTTCCACCCACAAGTTTGTACGACAAATGGTTGATGAGTAAAGCCAAATAAAGTTTCGGCCAATCAGAGGAGGGGGTGGGGCAAAGTTAAACCAATTAAGGTGAAGGACTGTTAATGAAGTTAATTGACACCACCCACAAGTGTGTACGACAAAGGGTTAATGAGTAAAGCCAAATAATGTTTGGGCCAACCAGAGGAGGGTGCAGGGCTAAGTTAAACCAATTAAGGTGAAGGACTCTTAATCAAGTCAATTGACACAACCCACAAGTTTGTACGACAAACAGTTTGATGAGTAAAGCCAAATAAAGTTTCGGCCAATCATAGGAGGGGGCGGGGCAAAGGTAAACCAATTAAGTTTAAGGACTCTTAATCAAGTCAATTGACACCACCCACAAGTTTGTAAGACAAACGGTTGATGAGTAAAGCCAAATAAAGTTTTGGCCAATGACGGGAGGGGGCGTGGCAAAGTTAAACCAATGAAGGTGAAGGACTGTTGGAGCAGCAGGAGTCCGTGGTCCCTGGGAATTCCCCGTGAGCAGCCCAGTTGGGGTGTTGATTTGGTCATTTTGCACAATTTGGTGGAGGTGGCAGGGGGGTCCCCTGGGGGTCCCTGGGGCCCGTGGAGGTCGGGGGGTCCCTGAAGGTTGTGGTTTGGCAGGCAAGGAGTGTGTGTGGCAAAATTTCACTGGATAGGGGCAAACGATGGCGGAGATATGAGTAGGGCAAAAGTGTGACATGACGTGACGTGACGTGACTGTGACGTGACGTGACAGACAGACTGACTGACAGACAGCCGGTGGAGGTTTTGATAGTAAATGCGACCTGACGGTCGCAATTAGAGATTATCATTTATCATGATTATGTGTGACGTTATAGAGCAGATCATGTGTTCATTGATTATATTAATATCTAGCTCTTATGATACATCATTGATACTGGATAGCTTGCAGTAGTCTAGATGTCTCACTAGGACTGAGTAGCTATTGTTTTGGTAAAGCCTATCTTGTTGTGGTACAGCTCGTCCAGAGGCCTTGGCTACACAGTATAACTCTTGTGTCTCACAACGCCTCGGAGCAGAACTACTTTACCACTGTCCAGAGTGTTAACTGTACTTCTGTCCATGATATCATGTTACATAAACTTGACCACCCACCTAATATATTGTCTTGTCTCCTCATTTTCTCATTGATTATTGATTGATCTGAATTCCACCACAGTATCCAGTTTGTTCTCTAATTGAGGATGCTGACTGACTGTCACTAACACTGTATCATAATGGGATGTATTTTTCCCATGCTAGCCAGGTGATTATTATAAGCGCATTATAGCCTTGTCAATGCACCCACATGTTATACACTATTCTTTTTCTCCCAGTGATAAAAACAGCATCATTAAATTGCCTGTCATTTGTGTCACTACTCACTATATGAAATAACGTATGTGAAATGTACTTTTTTCCTATTAAGTCAAACCTCTCACACTTCCATTTGCTTTGAATATATACTGTGTGTGTGTGTGTGTGTGTGTGTGTGTGTGTGTGTGTGTGTGTGTGTGTGTGTGTGTGTGTGTGTGTGTGTGTGTGTGTGTGTGTGTGTGTGTGTGTGTGTGTGTGTGTGTGTGTGTGTGTGTGTGTGTGTGTGTGTGTGTGCGCGCGTGCGTGCGTGATAATGTTCTTGTTTTGATCATACCCAATTACTGAATTGGGTTTTCTTCAGAATGCGCATGACACTTATTTTATGACACTATGGCACATTATACAGTGTACAGCAGTTCTCAAACGCTTAATTTGCCATACCATAACTCTTGAGTGTGAGATCAAAGAAGTTTGGTTTACATTGGCTATAGCATAAAACACAGTTCCGTCAGGAGTCTCTCCCGCTAAGATCAGGAGAGTTGACAGGACAGCAGGGGCGTCACAAGGGTAGGAAAGTGGGGACTGAGTTACCAGGGCCGAAGGTGGTGGAGGGGCCCTAGTAACTTTAGCTATTGAAAAATAGCAGATATACAAGCTCACAGCGCGGCACCGAGTGCCGCGCTGCGAGCTTGTAGATCTGCTATTTTTGAAAAAGTCGTGAAAATGTGCGCAAATCTTTGAATATATGTATTTTTTAATGAACATTTGTAACTCAAATTTTGCTTCTGGGGGGGGGGTCCCCTGGAACTAAATATTTTGAGATGGGGGGGGTCCTTCACATGAAAAAGTTTGAGCATCACTGACATGGAAACATAGGTTTCTTGGCACACATTTTCAACGATTTTTTCAAAAATAGCAGATCTACAAGCTCGCAGCGCGGCACTCGGTTTTGCCGCGCTGTGAGCTTGTATATCTGCTATTTTTCAATAGTTAACATTCATGGGGGGGCCCGCAGTGAATCCTTGTACCCAGGGC